>NC_042628.1:1633741-2233741 GCF_901001135.1 Rhinatrema bivittatum | reverse complement strand
TTTTTATTAAGAGTGTTCCTGTTCCCAAGACCCACTCCTCGAGAGAGAGCATCAGGGAAGGAGGCGGATCTGCATCTGTTCTCCACAAATGCATTGAGGATCAGCTCAGTTCATTTTCCCCCACTTTTCAGAGCCTTTGGTTGTAGAAGGTTTGAAAGACTTGTGTGGTATTAAATGCAGAAAAACTCATGGGATCTATTTTTACTTAGTGCAGTGGAGGGAGGGAAGGAGAGGTGACGGTCACAGCCACAACTGGAGCAAGCTAGGCAGTCAAACTTGTACAGGAACAGCTGGAAGGTAGCCTTAGACTAGTAGAGGCAGGGGCAACTGTGGACACTGGGTGGCCCAAATAGGCCTAAGCTGCTGCCATTACTAGGCTTCTATCGTTATATTACTATTCACTTTTGAACAGTGATGTGGTGTGGTTGCAGATCAGATTTTGGGGCTCCCTGCTGAATGTGAACTCGTCAAGCTGTGACACTACACCCAGAAACTATGACTTTTTCACCCGCACAACACTAGAAAGCCAAATAGGCTGTTGACAGGGAGGGAAGGAAGTCAATTCTCTGTCAGAAAAGTGCCAATTCTAATTGATTTACATTTCTTACCAATTAAATGGAGAATTATTTTTAAAACCATCATGCTCGTGTGTAAGGGCATTAATAAAATTGCTCCCCCTAGCTTTAATGCAGCTTTGAAATTATACCACCTATCTCATAGCCTGAGATCCTCAAGTCAACTCCTACTGACAGTACCTTCTCCAAAAATCATTCATCTCGGGAGACGAGAGAAAAGCTGTTTTATGTACAGGGCCCATTACTAGGGAACTGCCCCCCTCCTGCTAAAGGAAGAAATATCTTTATTGAAGTTCACAAAACATCTTAAGGCCTTCATGGACACAGAGCAAGCTGACTGGCTGGAAACATACAACAGCTGGCAAAAAATGGGCTACCAGTATATGGAGTAGCATAAAATTTAAGTAGTATTACTTTTTATTTCTTATTTTTGTTAACATGATTTTTAGTTATAATTTATTTGTTACTGTCATTGATTTATGAGTCTATTATGTAGGTTATGTTAAACCGCACAGAAGTTTTGATTTGCGGTATACAAATATTTTAAATAAATAAAGACAACTGTTTAATTCCAGTAACAAATGCTTGTTCCAGGAAGATAGTCACTTACCCGAAATTATCCACATTAACTGAGCAAACAGGACCCCTTCTTATACTCATGTACATGTGAACCAGACATAAGATATTTAAATTTTAATTAGCCACTCAGATAAAGAACATGTTTAGCTTGGAGCTCTGAGCTGTACATGAAACTTTCTGGGGAAGGATTCAGCTGTGCTCCTTCCTAACTGCAGTGTTGCCCTGATATTTGATCATACAAAGATCTGCATTAATTCATGCTTGCTACTCTCCAGCACAGTGCGCGCCATCATAGGGCAGGAAAGCTACAGAGTAACACACAAACGGCTTTTCTGCAGGGGTAACAGTGCGATGGGTCCAGCAGGGATGCAGCAGCTCTGAATGACTAAGCCTGGAGAGCTGGGAGAAGGTCAGCGATGCTCTCCACATAGTAATCAGGGACCATACTCCTCTTCGCAGGACAGTCACTGCTCTCGTGGGACTTTGCCTCCTCCAGACTAGAGAAACCAGTGAGTGTCAAGACGGTTTTAAGGCCACAGCTGAAGCCCATGAGAATGTCCGTGTCGAGCCGGTCACCCACCATCACAGTGCGGGCAGGATTCACATTGTTCTCGCTGGCCAAACATTCGTATAGGAAGCGACTGGGCTTGCCGATGACTTCCGCCTGGCGATGAGCTGCCGTCTCTACTGCTCTCACTAGACAGCCAGTGCCTGCAAGCAGAGTAGCAAAGCACTGCATTAACCTAGTGCTGTATCTTACAAATGTAGGCATAGCACATAATGCAATTTAACACAAAAAAGTGAACAGACCCCACTATTATTTACTGATCACATGACATCAAAATCTCAATGCAACTAAGACTAATATTAAATAAATAAAAAAATTATTACAAGCAGTAAAAAAAACCCAGAATACTAGCTCTCATGCACATGTTAGTTGCCAGGTGTGGCCCATTCAGTACACAATGGGCAGAAGTAGACCTGCATGGAAGAGTGAGACATTCCTACCCGTTACATATTGGGAACCGTAACCATCCCCTACCAGGGCTACGGAACAGCAAGACTTCCCAAACCGTCGCATTTTCTGAATATCGCTAATGAATTATGCATGGAGTATCTGCATGTCTGTATGCAGATATGTCTTGTGCATACTCATTATGGATATCCTGAGAATGGAACTGGCTGTGCGGCCCTCTGTGACTGCCGACTTCTGTACTCTACAATACACTGTACAGCACCAGAGCCAAAATCAGAGCTTTAGATTTAGCACTGGAGATGCTTGAAGAATTTTATAAAGCTCAACCATATCCAAAACAGAACACCACAGCTCGGAGTTGAAATATTTAGAAAGTGCTGTGTGCACAGAACCCACAATGCTAGCAGAATTAGCAAAAATGAACAAGTAAATCTTTTCAAATGAAAAATGGACGCATGTACTTAAAACTATATCTGCTAGTACACAAAAGGGTTTCATACTACATCTCAGTGAGATTGTTTTAGCAGGGGAATCGGAGATAGAATGGATCATGTTGAGGAAGTTGTCCCGAGACTGGACTGCAGCTGTTTCACATTTTGAGAATAAGATTTGTTAGGGATTTGATATGTCCTAGTTTTTCTTCGTACATAAAACTGCATATGGCTCTGACATTAAACCTGTACAGACGATTGACACCTCTACAGCATTTCTGCTTTCTACATGACTGCAGTTCATTAATCTGTTAGAGTGCTGAAGGGATGATGGGGAATTGAGCTCTCCTGGGTTTAAGAATACATTTTTTGCCACCAGCAACTCTGGTATTTTGTCCTCATGGAACAGATACGGAGAGCGCGCTCGGTCTTCTCAATCACTTGCAGTTACTTAAAAGTACAGTTAACTAAAAAAAAAAAAATCCTTATTAAAGGCGATTAGATAGATACTGGCTTGAATGCAAAATGGACAGTGTTGCAAAATTTGAAAGTGAAACTCATAGACTGTATTGCAACTATGACATCAGGCTCTACTACGGCCGAAGTTTCGCTACAATAAGCTTCATCAGGAGCCAAAAATAACAAAATGTCATAGTGTCTACCGCCACAGTGACCTTCAAACAAGCAGTTCTGGCTCTTGCATGCAGTAAAGTTGAGCAACCTATCAATGTTGCGTTCACATCATTACTCTCTGTCACTTCTGAAAATGAGGACCCTCAGGGCTCCCGTTTGAATTTTTTTTTTAGTTAACTGTACTTTTAAGTAACTGCAAGTGATTGAGAAGACCGAGCGCACTCCTGAATGGAGGAGAGACGCTGACTGGCTTGCTCATGCAGTTTACTTATTCCTTCAAACATTTTGTTGAAATTCAAATACAAAATAATAAAAAATAAATGTACAAACTATAAGAGACAAGATAAAATTATATAGTGAGCATATTTTTTAAATTTGTGTAATTAGTTTTCCCTTTTTGTTACTTCAATCTGCCACATGTGCACATCTGCGCTGGGCATAGGCAGCTTCTGGGGATGCACTCCAGAGGATTCATGGCAGTGCAGCAAATCAATTACGTAACTTCCTTCCTAGAGTAATTTACTATATGTACTACGAACCACTTCTAGTATCCTGTATAAATCCAGTATAAAATAATTGAATTACTGTTAAAGAGCAAGGTGTGGATTGGAAGGGAGATTCTGGAATTTCAAAATAGTAAAAAAGGAATAAAATATCTTTACAGACAATAGAAAGATAATCAGGGAATGAGAAGGCAGCATAAAGGCAAGAGGCAAGCCAGTTATTTTGTAAGACAGGACTGAATGTTTAAATGGCACACAAAATGGAACATGGATAAGTGCAGAGTGATGTCCACAGGAAAAAGTAATCCACGCTTTTAGTTACGCAACCTTAGGTTCCATATTAGACGTCACCATTCAGAAAAAGGATGTTGGAGTCATCATGGACAAGAATGGAATGGAAAACAATGGCTCATGGACTTTTCTTCCAGAAGCTTATTCAATCCTTTCTAACTTTCACCACATCCTCTGGCAACAAATGTGTTTGTGTAGTTGCTCTGATTTGTTTTAAATGTGCTACTTATTAGCTTCGTGAAGTATTCTCTAGTCCTAGTCCTATTGGAAAGGGTAAATAACTGTTCCACCTGCTTATGATTTTATAGACCTCTATCATATTTCCTCTGTGTCTTTTCTCCAAGCTGAAGAGTCCTAACCTCTTTAGCCTTTCCTCATAGGGGAGCTGTTCCATCCCCTTTATCATTTTGGTTGCCCTTCTCTGCACCTTTTCTAATTCTGCTCTATCTTTCTTGAGATGTGGTGACCAGAACTGCACCCAATACTCAAGGTGAGGTCGCGCCATGGAGCGATACAGAGGCATTAGGATATATTCTTATTTTAGCTAGGTCAGCTTGGGCAAGTCACTACTTATCCCTGGTTTGGATCCTCTCCTTTCCTCCATTGTATGCACCCTCTTGCCCCTCTCCCCTTACCTGTCCTCTAAGGCATGCAAACCCCAGCCTTGGCTCCCCTCTAGAATTCGCTTCCTACCTTTTTGTGCCCTGCAGAACGTGTCTGGCTAAAATCCCAGGCGGACCTCCTTCCAGTCTGCTATTGCACTTGCCAAGCAAGACTACTACTCACATTCAATGCTCGCCATCTATTTACCACAATCCATTCCCTCCTCAAACTTCTTTTGCTTCCCTCCCTGCCCCCCCCCCCCCAGACTATGACTGACTACTTCAATGACAAGATTCACAAAATTAGTTTTTAGTTCTCAACCAGGTCACCTCTACCACCCTCTGCCCCGCTTCTTTCTTCTGCCCTTCCCCTGCTCTCCACCTTTTCTGAAGTCACAGTGGAGGAGACAGTCCATCTTCCACCCTCCTCCAAACTCACTACTTGTTCCTCTGACTCCATTCCCACTGCAGTTCTCCCTTCCATCTCTCACATCCTCAATCTATCATTTTCCACTTTGTGTTCCTGCTGCCTTCAAACATACTGAGATCACATCACTCCTCAAAAAACCCAACCTGTCCTGCCAACTATTTTCCAATCTCCCTCCTCCCTTTTGCTTCCAAACTTCTTCGAACATGTGTTCACCACCATTCTTTTTTGTTTATTTAAAAACTTTTCTATACCATCGCTAAGTTATATACCATCGCAAACAGTTTACAAATTCTTCAATCTCAAGTCATTCTTGATCCTCTCCGGTGTGGTTTTTCACCCTCTACATTCCACAGAAACAGCCCTTGCCAAAGTCTCCAATGACCTGTTTATGGTTAAAATCAAAGGCCTTTCTCAGTCCTTATCCTCCTTGACCTGTCAGCTGCTTTTGACACTGTTAATCATCACCTACTCCTTAGAACTCTGTCCTGTCTTGGTTCTCTTCCTACTTCTCCCACAGCATTTTTAGTGCTTCCTCTACTGCCATCCCACTATCATTTGGTGTGCCTCTGGGTGCTGTCCCGGGCCCCTCTTCTCGCTGTATACTAATTCCCTTGATGGTCTGATTTCCTCGCATGGCATTCAATACCATCATTGTGCTTGATGGTCCCAGATTTACACCTTTGCTCCACAAATGTCATTCATTCATTCATTCATTTAACAGCTTTTAATATACCGGTGTTCGTGCAAGCACATCACGCCGGTTTACAATAAACTTGAGAAAGGAGGAAATTACAAAAAACAGGGAGTGGGGGAGTGGAGCAGGAGCGAAAAGAGGGGGGGGGGAGAGGGGGGGAGAGGGGGGAGAGAGGTAAAGGAGGAAAGACAGCAGCTGAGAAAGGTACAAGGAACATATCAGTATTTACAGGATTTACAGGAATGCAGTCCCAGATCTCAGTCTGCTTGTTTAATATTGCCGCCTAAATGTACCACTACCTCAAACTCAACATGGCCAAGACCCAGCTCCTTATCTGCCTCCTTACTCTTTCTGTGGCTATCACTGTAATCCTCCCAGTCCCCTCAGCCTGTAACCTTGGAGTCCTCTTCAACTCCTCTCTCCTTATATCCAAAACTCTGCTAAACTCTGCCATTTCTTTCCCTCTATCACCAAAACCCATCCCTTCCTTTCTGATCACACAACCAGAACCTTTATCCAATCTCTCATCACCTCCTACTTAGATTATTGCAACCAAGACACCTCTCTCCACTAAGATCTAGCCAAAATTCAGTTGCTGACTTATCTTTCACAATCACTATACCCCTATAACCCTCTGAGTCACTACATTTACTCATTATTCATTCCCACATACAGTTCAAGCTCTTCTTACTCATCTTCAAGAGACTTCACTCTGCAGTTCATCACTACCTCTCCTCTCACACTCCACTCCTTAGGGAAACTACTATGCTCCTCTCCTGCTAAATCCCAATTTGGTGCTTTTCGTGTGGCTGCATCATATGCTTGGAACAGATTTCCTGAGCTGGTAGTCATGTCCCCTCGTGCTTTCTTTAAATCACATCTAAAAATCACCTTTTTGAGACTACTTTTGAATCTTAACTTTACAGTTGTATTTTTAACCAGTGACTTAAACGAAATTCCCAAAAAGTGTTTTTTCCCTGATTAGATTGTAAACTCTACTGAATAAGGACTCCTGTTTTTGTACAACACGGCACAGTCAAGTAGCATTTTAGAAGTAGTAATACTTATTTTTTGGGATCCTGACAAGTATTTGTGACTTAGATCCAAACAGGATGCTTGGTTTGATGCAGTATGGCATGGTTTATGTTTTTACAGTGAAAACTTCAGCGCTAGGTGTTTAGTGTACTGAAGAATAAAGGCCTGAGCTCCTGGAATACAAGGTCAAATCCTGTTCATCTGCCAAATATGTTTGAGTTTAGGGACACCACTGGACCCAATTATGAGCTTTACCCACCTGCCCAAAACTAGAGAAACCCTTAATAGATCGGCTTCCCCTATCCTGTAGATATAAGCTTGCTTCTGTCCTCTGGGACAAGTCATAGAATATACATTTAAGGGCTTATGAACTGTGTGTGCCCTATTCTCTCTACTTACTACAAAAGTCTCTTGTTAACCTTGCTTCTTCAAGGCGTGATCAAGTCCTGTTTTCCTATGGATCACAACAGCTGGAATAAACAATCCGCTCTCTTAAGAGCAATCATGAAGGGTGACTGTGGATAGCCAGAACCCTTGCTACTTCAGCCAGCTGGACCCCAGTTCTGGTTTTGTCCTTTTGCGTCCCGTCACGCCTTGGCCCTGGGTCCTACCTGGGATAGCTTTGCCTCCTTCCAGGGGCAGCCTGGTGTCGGTGTTGGTGGCCAGGAAGAGGCAGGTGGGGTCCTGCAGGTAGCCCAGAGCCTTGGTTAACTTCATGTAGCTGAAGTGCTCATCGAAACCCACGACCACGGCCCGGACGTCGGGATCCAGGGCCGCGGCGGCCCAGTCGCTCGTGCCGCCCAGCACCGGGTCCGGGCCGGGGCCCAGGTGCGCGATGCCGGCCTCCTGCAGCTCCTGGCTCAGGGCCTGGCCCCCGATCAGATACACCTTGCCCTGGAGCTGGGCCACCTTGCGCAGGTACAGCGCCGTGCAGTAGGCCGTGCCGAAGACCTCGCTCTCGGCCGAGCCCAGGCCCAGGCGGCGCAGCTTGGCCGCGTACATGGCGCGCGTCTTGGTGCTGTTGTTGGTGAGGAAGAAGACGCGCTTCCCGGCGCGCCGCAGCGCCGCCAGCACCTCCGAGGCCCCCGGCACGGCCTGCTCCCCGCGCCAGATCACCCCGTCGCAGTCGAAGAGCAGCGTGTCCACCGAGGCCAGGAGGTGGACGGCCTGCGGCCCGGCCAGGGGCAAGCACCGAGGCGCGGCCATGCCGCCGACCTCCAACTCTCCTCGGACTCCCGCGCCAACTTCCGCTTTCCAACACCACCACCCCCTGCTCCCCAAGGTGATTGGTAGATCATCAAGAAGGTCTCAACGGATTGGCTGCCACTGCAAACCAGCAAGTTTCCTCGAAAGCCAACTGACCTTCTGTCCAGCACGAGCCGGCTTCCTCTTAAAGGAGCAGTAACCGGACCGGCTGCTCGAGTGGGGGGAGGGGATTCATAGGTCTCCTTACTGTTCTTGTAATATATTTCTTAGAGGGCATACCTTTTAATACTGTCACTCTAAGATCCTGGCTATAAAATTCTTCTTCAGTGTGAACAGGGCCAGTGCTAGCTTTTTTGCTACCCTGTGCTGCCCTCCCCAATTCAGTCTCTGGCCAGCCTACAGTTCAACACGCGATTGGACCCCCGATGCAAAATAGGGATTAGCGCATCCAAACCCAGCTACACTAACTATCTTAACCACATCCTCTGGCAATCAATTCCAGAGCTTAATTGTGCGTTGAGTGAAAAAGAATTTTCGCCATTTTGTTTTAAATGTGCTACTTGCTAACTTCATGAAGTGCTCCCTAGTCCTTGTATTATCCGAAAGTTAGTAACCATTTCAAGTCTTTTCATGATTTTGTACACCTATATCACATCCCTCCTTAGCCGTCCCTTCTCCGAGCTGAACAGTTAGTTAGTGAGTTAGTTATTTTATATACCCTCATTCCAAATAAAGATCATGGTTTACAACATGACATACATATAATGGCATGACTTAAACAATGACTTGGCACTGACAAAAGACAAGGAACATGGCACATACAACATGGAGAAGCTCCCACGAAGAACAAGGCGACCAGGATCATGGAACAGGAAGACCAGGAACATCCAACGAAGACCATGAACACCATCAAGACAGGAGAATGACCACAGAAGACCTTGCAGGAAGAACAGCCATGGACAACCATGAAGATCCCTTGCAAAGGCCCTGAGGAAGCGGTGGTGAAGCCCTTTTATAGGGCTGAAGACATTACGAGGCAGGGCGACATTAGCTGGGGCCACGGGGCTTCTCCCGTCATGGGCCCTTTAAATTGAGAAGTGAGGCCTGCGTGTGTGCCTAGGAAGACGGGTGCAGGAAGACGTCAGCAGCATTCCAACCGCGTAGAAGCAGCGTTGGCAGCCTCAGCTGCAAAGAATGACAGTGGCAGCGGCGGCTCCCAGCTGCAAAGATAGCTGGAGGCATTGGCGGTTTAGTGCCTCATGGGAGTGGCGGCACAGCAGCACTGGAGCTACCTCCAGGCTGCATTGAGATGGAGAGGCGGCAGCTCCCCACCGCATGGCAGCAGGAGTCAGCAGCACTTGGGCCACGGCTTCACCAGCGGTGTCGGGCTGGTAAGTGGAGCCGCTCGCAGGCTGCCCCGCAAGCGAGCGCAACACAGTCTCCAGCTGTGAACACAGTACTCCAAGTGAGGCCTCACCAAGGACCTGTACAAGGAGATTATCACCTCCTTTTTCTTCCTGGTTATTCCTCTCTTTATGCAGCCCAGCATTCTTCTGGCTTTAGCTATCGCCCTGTCACATTGCTTCACCATCTTCAGATCAGATTTCCTAAAAAATGTTCTTTTTTGTAGTTAAAGATCATTTTAAACAATTTGAGAGACATAGCGCTGCTGAAAGCAGAATTTTCACTATCCAGTTTTACCAGCCTAACATATGTTTATACCAAGAGGGTAGTCAACCAACATTCAGAATTCATCCACTATGATCAATGTCTCATTTCAAATCTGCTCAGCACCACTATCTAAGCATTCATTTACTGTAATCCAAAACTTTGTAAAGGGAAGACGAGAAGAGAGGGCGAGAGGAATCTGGAAAGCATACATGTGCATACATTCCAGCAGGTGTAACTCTCTGGAAAACGGTTGAGGTTTTGTAGTGAGTAAGCTTAACAATGCACTTTATTTTGTGCATTCAACAAGAGACATAGAAAAACTGTACGCAAAATTCTGCAAGGACTCCGAGACCTACAAAACACTTCAAATGTGCTAAACATGTGCAGATACACCAAAACTTATAATTCCTTCACACTGCTTCAGTTTCAAAAACAACTTTTCTCAGGGCAAATCCTTTTGAAAATGAAATGTTTTGTCATTTAGATATTTTTGGCGACCAAAGCATTTTTCTTACAGTAGAGAAGTTGCATTATAAATCCCAGAACCCTGTACTATCTGTTCTGAAAAGCGGGCAACCGTCCATCTTCCGATAGAGAAGAGCGCAGGCTGCCCAAATCAAAGATGGCCGCCACGGCTCTCCCCAATCACATGACCCACGGTGCCTTCCTTCCCCTGTTGGAACGGTTCGTTGTTATGACGACACGGTCGTAAATCCGCCATTTTTCCTGCAGCGCGTTGCGACAGGGGAGAGGCGCGTCTGGCTGGCGATGAACGCGGGAACCAACCTTACGGCAGCGGCGGCGGCGCAGGGTGGCGCGCTGGGTCTCAGCTCACTGCCAGCCCGAGGCTTCCGCGGCCTAGCGCAGCCTGTGGGCCTCCTCAGCGGCGACGGTAAGGGCGTCCGCAGGGTCCAGCCCAGGGGGAGGTGACCGCTTTAGCGGGGGATCTGAGGTGGGGGTAACCGTCTCTGGCCCGGCCTCCCTCTGCCACCGGAGCTCAGCAGCCGGGCTTTGTACTGCCCGAGCGCAGCCCAGGGGAGCTCTCCGGAGATTCAGGGAGTTTGCATCAATTGCTGGGTGGCGGGGCCTCTCCATTTGCGATCCTGCCACGCCCCTTCCTCAGTAAAGCCTGCAGGGAGCGGGAGGAGGGGGCCCAGTCCGGAGCAGACACTGCAGGCAGCTTCGAGGGGCTGCCACAGGCACAGCTCAGTCTGCAGCTGTGAGGCTTGGGACTGAGGCGGAGGGAGAGCGCACAAGTCAGGGAGCAGAGAGAGTGCTGGTGTTAGGGAGAGAGGAAGACTGCTGGCATCATACCTGCAAAGAGAAAAGGGTATGGGGGAGGGGAGCTGGACGAGAGAAAGCTGGTACACATCCCATTCCTTCTGCTAATCAACAGCTCAAAAGTTCCCAGGTATGCCTGGTGAGTGAGCAGGTATGCCTGGTGGGTGAGCAGGTATGCCTGGTGGGTGAGCAGGTATGCCTGGTGGGTGAGCAGGTATGCCTGGTGGGTGAGCAGGTATGCCTGGTGAGTGAGCAGGTATGCCTGGTGGGTGAGCAGGTATGCCTGGTGGGTGAGCAGGTATGCCTGGTGAGTGAGCAGGTATGCCTGGTGGGTGAGCAGGTATGCCTGGTGGGTGAGCAGGTATGCCTGGTGAGTGAGCAGGTATGCCTGGTGGGTGAGCAGGTATGCCTGGTGGGTGAGCAGGTATGCCTGGTGGGTGAGCAGGTATGCCTGGTGAGTGAGCAGGTATGCCTGGTGGGTGAGTGTTCAGGCTGGATTAGCTTCTTCTGGAGGCTGCAGCAGCTGTACTGCCTGCCTTTTGGTTGTAGTAAATATTTGCATTTGTAATACATCTAGACCTTGTAATCTTAGCTGTTTTACTTTCTGGCTAATTAGGGGTTCTTTGCGGATACAAAAACATGTTCTTGCAGCACGGGTACTATTGCTGGGTAACTTTTCTGGCATGAATCAAAAACAATGCTCTTCCTTAACAAATATACTGTTATAACAAAACAATAATTGCATTCCCCCCAGTAACCAAACAGCAACACATGGCTTACCACCTATCACTCTCTTCCTCCTTGCCTCATCAGTCTCTGTTCACCAACCTGTCTTCAATTTTCTCCCTGTCCGTACCCCTCTCAAGTTCTCCAGCTTTGCTCATTCTGCCCTCTTATCACCAGTTCTGAGGCTTGTCCTTGGGAACAGGTGCACATTGAAGCTGATGGAAGAAGGAAGCAGAATGTAATGGAGACTCATCGGCTGCTAAAACTTAAGTAGCTGAGGAGTCAGCATGGGAAAGGCACAAAAACAGAGTGGCCAATTCAAGCCAAGAGGAGGGTTAAAGGAGTAGTAGGTGGTGGTTGTCTCTTATTTTTTAATCTGTTTATATTCTGCTTTTTGGCACTTCGAACAGGTTATATTCAGGTACTGTATGTATTTTCCTATCCCCAGAGGGCTCACAATCTGTTTGTACTTGAGGCAACAGAAGGTAAAGTGATTTGCCCAAGATCACAACCAGCAGCACTGGAATTTGATCCCTGGTTCGTAGCTTGCTGCTCTAACCTCTAAGCTAATTCTCCACTCTAGTAAACACCTATTTCATTGTACTTTTTGCATCACAGCTGTTTTATAGGTGTTAAGGTTTCTGTTTTTAGGCGTTAACCAATAAGTATGTAGTTTTGTTGGTAGTTTTCCATCTTACGTTCTTTCAACTTTATGGATATTCTCCCTGCTTCTAGAGATGACCGTGCAGTAAGATTGATGCCATTCTCCTCTGCCTGAAGTGTTTGTTAAATTTGATAGTGTAAGGATGCAAATCTCTTCTAAAAGGGCCCTAGAGACTTTGTTCTATGTTTTCGTTTTCATTTCTACAATCTCCCATTGCAGATGAGGACGATGTACACAAATGTGGCCGTTGTCAGGCAGAGTTCACGAACCTGGAAGAGTTTGTCCAACACAAGATACAAAAGCTCTGTCGGCGAGTTCAGGAATCTGGGAATATCCCTTCTGCCACTTTGCTTTGTCATGAGGTACAAATGGTGACTTGTGACCCTTTCAGACTGTGCTGTAATCAAGCTAACATTGAACTAAAGACAGCAGGGATACTTTTCAAAAAGATTTGTGTATATATAAGTAGCAGATAATTTTCAAAAGCCCATCTATGTGCGTAAAGTGAACTTATGCATGTAAAACCTGTTGACAATTCAATAGCAATTTTCAAAAGCCCATTTACCTGTGTAAAACCCAGTTTAAGCATGTAAATCCTTTTGAAAATTACCTTCAGTTTGTCCTGATTTAGTTTGAACTATTCAATCAAGAGATGTTCAATAGAGCCTAGAAGCCAAATCTGCTAGTAGTGTGACTAAATATATAGAGGGTAATTTTGAAATCCCACTGGTAGCTTGCCAGGCTTGCAAGCAACTTTTCAAAGGAAAATATCCTGTATTTTCCCTTTGAAAATTCAGACCTGTGAAAAAATTTCTGATTATTGTCCCATTAAATGTGAATCTGGTTCTTAGGTCCTCATTCACTAAGCTATTTTCCAGACAACCTATAATGAATTGGGCTATTAGTGTATCTGCCAAACATTTACTGTGGAATTCACTTACATTATATATGTTAAGACCATGCTGGATCCCAGGAGTCCTGTTGTGCTTATTTATTCACTGCACATGTATTAAACAAATGTTTTGGATTTTGTGGAATATAAGAACACTTAATAAATATCACTAGGATTGCCTTGGAAAATTCCTGCCTTTAGTTATATAATCTGCAGTTTGTGCACAATTAAAAAAAAAAAACAAAAATCCTTAGAAGAATTTTCAATGATTACTTTACTTTAAAACCTGAAAGAAAACAGTTGGTTTTCTGTTTTTATTTTTACTGTTCAAGAATGGCCTAAGATTCAGGTTTTACTGGAAGTGAAACTCTAGGCAGGGCGTCATCTAGGAATCTCTTAATGTAGGAGGAAATACCGTAACTAGAAATTGAAATGGCACTGATGTTTTCAATTGCTATTTAAAAGGATTGTGCCATAAGCACAGTATGGCAAAACCTTTTGGTTGATGAGAAGAAATGCAGAGTTCATTGCAGTGCCCGAAAATGAGACCTCAGTTCATGCTCATTTTATGGTTGATTTGATTTGTTCTTATTTGCAGTTGCTCCTTGGGAGAAGGAACATGCTGTGTCCTTTATCACAAATTGCTGACTTTGCAGCTGCTGTTTTTGATAGGGTATTGGCATTAGCACCTTGTAACCATGAAGAGAGTATATCAGAATCTTTTGACATCCAAAAAGTGAACAAGACCTTAGGACCTGATTCACTAAGGCATTTCTCCCATTCTGTATCTATGGGAAAACACCTTGGTGAATCAGGCTTTTAGTTTAATGTTCTCTGCAAGGGTTAGTGATTGATTGATTTATTTGTCCAGTTTTATATACCGTCATTCGGTTTCGTCAGAATAACGCCATCATTACGGTTTACAAAATACAAGGTTAAGGGGATAAACAGGGTTGCAAA
Organism: Rhinatrema bivittatum; assembly: GCF_901001135.1. NCBI lineage: Eukaryota > Metazoa > Chordata > Amphibia > Gymnophiona > Rhinatrematidae > Rhinatrema > Rhinatrema bivittatum. Next base: position 2,219,592 of record NC_042628.1, on the reverse strand, counting down.
AAAGGTTCAAACTGTTATTAAACATGGGGGTATCATATGCAAGTTAGTTACTGTTCAGTTTTACGTTTCACTTCTTAGTTATAGTCCATAGTTGGGATAAGTTCATTTATTCATTTATTCTTCAGATTGGAGTAGAGGGTGGTGTTCATTGGGTGAGTTGGTATGCTTTCTTGAACAACCATGTTTTAAGATCTTTTTTGAAGGTTTTTAGTTTTTTCTGAGTTCAGTAAGGAGGGAGTTCCAGAGTTCTGGGCTACCTAGGGAGATTGCTCTCTTTTGGGTTGAGGTGAGTTGCTTGGAACGTGTAGGTGGTGTTTTAGAAGTCCCTGGTTTGCTGATCTGATCTGTTTGGGGTATGCAGTTTTATAGAGGGGCTTAGCCAATTTTCTTGTTTTTCATATATAACTTTATGAAGGATGGATAGTACTTTGTATTGAATCCTGAATCTTATTGGTAGCCAGTGTAATGAGATAAGTGTTGGAGTAATGTGGTCGTGCTTTTTGGATCCAGTGAGGATTCTTGCAGCTGCGTTCTGCAGGATCAGGAGTAGGCGAATGGTGTTTAAAGGTAAGTTGAAAAGGAGTGAGTTATAGTAATCTATGTTGGAGAAAATTAGTAATTGAAGGACTGATCTGAAGTCATTGTTGGAAGGAAAAGGTTTTAAATAACGGAGTGTAAGAGGTTTATGATATCAGTCTTTGATTTTTGTTGTGATATGGTTTTTGAAAGAAAGTTCCTTGTCAATTATTACTCTGAGATTGCGGGTATGATTGACCGGAGATGTGACTGAATTTTGGTTCATTAGGTTGAGTGGTGGTATCTGAGGAGAGTTGTTCCTTCTGTCTAATAATATCAATTCAGTCTTGTCGAAGTTGAGGATGAGTTTTAAGTTGGTTAGAATTTCCTTTATATTGTTTAGGTAAGTTGCTGTTAATTTGTATGTTTCTTTAGTGATTTTTTTATTGGGATTAATATTTGAATATCATCAGCATAGATGAAGTGGGTCAGATTGAGGTTTGATAGGAAGTGGCATAATGGAAGCAGATAGATGTTAAAGAGCGGATCCTTGGGGAACTCCAGTGTTTAGATTGATTTTCTTTGAGAGGGAATCATTGAGTAGCACTTGGTAGGATCTTTGTGATAGGTACGAGGAGAACCATTGTAGGGTTGTTTCCAATGGTGTATGTAGTTCTTCCACCACTTTCTGTGTGTCCTAGTGGGAGAAATTAATAATTTTTGTTTTCTTTCAGTTTTTAGATGAATACATTTTGGTTTTGTCTTTTTTTCAGCAGCCTTCTAGATTTTCCATAAAGTGTGTAAAAATCTTGTCTCTTAAAGTTTTTATGGTCTTTCAATTTGAAGATGAACCCTGCTGATCAAGAGTTGGTTGACTTTGTTTTGACTCGTGATAGTTCATCTTGGGAAGTCCATAATAGTAATTTGTGATTTCAGAGATTTCAAATTATTGTTTTAAATTAAATGTTCCAGTATGTACCCAGATCAGTCCAGACTCCTGGGTTTTGTACCCCTGCCAGCAGAGGGATATAGATAAAGTTTTACTGACACTGCTATATAACCACCGTGCCACCTGCAATATTTTTATGTCTCCAGTAGATGTAAAATGTTCAGTCTGAAAAGAAAAAAGGTTAATAACAGGAAAGAGAGAGGAGCAAATGATTTCCAGTAGATTATCCTCCCTGATTGAGTAGGGGGTTGGTGACCCTTCTTAGCTCTGTCCATATCTCTCAACCTGCACGAGGCAGCGTGGTGACCTGCTGGAGATCCTGTGTGCTCAAGCCCGGAAGAAGCAGGGAAGTATTTTATGATTATGATGTCTTCTTCCCTGGGTTTGCTGAATTTGTAAAGTTGCAAAAAAAAAAAAAAGTTAAGGCTCTTTATTTGTTGGTGCTGGGAAGTTGCTGTATCCTCCTCCATGTCATCCGGGTCCCTGCCAGGGATAACCTTAGTGAGGAGAGGCATGCCGATAGGACTGGGAGAGAGAGGGCTTACCGGCTGAGGTTCCGTCCGGACAGGGGCAAGAGAGGTAGCAGACTGTGCCTGTACGAAGGCTTACACGCCCTGGAAAAATTCCAGCCAAGAGAAGGCAGCCGGGTCGATGCCTAGCCCAGGAGGTACTGGGGTAGGTGTCTCTGAAGTTCCCTCTCCCACGGATGACCCCAGTCCTGGGGGTACTCAGGTTCGGGGCACTTACAGATAAAGCTCTGGCTAACCCATCTTCTGAATGGGAGGAGCCGGGCTTAGCAAAGTCCGAGGAAGTAAAATCTCCTTGGGCTTCCTCACAGTGCTCATACAAGCTGGAATTTAGGTCAGGCTGTGAAGCCCTAATATGACAAGCAAGCTGCTTAGGTTTCTTGGTTGCCGGCGCCATTGGCAGCAGTATCTGTGCGTTCTAATCGGCTCACGCTTAAAAAGATTATATTTAGAGCACCTAGATGGGGTGCGGCAAGGCTCGTGCTCAGTCCTTGCACTCAGCTTTTCCTGTATGCGCTTACAATGTGCACATGAGTATGTGCTGACATGCACACTGCGCATGTACCGACCTCTTACATAGGGCCGTATGTAGGAGGTCACAGATGCCTGCAAGATGGCGCCGATGACGTCGATCGTGCGGTAGGCCTAAAGCGGGGCCTAGCCCCCGCCGATCGGAGGCCCAGTTCCGCTTACCCCCATGGGAGCAGGAACAATATCAGTACAATGCGCCAAGCACAGAGACCAGAGGAAACCTACTGGAGATCCCTCCAATCATCACTGGATTGGGAAATCTTTTTTTTTTTTAACTTACCTGGGCTCAGCGCTTACTGGCTGAGAACAGAGATCGGCTGCGGGGGCAGAAGGCTTTGCCCGTCACTGCCGCACTTGGCTTCCTGCACCCGCTGCCTTTCAGCTGCTTGAGCAGCAAAGTCCACGCCGGGAACCGGCTCCCGCACAGAGGCACTCCTGTGTGGGATCTCCGAAATCACCGCAGGAATTCTCAATTGGGGGAAGGGACCTTTAGGTATCACTGCAGGAGAGCAGGGCTCGATCTTTCTCCAATTTAAAAGGTACAGTGATCCCCATAGGGAAAGCAAGTCTGCATCTGCTGGAGTCTGAGAGATACTGAAGGGCTAAGAAAAGGGTGCACCTAGGGTGACGGCAGCTTTGAAACCTGACTCCATCTGCTGGCAGGGGAGCATAACCCATTGGTCCTGAGTCCATCTGGCTACACGCTAGGAAACACTAAATGTCAGATTATGAGAACTGATCATGCATTTATCTACCCTTCCCCTGTTTCCTATAAAAATAGCAATAATACTCAGAGGGTCATTTATAAGCAAAAAGTGGTTATATTTTTCTCTTCGCTATAATAAGATGATATATTTCTTCTAGCAATAATAAACTAGATTTCAATAGAACATAATATAAAATACAAATGGAAATAGAGAGCTAAGCTGAGCTATGTACACTCTGTGGCAAATTACTTCCCTAGGAGGCGATGGCTGCGGACAATCTCTAGGCAGGTGAAGTAACTGCACGGGAAGTGCTTAGGCTTCCATTCTTTTATGCAGGCTGGGCTAGCACCCTGTCCTTATCTCTGCTAGTCTTCCCCTCTTATTGGTGGTGATGTGCCTCCTTTTCCTGTCTGGCATCCCCCCCTTTCTAATTCCATTTCCTGGAATCACCATCTTTAACCCCTCTGGTTTATTCTTTTTTTCCAACTATGTATGTATATGATCACAGAAGTATGAAAACGTTGTCACTCTCCTGGGCCCTTTGTTCACAATAATAGAAAACATTTAAAAAAGTGATGCAATGCCTACTTTGCATAGCATGGGGTTCTCTGCCACCTGGTTTTCACAGAGCTTACAAAAACAAACAGGAAATCAGCACTAATTACTGTAAACAAAAACTCACAGCAGCTTCAAAGACAGACATTGCCTTGCATTAAGCATTTAACCGTTTTGTTCCTGTTTAAACACAGGTACTATATCTGTTTCTCTATGAACTCTCTGCCCTACACAAGATTTCCCTCTAGATGATGGTGCTGAGGATGTTGGAGTTTCTCAGGACCAGGCTTTGGATGATTCCCAGGTCTTTTCTTTGGCATTTATTCTCCTGATATGCCAGGCCTTCTTGGCCAGGAAAGCATCAGAGGGGCATGGTAGCTCCTGGACTCGATCCATGGGGGGATCTAAATCACAGGAAAAGTCCGGTCCTCTTAAGCGGGGGAAACAGATGGCTCCGTGGATCTGACAAGGTCTCCAGGGGAAGTCTCGGGGTGGATTCGCTGCAGGAGGCACTGGACCTGGCCAGGGATCCGGAGGAGGTTCCCACGGCTGAAGGGGCTCTGGCCGTTGATTCCGCAGGCTCTTCAGGACCTAGGAATCAAGGTGACGCGATCAGATCCGGTGCTGGATGGCCTGAGGGGACCAGCAAATGCATTCCCCTTTCATAAGTCAGTGAGGGAGTAGGATACTTTGGAATCTGGGATGAGAGTTGGCAGAGCTATGGCTAAGCTTTATCCTTTGCCAGAAACCACCTTGGAGGAGGTGGCTCTTCCCAAGATTGGATGCTTCATTGTCAGCGGTCACCAAGAAAACATTTTGGTAGTGGGCTCGGCTGCTTTAAGGGATGTACAAGATAGGAAGAAGAAGCTCCAACTTCTAAAGAGGATCTTTTGAGGTTTCACCTTTGGCCATAAGGGCCGCGGTGTGCAGCAGTCTGGTGCAAAGAGCATATCTATGTTGGATCCAGAAGTTGCAAGAGTCGCAAGATTCAGAGGGAGTTGCGGTGCAGGAGGCTGACAGTCTTGAGGCGGCAGTGGCTTATGGAGCTGATGCCTTCTATGAACTTATCAGGACTTCTTCCTGATTTGTCATCAGCAGTGTCCACTAGGCGTTTGCTGTGGTTATGAAACTGGTCGGCGGACGCTTGGTCCCAGTTCCAGCTTGGAGCACTTCCTTTTGGGTAAAGCTGCTGTTTGGCAAAGACTTGGAGCAGATAATGAAGCATCTGGGGGAGTTCAAGGTGCACAAGTTGCCGGAGGATAAGCCTAAGAGCAGGAAGAATGCGCATTTGGGGCTAGTTTTTGGGACAACAGGAGGTTTCGTCAGTCCAAGAGTTCTGGAGGTCCACAGCAGCAGGCCCTGGGGGCAATCCTTTCAGGGGGCAGAAGGCCCTTCCAGGACAACTCCGGTACCAGTACAGGAAGAACCAAGTCCTCGCATTAAAGCAAGGCTGGCCCTTTCCTCTGTTCCGGCTGTTGGAGGGCGTTTATTGCTCTTTTTCGAGGAGTGGGTCAAGATTACCACAGACCAGTCGGTCCTCGAGATGGTAAGAGATGGCTACGCTTTAGATTTTGTTTGTCCCATCAGGGAAGCCTTTGTAGTGTCCCCTTGCAAAGCAAGTAGTGGTTTGAGGGACAGTGGCTTGATTAAAGCAACTGGGAGCCAAAGTGCCAGTCCCATTAGAGGAGCAGCAAACAGGGAAGTATTCCATATATTTTGTAGTGCCAAAGAAAGAGGGGTTGTTTTGGCTCATTCTGGATTTAAAGAGAATACATGTGGCCCTCAGAGTTCCGCATGGAGACGGTCATTGTGGTGGTGCATAGAGAATATTTCAGGTCTCTAGACCTGTCAAAGGCACATAGGTATCAGACAGGAACACCAGAGGTTTCTATGGTTCATGATACTTGGAGAACATCTTCAGTTCTGAGCCCTTCCCTTCGGTCTAGCAACGGTGCCACATATGTTCACCAAGGTGATGGTGGTGGTGGCGGCAGCATTAAGAGGGGAAGGGATGTTGATGCATCCCTAACTAGACAACTAGCTCATAAGGGCAAAGTTGGAAGATCTCTATTGGCAGTCGTGTCAAAAGGTGCTGTGTTGATTACAGTCGTTAGGCTGACTGAATTTTCCAAAGAGCCATCTCGTTTCCTCTGTCTCTGCAGTATCTGAGGGTTTGATTCAGCACACTCTATAATCTATAATCTTCTCAAAAACTGATTACTGTAATGCACTCCTACTTGGTCTCCCTGCTACCCACATCAAACCTCTACAACTCCTTCAAAACGCCACTGCACGCATCCTCACTAATGTCGATAAGAAAGACCATATTACCCCCACCCTCATTAATCTCCATTGGCTTCCCATTCACTCACGAATTATTTACAAGACCCTTACCCTCATCCACAAAAGTATTACTAACGAACATTACAACTGGCTAAACCCACCTTTCCTCCCTCGCATCTCCACAAGACCCACCCGCTCCTCTCTCCGTGGAACCCTTATTCCCCCTTCTATAAAATCCACAAGACTCATCTCCACCACCAATAGGGCCCTCTCTCTTGCAGGCCCTTCCCTGTGGAACTCTATGCCTCTTGACCTTCGCACCGAAACCTCCACACCCACTTTCAAAAAGAAACTCAAAACCTGGCTCTTCCTCCAAGCATACCCCCAATCATTATCTTCTCCTACTAACACCCTAACCCGACCACCACTTCTCACCAATACCCCCCTTCAGGACCTACACCAGACACCCACCCCCTCCAAGGAACTACAAACCTAAAAAAAAAAAAAAAACAAAAAACCAACCTTTGTATATAATATGTGTACATTTTTATTGTTCCCTGAACCCCTGTACATATCTTTTCCTTATGTTTCCACTTTCACCCTTCCCCTCCCCCCCCTTTGTCTTGTCTACATCCACCCTTCCCTACTTATTTATCTAGTTATTTGCCATGTTACTGCATTTATGTTACAAACTGTTCCTTGTAAAGGCTTTGCCTATATATCCTTGGTTGTAAGTTATCTGTAAACCGGCACGATGTGCAAACGGTTGCCGGTATATAAAACTAAATAAATAAAATAAAAATATGCGGCCTCTTCAGAGGGCACTTCTCTCCCAATGGAATCCGTTGTCGGGAGTTTCATATTCCACTCAAGGGGGAAGGCAGGGACAGTCTTGCCTTGTGGCTGCTTTGGTCCAGTCTGGAATGTGGGGTACCATTGGAAGTTCTGGATTGGGTGGTTGTCACTACTGATGCCAACCTTCCGGGCTGGGGAGCAGGTGTCAGGATCAGGCGGCGCAGGGCCAGTGGTTGAAGAAAGAGAGGCTTCTTGGTCTATTGGTTAGAGACGAGAGTGGTGTGATTTGCTTTGTTTGCCTTTCTGCCATGGCTGCGAGGTTGTCTGAGGGTTCTTTCGGACAATGTGACAACAGTGGCTTATATTAACCAACAATGTGGAACCAGGAGGCGGGTGGTGATGCCACCACAATGACCGTTGTCCTCTGGGTGGAACAGCACTTGGAGAGAATAGCGGTGACACACATTTTTAGGGTGGACAGTGTGCAGGCAGACTTCCTGAGTCGCGAGGCATTGGACCTCGGAGAGTGGGAGCTGTCAGAGGTAGCAATGTCTCTCATTCGCAGGAGATGGGGCTCACCTCATATGGATCTAATGGTGACCAGAAAGAACGCAAAAACGCCTTGGTTGTTCAGCCAATGAAGAGAGCATGTGCGGAGGGCATTGATGCTCTGGTTCTGCTGTGGCCTTTCAGCATGCTACTGTTGGGCAAGGCGATATGGCGGATAGCGAGGCATCCGGGAAATATTCTGATGGCTCTAGAGTGGCTGCGCTGCCCTTGGTTCACAGATCTCGTAAACATGGCTATAGATGGGCCCCTGAGGTTCAGCCATCTGGCGAATCCTGTCCACCAGGGCCCCATATTTTCTGGCCAGGTTGTTTCCTTTTGACTTGCAGCCTGACTTTTGAGAGGAAACTGCAAAGGTGGAGGGGTTATCCTGAAATGATTATCACCACCTTGCTGCAGGCTAGGCGGATCTCCACATCTCTATCTTATGAGCGAGTTTGGAAAGTCTTTGAGCCCTGGGGTATGGCCAAGGGTGTTCAGGTGTTGAAAGCTGCAGTGTCGCATAGTTTGACCTTTCTTCAGGAGGGTTTGGTCAAAGGTCTGGCTTTAAACTCTGATGGTTCAGGTAACAGCTTTGAGCTGTCTCTGTGGTAAGGTACAGGGGTATTCCCTGTCAGCTCAACAGATGACATAAGTCCAGGGCGGAAGAGATGTCCAGCTTGGAATCTTAACCTGGTGTTTACTGGGTTGTGTGCAGCGCCGTTTGAACCACTGAGGATTTAACGCTTAAGGTGGTTGTTCTGGTGGCCATTTTTTCAGCAAGGGGACTTCCGAGGCTTCAGGCTTGCAGATTTCAGAGGCGGGGGTGTATCTGTGCCCTCCTTTTTGCCAAAGGTGATATCGGGGTGCCATGTTAATCAGACTGTGGAACTACTGGCCTTTCCAAACTTGGATTCCTCCACTCCTCATGCAAGAGAGCTGAGACTTATTGGATGTCTGGCATGCATTGTTACAGTATTTGAAAGTCGCTAATGATTTTTGTATTTCGAATCACCTTTTCATTCTCTGGAATGATCCAAAGAAGGGGGCGTCAAGCCTCTAAAGCTACCATTGTGCATTGCCTCAAACGGGCAATCGGCTTGACCTGAAGGTTTGTGGGCTCATTCGACATGTGCACAGGCAGCCTCTCGGGCTGAGGCCCAGCAGGTATCCCCGCAGGAGATTTGCAGGGCAGCGACTTGGAAGTCGCATCACACTTTCACCAGGTACTGTCGCTTGGATGTTGGGGCTCCAGCTGCTGCATGTTTTTGTGAGGGCGTTGTGCGAGCAGGACTCTTCAGGTCCCACCCAGGTTAGTGGGCTTAGGTTCATCCCAGGAGTCTGGACTGATCTGGGTACGTACTGGAAAGGAAAATTGGTTCTTACCTGCTAATTTTCGTTCCTGTAGTAGCACAGATCAGTCCAGAGACCACCCATGATGATAAGGGGGAGAGTCACCTGCTCATTTTCTGCTGTATTTAATGCGGAGTTGTTAGCAGTTCTCTGTGCTGTCTTCCTGCTACTCTGGAATAGAGTTTTTTTTGTTTCCAGGATGTTACAGCGTCACTAACTCCAGTTCATGAGGAGGGAGTGGTCTGTTACATTTTGTAGGTATTCACATCTTGGCTTGGGTACAGGTCAGTACTGAGGGACTGCAGGTTGCTCACTAGCAGGCCGATACAGAAAGAAACGCGGGAGAGCGGGCGAGCGCCCAGGCCAGTGTCCCGTGCGCGCGATACAGTAAATAAAATTATGCTAATTAGGGCCCGCGGTAAAAGGAGCGGTGGGTTTGACAGTCGAAGCTCAATTTTGCCAGCGTCAGTTCTCGGACCAGCTGACAGCCACGGGTTCGGAAACCGGACACCGACAAAAGTGAGCGTTCGGTTTTTGAGCCGCGGGCTGATTTTAATTTTTTTAAATTATTTTTAACTTTTGGGACCTCCGACTTAATGTCGCCATGATATTAAGTCTGAGGGTGCACAGAAAAGCAGTTTTTACTGCTTTTCTGTGCACTTTCCCGGTGCCTACCTTTGGGTAGGTGCTAATTTCTGAAAGTAAAATGTGCGGCTTGGCTGCACTTTTTACTTTCTGAATCGCGCGGGAATAACTAATAGAGTCATCAGCATGCATTTGCATGTTGCGGGCGCTATTAGTCTCGGGGGGGTTGGACGCGCGTTTTCGACGCGCTATTATCTCTTACTGAATATGGGGTAAAGCTAGCGCATCAAACACGCATCCAACCGCGGGTTAACAGAGTGCATTGTACTGTATCGGCCTGTAGGTAATAGGGATGTGAATCGTTTTTTGACGATTTAAAACAATCATCAGATATATTTTAAATCGTCAAATATCGTTAGAGCCGCAATACAATAGCAATTCCCCCGATTTATCGTCAAAAAATCGTAAATCGGGGGAGGGCGGGAAAACTGGCACACCAAAACAACCCTAAAACCCACCCCGACCCTTTAAAGCAAATCCCCCACCATCCCGAACCCCCCCAAAATGTTTTAAATTACCCGGGGTCCAGTGGGGGGTCCCGGCACGATCTCCTGCTCTCGGGCCACAGCTGTGTTAATAGAAATGGCGCCGGTGGCCCTTTGCCCTTCCATGTGACAGGGCAAAGGTAGCGCCGGCGCCATTTTGGTTCCTAGCACCCGACGTCATGAGTGCAGGAGATCACTCCTGGACCCTCGCTGGACCCCCAGGGACTTTTGGCCAGCTTGGGGGGCCTCCTGACCCCCACAAGACTTGCCAAAAGTCCAGCGGGGGTCCGGGAGCCACCTCCTGCACGTGGGCCGTATTGCCAATATTCAAAATGGCGCCGGCGCTACCTTTGCCCTGTCACATGGAAGGGCAAAGGGCCACCGGCGCCATTTCTATTAACACAGCCATGGCCCGAGAGCAGGAGATCGTGCCGGGACCCCCCACTGGACCCCAGGTAATTTAAAACATTTTGGGGGGGTTCGGGAGGGTGGGGGATTTGTTTTAAAGGGTCGGGGTGGGTTTTAGGGTTGTTTTGGTGTGCCAGTTTTCCCGCCCTCCCCCGATTTACGATTTTTTAACCAAAAAAACCATGGCGATCAGATTCCCCCCCCCCCCCCCCCAGCCAAAATCGATCGTTAAGACGATCGATCACATGATTCACATCCCTAGTAGGTAATGTAGCAGTGTTAGTAAAACCTTCTCTGTCTCCATCTGCTGGCAGGGAGGCAAAACCCAGGCGTCTGGACTGATCTGTGGTACTACAGGAACGAAAATTAGTAGGTAAGAACCAATTTTCCTTTAAAACTCCAGCACTCTGGCCTTTGTTCTGGAACCAGCTGGGAGGGCATTTTCCTTTAATGGGACCCTGGTTCTGGCATTGCATACACCCTGTATTGGGAGCCCACAGCAGTTCCTATGGTTTGCCTTCCTGGCCTAGCCAGTACAGCAGTATGCACAGTCCTGTGGCAGGAGTGTTCTGGTCCAGTCCTCAACTGCCACAAGTAGGTCCAAATGGTTGAGCCAGATGTAATCAGGTCCATGTGATGTGCAATCATTGTGAGTAATCTGTCGTTTGTCTATCTGACATGCTGGAAATATAAATCTGTGCCAGTGCCTCAGACTGGAGATAAGGAAATGTTGCACGGCTCTGGATGCAGCAGAAGATTTGGTTGGTATATTCTAAGAGCAGCAGTTAATGTGCAGCAAGGAGGAATTAGAAACGATATTGGGCATGTCATGTGTGGGAGAGGTTTCCAAGAGCAAAGTAACACTGTATAAAGCAGACGTGGCCGAAATCCTAAGCAACCCTTCCTCTCTAATGTCCCTTACAGCAGGTCGTTCCTTCTCTTGAAGAGTCTGTAACAGTTGCTCATATTCTTGTTGAATCCTCTTCCCTGTCAGAAGAAATCGGCAGTGGACTTGAGTTAGGTGAGTCACAAGTGGACTAGAGATGGTGCAGGCTGCCCCTTCCAAGTCTTGTTCCTGTGCCAGGGCCTGGGGAGGGCATTCAGACAGATGTTTGTGGGAAGGAGCAGAAATCCCTCTTTCCATGCTCATTTTCTTGACAAAGTTGTAGATGCTCCTTGCATTTTTTAGTGCACAATATTTCTGCAGGGAAATCTCTCCGTACCCAGCTCGCGTAATCCGGGCGCAAGCTTGCCCTGCTGCTTTTTGTTTGGCCTGGTGACACATTTTCTAAGTTAGAATTAAGAAAAAATGTTCTCATGAATGTTTTGGGCTTATTTACAAAGTCCAGCAAAATCCTTCTTGGCTTCTCTTTGCAGCAAATGTAAAAACACTGCCCCTGGTCAGATAAGTGACAGCATTAAAGCAGATTGTTTTTTGCTTGCTTGCTCTTTTACTTGAAGGCCATCAGCACACCAAAGATGAAAGTGCCTGTGAAGATTGTGTTCTGGGAAACCAAAGCAAGGAGCTGAATGATGGGAGCACCGAAGAGCTGGAAGCAGAGGGCCCTACAGACCTGCTGAGTGGGAAGCTTCTGGTTAACGAGGATGGCAGATACGTGTGTCAGCTCTGCCAGAAGACGTTCAAAACGGTGAGGTGTACAAGTGGAGACTTTTATTTTTCCCAGGAGGGCAGGGAGCGCGGTTTCCGGCAGGCTTCAGATTAATTCTCTTCTTGCTGTAGCATGACAGAAGCACAAGCTGCCACTTCTGGGAGAGATGTCATGGCTGCCACGTCTGGGCACTTCCTTCATAATCCCAGAAATGAATGCTAGTGCCTGGCTCTAACCATGAGACTCCTGGCTTGTTCTTTTTGGGAAGTTGGGTTACCTGGTTCTCGAGGTTTTCTTCCTGATGCTAATCTCACCCACTCCCAGTTTACATGTGACGTTGACAGAGTGGAAAGATTGCTGTAAGAAGACAAGTGTGGGAACCCCCTGAGTGTGAGTGGAGTGGGCGTTGCACTTTGTGCCTTGCTATACGTGCGCTTTTCCTTGTTTTAGTTTTATGTGCAGGGCTCTGTCTTCTGACTGTTCATACTGAATTTAGGGATGACAGGTTGGTGTGAGCAGTAACCGTTCCACTCCTTTGTCCTAGGCGAGTATCTTGAAAGCGCACATGGTCACGCACAGCACCAGGAAAGATTATGAGTGCAAATTATGTGGAACAGCTTTCAGAACAAAGGGATCCTTAATCCGCCATAACAGGCGGCACACAGGTCAGTGCTGGGATGCGCTACCCTCTGACTCGCAGGGGAGTGTCTGTCTGTCTGTCTGTCTCTCCTCCAGTGAGGTAGCCTTGTATAGGACCATCTCATGCATGTGTGCAGGCGCTCTCTGCAGGGGCCTTGTTCTGAACAAGATCACTTTCCTTCTGTGTTTGCAGGAAGTAGAAATTAGGCTTTCGTTATTGTCCTGCTTGGTTGGAAGTGACCTCTGCAGTGACTAAGGAGCCGTGAGCCTGCATCCTCTTTCTAATGGACCACGGTGCACTCTGAGGACGCTGCCCGTTGGAGATCCCAGGGTCCGCTTAAGTAAATAATCGCCGACTCCCACCAGGGGGTCTCTTTCTATGGCAAAGCAACCTCTTTCCCCCAGGGGCTGTCCAGAGCAGCCCAAGTGGACCCAAGAGGCAGAAATTAGGCTCAGGAAGTCGGCAGTTTCTCTTAGAGGCTTATCCTTCATTTATAGCGGGAAGGATAGAAAAGGTATCCTACGCCGGATGATTGGGCCTCGCGCTTCTCATGTTCTTCCTCTCCCTGCGCTGCTGGCTCCGGTTCTGCACGCCGTGCTAGCAGCTCTCACAGCCTCTGTCTGTCTGTCTGTCTGTGTGCTTTCTGGGGAAGGTCATTCGAGCTGCTGGATTCTGTGTGGCTGGGGGTTTTATTCCTTGCAGACACAATGGACCTTCTTCTGCTCTTTCCCTTTGCTAAAGATGAGCGTCCATACAAATGCAAGAAATGTGGGAAGAGTTTCCGGGAGTCCGGGGCCCTAACACGCCACCTCAAGTCTTTAACGCCGTGCACGGAAAAGATCCGCTTCAGCATCAATAAGGAAATTGTGGTCAGCAAAGAGGTTTCACCAGCAGGTGAGTCTGATCTGCTTTTGCACCCTGCCTTTCCTCCTCGGTTCTTGCAGCCGTCTTTCCACTATCTCTGGACCCCCTCGTGCTCAGAAACTCCTGTCTACGTTCATGCGTCTTTCTTCCATCTGAGTCACAAAAAAAGAGCCAAAGCAAACAAACATCCGTCCTTAAACCAGAGGGGAACCGGCAAAGACCTATGTAGTGACCTGGTGGCATGATGTGGGCGGGGGGGTAACAAAAGGGGGACAGGGCATGGCTCTGGGAGCCGGGGAGGGGGTAACAAAAGGGGGACAGGGCATGGCTCTGGGGGCCGGGGAGGGAGTAACAAAAGGGGGAAGGGGCGTGGCTCTGGGAGCCGGGGAGGGGGTAACAAAAGGGGGACAGGGGCATGGCTCTGGGGGCCGGGGAGGGGGTAACAAAAGGGGAAGGGGGGGGGTAAGAAAAGGGGGACAGGGCGTGGCTCTGGGGGATGGGGAGGGGGTAAGAAAAGGGGGAAGGGGCGTGGCTCTGGGGGCCGGGGAGAGGGTAACAAAAGGGGGAAGGGGCGTGGCTCTGGGAGCCAGGGAGGGGATAACAAAAGGGGGAAGGGGCGTGGCTCTGGGGAGCCGGGGAGGGGGTAACAAAAGGGGGGAAGGGGCGTGGCTCTGGGGAGCCGAGGAGGGGGTAACAAAAGGGGGAAGGGGCGTGGCTCTGGGGAGTCGGGGAGGGGGTAACAAAAGGGGGAAGGGGAGGGGGTAAGAAAAGGGGGAAGGGGCGAGGCTCTGGGGAGTGGTGGAGGGGGTAAGAAAAGGGGCGTGGTTGTTTGGTTGGGGGGCTGGGAGGGGATAGGGGAAAGGGGGGGTGAAGCTGTTGCTGTTAATGCCAGCACATGAAGATGCACAGAGTGCACGACTTTCATATGCGTTAACTGTTTTTGTTGTACAACATTCAGTGAAACAAATTGGAAAATAAATACAATTGAAAGCAAATATGACAAAATATCCAACCCCAGGCTCAGTAGTACAGTAAAAATCAAACTCCCATAACTGCAGTCATCTTCACTAAAAGCTGCACAGAATTACTGCGCTTTTATTTTCTTCCAAAATAAGAATGTTTGATCGACTCACTCCAAAGGAAAACTGTTGCAGATTTTTAGCCCTACCTCCAAAAACATGAGACCGTTATCCTTCCCAGCGCATCTCATGCTCAGCAAAGGTCGATGCAGAGCCGATTTCCGCCGTCTGTCCGAAAGGTACCAGAATCCATCAAGTGGTGCAGTATTTTACTGGCAACAGTGAAGCTCCCCAACCTTTAATCCTCCCATCCATCGGATGAACTGAAACCGTTTCAGCGTTTTCTTAGGCAAAGCAGCAAATTATCCCGCATCTAACAACGAATGCATTCCCAAGGAGGTGAGTGCCAGCTGCCCTGGGGAGCAGGTGGCAGCGAAAGCCCGAGCTTCAGTCACGGAGAGGATGAGTAATCGCACCGATCCCTGGACACTGCCCGCTCTCTCAGCTGCATCCAGCACGTGGAGGAAAGGGTTTTCTCCCCGAGATTGGTTTAGGATGTGTTTGAAGATTTCTGAAGATCTTTGAAAAGTTTGTCCTACTTTTGCAGGAATATATTTTTTTTTTTTAAGTCTTGTGATTAAATGTCTTGTCAGAAGTGCTTTGGATATATATTTTTTAAATTTGACCTTGTGATTTTTGCAAATTTGGAAGTGTTTTGCAATTAACTGTGGACTATTGTGATCTATTTTGAAATATTTTTCTAATTTTGATATATTTTTGGGGGGATAAATGAATACAAAAACAGGCATGTGGCGTAGCAGCCTAATAGGGTTCAGATCTTACCTCTTCCACTGATGCTCCTTGTAACCTAGGGCAAGTCACTTTGCTTTCCATTGCCTCGGGTACCAATCTTAACTGTAAGCTCTTGGGGGCAGGACCAGTATAGCTTTAATTGTAATTCTTTTTGGCCTCAAGTTTGAAAGGCAAGTATTAAATCCAACTCCTTAGTGTCATTGCTGGCTATAGCGCGATTCCCTCATTGTAGATAATGTGCTTCTGTAAGAAAGAATAGATCTTTAATCCTCGCACACCTAGTGAATATAAGAACCACGGTACCATCAAGGTAGCTGTGAGCTGATTTATATATTTCCTATCCTTTATGGGTCTGTGTTCATAATAACTTGCTTAGTCTTTGGCTTCTCAGACAGAGAATCTCATCCCAGGCTCCCAGCACCACAGGGGAGAAACTAGCCAGTCTGAATTTTAATATGACCTACACGTTTAAAAAGTGTGGTTTTTTAAATTCTTTATACTAGGAAACTTTTCTTGTCATCCTCTGTTTTACCCTGTGAATGGGCTGTGTGGTGTGGCTTAGAAGCCAGGCAGGAGGGAATAGATAAGAGAGACCTTTTAGTACTGTCTTGTTTACGGCTTGTAACTAAATGGCTCTTGCATTATCCTGGCTAGGTTTGCACTATTTGCTAACTTGTCTCCCACTGGCAGCCTTCTGGGGTATGAGAAGCTGCTTTATTTACTGCCAGAATGCCTTTGACACACACTGCATTATTGTATCACATTCTCCTGTGTGATTTGGATGTAATTACCTTTTCCAGTGTGTAGCCAGATGGACTCAGGACCAATGGGTTATGCTCCCTTGCCAGCAGATGGAGATGGAGTCAGGTCACCCTAGATACACTTGTAGTGATCTCAGCCCTCTAGTATTCTCCGTCTCCAGCAGATGGTGGATATACCTCTCCCCATGGGGATTGCTGTAATTTTTGGCAGGAGAAATTCAACATTTTAAATTGGAGAAAAATCAAGCCCCACTGTCCTTTGTTGATACCTAAAGGACCCTCTCCCACTTGAGAATTCCTGAGGTGATTTCCGAGATCCCTCACAGGTTTGCCTTGGTCCGGTAGCTGGTTCCCAGCGTGGACTTTGCTGCTTAGGCAACAGAAAGGCAGCGGGTGCAGGAAGCCGAGCGCAGCAGTGACATCGAAAGCCCTCTCCCCCTGCAGCCGGAGACAGTCTGTGTACTCAACCAGTAAGCACTAAGCACAGGTAACCTTTAAAAAAAAAAATGGTTTACCTCCTGGTTCAGAGACATTGGAGGGTTTTCATAAGACTTCCTCTGGTCTCCTTGCTCAGTGCATCGTACTGACGTCATTCCCAAACCTGTTGGGGTAAGGAGAAGCAGGTAGGCGGGCTAGGCCCCATTTTTAGACGTGGTAGGCACATCGCGAGGTAGGCTGCGGTGGCACCATCTTGTGCGCGTCTTGGTGTGTGCTATGTTGCCCTCATAGAACGTTGGTACGCACAGTGTGTTGGCTGTGTTCACGCACCGTGCGCACATAACCTAATAAGCGCAGGATACAGGAAAAGCCAGGCACACCCTGCCTAGGCGCTCGAAATCTGTGTGCATAAAATTTTAAGTGCGAGCCAATAGAGCACACAGTTAATAGCGCCGGCAACCAAGAAACATAAGCGCTTTTCTCTCTGTGGTGCTTGTCATATTAGGGCTTCACAGTCTGACCTGGATTCCAACTTGTCAGCACTGTGAGGAAGCCCTAGGAGAGTTGGGCCTCCCCGGACTTCGCTAAGCCTGGCTCCTCCCATTCAGAAGATGGGCTAGTCACAGCCTTAACTGGAAGTACCCCGGATCTGAGTACTACCTTGACTGGGTCATCCATAGGAGAGGGAAATTCAGCAGCACCTCCCCAGTACCTCCTGGGCTAGGTGTGGACCCTGCTGCCTTCTCTTGGGTTGAATTTTTTCAAGGCATATAAGCCTTCGTATAGGTGCAGTCTACTAGCTCGCTTGCCCCTGTTCAGATGGAACCTCAGGCGGTAAGCGCCCCCCCCCCCCCCCCCCAGTCGGCAGACATCGAGGCGTGCCTCGCCTTACCAAGGGCATCCCTGGTAGGGACCCAGATGGCTCAGATGAAGAGGACAATCTGGATCCCTTGGAAGAAGAGGAAATTTCCCCTGGGTTGGAACCATATCGAACCGTGTTGCAGTTTTTTCATAGACTAATTGCCAGCCCTGGTTTCCCAGACCCTGAAGATGCTGGGAGTCCCTGTGACCGATTCTACAATGAAACGAAAGAAGAATCCCATTTTGATCTCTGTATGGAAAGCCTCTTGCTACTTTCCAGTACTGGAAGTTATCTGAGAGTTGATTGATCTGTAATGGGCTGCCCTGGAAGCAAGTTTTAAAGGGGGACGAGTGTTAGAAACTCTATACCCACTGGATCCAGTAGTGAGAGAGCGTTTGCTTTTCCCTAAAGTGCACTGGTCTGTGCTATCTCTAAGTGAACAACTATCCCAGTAGAGGGAGGAGCGGCCTTAAAGGATGTACATGATAGATGCAGTCCATCCTTAAACAAGCCTTTTGACGCAGTAGCAATGACCTTACAAATTGCTGCTTGTTGTGCCCTGGTAGCTCATTCGTGCCTACTCCTCTCTCAGGAGGTGGATGACTCTGGTGAATTCCAGAGCAGTTATGGAACCCACTGCCACCTTTTTAGCAGACGTGGGCTCAGATCTAGTCCGTACTTCAGCCAGAGGAGTGGCCTCGGTGGTGGTGGCCAGAAGACAGCTATGGCTTTGGAATTGGTCAGCAGACGCAACCTCCAAGGCCAGTCTTACAAAGATGCCCATTAAGGGATCACTCCTTTTCGGAAGTGAATTGGAAAACCTGGCCAGTAAATGGGTCAAATCTCCAGTCCCCTGGCTACTGGAAGATAAGAGGAAGCAGTTACAGCACTCCTTGCATATGAGGGGTTGATCCAGGGGCTTCTGTTTTTGCCCCTACAGAAACTCAACATTTTAGAGGTCTTGGCCCTTTGGGAGGTTGAATTCCTTTCGTAGTCGACAGCCCAAGAGAGTGGCAGGCTCAGGTTCGACCTGAACCCCTCAATGAAGTTTGCCGACCCACCCTCGGATCAAGGAGATAGGGGGCTGACTGTTCCTCTTCTACCAATGGTGGGTCAAGATCACTTTGGACAATTGGGTACTGGAGGTCATAGGAGACTGGAAAATTGGGCATCCAAATGGCAGATGAAATTTAATGTGGATAAGTGCAAGGTGATGCATATAGGGAAAAATAACCCATGCTATAATTACACGATGTTGGGTTCCATATTAGGTGCTACAACCCAAGAAAGAGATCTAGGTGTCATAGTGGATAACACATTGAAATCGTCGGTTCAGTGTGCTGCGGCAGTCAAAAAAGCAAACAGAATGTTGGGAATTATTAGAAAAGGAATGATGAATAAAACGGAAAATGTCATAATGCCTCTGTATCGCTCCATGGTGAGACCGCACCTTGAATACTGTGTACAATTCTGGTCGCCGCATCTCAAAAAAGATATAATTGCGATGGAGAAGGTACAGAGAAGGGCTACCAAAATGATAAGGGGAATGGAACAACTCCCCTATGAGGAAAGACTAAAGAGGTTAGGACTTTTCAGCTTGGAGAAGAGACGACTGAGGGGGGATATGATAGAGGTGTTTAAAATCATGAGAGGTCTAGAATGGGTAGATGTGAATCGGTTATTTACTCTTTCGGATAGTAGAAGGACTAGGGGACACTCCATGAAGTTAGCATGGGGCACATTTAAAACTAATCGGAGAAAGTTCTTTTTTACTCAACGCACAATTAAACTCTGGAATTTGTTGCCAGAGAATGTGGTTCGTGCAGTTAGTATAGCTGTGTTTAAAAAAGGATTGGATAAGTTCTTGGAGGAGAAGTCCATTACCTGCTATTAAGTTCACTTAGAGAATAGCCACTGCCATTAGCAATGGTTACATGGAATAGACTTAGTTTTTGGGTACTTGCCAGGTTCTTATGGCCTGGATTGGCCACTGTTGAAAACAGGATGCTGGGCTTGATGGACCCTTGGTCTGACCCAGTATGGCATTTTCTTATGTTCTTATGTTCTCCTCGAGACATATTCATGATTTCTCCTTGCCACTCCCAACATGAGAAGCAGGCAGTGAAGATTACTGTTAAGGCTCCTCAGGATGAAGGCTGTAATCCCAGTACCTATGCCCCAGGAAAATACGGGGCATTATTCCATCTTTTATCTTACCCAAGAAGGAAGGTTCCTTTCGCCCCATCTGTCAACAGGCATCTACGAGTGTCAACTGACATCTATGAGTCAATCATTTCCGCAAGGAAACCTTATACTCCATGATAATGGCCGTACAATCGGGAGAGTTCTTAACCTCCCTGGACCTATTTGAGGCCTACCTACATATTCCAGTCCATCAAGAATACCAATGTTTCCTACATTTTGCAGTCCAGTGCCACCATTATTGGTTCCAGGTGCTGCCCTTTGACCTAGCCATTGCCCCCAGAACATTTTCCAAAATTATGGTGGTCATAGTGGCAGCATCGAGGAAAGAGGGAATCCTAGTGTGCCCATTCTTGGATGACTGGCGCATCCGGGCCAAGTTCGTAGAAGAGAGCCAATAGGGTGACCTTGCTTCAGGAACTCGATTGGGTAGTAAACCAGAGCAGTCTCAAGCCTTCCCAATCCTTGGAATATCTGGGAGTCCAGTTCGACACCAAGCAGGGCAAAGTCTTCCTTCCGACCACGCGGATTAGGAAGTTGATGTCTCAGGTGCGTCAGCTGATGAGCACAATAAGCCCGATGATGTGGGCTTATAGTTCTTGGTTTAATGGCAGCAACCCTGGAAGTAGTGCTGTGGGCAAGGGCACACATGGACAGCTCACTGCTGTCACATTGGAACCCGCATTCTCAAGACTATTTGATTTGTCTCCACCTACCAATGGGAGTCTTCTATCGCCTCCAGTGGTGGTTACAGGAAGCTCATGTGAGCAGGGGTGTCCATCTGTCATCCTCGAACTGGCTGGTCCTCACAACAGACACAAGTCTCCGGGGCTGGGGAGCTCAATGTCAGGAGCTGTCTGCCCAGGGATGTTGGACGGAAGAAGAGGCCATCTGGAACATCAACCGCCTGGAAGCCTGGGCAGTCAGATTGGCATGTCTACAATTCAGTTACAGACTCCAGGATCAAGCAGTCTGCGTGATGTCTGACAACACAATGATGGTAGCCTACATCAACCGCTAGGGAGGAACCAAGAGCCAACAATTGTCAAGGAGAGAGAGCTCCTTATGGAATGGGCAGAAATACATCTACAGATGATCTCAGCCTCCCACATTGCAGGAAAAGACAATGTCAGAACAGACTTTCTAAGCAGCAAGAGTCTGGATACAGGAGAGTGAGTGTTGTCAGCCAAGGCCTTTTAGCTGATAGATTGCTGCAGTCTCCCGTCCATTGACCTGCTGGCTGCATCTCAGAACACGAAAGCCCCCTGATTCTTCAGTCACAGAAGAGATCCATGGTCCCTGGGGGTTGACGCTCTGTTAAGAAAAGTTGCTATTTCCCTTCCCTCCGTGGCCACTGCTAGGTAGGGTCATTTCCAGAATCGAGCATCACAGGGGATTAGTCCTGCTAGTAGCTCTAGATTGGCCCAGGCATCCATGGTATGGGGACATTCAGAGACTCCTGGTGGAGACCCCCCTGTGCCTCCCACCACACAGGGGCCTTCTGCAGCAGGGACAGGTCCTTCATGAGGATCTGACTCTATTCTGTCTTTCGGTCGGGCCCTTGAGAGGGCTCATCTGATGAAGCAAGGATATTCAGCAGCGATAATGGTCTTCTTGCTCCATGCTCGGAAGTTCTCCACGTCCCTAGTGTATGTGCGAGTCTGGAGAGTATTTGAGGCCTGGTACGAGGAACATGCCCTCCCCCCACCCCCCCCCTCTGGTGGCCAGAGTCCCATTTATTCTGAAATTTTTGCAGGGCGGCTTAAATAAAGGTTTGGCCCTTAACTGCTTAAAGGTACAGGTAGCGGCTCTCTCCTGTTTCAGGGGTGAGGTGAATGGGGCCTCCCTGTCGGCTCATCCGGACCTAGCCCATTTTCTGAAAGGAGTGAAGCATCTCCGACCTCCCTTATGGTTGCCGGTTCCCTTGTGGAAAATCTAGTACTGGATTTTTTGGCAGGCCCTTCCTTTCGACTGCTGCGCATCTTTCCTTGCAACTATTGACATTGAAAACGGTTTTCCTGATGGCTATACGCTCAGCACGTCGCTTCTCTGAACGGCAGGCATTGTCGTACCGGGAACCATTCCTCCGGATGACTCCAAGGGCGGTACAGCTGCGTACTGTCCATCCTTCTTACCCAAGGTAGTATAGGAGTTTCATTTGAATCAGTCCATTTTGTTGCTATCCCTAGATAAACTCAAGGACGTAGAGGAATATCGTCTCCTCCATCATCTGGATGTCAAGAGACTTTTAGTGCATTATCTGGAAGTTTCAGAACCGGTCTGAAAGACGGACCGCCTGTTTGTCCTTCACGGTGGAAGGATCATGGCGAATCAGCTTCGAGGGCTACCATAGCACTTGCTGGATTAAAGTGGTGGTCACTGGAGCCTGTGTGGAGGCAGGAAAGCCATTACCTTCTCAGGTTAAAGCTCATTGCCCCAGGGCTCAGGCAGTCTCATGGGTAGAAGTTAAGCTGCTGTCTCCCATCGATATCTGCCAAGCAGTGATGTGGTCCTCATTTTATTTATTTAAAATATTTTATATTCCGTTCTTTATACAAAATGTAATCAAAGCTGTTTGCAATGTGTAACATACATAAAATCACAAATAAATAGTACAAAGTATTCTCTAGGTTCTATTGCCTGGACGTTCAGATCTGAGAGGACGCAGCCTTTGCAAGGATGGTGTTAACCGAACTGCGGGCAGCCTCCCACCCTGATCATGAGTAGCTTTTGTACATCCCATTGGTCCTGAGTCCATCTGGTTACACGCTAGGAAATGGAGAAATTACTTGCCTGATGATTTCATTTTCCTTAGTGTAGACAGATGGACTCAGCATCCCGCCCTCGTCTGCCCAAGAATTGTGCCAAGGATTTGTCCATGAGTGGGTCTCGGGTAAGTGTTCATCCAGTCCCTAGATCAGGCACTTATATTCTTACTGGAGTTCAGTGTTTGGTTGAGTAAAGTTACGGTTATCCGTTTTTAATAAAGTTTTTTCGGTAGTATATCCACAGTGGCTTTTGAAGAGAATACTGAGGGGCTGAGGTCACTGCAGGGGTGAATCTAGGGTGACGTCAGCTTTGAAACCTGACTCTGTCTCCACCTGCTGGCAGGGGAGCAAATAACCCACTGGTCCTGAGTCCATCTGTCTACACTAAGGATAATGAAATTATCAGGTAAGTAATTTTTCCAATTAAATTGTAGTTTAACTTGTGGCCATTTGTTGACTTCAGAATGTCACCATGCATGTCGCTTCCTTCCTCCTTTGATGCTGCAGGAGATCCTTCTTCAGTGTTTCTTTTCTTCCCAGGCTCTGGTGACTCCAACACAGAGACCATGGCATCTCTTGTGCATGAAACCATCGAGGGCTCTCCGGTTATCAGCCTCGTAACTGATGCTAAGGGAAACGTTCTCCATGAAGTGCATGTCCAGATGCAGGAGCTGCCTGTGCAGCCCAAATCCGTGTGCCAGGAGGTGACTGTCCTTTTGTCGCTTGGTAGAGATTGCCGAATGCTCTCTTGGGGGCCTGATGGGCTCTCTGGGAAGGTCTGGGTCTCTCTCCATGCTCACTTAGGGAGCCGCTGCCTCCTACATGTGGGCCAAGCTTTGCAGTGCCCCTCTGTGGCTCAGAACTGCTTCCAGCGATGCTGTAAGGGAAATAATTATCCTTACTGTGTGCATGAGTGCTACCTGAGCAGCACACCCAGCCTGAACAGGGACCTAAATACTAACTAGTACAGGGCACTGTGCACGTGTCTAGCAGTCACCATTCCCTCTTTCTGCTGCAGCAGCTTTTGTTGTCTCATAGATCTGGTGTTAGAAGGGGCGAAGTTTGTGAAATCTGCTGGGTGCCTTGTGTTATTCATCCCCTCTTCTGTACAATGCAGAAGATCCTGGTCCTTTCTTAAGTCTTCTTGCTTTCCTTTGCATTCAGATGTCAGAGGCTGGGGAGCTTCAGGCTGAAGTGGAGCTTAATGAGAACCTGCTACGCCAGGCCATGAGGAACTCCGGCATTGTCATTGAGACGGTGACAATGGAGGACCTGCAGAAGTGTGAGGATTCGTCTGGGGAAGTGGAGGCAGAGGGGGCCGCGTGCACAGGGATGGACGCAGAACCTGTACGTCTCCTGGCTCTTAGTTTTGTCATTTCACTAGGGGAAGAGGTGGTTTCATTCAGTGTCAGGAGATGTGGCTTCCAGGTTTAGTCTTTCTGCATCCTGACTCGCCTTGGACAGCTGGGATCGCACATCACTGCTGACCCCATGGACTGGGCTCATTGGGGGAAACACGACTTGGCATCTCAAGATGGTGTCATGTTGCGGGTTCATTTGTCACTAAGATTTCCTTTATTGCCCCTCATGGCTGAGCCTGCTAATTGCCCCTTCAAGGCTGTTGGTCTCTCTCTGCTGCCCCTCATGGCTGAGCCTGCTAATTGCCCCTTCAAGGCTGATGGTCTCTCCCTGCTGCCCCTCATGGCTGAGCCTGCTAATTGCCCCTTCAAGGCTGATGGTCTCTCTCTGCTGCCCCTCATGGCTGAGCCCGCTAATTGCCCCTTCAAGGCTGTTGGTCTCTCTCTGCTGCCCCTCATGGCTGAGCCTGCTAATTGCCCCTTCAAGGCTGTTGGTCTCTCTCTGCTGCCCCTCATGGCTGAGCCCGCTAATTGCCCCTTCAAGGCTGTTGGTCTCTCTCTGCTGCCCCTCATGGCTGAGCCTGCTAATTGCCCCTTCAAGGCTGTTGGTCTCTCTCTGCTGCCCCTCATGGCTGAGCCTGCTAATTGCCCCTTCAAGGCTGTTGGTCTCTCTCTGCTGCCCCTCATGGCTGAGCCTGCTAATTGTTCCTTCAAGGCTGTTGGTCTCTCTCTGCTGCCCCTCATGGCTGAGCCTGCTAATTGCCCCTTCAAGGCTGATGGTCTCTCTCTGCTGCCCCTCATGGCTGAGCCTGCTAATTGCCCCTTCAAGGCTGTTGGTCTCTCTCTGCTGCCCCTCATGGCTGAGCCTGCTAATTGCCCCTTCAAGGCTGTTGGTCTCTCTCTGCTGCCCCTCATGGCTGAGCCTGCTAATTGCCCCTTCAAGGCTGTTGGTCTCTCTCTGCTGCCCCTCATGGCTGAGCCTGCTAATTGCCCCTTCAAGGCTGATGGTCTCTCTCTGCTGCCCCTCATGGCTGAGCCTGCTAATTGCCCCTTCAAGGCTGTTGGTCTCTCTCTGCTGCCCCTCATGGCTGAGCCCGCTAATTGCCCCTTCAAGGCTGTTGGTCTCTCTCTGCTGCCCCTCATGGCTGAGCCCGCTAATTGCCCCTTCAAGGCTGTTGGTCTCTCTCTGCTGCCCCTCATGGCTGAGCCCGCTAATTGCCCCTTCAAGGCTGTTGGTCTCTCTCTGCTGCCCCTCATGGCTGAGCCCGCTAATTGCCCCTTCAAGGCTGTTGGTCTCTCTCTGCTGCCCCTCATGGCTGAGCCCGCTAATTGCCCCTTCAAGGCTGTTGGTCTCTCTCTGCTGCCCCTCATGGCTGAGCCCGCTAATTGCCCCTTCAAGGCTGTTGGTCTCTCTTCTGCTGCCCTGACCCCTTGAGACAACATTTTGTTTCTTTCCCTGTGATCGGTTTGCAGTGTCTGCCTGTCACAGAGGTTAGTACTGGGCTTTTTCTGAATCGTTTTGCGGGGTCTAGAAAAACTATAAAAGGTGGTGGGAGGGGGAGACAAGTGGTTGTGATGGAGGATCGATGTGCCAAGAGGATCAAACACATTCAAGCAAAAGAAGAGAGAGACTGTGCAATAAGAGGTTTATGAAATCAAGTGGGGTGGACTCATTTTAATAGGAAAGAGTTATTGACTTTTTCAGATATTACGCCATTAAATTAATTAGTAACCACCCCCCTCCCCCCCCCCCTTGTGATTTTATAAACCTGGTTATATCCTCTGGGTCATCTCTTCTCCAAGGCAATCGTGTCATCCCCTTTATCATTTTTATTCCCCTTCTTTGTACCTTTTCTAGTCTGCTTTATTATTTTGAGATGTGGTAACAGGAAGTACACTGAGGATGCGTCCACATCACGGGTCGATTCAGCAGCATTGAGAGATTCTCAGTTATATTCGTAGCAACAGGACGGCAGAAGAAGACCATATGGCCTTTGTAGTCAGCACAACAATTCCCATCACGCCCTCCGAAATCTCCTGTGCTTCTCCCAGATCCTGTCCTCGTCTCCACCCTCCCTTCCTTGACATTCCTGTTCATCCCCAGATCAGTCCAGACGCCTCTCTGCCAGCAGATGGACACAGAGAAAGGTTTCCTGACACTGCCATATAACCTGGTGTGCCACTTGCAATCCCTTGGTACTTCTCTGTCTCCAGCAGATGGGAGAGGTGCAGAGCCTTCAGTCTGTAAAAAAGAAAATAGTATTTCAGAGAACCCTCAACAGTGATTACAAGATCCTTTTCCTGGGTGGTGAGGCCTAATACGTAACTCAGCATTGTGAACCTGTAGTTTGCATTATTCTTGCCTACTTGCATCACTCTGCACTTCTCCACAGTAAACTTCATTTTATGTTCTTATCTAAATAAGCAATTGTGTAGGATTCTGCTCTACTCTTTCCAACAGATAGATGGGAAAAGAGGAAAGGAAGACGAGGCCTACGTTTGTCCGCACTGTAACCAAATGTTCTGTGCAGCTGCGTCCCTGAGGATACATGTCAAGGGGCATCTGGGTAAGTATGTGACCGTCGTATCCACGGAGGCAATAGCTCTGTTCTGTGCATGAGAAATTAAATCTCAGCAGTGCATCTTTTCCAGCTTAGCAAGATGAGCAAATCTCACGGACTTCAGTTCACATATTTCTGATCCTGAATATACCCACAGCAGTCCAGACCAGTGGCTTATGCACTCCCACCAGCAGATGGAGACAGAGAACAAGCTTTGAGGGCACTGCTACATACCAAGTGTGCCACCTGCAGTCCCTCAGTATTTCTCTGTCTCTCAGTGCCTGGCAGTAGGATATAGAAAATACAAAAATGAGCTACTGGATACCTTCACAACTTAACAGAGAATATCAAAAAAGGGATCCAAACTTAGGAGTAAGTGTGACCTCCTCAGGATGGTACAATGAACCTAAAACCTTATTAAGTTTGGATTCCTTTTTTAATGATACCTGCTATAGAAAGGATCCAGGCCCAGCTTCCCACTTTGATGCTCTGGACTGGATCCCCAGTGCTGAATTTGATGCCGGCTGCTCTTTCTTTAGGCTATAAGCTGTACAAGTGTGACGTGTGTGGGAAGGAGTTCGTAAAAGGTTACCTCTTGAAAAAGCATCAAGAAGTGCACTACAGCGAGCGACGCTACAAGTGTGGCGAGTGTGGGAAGCTGTACAAGACCATTGCACACGTGAAGGGACACATGCGTGTGCACTCTGATGAGCGGCCGTATGCCTGTGCCAAATGTGGCAAGAGATATAAAACCAAGGTAGGGAGAAGGCAGGGGCTTAAGGAGTGCTCTAGCATTGTATGAAACAATCTTCCCTGACTCTGTGCTTAGCTTATTAAACATTTACAGCCTGGACTCGTCACAATGTACATATTGGAGGCGGATTCTGACTGCTTACGTCCTTCCACATACAAACCAGTGCTGTAATGTGCCAGTGATCGACTCCCTCTTTAAGCAGGACGCTGCAGTTAATAACAGAGAGGGGGAAGTAGAAACAGGAGGAGATGTGCATGAACTTGTATTATTATTATTATTATTATTATTATTATTATTATTAAATGTGCATTTTCTGCCCCTGGAGAATGCCTGAGATCCAGGTGGAAACCTGAGACTGTTCATGTAATTATTGCAACATCAAATTCATAAAATGGAAGAAAAATTAGGATGAGTTGCTGATTTTTGGTGGCTCACAGCATTATTACTGAACAGATACAAGGAATCCCTTCCCCAGAGAGCTTATGATGTCAGTGGGTACCTGAGGCGGTCACAAGGAAGGTTGGGGGAAGCGGGTTCACAACCCATTGCTATGATCATTAGGCCTCGCTTCCTGACACTTTCCTGAACGTGTGCTGCTTTGTGTTTTGAGCAGAATGCTCAGCAGGTCCATTTCCGTACACACATGGAGGAGAAACCGTACGTGTGTCAGTTTTGCGCTCGGGGTTTCCGAGAAAAAGGATCCCTGGTGCGGCACATCCGCCACCACACAGGCGAGAAACCCTTCAGATGTTACAAGTGTGGCCGGGGTTTTGCAGAGCATGGAACTCTGAACAGGCACTTACGGACCAAAGGTAGGTGAGCGCCACCTCTGCAGGCCTGCAGCTCGTGAGGCCCTTCCTAAGGGAGTTGGCTGCACTGCCAGAAGGCGCTGAAATTCTTAGTTTTCAGTAACAGGGCCCTGCCATTCCTGCAGGCACTACTTGTGGACTCTCCTTCTTGGGGCTGTGGGACAGCCTGCTTCCTGTTTCACTGCTACTCTGCTGTTGCCACTCATGTTGCAGAGCCAAGCAGTGAAGGCATAGCCGGGTCAAGGGCAGGGATTGAGTAATGGATGGTAGGAAGGGGAGGAGGCTGAGGGAGAAAGTGCATGAGGAGGGAGAGAGGGGAAGAGAGAAAAAAATAACATTTGAGTCAATTAATTAGACTTACACAGAAAATATTGGAAAATGTATTTTTTAAATGAAAGTATTCAGTTGAGAATTTGCAATAAAAATGTGACTTTGTGCGTATGAAATAGTGTAACTATATGTGGAAATGGCAAGGAATTTTGGAGGCAGTGACCATTAACAGCTGCTTGTTGCTCAGGTGGCTGCCTTCTGGCCCTGAAAGAGGTGGAGGAAGAGGAGCAGGCAGAGAGCGTGGCCGCCACGCTGCTCTCCGAGGATCCGCACACGGTGCTGGTAGAGTTCTCGTCCGTGGTGGCAGACACGCAGGAGTACATTATCGAGGTAATTAATGCTAAGCCCAGGAACAGGAAGGGCTGGTGCAGATCACTGAGTGGGGTATGAAGATGATGGAGGCAGGAGTCCATGGACGGTCAGGAGCATGAGTGGCCCAATGCACTGGGACCTTACATCTGACCAGAGCGCCCATGTCTGAAGGGCTAATGGGTTTTTGGTCTCCCCAAAGGCTGCTACTGAAGAGACAGAGACGAGCGAAGCAGCTGATCTCCTTGAAGGCACAAGACATGAGGTAGGTGTCTGTGTAGCCAATAGTCAGGAGCGATGAGGAGAACGTCAGGTGGAGGGCCAGAAAGCACAAATGGGGCCGCTGTTGCATATTCTGTCAGTGTAGAGTCCCTTGACACATTACCCAGTCACCTCCGGTAAAGGGACGGCATCCGTTTGAGACAGCGACGGCAGGAGGTGCGTATAATGTCAGAAGGAACAGGTGCTCCTTGGCTCTCAAGGCCTACTTTCACGGCTGTAAAGCCTCGTGCCAGCCTTAGGTGGGGGTCTCTGATAAGACGTTGGTACGCTGCAGTCAGGATGGCACGTGTGTACGGGAAAAGATCATCTTCAGCTCTGCTCGTGTGGCAGCAGCGCTGCTGGGTGTACAGGAAGAAAAATGAGTAGATGGAAGGTGAGCGTGCAGCCTGAAGACTTAGAAACAGAGGTCCTTGTCCAGCTAACTTACCCTGCGTATTCAGCTGCAGAGGCTCGCCACCGAATATACTCTGACAGACCCGTCGGCACATCTAAATGTATCCCCCCCGCAATCCTGGGCACAACTTTCAGTTAGAGGGGTGGGAATTTAAAACCGTGCGACCTGATAGTGCAGAATTGTGTTCTTTGTGTGCAGGGACTTGTTCACCTTTTCTCTCTCTTGTGACACAGGTGGATAGCCACATCATGCAGGTAGTGCAGCAGATAGTGAATCGGGCAACCTCTGGCCACCAGATCCTCGTGCAGAATGTCACGGTGGCTGAAAATCCCCAGGTCGCCACTGATGCTACGGACACAATCACCATTGCCACACCAGAGTCTTTAACGGAGCAGGTCGCACTGACCTTGGCATCTGTCATCGGTGAAGGAGCCGTGCTGACTACGGATGGCGCGTCGGAGGAGGGAGCCACGCTTACCATGGTGGCCTCTGAGGATCTCGAGATGATTGAGCACTCTAGGGAATTTGTCATTGCCTCTCAGGAAGGAGAAGTGGAAGTGCAGACGGTTATTGTGTGAGGCACTTCACAGAAACATTGCTTTAACCCTTTCCTGTGGGGTCCATGCTATTCCAGAGAGCTTCTGGGTAAAGAAGCCGCTGCTGTGCCTCTGCCAGCTCCTCCCTGCTCCATGGCGCAGGAGAGGTTTGAAAAGAGTGGCCTTTATTAAAACAAAAGTGCAAATACAGACAGGTATTCTGGGTCAGACAAAGCTGCAGGAAGAGGGTAATCTGATTCCTGCCCAGCAGCCCCCTGCGATTCTTCAGGTAAACGTGCTCTGTAAAAGAAGACACCCGAAAGCTGCAGCCTTTCAAAAATGGACCCCTTTGTAACTGGGAATATTTTTCACACACAAATGTCTTTATGAATTATATTGCGTTTAAGAGCTTTGAAGTATACTAAAAGTATAAGAGATGGCTACTGTACTTTTGTTACAGCTTCTTAACCATAGTGCTGAGTATTTTTGTGCCTGGTGCATGGTCCCTGAGTATTCCCAAATCAGCTGCTCAACAGACTTTTGGAGAAGATGGTGCTGAAGCTGCAGAACACATTTCTACTATGCAGTAAAAAGCAGCCTGAACTTTGTCTTCAAGTAGCAAACTTTCTCCCGGCAGCCGTAGCCGTGGTTGACATCTCATTTTTACATGGTAGCTAATGCTGCTAAGAGTCACTTTCAGCATCTGCTCTCGGGGCATTTCTAGGACAGGGAGAGCTGCACCTCTCAGGGATGAGGACTGCCCAGGGTGGGCACTCAGCCAGCTTGCCTTTTCTGCAGGATTAAGCATGGCTTCAGCTGGCAGTGTGTTTCACTTAAAGCTTTGCTGGCTGCGGCTAAGAGTAAGTGCGGGAAGCCAGGGCTATTCCTTTACAGTCTGAGGCAGATTCCCAGAATGTCCCTAATGACTGTGCACACTACCGCAATTATATGCATATTCACTTAGGGATACTCTGAAAACCTGAGCCACATGTGGCCCTCGCACTGGGAGGTTCAAGCTGTCATGGGGTTTGGTTTGTACGTCAATGAACAGTGTTAATGGTGCTGCTTATCTGTATCACTTCAAGAGATGTGCACAATGGCCTTGTAGTTCTGTTTCCTGAACATACCCAGATCAGTCCAGACGAGTGGGTTGTGCATCCCTACCAGCAGATGGAGACAGAACAAAAACTTTGAGGCACTGCTACATAACCTCGAGTGCCACCTGCAGTCCCTCAGTATTTCTCTGACTCCAGCAGGTGGTAGAGGTGCAGACCCTGCAGTCCCTCAGTATTTCTCTGACTCCAGCAGGTGGTAGAGGTGCATCTCCTGCAGTCCTGACTGATTCTGCAGTTTTGGAGATTTGGATCTGCTTCCCGATGTGCCAGGTTCCTTGATGGGCCATCCCTCAGGTTGAGCCTGGCTAACCATGTGTTGGATACCCCTGACGGTTGTGGCCCGCTACTTCCAGGGTCTCTGATAGCCAGGGGACTGGCTCCCTCTTCGTACCGCAAAGTCCCCTCCTGTCCGCTGCTGGCTTTCTCAGGGAAGTATCCCTTTTTGTTTGCTGCTTGTTTAAGTTAAAAAAAAAAAAAAAAAGTGTAGTGACACAGCAAGTTTAGAGCCAGGAGAATCGACCTGCGGAGCAGTGCCGGGGCAGTCGACCACAGGGGCCGCCGGGGACGGTAGGGGAGTGGGAGCTGATTGTGCTGGCGGAGGTTTCTGTTTTTTCCCTGATGGGGAAAGTTTCCTGTGTGCTGCTTTTAGTGCACGCTGTTCAGGCTGCTGCTGTTTGTTCCTGAGCACCCTCAGTGTTGGTGCGGTCGTGCGTCTCGGCAGGGCTACCACGTGGTGCGGCCTGCCTCATGGTAGTGCATGTGGGAGCAGGCCTCTTGGCAGAGAAGCCACACATATGGAGGCCTATAAGGCCTGCGGGCTTTGGTCAGCCCAATTAAGTTCCCTTTCTCTGCGCACAGGTTGTTTCGGAGGGGGAGGGATGTTCCGCTAAGGTTTCAAAGGCCAGGAGGGCCTCTCGCTCCGTGGGGCCTGCAGCAAGAGCCAAAGGATCTCCATTTCTGATGCTTCCGAGGGGGATCGCAGCCAAGGGGACTCCAGCCAGCCAGGAATCGGATGACTCCCCTCCTCTCTGTCTTGCGGGGCAGGAGCTAGAGGATGGGCCTGAGGAGGGAGCTGATTGAGTGTAGTATTCCTGAGCATAGGTTTGATGGCCCATGGGGTTTTTCCCCCGAATTTGTTCTGATCATGCACAGGGCTTTCCTGGCTAGGAAAAGTGCAGGAAAGAGGATATCCAAGGAGATAAATCCAGGGCCGTCCAAGAGACCTCGGCTGGCTTCAGCAAGTGGTTTGGGGCATGTTGGCAAGCATCTGGGGTTGCGCGGTGCTGGTGCGGAGGTTGACCCCAGGAATCTGGATGACTCGGATGAGCTGCAGGAAAAGGCGGTGTCTCCTCAAGTAGTGTACCCAGATGGGGATCAGAGCCCGGATCCGGATTTGAGCAAGGACGATCTGGACCTCGTTGAGGGGACCAGGGCTGAGGGGGAAGACCCTTGGGTGGTCCTGCTATTTAAAAAGGAGGAGCTTTGGCCTCTCATTCCCCAGGTGCTGGAGGAATTGGGGGTGAAACTAGTCAGATAATGAGGACGTCGAACCGGGCCTGGATGGTCTGAAGGGTCCACCTAGTGCCTTCCCCCATCTCTGAAAAGATTCAGAAGCTCATTAGCTGGGAGTGAGATTTCCCAGAAGCGGGCTTGATGGTCAGTAGGGCAATGACGAAGCTTTACCCTTTATTGGAGGAGCATTTGGACCCCTTTAAAACTCTTAAGATGGATGTGGCAGTCTCTGCAGTGACTAAGTAGACTACGATTCCGGTGGCGGGGTCTGCCGCACTGAAGGATGTCCAGGATTGCAAATTGGAAATTCATTTGAAGCGCATGTTTGAGGTGTCATCCTTAAGTCTGCGAGCTGCAGTGTGTGCTTGTTTATGTTGGATTCAGAAGCCACAGGAGTGGCTCGCCTAGTAGCAGGGATGGTTTGTTGTGGATGTGTTGTATGATTTGGTGTGCACTTCAGCTAGGAGCATGGTCTCTGTGGTGGCGGCACGCCGGCTTCTATGGCTGAGCAATTGGTCGGTGGACATGTGGTCCAAGGCTCAGTTATGCAGTCTTCCCTTTAAGGGGAAGCTGCTTTTTGGGAGGTACTGGGATCAGCTGAAGAAGTCCCTGGGGGAAATCAAGGGCAGTAGACTGCCGGAGGATATGAAGGGCAATAAGGTCTTTCCGGGGTGCCGGCAGGTCCTCCAGAAGCGGTTCTGATCAGGGGACCAGAGGGAGTAAGCCCTCCCGATGAAGCCAGGCTCACCCACACCTCGCTGGCAGCGGTAGGGGGGGCAGGTTGTCCCATTTTTACGTGGATCAAGGTTACCTCGGACCGGTGGGTTCTGGAGGCTATAAGAGACTTTTATGCCTTAGAATTTTCTTCTCTGTTCAGGGATGCCTTTCTGGAGTCCTACTGCTCTTCTCGAAACAAACAGGAAGTTGTAGAGGGGGGGACTCTACAAAGGTTGATAAGCTTGGAGGCCATAGTTCTGGTGCCACTGAGCAAACAGGGGCAGGGAAGTTATTCCATCTATTTTGTGGTTCCAAAAAAGGAGGGCACGTTCTGTCCCATCTTGGATTTGCAAAAAATGAAAGTAAGCTTGCAGGTGCCACGTTTTCAGATGGGAGACTCTGTGTACAGTGATTGCTGTGGTCCGCAAAGGAGAATTCCTGGTGTCTTTGGATCTCACTTAGACTTATCTGCATATTCCCATTCGAAAGGACCATCAGAAATTTCTGTGGTTCAAAGTGCTGAGTTGTCATTTCCAATTTCGGGCTCTTCCCTTTGGGCTGGCCACGGCTCCTCTAACCTTCACAAAGGTGTGATGGTGGTGGTAGCGGCAGCCTTGAGACGAAAAGGGATATTCCCTGTATGTACAGGATCAGTCCAGACGGTGGGTTATGTCCCCCGTGCAGCAGATGGAGTCGACGAATGGGTGAAGGCGGAAAAGGAGTACAGTCGTTTGGTGCAGCGAGTGATGAACACCAAGATCCCTGGGATGGGTGATCAATGTGCTAGTCATCTGGTTCCATCTCAATCATTGGAGTATCTAGGAGCCCTCTTCGACAGCGGACAGGATATTGAAGTTGCAGGTGCAAGTCACCCGCCTTCTATGGCTCCCAGTTCCAAGGGTCTGGGATTACTCATAAGACCTGGGCTCCATGGCCTCAATGTTGTATCTAGTTTCGTGGGCCTTTGCTTATATGCGACTGCTGCAGAAGGTGGTGTTGTCTAGGTGGAATCCGATATCGGAACAGTTTTATATCCCGTTGTCTCTTCTGAAGGAGTCCAGGGTCCAGTTTTGCGTGGTGGCTGTCGAGGAGTGGACCTCGAAGCTCCGGATTGGGTGGTGGTGAAGGCCTGGTCCATCAATCATTTGGAGATGAGGGCGGTGAGTGGAGCACTGGAAGAGTTTCTGCCTCTGGTCGAAGGTCGCATGGTTCGTGTGTTTTCAGACAAAGCAACAACTGTGGCATATATCAACCGTCAAGGAGGAACGAAGAGTCCTGCTGTGGCTCATGAATCTCAGCTATTGTTTGTATGGGCGGAGCGTCACCTTGAGGGAATTGTGGCTTCCCACGTAGCGGGAGTAGACAATGTGAAGGCAGATTTTCTAAGCAGGCAACAGTTGGATCCCGAGGAGTGGGAACTGTCCCCGGAAGCCTGGAATCGTATTTGTGCCAGATAGGGTGTTCTGCAGCTGGATCTCATGGTCATGTGGGCCAATGCAAAGACAATATTCTTCAGTCACAGAAGGGAAGGCGATTCAGTAGGACTAGATTCTGTGGCTGACAGGGATCCTTCTGTATGTGTTTCCTCTGTGGCCTCTCATAGGTTGAGTGCTACGGCGCATAGAAGCGCACCCAGGATCAGTAGGTACTCGTGGCACCAGAGTTGCTGCATCGTCCATGATTTGCGGATCTGGTGCATCTTGCGGTGGAAGAACCTCTTCGGCTGGCTCATCTGGCGGGATTGCTGCAGCAGGTCCCCATATTTTCAGATCGAGAGGATCGCTTTTCTCTCGTGGCTTGGCTTTTGAGAGGCGGCGCTTACGCATGAAGGGATATTTGGAACCAATAATTTCTACCCTTCTCCAGGCTAGACAACTTTCTACTTCCATGGCATACGTATGGGTTTGGAAGGTTTTTGAGACCTGGTGTGTTCAGCAGCAGCTGTATCCTCTGTCAGCTGTATCCTCTACAGCAAGGCTTGTCCAAGGGTTTGGCCTATAGTTTGCTCTGTATCCAGGTTTCTGCCTTGAGTTGTCTCGGGGGCAAGGTGAGGGGCAAGCCTTTGGCCTCTCATCCTGATGTCATCCGATTCCTGAAAGGGGTAAAGCATGTGAGACCTCTGGTTTAAAAGGCATGTCCAGCTTGGAACCTCAGTTTAGTCTTGTGGGTTCTCTGTGATCCTCCTTTTAAGCCTTTGGGATGAGCCTCTTTGAAGGACCTTACATTGAAGACGTTTTTTTTGTTTTGTGATTTGTTCAGCCAGGAGGATTTTGGAGCTTCAGGCTCTATCTTGTCGTGATCCTTTCTTGCATATTTCTAATGACAGTGTGTCCTTGCGTACAGTACCTTCCTTTTTTGCCAGAAATGTTTCTGCCTTCCCTGTGAATCAGACAGTTGAAATACCGAGGTTCCTGGTGTGGTTGAGAGATTCTGCCAAGGATAAGGATCTCCATAGTCTGGATGTGCATCATGCTCTGTTGTATTATTTGAAGGTCACTAATTCCTTTCGGAGATCGGACCATCTCTTTGTGGTGTTCAGTGGGCCGAAGAAAGGGGAGAGAGCATCTAAAGCTACTTTGGCTTGGTGGTTGAAAGAGACTATTTGTTAGGCCTATATTTGTAAGGAGCACGCCATTCCGACGGGTCTTAAGGCACATTTGACTAGAGCTCAGACAGCCTCTTGGGCAGAGTGTCAGTTGGTGTCTCCCCCAGAGATATCTAGGGCCATGGTGTGGTCCTCGCTTCGTACTTTCACCAGGCATTACGATTGGATGTTTGGGCACAAGATGATATGATTTTCGGTGAAAGTGTGTTGAGAGTGGGTTTCTCGGGTTCCCGCCTGGTGTAGGGTTGCTTTGGTATATCCGACTTGTCTGGACTGATCTGGGTATGTTCAGCAAAGGAACATTGGGTCTTAACTGCTAATTTTTGTTCCTGTGATACCACAGATCAGTCAGAGACCTACCCCGGTATTGATGCTGAAAGACTGAGTTTCCTGGTACTTCTACGCTGGATATTGAAGAGTTGTTCTTACCATGTGAAACAGTTATATTTGAGTTAAGCGATTGACCAACTGGTTTTGGTACTGGATTTTTGTAGGTCTCCATTTTTTAGTTCGCCCTGGTACAGGGGAATGGTATCTAATTTGGCTTGGGTACAGGTCAGGAACTGCAGGTGCCACTCATTTAT
This sequence comes from Rhinatrema bivittatum, assembly GCF_901001135.1. Classification (NCBI taxonomy): domain Eukaryota; kingdom Metazoa; phylum Chordata; class Amphibia; order Gymnophiona; family Rhinatrematidae; genus Rhinatrema; species Rhinatrema bivittatum. Next base: position 2,183,449 of record NC_042628.1, on the reverse strand, counting down.
GTAGCAGTGCCTCAAAGTTTTTGTTCTGTCTCCATCTGCTGGTAGGGATGCAAAACCCACTTGTCTGTACCGATGTGTGGTATTAAAGGAACAAAAATTAGCAGAGAAGAACCAATTTTCCTTTGTGAGGAAGGGGATTAGAACAGGACAAGAGGATTGTCTGTAAAAAAAAAAAAAAAAAAAAAAAAAATGACGTGAAACATAAGCAGTGGGGCCTGTAACAAGGCCAATCCAGGGCATGGAAAGCAGGCCTGCAGCAGGCCACTAGAGGTAATAGAGTTAAAGATCTATAGCCAGCGCTAGAGAGAAGCTGCAGCAGTGTTTTGCACAGAGTGAGCTTTGGCAGGGTGTTTAAACTGTTCTGACTAAGCATTTGCTGCTTTCACCCACCCTGGCTGGATGGGGCACCTTGGTACAGAAGAGAGGCGGTGTGCATTCCCCCTGGACCGTACTAAACTATCCTGCTCTCTTTTTGGTTTGAGTGGAAGTATGACATCCTGATATAACATACGCACCGCCTCTGCACTTATTTCAGTATACCTCGTTAGCAAACAGAATGCCTAATGCTACAGCGGCGCACCCAAGGCGATTAATGGAGTCGCTTAGTAATCCATTAAACACTTGTTGAAAATGAATTTAATTGTAAACCTATTTCAATGCTATTATATAGCACTGTACATACCTTTATCATTAGCCTAAAAAATGCTAATCAGTTTTAAAGTAATTAGATCAAACATTTTGAGTATGGAAGCCCTGTTAGACTTGGCTCTTTGCAGTGAGATGGGATACATGTTCCTCGGCGGGTCCAGTTGGGTGCTTAATATTCCAGGCCTGTACACACAATCCTTCCAAATTGTAGGAAATGTGGAACAGTGGTAAAAGAATGTGAAGTACTTTTTAGAGTCTGAACAATAAAACAGCCCGTTCTGGTCCTTGCTTGGCTGGTGGTTAGCTCACCATTCCAAGGACTGTGCTGCAGTTAAAACACCAACTTTTACAATTGCACACAGATGTATTCCTTGTACAGTTCAGCCCATGACATTTTTTCCAGTTTAAAATGTTTTTACAAAAATGTGTTCATTTTCATAAAGCATGCTCTCTGTGAAGCAAGGCTTTGAGTGACGGAGTACTGTGTGAGCGGCTCACGACTGGAACTGTTGTGGCAGTTTCAGATGAGGCAGGAAGTGTACTGGTCAAACGTCTGGGTGAGGGTCTCGGTACGGGGTAGCAGCGGGGACCTGCAGGGTAGGAGTAAGGTGTGCAGGCAGAACTGTACAGGAGGATCTCAGTATTGGGCTAGCAGTGGGGGCCTGCAGGGCAGCAGTGAGCTGTGCTGGCAGAGCTGTGCAGGAAGATCTCAATGCAGGGCAGCAGTGACCTGTGCAGGAGGATCTCAGTATTGGGCTAGCAAGTGAGCTGCACTAGTAGAGCTGTGCAGGAGGATCTCAGTATTGGGCTAGCAACAGTGAGGTGCTCTAGTAGAGCTGTGCAGGAGGATCTCGGTATTGGGCTAGCAACAGTGAGCTGCACTAGTAGAGCTGTGCAGGAGGATCTCAGTATTGGGCTAGCAGCAGGTGCCTGCAGGGTAGGAGTAAGGTGCACAGGCAGAACTATACAGGAGGGTCTTAATGCAGGGCAGCAGTGAGCAGTGCAGGAGGATCTCAGGATTGGGCTAGCAGCAGGTGCCTGCAGGGAAGCAGTGAGCTGTGCAGGAGGATCTCAGGATTGGGCTAGCAGCAGTGAGGTGCACTAGTAGAGCTGTGCAGGAGGATCTCAGGATTGGGCTAGCAACAGTGAGGTGCACAAGTAGAGCTGTGCAGGAGGATCTCAGGATTGGGCTAGCAGCAGGTGCCTGCAGGGTAGGAGTAAAGTGCACAGGCAGAACTATACAGGAGGGTTTCAAGGCAGGGCAGTAGTGACCTGTGCAGGAGGATCTCAGTATTGGGCTAGCAGTGGGGGCCTGCAGGGCAGCAGTGAGCTGTGCTGGTAGAGCTGTGCAGGAGGATCTCAGGATTGGGCTAGCAGCAATGAGGTGCACTAGTAGATCTGTGCATGAGGGGCACAGTACTGGACTAGCAGGGATGCTACCAGGTGGTGATAATACGGGGTGCAAAGGGTAAAACTGTAGCAGTAGGGATGGGAAATGTTAGTACTGAAATAATTTGAACTAGAGATGTTCCTAAAAATTCTTTAATTCAAATTTAAAAAACCTTCTAAAACTACAGAAGAGCTCTTTTCTCTTACTTTCTCTTCTTCTGCTGAAGGTTTGGTTGGAAGACTTCCCTGAGGTTCTCCAGTATTCCCTTTGAGTAGCGGTTTTTGTACGCTGAGTGTTCCGCGTGTGGCAGCAGAAGCCGGCACTGAGCACATCCCTCTCTTTTACGCATAAACCATTCGTTGGAGGTTTGATTTGTGAGCAGCAGATAGAACATAAAACAGGTGTACCCACCAGCTAAGAGCCACAGCAGAAGCAGGAACCCCAGCAGGAAAACAATGCGAGGGAAGGTCAGGAACAGGTGCTAAAAACAGGGAAAAAAACAGCATTTACAACAAGAATCCGCCTTAGTGTAAATGAGCAAAGATGAGAGCGGCAGAGCTGTGTTGCTAAAGGGGCGGTGACTACATGAAACCAACCCCACTCTGAATTGTGTGTCTGCAAAGGCAGCAAGAGGAAAAATGTAAAGTAATCAAGACGTGTAGCCATGTGCCAGGACCATGCCATGTACCTGAATAACCAGCTGAGTCTCCATGGGCCACTGCTGGCCCTCTGCATCCTGGTATCCTCCCAGCGTTATACCAGACAGGATGACAACTTGAAGGAGAAAGGCAGCAGTAAGGGCTGCAAGATAAGCAGCCAGGACCGTCAGTGTGAGCAGGTAAGGCAGGAAGTAGCGGGCATTCAGGGCACCAATGCAGTTATTCACCCACACACAATGATGATCGAACCGCTGGACACACCTGTTGCACACTCCTAGGGGGAGAGAGAGAGACGTTCTCACCTCTTACCACCTGCGAGCCCCCCTCTAACCCCATCACCCCTCCTTACTGCAGTGCTTGGAGCGGGCAGGTTTCCGCAGGTTACACGTAGGGCACAGCCTGTGTTGCAGAAACGTTTCTTCATTGTTGCAATGCGTCTGAAGACACTGCTTAAGGTTTGATTTTGTTATTGTACCTATCGATGATAAAATTGTAGCCATTAAACCAATCTCTTACTCCATGAAGGGCCCTCCAAGACTGTTAGTGCTTCTGTGGGCCAACTATTTGGAAGGGAGCTTTGCACTTACAGGGAAAGAAACAGCTAAAAGTCGAGCATTGATCGCATCTGTGCTACTTGGGCTCAGGATCTTTAAGGCCTTTATCGCAAAAATTGAAATAAATATTACTAAGCATCCCAACTTGTTTTTTATTTGCACTAAAGGGGGAAGTATGCAGTATAGGACAATTTCCAAAGTGAAGAAGGAAAGAAAGGTAAAATATGCTGTGCTGAATCAGACCTGAGGTCCACAGAGCCCAGCATGCTGTCTGATAGTGGCGGTGCAGGGCACTAGAGGAGAACGTACGTGGCAGATTGCAAGGACCAGAGCCAATTCTTGGTTGCTCACGCACTGATAAGCAGTGACTCCCCAAGTTTACCTACCTAACAGGCTGATGCAATACTGTGCGCTCGCACAAAAGTTAACTCGTGGTTGGATGCATGCCCATAACCCTTTATGCAATAAAGGGATGTGCGCAGCTAATAGCGTTCATCACATGTAAATGCCATGTTGATGAGGCTATTAGCTAGTACCCCCTTATGTAAAAAATAAATGTGTGCAGGATGCGTTTGTTTTAATTATGGTCGTAAGATTGTAAACCGCCTAGATGGACATGTAAATGCCCAAATGTGCGGTATATAAATAAATAAATAAATACCCTCAAAACTTAACGCCAGCACCGGAGCTGATAAGTCTTGAACTCCAAAGTTTACAGAAAAATACTGCTTTTCTGTGGTTCCTTTGACAATATTGTGGCAATATTAAGTCTGAGAAACCACAGAAAGCAGCAACGTGAAAAAAAAGGTCTTGCCAGCGGTCAGGTTAGGGAAGCAGGCGGTCCATTTTACAAGCATTTGTTTTTAAAACTGAGCATCCATTTTCCTAACCCATGCACAGCCACTTCTCCTGGGCACCCGATGCTAGCGATGCACACTTTTTCCCAGTGCCGTGGCTCTTTTGCCCACTACATCAAGCGGCCGGGAGAGGTGACTGAGTGCGCATTAAAAAGTCTCCAGTTTGGATGCACATTTTTAGCTCTGCTGGTATTGCATTGGCCTGTAAGTGTTTATGGACTTTTCCTTCAAGAAAGGAAAATTGGTTCTTACCTGCTAATTTTCGTTCCTGAAATACCATAGATCAGTCCAGACAAATGGGTTTTGCATCCCTAGCAGTAGATGAAGGCAGAGAACGAAAACTTTGAAGAACCTGTACCCAAGCTAAAGAGTAGAGTCCATCCCCCTTTTTCAGGGTGAACAGGAAACTCAGGGTTGGGACCCCCTGCCCTGGAGCCTCCCATCCTTCCAGAAAATAACACTAATAACCACTTAACTCAAAACTCATCATCTTATCCACAGTTCGTAAACTTTCTGCAATTAATATCAGGACATTCAGTCTTCCGGCAGCAAAACAGTGATGGGACTCTGGCTTGATCTGTGGTATTCCAGGAAAAAATAAGCAGGTAACCTCTTTTCTTTTCCTGTTCATACCCAGATCAGTCCTTTGCGGACCACCTGAGGGATGGTCCGCAAAGGTTCCTAACACCTTAGGGAGCCCCAGTTCAATCTCTGACCTTCCGCTAACATGATTTTTTTTAAATTTTATTTCGTCAGCAGATGGCACCTCTGCCATCTGCTGGAGACAGAGAAATACTAAGGCACTCTCAGCCTCACAGGTTTTGTTCTCTGGAGACAGAGAAATACTAAGGCACTCTCGGGGCGCCTCGCAGGTTTTGTTCTCTGGAGACAGAGAAATACTAAGGCACTCTCGGGGCGCCTCGCAGGTTTTGTTCTCTGGAGACAGAGAAATACTAAGGCACTCTCAGGGTGCTTCACAGGTTTTGTTCTCTGGAGACAGAGAAATACTAAGGCACTCTCAGGGTGCTTCACAGGTTTTGTTCTCTGGAGACAGAGAAATACTAAGGCACTCTCAGCCTCACAGGTTTTGTTCTCTGGGGACAGAGAAATACTAAGGCACTCTCGGGGCGCCTCGCAGGTTTTGTTCTCTGGAGACAGAGAAATACTAAGGCACTCTCGGGGCGCCTCGCAGGTTTTGTTCTCTGGAGACAGAGAAATACTAAGGCACTCTCAGGGTGCTTCACAGGTTTTGTTCTCTGGAGACAGAGAAATACTAAGGCACTCTCAGGGTGCTTCACAGGTTTTGTTCTCTGGAGACAGAGAAATACTAAGGCACTCTCAGCCTCACAGGTTTTGTTCTCTGGGGACAGAGAAATACTAAGGCACTCTCAGCCTCACAGGTTTTTTTCTCTGGAGACAGAAATACTAAGGCACTCTCAGGGTTCCTCACAGGTTTTGTTCTCTGGGGACAGAGAAATACTAAGGCACTCTCAGGGCGCCTCGCAGGTTTTGTTCTCTGGAGACAGAGAAATACTAAGGCACTCTCAGGGTGCCTCACAGGTTTTGTTCTCTGGAGACAGAGAAATACTAAGGCACTCTCAGGGCGCCTCGCAGGTTTTGTTCTCTGGAGACAGAAATACTAAGGCACTCTCAGGGTGCCTCACAGGTTTTGTTCTCTGGAGACAGAGAAATACTAAGGCACTCTCAGGGTGCCTCACAGGTTTTGTTCTCTGGAGACAGAGAAATACTAAGGCACTCTCAGGGTTCCTCACAGGTTTTGTTCTCTGGAGACAGAGAAATACTAAGGCACTCTCAGGGCGCCTCGCAGGTTTTGTTCTCTGGAGACAGAGAAATACTAAGGCACTCTCAGGGCGCTTCACAGGTTTTGTTCTCTGGAGACAGAGAAATACTAAGGCACTCTCAGGGTGCTTCACAGGTTTTGTTCTCTGGAGACAGAGAAATACTAAGGCACTCTCAGGGTTCCTCACAGGTTTTGTTCTCTGGAGACAGAGAAATACTAAGGCACTCTCAGGGCGCCTCGCAGGTTTTGTTCTCTGGAGACAGAGAAATACTAAGGCACTCTCAGGGCGCTTCACAGGTTTTGTTCTCTGGAGACAGAGAAATACTAAGGCACTCTCAGGGTGCTTCACAGGTTTTGTTCTCTGGAGACAGAGAAATACTAAGGCACTCTCAGGGTGCTTCACAGGTTTTGTTCTCTGGAGACAGAGAAATACTAAGGCACTCTCAGGGTGCTTCACAGGTTTTGTTCTCTACTTTTATCTGCTGGTAGGGATGCAAAGTCTACTTGGCTGAACTGATGAGGGGTATGAACAGGACCCTAACCAAGCCCCTTTTAAATCCAGCTGTACCAGATAACTTAAGCACACCTTGCAGCAACAAATTCCACAATTTGTGTTGAGTGAAAAAGCACTTTCTCCAATTTTCTTGTTTTTTCATGGAGTGGCCCTTAGTTCTAGTACGATGTGAAAGGGTAAATAACTGCCCTTTTTGCCCACTCCACATTTTCTAAATCTCCCTTCTACCCATGTTCACTCATCCTCTCCAAGCTGAAGACCTAACCTCTTAAGTCTTTCCCACGTGAGTAAACTGAGGCAGACAGGGCCAACATTCTGCCACCAACTTGGGGAGGGCTGGGCTTGGAGCCCTTTAAGCGGTAGCTCAGTCCTCTTCTCCTTCACCACCTCCTCCTCTAGAGGGGTGAGAGAGAGCTAAGCGAGCCTCTGGCCCCATGCTTTCTGCAGGCAGCTAAGGGAGATGGGTTTCCCCAGTAACTTTTGTTCATTATCCACTCATTCTCTCTCTCTAACCAAACCCCTCTCACCGGGGTCAGTGACACTAGACAGGAAAAAGAAGAAAATGTTCAGTGTGAGCAGGCCGTAAGGAAGGACGAGGTAAAACCAGCAGAACTCCAGCTCCAGGCAGTATCCAAAGATTTCCCAGCTGTACTCTGCAAAGACAGCCAGGTCCAACACCAGGTGCAGGAGCACAAACAGCAGAGTCCTGAGGAGAGAGGAGGGCAGACTGAGTGTGGGCCGCAAGCTGGGAAAAGCAGACAGCCCTGCAGCTGCAGTGTACGCACCGGGTATGGCACAGCCTGTGCACGGTGTTCTGCGTTGTCTGCTGCAGCCATGGGGGAACGATGCAGTGCACGATCTGTAAAAAGAGCAGCATGGCAAGTGGAAATTATGCACCAAGAAGTAGGGATTAGACTGGGACTTTGGAGAGGAGATGCCGTTACACGTTTATAATGATCTTCACCAAAAATGCCTAACATATGGAACAAGAGCATCTCAAAATCATAAAAACCCACCTGCTGTCTTATTTATTTAAAAGATTTTATAGCCCGTGCCCACCAAAGTTTGGGGCGGGTTACATTGATACATTCATAATTACTTTTAGGTGTGATATTTTGAAATTTACTATGTCGATATAAAACAATGTATTCATTCCAGTACCTACATGGGGGGAGGGAGGATTAGGGTTGTGAAGCTTGCACTGCTGCTATTGGTGCTGTACCTGTTCTGTGGTGGGGCACACAAAGCTTGCACTGCTGGTGTGTGGGTGGGCGTAGCTTGCACTGCTGCTATCGGTGCTGTACCTGTTCTGTGGTGGGGCACACAAAGCTTGCACTGCTGGTGTGTGGGTGTGCGAAGCTTGCACTGCTATTGGTGCTGTACCTGTTCTGTGGTGGGGCACACAAAGCTTGCACTGCTGGTGTGCGGGTGTGTGTAGCTTGCACTGCTGGTGTGTGGGTGTGCGAAGCTTGCACTGCTATTGGTGCTGTACCTGTTCTGTGGTGGGGCACACAAAGCTTGCACTGCTGGTGTGTGGGTGTGCGAAGCTTGCACTGCTATTGGTGCTGTACCTGTTCTGTGGTGGGGCACACAAAGCTTGCACTGCTGGTGTGCGGGGGTGTGAAGCTTGCACTGCTATTGGTGCTGTACCTGTTCTGTGGTGGGGCACACAAAGCTTGCACTGCTGGTGTGCGGGGGTGTGAAGCTTGCACTGCTATTGGTGCTGTACCTGTTCTGTGGTGGGGCACACAAAGCTTGCACTGCTGGTGTGCGAAGCTTGCACTGCTATTGGTGCTGTACCTGTTCTGTGGTGGGGCACACAAAGCTTGCACTGCTGGTGTGCGGGTGTGTGTAGCTTGCACTGCTGGTGTGTGGGTGTGCGAAGCTTGCACTGCTATTGGTGCTGTACCTGTTCTGTGGTGGGGCACACAAAGCTTGCACTGCTGGTGTGTGGGTGTGCGAAACTTGCACTGCTATTGGTGCTGTACCTGTTCTGTGGTGGGGCACACAAAGCTTGCACTGCTGGTGTGCGGGTGTGTGTAGCTTGCACTGCTGGTGTGTGGGTGTGCAAAGCTTGCACTGCTATTGGTGCTGTACCTGTTCTGTGGTGGGGAACACAAAGCTTGCACTACTGGTGTGTGGGTGTGCGAAGCTTGCACTGCTATTGGTGCTGTACCTGTTCTGTGGTGGGGCACACAAAGCTTGCACTGCTGGTGTGCAGGTGTGTGTAGCTTGCACTGCTGGTGTGTGGGTGTGCGAAGCTTGCACTGCTATTGGTGCTGTACCTGTTCTGTGGTGGGGCACACAAAGCTTGCACTGCTGGTGTGTGGGTGTGCGAAGCTTGCACTGCTATTGGTGCTGTACCTGTTCTGTGATGGGGCACACAAAGCTTGCACTGCTGGTGTGTGGGTGTGCGAAGCTTGCACTGCTATTGGTGCTGTACCTGTTCTGTGGTGGGGCACACAAAGCTTGCACTGCTGGTGAGCGGGTGTGTGTAGCTTGCAATGCTGGTGTGTGGGTGTGCGAAGCTTGCACTGCTTTTGTACTGTACCTGTTCTGTGGTGGGGCACACAAAGCTTGCACTGCTGGTGTGCGGGTGTGTGTAGCTTGCACTGCTGGTGTGTGGGTGTGCGAAGCTTGCACTGCTGGTGTGTGGGTGTGCGAAGCTTGCACTGCTATTGGTGCTGTACCTGTTCTGTGGTGGGGCACACAAAGCTTGCACTGCTGGTGTGCGGGTGTGTGTAGCTTGCACTGCTGGTGTGTGGGTGTGCGAAGCTTGCACTGCTATTGGTGCTGTACCTGTTCTGTGGTGGGGCACACAAAGCTTGCACTGCTGGTGTGTGGGTGTGCGAAGCTTGCACTGCTATTGGTGCTGTACCTGTTCTGTGGTGGGGCACACAAAGCTTGCACTGCTGGTGTGCGGGGGTGTGAAGCTTGCACTGCTATTGGTGCTGTACCTGTTCTGTGGTGGGGCACACAAAGCTTGCACTGCTGGTGTGCGGGTGTGCGAAGCTTGCACTGCTATTGGTGCTGTACCTGTTCTGTGGTGGGGCACACAAAGCTTGCACTGCTGGTGTGCGGGTGTGTGTAGCTTGCACTGCTGGTGTGTGGGTGTGCGAAGCTTGCACTGCTATTGGTGCTGTACCTGTTCTGTGGTGGGGCACACAAAGCTTGCACTGCTGGTGTGTGGGTGTGCGAAGCTTGCACTGCTATTGGTGCTGTACCTGTTCTGTGGTGGGGCACACAAAGCTTGCACTGCTGGTGTGTGGGTGTGCAAAGCTTGCACTGCTATTGGTGCTGTACCTGTTCTGTGGTGGGGCACACAAAGCTTGCACTGCTGGTGTGTGGGTGTGCAAAGCTTGCACTGCTATTGGTGCTGTACCTGTTCTGTGGTGGGGCACACAAAGCTTGCACTGCTGGTGTGCGGGTGTGTGTAGCTTGCACTGCTGGTGTGTGGGTGTGCGAAGCTTGCACTGCTATTGGTGCTGTACCTGTTCTGTGGTGGGGAACACAAAGCTTGCACTACTGGTGTGTGGGTGTGCGAAGCTTGCACTGCTATTGGTGCTGTACCTGTTCTGTGGTGGGGCACACAAAGCTTGCACTGCTGGTGTGCAGGTGTGTGTAGCTTGCACTGCTGGTGTGTGGGTGTGCGAAGCTTGCACTGCTATTGGTGCTGTACCTGTTCTGTGGTGGGGCACACAAAGCTTGCACTGCTGGTGTGTGGGTGTGCGAAGCTTGCACTGCTATTGGTGCTGTACCTGTTCTGTGATGGGGCACACAAAGCTTGCACTGCTGGTGTGTGGGTGTGCGAAGCTTGCACTGCTATTGGTGCTGTACCTGTTCTGTGGTGGGGCACACAAAGCTTGCACTGCTGGTGAGCGGGTGTGTGTAGCTTGCACTGCTGGTGTGTGGGTGTGCGAAGCTTGCACTGCTTTTGTACTGTACCTGTTCTGTGGTGGGGCACACAAAGCTTGCACTGCTGGTGTGCGGGTGTGTGTAGCTTGCACTGCTGGTGTGTGGGTGTGCGAAGCTTGCACTGCTATTGGTGCTGTACCTGTTCTGTGGTGGGGCACACAAAGCTTGCACTGCTGGTGTGCGGGTGTGTGTAGCTTGCACTGCTGGTGTGTGGGTGTGCGAAGCTTGCACTGCTATTGGTGCTGTAGCTGTTCTGTGGTGGGGCACACAAAGCTTGCACTGCTGGTGTGTGGGTGTGCGAAGCTTGCACTGCTATTGGTGCTGTACCTGTTCTGTGGTGGGGAACACAAAGCTTGCACTGCTGGTGTGTGGGTGTGCGAAGCTTGCACTGCTATTGGTGCTGTACCTGTTCTGTGGTGGGGCACACAAAGCTTGCACTGCTGGTGTGTGGGTGTGCAAAGCTTGCACTGCTATTGGTGCTGTACCTGTTCTGTGGTGGGGCACACAAAGCTTGCACTGCTGGTGTGCGGGTGTGTGTAGCTTGCACTGCTGGTGTGTGGGTGTGCGAAGCTTGAACTGCTATTGGTGCTGTACCTGTTCTGTGGTGGGGAACACAAAGCTTGCACTGCTGGTGTGTGGGTGTGCGAAGCTTGCACTGCTATTGGTGCTGTACCTGTTCTGTGGTGGGGCACACAAAGCTTGCACTGCTGGTGTGCGGGTGTGTGTAGCTTGCACTGCTGGTGTGTGGGTGTGCGAAGCTTGCACTGCTATTGGTGCTGTACCTGTTCTGTGGTGGGGCACACAAAGCTTGCACTGCTGGTGTGTGGGTGTGCGAAGCTTGCACTGCTATTGGTGCTGTACCTGTTCTGTGGTGGGGCACACAAAGCTTGCACTGCTGGTGTGCGGGTGTGTGTAGCTTGCACTGCTGGTGTGTGGGTGTGCGAAGCTTGCACTGCTTTTGTACTGTACCTGTTCTGTGGTGGGGCACACAAAGCTTGCACTGCTGGTGTGCGGGTGTGTGTAGCTTGCACTGCTGGTGTGTGGGTGTGCGAAGCTTGCACTGCTATTGGTGCTGTACCTGTTCTGTGGTGGGGCACACAAAGCTTGCACTGCTGGTGTGTGGGTGTGTGTAGCTTGTACTGCTGGTGTGTGGGTGTGCGTAGCTTGCACTGCTGCTTTCGGTGCTATACCTGTTCTGTGGTGGGGCACACAAAGCTTGCACTGCTGCTACAACTGTGGAACCTGTCCTGTGGCAGACCCTGCATAGGTATTCAGTGTATGATCCTATGATGCTTTCTGACAAATCCATACTATTGGATTTTCCTCAACCATTTAGTAATGGCAGAAATGTACAGAAAAAGAAACTGAGTTAGCACAGATCTGATACTTGTGAGCAATAGCACCAATCCTGGCTCTCACTCTAGTTCTCTTCCTTCCCTCTCAGGATAACAAGAAACACATTTAATGAGAAATTCAGGATTACCTTAGATACAGGCCTGAGAATCCTTCCCTGGCTCTTGAGGTTTCTGCCAGAACAGTAACAGATCAGAAAGACACTGAGCAGAACCAGAAGAGAATAAATCGTGAAAAGCCAGAGAAAGTCCATCCGCCCTCTGAAAGAGAAGAAGGTGAAATGTAGTCTTGCCAGTTCATTTCTTTTCCTTGAGTCCTAGCAGACCAGTCTGATTTCGGGGATCTCTTTTCACCCAGCAGGTGGAGACAGAGAACTTCCTTTTTCTTTTTTTCTTGCTGTTATATCTTCTGGGATAGCCTGCAACTCGGCAGTAGCCTACTGCCCTAGCTAGAACAACCTTCTCACACACATTTAGGAGATAAAGAGGGAGCAGATGAGTAGGCCAGCTAAGAACTGAATTTATGAACTCCCCCCCCTCTCTCTCTCAAAGCATGCCTGTGGTTGGTGGCATCGCCAAACCAGATGATAATGCCCTGAATTGAAAATGCTTGCCTAATACTGTGAACCTTAAATATTTCTAATGGACATCCCTTGTCCAAATGTAGAAATACGCTTCCAACAGCTCTAGCGATGTGAGAAACACTCCTTCTCTTACAGATCTTATTACTGATTTGAAGGTTTCTGTTTCGATGCTGAGAATTCTTAGGTGTTGGTTTACTTTTTTTTGGATTCAACAGTGGATGAAAAATGCCTTCCTACTTTGTCACTACAAAATAGAGGGAATAACGCCCTCCCGGCCCCAGTATTATAGCTCTTTAATGGGCACAACCTTTCTAAAGTTGCTTGAATGCATCTTTTATGCTTGCAACCCTCTTGGGGAAAGCAGAAATGAATCTGGGACTGGTGAGGCCAATTCCAGAGCAGACCCCTTCCGGATGCTCTCTAAGACCCACCTGTCCCTGGTAGTGTGGACCCACTCTCCATAGGACCTTGCCAGGTGGTCACCTACAAGTGGGACTGAAGAGTGAGTTTGCACCCTCTCTGATCCCCTTCTCCTCAGAGGTTCTAGAAACCCTTTCTGATGTTCCCGAAAGGGACATTTCTCACGGCCCCTCTAGTGCCTAGATTCTCCGGCCCTCCATCTAAAGCTTCTGAAAGAGCTTCTATTCCAGTCTTCTGGGAGTCGTTGAACATTCGTTAGTTTCTCTAGGGTTTCTGCAAACAATAATTAACCCTTATAGGACACTTTAGTTACCCATCTGCGGACCAATTTCTTAGCCACAACGATCTTCTGGCTAGCACCCAGAGACTGTGCTAGCCCCTCCCCTCCCCCCACCCCACTTTATTCAGTCTCCATTTTGGGCCTGCCAGCGACCTAAACTTTTAAAACTGTCACCCCCTCTACCCTCTGGGTCTTCACCCCTCCCCCAGAGCCCATTGATGGTGCAAGAGGATTAGGTGGCCTAAGCAAATCTTATACTCTCTTACCCTTGCCTCCTGCTCTCTCCATGTACAGTTAAAAATAATTTACATGAAAAAAATATTCAAAGTACAGTCTTCTGAGGAAAATAAAAATCACAAGTATCTACATGCACTTCGGTGGTGGCAACCAGAAAACCCTACAAAAAAAGACACCTGGAACCCCTATGGCATTAGGGCTACTGTAATGTAGGTCAGGTATGGGCTTGACCCTCAGAAAGCCAGGAGTAAATTATAGTTAAAATATAATAAACCTACCACACCCAAACAGCACTAATGGCCAGCACTTAAAAATGTAACAAGCTTACCTATGAAAAGGCACAGGGAAGTACCTATAATGCATGTAATCCACTTTGAAGTGCCGAAAAGTAGAATATAAAAATTATACTATGCCCTAAAACACCAATACACCTTATTTATTTTATTTATTTATTTAGCATTGTTATATACCGAAATTCATGTAGCAGAGTTACAAATCAATTCAGTTTATATTTTAACATTAACATGCATGTAAGAATGCTATTACATAGAACAAGGAATATATAACTTGGAATAAATAAACTGGGAGACTGTTATCACCATATAACATACACAAAAATATCACACTATTTATTGTTCAACAGGCTAGACAATAGTTAGACTTGTAATCATCTAAACAAAAATTAGATAGTGATCAGACTAGACAATCTGCGAGTTGATAAGCTGCTAATGCTAACTGGAGTGACGATATTGGTGTATTCTGAAGGAGACCTAATAACTAAGGAAGGAAGTGAGTAGTGGTAGGTTATTGGCATAGATTGAACGCTTGCTCGAACAGCCAAGTTTTGAGTCTCTTTTTGAAGGTGATCGGGCATTGTTCCTGTCGGAGTTCCATTGTTGTGGGCCTTATATTATATTATATTAGGAAAACAGAAAAAAACAAGCTGCTATAGATTCCTACACATTAACAGAGAAAACCTCTCCTCTGTTTTACAGGCAGACGCCCACCAAATACAGGAAAAAGAAACCAAAAAAATATAAACAGAAACATGCAAGCAAAAACTGAATAGGAAAACTGCAACAAGTCAGACTATGTGCAGTGCAATAATGGGAAAACAAAGCATCACCAATCCTCGGACATTAAACAAAATCAAGAAATATAATAAATACATAAATCATAATAGTATAAACATACTAATAAAGTATCTCAAAACCGTTGGTGAATGGAAGATCCAATAATTAAAAACTCTTAAACAATCTGAGAAATTTAAAACAAACACCAATAAAATATTTCAAAACAGCAGCCACATCAAACAGCATCCAAAAGTTAAAAGTAAAAAGGATAAAATAACTCTCACTCTCCATACCTGGAAACCTTTGATTTCAGTCACGCTGAGAATGTTTTGCCATTCATCGGGAAGGTAAGGAAGCATGGCCACATCTGTAAGGTGCAAAATGGGACGTGGCATTGGTGTCCTGTTCTGAAGGGAAAAGGTAAGCTGTGTATTTTTTTATGTTGGCACAAACCCAGTGTCTTAAAGCTTAGATCTCATTATCTATTTACTGCTGTAACTATGTTTCCATTTGTATGCACTGTCAACACCAGACAAAACTATAAAAAGTTTGGAAATATGCACTTCCTTTTGGAGTGCACCAAAGTTTCAAATGTATTCAGTCTTGTTTACGTAAACCTCTCACATCGACTGTGGTACAAAATATAGAGAACAATTCTGCATGCTCACCTGGCTCTAATCACTGTGGAACTTGCTAAATAAATTTTGCAAATAGGAGATACGAGTCAGAAACTAAAAGCGAGCAGGAACATTATTATGTGCTCTGTGTGAAAGAGAAAAACTGCATTACAGGGAGAGCTTGTCCCTCTGTTCACCCTTGCAGCTGGAGCTAGCTGCATGGCCATCCACATACTAAGTGATGAGGCAGCACACAAGACACAAAGAATCTCTTTCCTTGTGCTCTCTCAAGTATACATTGCCACCTTGTGGAAATAAATTGCAAGGTGAATACTTCACCGCTGGATGCCAAGAAGCCCAATGTAGTAAACTGTGGTTGGCTTCACAAATGTGATAATGCATAGAAAAATAGCCCCGAGCAGGCATAACTCTGCTATTTACAGTTTTTCCATGTGAAAGTTTGCATTCCCTGTCATTTGCACAAATTATGCAAAATCACTAGTAAGCTGAAATCCAAAACAGGTCATTGGTAATTTTGACATTTTTATTTAAAAAAAATTAATATCCTACTCAATCCCAAGTTCTTAGTGATTCACATCACATTCGTAATCATATAAAAATAGACATCAAAAAACAAAAAAAACATCTGCTTCATAACTGCCTCCAACTACAGCCAACTAATCTCTTACAACAAAAAACCTCTCAACTTAAAATCCCCTGCATGCATAAGATACAGATAAACACAGCAACCTCCACTCCGTATTCCCCAATGCTGGAGTAAATAAGGCTGAGGATGTCCTAAAATGGAGATCCCCATCTTTCCAGCAGAGCATTCCAGACCGAAGGACTTACGTGTGTGAACTGAAGATCCCAAGAGTCAGGTAATCTGACTTGTTTTATAGAGGGGGCATTCAAAACAGTACAAAAAGCAGATTGTCGAATTTGAGATGGTTGGGGGGGGGGGGGGGGGGGGGATATGTTAGAAGTCTATAAAATCATGAAAGGACCACAACAGGTAAATGTGAATTGGTTGTTTACTCTTTCAGGTAATACAAGGACCAGGGGCAATTCCATGAAGTTAGCAAGTAGCACATTTAAAACAACTTGCGAAAAAAATTTTTTACTCATTGCACAATTAACCTGTGCAGTTCATTGCCAGATGAGGTGGTAAGGGAAGATAGGTTTAAAAAAAAGTTTGGAGAAGTCCATAAACTATCAATCAAGCTGACTAAGGGAATAGCCACTGGTTATTTGTACAATAAAATTTATTTAATGGGGTAGTTGCTGGGTATTTGTATCCTGGATTGGCCACCTTTGGAAACGGGATGCTGGGCTTGAGGGACCCTTGGTCTGACCCAGTATCACATGTCATGGATTAGTGAGAGAGAGGGATGCATAAACTCCCCCCCCCCCCCCGGCATGTATCTATACAGACACACAGTTTCCCACATACATGCACATGCTTCCTCCTATAGACACACAAAGATCCCTCTCTCACATACACATGCTCAGCCACACAGGAAAAGAACAGCACGCACTGTGATCCCTCAACCTTTCCTGATATAAACTGAAGCCTTTAGAGCTCAAAAAGAACTTGCTGCTCGTTGGGCCTCTTCCTCTATCAGGCCTGGAGTTTGCAGCTGTCTCGGTGCTCCCTCTCTCCCACACTCAGACACACACCAAGGCCTCTCCCTGCAGCCCAGGCCCTCCACTTCCTTCTGGTCCCTCAGCTCCTCCATATCCTCCCCATGAGGTGGGTTGGCAAGGGCTGAGCAGCCCTGCAGCTCCCTCCTCTTTGGCGGGATTGGCCCGGTGGTGCCAGCAGCTGGCTCAGCCCAGTTGTGGCCCTCAGGCTGCCCTCCTGTGCGAGTGCACGGCTTGCACCGGGGGTTGGGCCCGGCCTGCTTCACCCCCATTGCGATTTGTGTTGCTGAGGCTCTTATAAGCCATCAAGGCTGCCCCTTCCTCTGTCTGAGCGGGAGGCACAGAGCCGCCCCCTGCTGCTCTCACCACTTCCGGCTCCCTCTTTAAGGCCCCCCCCAGACGGAGGCCTCCAGCACAGGTTCGCCCCCTCCCCCCCCCGAAAGGCTCTCTTTTCGGATCCGGTCTGTCCTGCCCCCTGGTTCCCTTTCAGGGCGTTAACCTGCTCCAGAGCCTCCATACTCGGCGGCGCCTTCCTGCCCAGCTCCTCTCCTTCCTGTCGGCGGCGAACTCCTTGGCCCGGTGTCAGCGCAGCCGCCTCCCTCCCCCCCCCCTCCATGCAGAATTACTGAGCCCCCGGGGGGAGGGGGAGGCAACGCTTCTCTCACGGAGAGGAAGCAAAGGACAAGAGCCAAGGCTGGGGGCTGGGGACCCCTCGCTTACAGGCGACGTCACCCGCGGCCCGAGCGGTATTGCGGCGCCTTGTACCCGGGGGGGGGGAGCTGAGCCCGCCCGCCCGCTTCCCTGCAACTTACTCGCCACGGAAGTTACGTCTCGCAGGGCAAGGGCTGCTGCCTGCAGCTCAGCTCCAGGTCCTAGTGCCAGGGCTTCACTGCTGCTGGAAGCTTCTCTTACCGTCCTGCACTGCACCCCCCTCCCGGGGCATCTGCAAGGGAGCCCGGAGCTGGAGAGAGGCTGACGGGGCAGTGTGTGACAGCGGGAGAGAGGGAGGGAGAGGCTAACTGTGCAGTGTGTGACAGTGGGAAGGGACCTGATGGCAGAGAGAGGGAGGGAGAGGCTGACGGTGCAGTGTGTGACAGTGGGAAGGGACCTGATGGCAGAGAGAGGGAGGGAGAGGCTGACGGTGCAGTGTGCGACAGCGGGAAGGGACCTGATGGCAGAGGGCGGGAGAGGCTGACGGTGCAGTGTGTGAGACAGTGGGAAGGGACCTGATGGCAGAGAGAGGGAGGGAGAGGCTGACGGTGCAGTGTGCGACAGCGGGAAGGGACCTGATGGCAGAGAGAGGGAGGGAGAGTAAAAAAAAAGAAGAGGGAGTGAGGTCAGTAGGGAGAGAAGAGTGGGAATGGGTGTGGGAGTAGTGGGATATGGACTGAGGGGGAGGAGGCAGAAGAAAGCAAAGATTAGAGAAGGGAGGACAGGACATGGGGTGGGGTGTGATGGGGGTGGGGTGGGGTGTGATGGGGAGGAGCCAAAGAGGATTTTTCTGTAGGGTGAAGAAGCTGTTGGCTGTCGCACACCAGTTCCCTCCTTTATCCCCTTCCACTGCCTCTTGCTCTCCACCCCTCCCCATCTTCTCTTCCCCCTGCAGCCATTTCCTCTTTCTCCCAGCCCTCCTCTCTCCCCATCGCCCTTCACCCCCTCCTCTCTCCTCCTATTTCCCCCTTGCACATTGCTTTGATAACCTCACCACTTTTGCCAAGGCTGAACACTACAATATCCCAGTTATTCCAGAAAAATTCCCCCTCCCCTGATCCTAAGCAACTGATGCCCCCATCTCCTCCTCTCCCCTGCACCTCCTAGGCAGACACAGGAGAGACATCCCCCCCCCCCACCCAGAATGCAGCCTCTCCCTCTCCCTCCTCATCCAAAGTCAATCATTCCAATTAGTATGGGCTTTCCATATTGTGTTATGTCTTGATTTTATTTTATGCAAATTGAGGAGGAGTATCCAGTTCAGGTCTATGGAAAATTTGGCAATGCTTCTGGTTAAATGACATCACTGCTGACATCATGGGGTTAAAGTCCAGTCTGGTTGGTGTAGCAGCTGCTGTCACACGGGGGAGGGAAGGTGCAGGAGCAGCGGGAGACACCCCCCATGCCCCATCTTTTCTTTAATATCGATGCATGTGAGGTCCTCGTGGCTCACACGTCCTCTCTGCTACACAGGGTGGGATCCCGCCATTTCCACAGCGGGGCTGGAGGCATGGACCGGGGACGAGTTCTGGCCCTCGCTGCTGTCTCTTGCTTCATCAGCCTTCTGCCTTGCTTTAGAGGCAGACGTCTCGGGGAACCTAGAGTCTGCTGTCGGGACTTTGATTCAGCAGTGCAGTCTTGTAACAGGTTCCCCCCTGTGGAACAGACCCTCAAGCTCGTCTCAGGTCTCTGAAAGGTATCCGACTGCATCTGTTTTCCTCTGATTCCTGAGATCTGAGCGGGAGACGCTGCATGGATTTTAAGACGCGCCTGGGCACGCACACACATGGGTGGCACGTGGGCCTTCCAGGACGGTGACTGGAAACGTGGGCACAGGCGCCCGCCGGGCTCCCCTACCGCGTAACTTTATTTCTACTACGGACTACGTGTAAGTCTTAAAATAAAAAAATCAGGACCAGTCCGGGGGTTTGAAGGCTCAGGGTAAAAGGGAGGGGGTCAGGAGCCTTTACCTGGGGAAACTGCACATCAAATAAAATCCCCCCAGTCACGAGCTAGAGCCGGCATTTGCACACACAAGCGCGCGTCCACACAAAATTGCATGCACATGTGTGCGCACAGAGCCGATTTTACATCACACGCGTGTATGCCAGCAGATGGCCACGTCCGTTCTACGCGTGCATGTATTCCCACGTGGCTGTTTAAAAGTTACCGTCCCCGTGTTTGCTGGGATCTAATCAAACGTTTTAAGAGAGGGAGCTCTGTTTCTTTCTGGCGGGCTGCCCGCTGTAGGATGAGGCAGAAGCAGGTCTGCAGCCGCTCTCCCTGAGCCTCCTCACTGCTGCTAATAAACTTACAGTGTCCCCGGGTAAGGAGATGCCCATCACACCATTCTATAACATATCATCCATTAAAATCAAGTTACAAAATGGAAATAATTAGGTTCGAGAAGATCCAGCAGCAGGGAGGAGGCTCAGGGTGTGGAGCTCCTTCCCTGTCAGAGGCGTTCACAGATGCCACTTCCTTCCTCTGTCATTTGCTTGATTGCTGGTGAGCAACGCAGACTTTTCTCCAGGATTTACCACTAGAACTTTCCATGAGTGCTCCCAATGGGTGGATTCTGATTCTCTTACTTCATTTTCTTTTGAACACCTGAGAGAGCAATGGAATATGCCTAGAACTCAGTTTTGTGCATAATTACAAGGGAGACGTTACTGTTTGCAATTGACAAGAGGGCATTTTGATCTGTTAACAGTTAATGATTCGGAAGACTCTTTCTGGGACACTGTACCCATATATACTAAGGTTGCTATTTGATCTACGCGTGTTAGGGCATTGCTGCCCTCTCCTCATTTAACTAGATTAGCTGCCCGATGGAGTGCGGATTTAGGACAGGATATAAATTGGTCATTTTTGGTAATTGTTTCTTGTTTTCTCTGTTAACTATACTTACCGTTCCATTTAAAGGCCTTGCCTATTAGTTCTAAGTTAATTGGAAACCGATATGATGTGCATACAGATGTCGGTATATAAAAAATGCCAAATAAATAAATAAATATGAATGAAGACCTCATGATTTTAGCATGAATGCTTATTACCAGCTACTGTGAGGGAGATACTATTTAAGTAACTCCACAGAGTGTAGATGTCTAAGCCTTTTAGGCTATAACATGAACCTCTAGCCTTCAGAATTGTGCTTGAAATGCAATGATCACGAGGATATAGCGTGGGTCACGTTCTTACAAGGTGTCACAAGTCAAAAGCTTTTTGAAGTCAAAGTTTTACAATTCTTGAGCAGATTTTTGGAAAGTCAGTGGTTTGGAAGGGATCTTGTGTATATTCAAATCCGGATAATAATTCTCTTAATTTACCTGGGGGAAAAAGTTGTGTGCGAAAGCTTTTCTGCTTCTTGGAAGAGCGGTGAACTTGTGGCTTTTAATAACTGGACATCTTTAATGTTACAAACTCACGGAACTGGACCCCAGATCACTTCCCATCGAGGGGATTATAGGACAGGGTGGATAAGGTTTCTCAAAGGTTAAACTATTAAGAATTGCTGCGGGGTCCTTGGGTACATGGGAGGATGCAGATTGGGATATTTTAAGGTTTATAGTATTGACGTTTTCTGGTAATAGGCTCCCATATGACGGAGAGATGTAATCTTGGCCGATGGCTGGGAGAATGTGTTGTATGTTTGGGTTACTGTGTGTGAGGGAATAGTCCTGGATAGCTTAAGAAATGTTGAAAAAATACCTTGCACCATGGACAGCGGCTTACATGTTTGATGCGGCTTATAAGGATACTTTGTTCTTGGATGTACTGCCTTGCTGGCTCAATAAAGAGAACCTAAAAAAAAGAAATTTGATTGATTGCATTACACCTGGGCTGAAGCTCGGTTATCATTTACTTAGGGAAGATTTCTCAGCCCAGATTTATTTTTTTTTTTTTATTGGAAGAGATTACAGAAAAGGCAAATAAGAGTTCAGTAAAGGAAATAGCACATTTCAAGAAGATATCAGCGGGGATCTTCTGCATCAAATGGCCAATTATTTTGATGCTGGAGCTGTTTGGGTTTTTTTTCTGTTACACTATTTTTATCAGAATTGTTTTTATTAATATTTAAGAGAACTAAAAAGAAACTATATGGACTAGGTTTTAAGGGATATTTGAAATTGTTTAACCCATTATGTCCTAGTGTCCTATATATAGGATAGCTCCTTAAAACATTTGGGCTATAATAGGTTAAATATGTTTGTAGCCCCTGGCCCAACCTGCCTGGGCACAGGGGCCTTCTGGGGAGAAGTCCAGTCTTTCAAGGCATTTAGGGGTATTTCCTCCTCTGGCGCTCCAGGAAACTGCACACCACATGGTAGATGTCCGAACAGAGAGTTCTTTTCTGCTCACTAATTTCAGGAAACCAAATCTACTTCCAAGTACGCTAAGGCTTAGTGCACCAAACAGTACAGCAAAAATACAAGTCAGAAACAAAAATATTCTCCGTCTCACAGTAGCAAATGCTGCACACCCTGGGCAAGTATGCTCTGTGGTCAGGAACCCCATCCTTCTGGACACTTCCCTTGGTATCTGCTTCCTTGTGTGCAACTTTCTTTGAGTCCCAATAGAAACTTGGAACAATCCTCAGATAAGTCAAGAACATCTAAAGCTAATTCTTCCGCAGCAGCTCAGGAAACAGCAAGTCTTCACCATTCTTTATCCAACTTGGAAGCAGGCTCTCTGGATAGGTGACGTCCTCAGCTGAAGAAGTCCCAAGGCCTTGGATCACAGTTACAGACTGAGCTGTGTCTGTTGCAGCACTTCTCCACTTTCTCCCCACATGCTGCCTCCAGCGTCTGCTCCAGGCTCATCCCTGCCGGCTTATGAGGATAGGGAGTAGCTGAGCTTTCTAGTGTTTCCCCAGAGATCAGCAACTGATGCAAATGTAAACCCCCACCAATGGGAACTCCACCTCTTACCTGTGTGATTTAGAATGAGCAAGTGTTGCACACCCACGCAACTAAAGGTTCTCCCAGGGATGGGGAGGAGAGGTTGGAGCAGAAAGTAAAAACAACATAAAATAAAACCCACAATATTACTACTATTGCAAGTAAGATGATCAATACCAGTGCATGCACATTTACATAACACATCTGGATTCTTATATTCTATAGGAAACTGAAGTACATGGCATTCTAAAGAAAGAAGAATGTATTTGCATAGGTAAATGAAGAAAATAAGATATTCAGAAGAATAACCGTGTCAGTCTGGCATAGTAAAAAATTACACAAGGCGGGGGTGGCACCTCATAAACTCGCCAATGGATTGAGGTATGAACTTTCGCAGGACAAGAGTCCCCTTCCTCAGATGTATGTTGTAAATTATAATAGAATATTAGCCCTGCCCTAAGCTCAGTTTGCTTCACAAAAAATTAAAATACTAGATATCAAAACTCCCTTCTAAATTCTAGCCAGAACAATAGTAATTTTTTTGCATAAGTTCTCATTTTAATATCATGTGCTGATTGAATCCTTTAGATAGGCGATGAAGCAGCTGCTGGGTCTTGGGAGATCTGTGATCCTTATGGAGCAGATAAATGAAAAAAAAAACCAACCATCTAAATAAACTCCCAGCAAATCTGAGCATTTCCTCTAACTTAGACTATGAATATGCTTGAAATAAAACAAACATCAGTAAATATCTAAAAATCACCTTCCTTTCCCTTGCTATTTTTCTCAGTACTGCTGGATAAATACTTCTCTTCAGATAAAACTTTCAGTGACCTGAAACTGCTTTTTCATTTCTTATAAGCAGCCAGCAACTGGAATCTGCAATTAAAGCTTCACCTCATGACTACATCTCTCTATCTCTGCCTTTAAACAAAAGCATCACCTTTTATACTTAATTAAAATGGCTCATTTTCAATCCATTGCGCCTAATTGGCTCCAACAGGAATCACAGAGAGAATATATTTTATAGTAATACACTTCAACATTTTTAATATGTTCAGAAATATTTTTACAAAAACCAAAATACACAAGAGAATACTTTACAAAATATTTACATCTAAATGTTTAAGCCCCAAACCCTTAAAAATCATATCAAAACTCTCATAATCATTCACTCAGACTACTACATACACATTCACCATTCACCCACATCATACTAAAAACTAATACATTGGCAAGACCAAACTTTCATAAATTTCATAATTAAAATTGATGCAAGAAAGTCCATCTAAACCCCATAATGTTAACTGATTATAATATCTCCTTCAAATTGATTTCTAAATCTTCAATATCTTCAATATCAGCAAATCCAATGTCATAAACAGTAAACACTGCTTGCCTGAGAATATCTTTACACAATTCCCAACAAAGAATTCTTCATTTCACCCCGCAAATCAGGAGCTTCCTCAGGGGAACTTTTAAGATGACAGCATTCTTATAACAAGCACCGAAAATTTTTTATCCAAAATCTCAGCTCCGCCACATGATCCCTTTCAAATGTATTTCAACAATGGCACTTGAATATACCTCTACCGGGAACTAATACCCGAATCCAGCGATGTTACCGCAAACTTCAAAACCGGAAACTCACAATTGTATTTGATATTTCATGTTACGTCCAACAGGTATCACCCATCCAAGCTCTGATGCAAAAATCTACAATTTGTCAGTTCAAATATAAATAGTATTTTATGGAAAGTTAATTAGAATACATTCTAATATCTTCCCCTGTGCAGTAATGTTCACTTACTGTCATTGTAGTGTAGCAAATACAGCACTAGCATGTTGTGTGTGAGGGAAAGGGATGGGCGATGAGGACACACTGTAAGGGGCTGGAGCGGACAATGGAAGCATCCTGACAATACTTTAATTAGACTCCTGTCTCCTTTACCTGATGTGTAATCCCTTCCTGGATAGGGGGGTCCACACTCAACCCCAGGGCTAGTCCTTGACTCACTCACTTCCAAACCCTGGTGTGGAATCTCCAGTAGGTGGAAGGATTAATCTCCAAGACTCAAGGCATTGATAGTGTCATTGTTTTCCATGTGCTAATTAATAGGATGCCTTAGTGGTGTTCCAACATAAAACTTTACTGAATAACTTCAATAGAAATAATCTGACACATTGGACATTTATTCTGGTTGAATGCCTGATGTGTAATTGAAATATCAAACACACTTGCGTGTCCCTTGATTCTCTGTACCTTCCTGAACTCTAGGGCCACCCCTATGGTAACTGTCAGGATTCCTTCCTTTTCCTAAGGTTGATACCTGGGATCCGCAGCTGCACTCTCTCCTCCTTTATGTAGCGTGAGGGCATCTGGCCTGCTGTCTCTCCTGGGTAGCTCGACGGTTCTCCTCTCCTCCTAATGTGGCACTGAATCGCCATGCACTCCTCCTAACATTGGCATGGCACTGAGTCTCAGGCTGAAGGACGCAGCATGAAATGAAGGCAATCTCCAGCCACTAAAAATGTACTTCCAAAAATATTCCTAAAGGGACCAAAACACTAGAGGAGCAGAGGTTTATGTCCAGGTCTTGGGTATATTATTTCCTCTCTCCAGGAAGGATTGGGTGCAGATAAATTTGCTTCCAAAAGAGAAAAGCAGCTCATGGGGTATTAGGTGTGAGCTCGTGGCCAATCTCTCACCCAACATCTCTGCTCCTCAGAAGCTTTGGGCCTGCACATTTCATGCAGAAATAGAAAGTTCCTATTCTCTCAAAATCCAACTCAAAAATCCAGAAATAAAATACTAAAACGGGATTGGGCCGTTCCAGCAGCCATGCACCTGTTCTATAAACAGATGACCTACACTGTGTGTCCCTTTTACTGGGACATACTTCTTCGCAACATTGCCAAATGCACCCTACATATGCAGTGAGCAGGGTTCCTGCCCCAGCATGCACTGATGGTCTCCATGCAGATGCAAGAAGGAAGCTGCAGTAAGAGCCTTGAAGTCTCTTTCCCTGCTGCTCTCACCCCACATATGCAGTGAGCAGGGTTCATGCCCCAGCATGCACTGATGGTCTCCATGTGGATGTAAGAGCCTTGAAGTCTCTTTGCCTGCTGCTCTCACCCTACAAATGCAGTGAGCAGGGTCCGTGCCCCAGCATGCACTGATGGTCTCCGTGCGGATGTAAGAAGGAAGCTGCAGTAAGAACCTTGAAGCCTCTTTGCCTGCTGCTCTCACCCCTACATATGCAGTGAGCAGGGTTCGTGCCCCAGCATGCACTGATGGTCTCCGTGCGGATGCAAGAAGGAAGCTGCAGTAAGAGCCTTGAAGTCTCTTTGCCTGCTGCTCTCACCCCACATATGCAGTGAGCAGGGTTCGTGCCCCAGCATGCACTGATGGTCTCCATGTGGATGCAAGAAGGAAGCTGCAGTAAGAGCCTTGAAGTCTCTTTGCCTGCTGCTCTCACCCCACATATGCAGTGAGCAGGGTTCGTGCCCCAGCATGCACTGATGGTCTCCATGTGGATGCAAGAAGGAAGCTGCAGTAAGAGCCTTGAAGTCTCTTTGCCTGGTGCTCTCACCCCACATATGCAGTGAGCAGGGTTCGTGCCCCAGCATGCACTGATGGTCTCCATGCGGATGTAAGAACCTTGACGTCTCTTTGCCTGCTGCTCTCACCCTACATATGCAGTGAGCAGGGTTCGTGCCCCAGCATGCACTGATGGTCTCCATGCGGATGTAAGAACCTTGAAGTCTCTTTGCCTGCTGCTCTCACCCCACATATGCAGTGAGCAGGGTTCGTGCCCCAGCATGCACTGATGGTCTCCATGTTAATGTAAGAAGGAAGCTGCAGTAAGAACTTTGCCGTCTCTTTCCCTGCTGCTGTCACTGAATCCCTGCGAACGCACAGTGAGGCTTGCACTGACCTGCTATTAGGTTTCAGGACATGGAGAGTTTGCTATAGAAACTCTGACACACACAACCAGGCTGTAACTGATCCAGATGCTTTGAAGCTGCTGCAATGCTTCCTCTTCCTTCCATTCACCTCCGGACGAATCTGCTGCTTATTGGCGGCAATACAGATTGGTAAGCGTTTTGGGGTGCATATTCTGGGGCTCTCATTCAGAGAA
Organism: Rhinatrema bivittatum; assembly: GCF_901001135.1. Classification (NCBI taxonomy): domain Eukaryota; kingdom Metazoa; phylum Chordata; class Amphibia; order Gymnophiona; family Rhinatrematidae; genus Rhinatrema; species Rhinatrema bivittatum. Next base: position 2,157,150 of record NC_042628.1, on the reverse strand, counting down.
TGGTTGTGGTTCTGCCTTTCCTGCTAAAGGGATTCAGCTGGTATCTGGTGGGCACTGCGCACAGAAAACGTTATTTTCCAGGGTCTGAGTGGGATGTATTGAGTGTACCCCAGTTCCTGCGATCTGCCTGCCAAGATTACACCCCAGAACCTGATCCTCAGCAACAAACATCTCAAGGATTTGGCAACCCAAAATTAAAAATGTTTATTCTACTCTGCCATTTTTTTTTATTGTGCTTATTATGCCCTTTTCTGCTTTCTGGTTAGTATCTGACTTTTTTAAATGTTTGCCTATCATTTTTTTATACTTTTATTTTTGTACAGACTCTGTCTTCTTTTGCTCTTCCCACATCCCCATTCCTCTGCAGCAGCCTCTCTCCCTCTGGAGTGCCAGAGGCCTTCCCCCATAACATATTGGCAGGACAATTTTTCACGTGTTAGCAAAGTAATACATAGAATTATTAAAATGAAAAGGGGAAGCCAAGAAAAGAAAAAATTACAAATTAATAGCAGTAACATTACAGATTATGGAAGTCACGGGTTCAGGTGCTGGTCCATACTGCCCTGGTCACACTATCTTTCTGGCCTGGTGGCAGGTACCACATATTCTTCTGCTCTTCCTGCTGTTCCTTTTCTTTCTACTAGGATTATAGAAAAGTTTTTCCAGCTCTTTCTGTTGTGGAAAATCTTAAGTACATAAGAAGTGCCAGGCTCGGGCAGAGCAAGGTCCATCGAGCCCAGCATCCTGTACATAAGAACATAAGAAGTGCCAGGATGGGTCAGACCAAGGTCCATCCAGCCCAGCATCCTGAACATAAGAACATAAGAAGTGCCAGGCTGGGTCAGACCAAGGTCCATTGAGCCCTGCATCCTGTACATAAGAACATAAGAAGTGCCAGGCTGGGTCAGACCAAGGTCCATCGAGCCCAGCATCCTGTACATAAGAACATAAGAAGTGCCAGGCTGGGTCAGACCAAGGTCCATTGAGCCCAGCGTCCTGTACATAAGAACATAAGCAGTGCCAGGCTGGGTCAGAGCAAGGTCCATCGAGCCCAGCATCCTGTACATAAGAACATAAGCAGTGCCAGGCTGGGTCAGACCAAGGTCCATCGAGCCCTGCATCCTGTACATAAGAACATAAGAAGTGCCAGGCTGGGTCAGACCAAGGTCCATCGAGCCCCGCATCCTGTACATAAGAACATAAGAAGTGCCAGGCTGGGTCAGACCAAGGTCCATCGAGCCCAGCGTCCTGTACATAAGAACATAAGAAGTGCCAGGCTGGGTCAGACCCAGGTCCATCGAGCCCAGCATCCTGTACATAAGAACATAAGAAGTGCCAGGCTGGGTCAGACCAGGGTCCATCGAGCCCAGCGTCCTGTACATAAGAACATAAGAAGTGCCAGGCTGGGTCAGACCAAGGTCCATCGAGCCCAGCGTCCTGTACATAAGAACATAAGAAGTGCCAGGCTGGGTCAGACCAAGGTCCATCGAGCCCAGCATCCTGTACATAAGAACATAAGAAGTGCCAGGCTGGGTCATACCAAGGTCCATCGAGCCCAGCATCCTGTACATAAGAACATAAGAAGTGCCAGGCTGGGTCAGACCAAGGTCCATCGAGCCCTGCATCCTGTACATAAGAACATAAGAAGTGCCAGGCTGGGTCAGACCGAGGTCCATCGAGCCCTGCATCCTGTACATAAGAACATAAGAAGTGCCAGGCTGGGTCAGACCAAGGTCCATCGAGCCCAGCGTCCTGTACATAAGAACATAAGAAGTGCCAGGCTGGGTCAGACCAAGGTCCATTGAGCCCTGCATCCTGTACATAAGAACACAAGAAGTGCCAGGCTGGGTCAGACCAAGGTCCATCGAGCCCAGCATCCTGTACATAAGAAGTGCCAGGCTGGGTCAGACCAAGGTCCATCGAGCCCAGCATCCTGTACATAAGAACATAAGAAGTGCCAGGCTGGGTCAGACCAAGGTCCATCGAGCCCTGCATCCTGTACATAAGAACATAAGAAGTGCCAGGCTGGGTCAGACCAAGGTCCATCGAGCCCTGCATCCTGTACATAAGAACATAAGAAGTGCCAGGCTGGGTCAGACCGAGGTCCATCGAGCCCTGCATCCTGTACATAAGAACATAAGAAGTGCCAGGCTGGGTCAGACCAAGGTCCATCGAGCCCAGCGTCCTGTACATAAGAACATAAGAAGTGCCAGGCTGGGTCAGACCAAGGTCCATTGAGCCCTGCATCCTGTACATAAGAACACAAGAAGTGCCAGGCTGGGTCAGACCAAGGTCCATCGAGCCCAGCATCCTGTACATAAGAACATAAGAAGTGCCAGGCTGGGTCAGACCAAGGTCCATCGAGCCCAGCATCCTGTACATAAGAACATAAGAAGTGCCAGGCTGGGTCAGACCAAGGTCCATCGAGCCCAGCATCCTGTACATAAGAACATAAGAAGTGCCAGGCTGGGTCAGACCAAGGCTCCATCGAGCCCAGCGTCCTGTACATAAGAACATAAGAAGTGCTAGGCTGAGTCAGACCAAGGTCCATCGAGCCCAGCATCCTGTACATAAGAACACAAGAAGTGCCAGGCTGGGTCAGACCAAGGTCCATCGAGCCCAGCATCCTGTGCATAAGAACACAAGAAGTGCCAGGCTGGGTCAGACCAAGGACCATCGAGCCCTGCATCCTGTACATAAGAACATAAGAAGTGCCAGGCTGGGTCAGACCAAGGTCCATCGAGCCCAGCATCCTGTACATAAGAACATAAGAAGTGCCAGGCTGGGTCAGACCAAGGTCCATCGAGCCCAGCATCCTGTACATAAGAACATAAGAAGTGCCAGGCTGGGTCAGACCAAGGTCCATCGAGCCCAGCATCCTGTACATAAGAACATAAGAAGTGCCAGGATGGGTCAGAGCAAGGTCCATCGAGCCCTGCATCCTGTACATAAGAACATAAGAAGTGCCAGGCTGGGTCAGACCAAGGTCCATCGAGCCCAGCATCCTGTACATAAGAACATAAGAAGTGCCAGGCTGGGTCAGACCAAGGTCCATCGAGCCCTGCATCCTGTACATAAGAACATAAGAAGTGCCAGGATGGGTCAGAGCAAGGTCCATCGAGCCCTGCATCCTGTACATAAGAACATAAGAAGTGCCAGGCTGGGTCAGACCAAGGTCCATCGAGCCCTGCATCCTGTACATAAGAACATAAGAAGTGCCAGGCTGGGTCAGAGCAAGGTCCATCGAGCCCAGCATCCTGTACATAAGAACATAAGAAGTGCCAGGCTGGGTCAGAGCAAGGTCCATCGAGCCCTGCATCCTGTACATAAGAACATAAGAAGTGCCAGGCTGGGTCAGAGCAAGGTCCATCGAGCCCTGCATCCTGTACATAAGAACATAAGAAGTGCCAGGCTGGGTCAGACCAAGGTCCATCGAGCCCAGCATCCTGTACATAAGAACATAAGAAGTGCCAGGCTGGGTCAGACCAAGGTCCATCGAGCCCAGCATCCTGTACATAAGAACACAAGAAGTGCCAGGCTGGGTCAGACCAAGGTCCATCGAGCCCAGCATCCTGTGCATAAGAACACAAGAAGTGCCAGGCTGGGTCAGACCAAGGACCATCGAGCCCTGCATCCTGTACATAAGAACATAAGAAGTGCCAGGCTGGGTCAGACCAAGGTCCATCGAGCCCAGCATCCTGTACATAAGAACATAAGAAGTGCCAGGCTGGGTCAGACCAAGGTCCATCGAGCCCAGCATCCTGTACATAAGAACATAAGAAGTGCCAGGCTGGGTCAGACCAAGGTCCATCGAGCCCAGCATCCTGTACATAAGAACATAAGAAGTGCCAGGCTGGGTCAGACCAAGGTCCATCGAGCCCAGCATCCTGTACATAAGAACATAAGAAGTGCCAGGCTGGGTCAGACCAAGGTCCATCGAGCCCAGCATCCTGTACATAAGAACACAAGAAGTGCCAGGCTGGGTCAGACCAAGGTCCATCGAGCCCAGCATCCTGTACATAAGAACACAAGAAGTGCCAGGCTGGGTCAGACCAAGGTCCATCGAGCCCTGCATCCTGTACATAAGAACATAAGAAGTGCCAGGCTGGGTCAGACCAAGGTCCATCGAGCCCAGCATCCTGTACATAAGAACATAAGAAGTGCCAGGCTGGGTCAGACCAAGGTCCATCGAGCCCTGCATCCTGTACATAAGAACATAAGAAGTGCCAGGCTGGGTCAGACCAAGGTCCATTGAGCCCAGCATCCTGTACATAAGAACATAAGAAGTGCCAGGCTGGGTCAGACCAAGGTCCATTGAGCCCAGCATTCTATCTGAGTGCAGCCAGTCCAGGTCACAAGAACCCAGCAGATCCCTAATAGTTGATCTTTTTCTTGTATCTCTCCCCCAAAGATAAGCTCCAGCTTTCCCAAATCTAATAATTTTTCCTTCAGGAACTTGTCCAATCCTCTTTTAAACCTCACTCTGTTAGTTTTCTTGACCACATCCTCTGACAACAGATTCCATAGCTTGATTGTGCGCCGAGTGAAGAAATACTTCCTTTTATTTGTTTTAAATGTGCCGGCTGCAAGTTTCATGGAGCATCCCCTCATCCTAGTGCTGTTTGAAAGGATAAATCATTATTTCCCAGCCCTTTCCTGCAGGCTCACCTAACCATCTGGGTTTTCAGGGTATCCATAGTGAAAATGCATGAGCTAGATTTGCATACTTTGGAGACCCGGGGTATGAAAATCTCTGTCAGGCGTATTTATTGGGACGACTGGACATGATGCCTCCAGGAGGGAGTTGGGAAGCACTGAGGTGAATGACCATTCCCTATTTGCCTGTTGCACCCCACTCCTGGTTTTACAACTCTCAGTCATGTCCCCTCTCCAGGCTAAAGAGCACTCATCAATTCAGCCTTTCTCCTTAAGGGAGCTTTTCCACCTCCTTTATCATTTTCATCAGCCTTCTCTGCACCTTTTCTATGTCCATTTTGTTTTTTAATGAGATATTAAAGCCAGAGTGGATATAAAGCTGAGAAAATGTCAACCAGCATCCTCCACAGTGATATCTCAGCTTTCCTCCCTCCTGAAGAAGCCGTAAGTCAGGGGACCGTAGTCTGAAGTTTCTATAGGACTCTGATAATAAGAAACAGCACAGTAAGAGATTGGAAAGCAGCTGAAGTTATGGTTATTGATTTGGGGTTCCAAACTTCTCCTCACATTCTTCCCTTGAGGATTTTAATGAGCTGGAGCATCGAGTACCTGTAGCTGGGATTATTTTTCCGTACTTTGCACTTGTTCACATTAAATTGCCCAGGCTGCTAATCTCACAGGGTCCTTCTGCAGTTCCTTACAATCTGCTGCTGTTTCAACAACTCAAAACATTTTTGCATCATCTACAAATTTGGTCACCTCATTCGTTGTTTCTCTCTTCCTATCGTTTATAAATTTACTAAACAGCAGAGATGCCAGACTCTAGGGGGCACTGCACTAATGATCTTTCTCCATTTGCAGAACTGACCATTTAATCCCACTCTCTGTTTCCTGGCTATCCAGTTGTCAGTCAGCCATAGGACATTGCTCCCTATCTCCTGACCTCCCAGTTTCCTGAGGAGTTTGTCTGAGGGACTTTGTCAAATGCTTTCTTAAAATCCAAATATATCACTGAGTCACTGTTATCTACATGTTTGTTTACACCTTCAAAAAAATCTAGTAAATTGGTAAAACAGCAGTTTCCTTTCCAAAAACAATGTTGACTCTCCCCATTAAGGGGTACATTTTATAAAAAAGCGCGAGCGGGTACTTTTGTTCGCGCACCAGGCGCAAACAAAAGTACGCCGGATTTTATAAGATACGCGCGGAGCCGTATTCTATTTATATGGCCTTTTCTATTTATATGGTCAATAATTTTGTTATTCTTTCTAGAAACATAGAAACATAGAAATGACGGCAGAAAAGGACCAATGGGCCATCCAGTCTGCCCAGCAAGCTTATGGTAGTTTCTGTTGAGCCATACAAGTCCCCCATTTTTATCAGTTTGCCAGACTGTCAAAGTCAGGACCCTTGTTGGTTGCTGTTAGAGTCCAATTCCCTGTTACCTTCTGCCATAGAAGCAGAGAGTAATCTTGGAGTTGCATCAAGAGTTTCAGGCTTATTGGTTGAGGGTAGTAACAACCGCATCAGCAAGTCATCCCTATGGTTTTTTTTCCCAGACCGCAAAATTCAATATCTTAGGCCTGGATTCACTAATGCCGCAAGGCATAGTGAATCCCAGCGGTAACGGTGGGTGGGGGGTGGTCCTGCGCTAGCCGGCAGCGATCGCACCTCCGCAGTATGATCGCTTCCGGCTAGCGCCAAATAACTACACCATAAAAGGTGTTATTCGGTGCGAACTAGGCAGCGATATGGACCCTATGCATTTCGCTGTCTGCGCCGTCTTCGCAGAGTCGGCCCCGGCGACGCCCCGACTTCTCCTCTTCCAGGGCCAACTCCACCCCGATGTAGCTAGCGCGCGTGTGTGCTAAGCTTTCTAGCTATCGCACTCTTGCGCTGGTAGTGCAAGCATGCGATAGCTTTAGAAAATAACCCCCTTAGTTTTCTGTCTATATTTAATTTCTTTTTACTCCTTTCTCCCTGCCGTTGAAGCAGAGAGCAATGTTGGAGTTGTGGCTTATTGGGTAAGGGTAGTAACCACCACACCAGTAAGTTACCCCCATGTGCTCTTTTCCTCATTCCCATCCTCTAGCCTTTAGGGATCCAAAGTGTTTATCCCATGCCCCTTTGAAATCTTTCAACGTTTTTGTCGTCACCTCCTCCTCTGGAAGGGCCTTCCAGGCATCCACCACCCTCTCCGTGAAGAAATATGTCCTGATGTTGGGTCTGAGTCGTCCTCCCTGAAATTTCATTTCATAACCTCTTGTTTTACTGATTTCTTTCCAATGGAAAAGGTTTGTAGATGATTGTGCATCATTCAAACCTTTCAGGTATCTGAAGGTCTGTATCCTATCTCCCCTGCACTTCCTCTCCTCCAGGGGAAACATCTTTAGGTCCTTCAACCTCTCCTCATAAGTCATTTGATAGAGACCCCCCATCACCATTTTTATAGCTCTTCTCTGGACCGCCTCATCCTGTCTCTATCCCTTTTGAGATACGGGCACCAGAACTGAACACAGTACTTCAGGTGAGGCCTCACCAAGGCCCTGTACAAGGACATCATCACCTCCTTTTTCCTGCTGGTTATTCCTTTCTCTATGCAGCCCAGCCCTCTTCTGGCTTTAGCTATCGCCCTGTCACATTGCTTCACCGTCTTCAGATCATCAGACACTGTCACCCCAAGGTCCCTCTCTTGCTCCATTCACAGCAGCCTCTCACCCCCCATCACACACAGCTCTTCTGGATTACCACACCCCAGATGCATGAATCTGAACTTCTTGGCATTGAATCCCAGCTGCCAAATCTTCAACCACTCTTTAGTCTTTCAATCTGAGTTATGTCCTCCAGTTTCCCAATGATTCCATCCAATCAGTCAGAGAGAAAGAATGTTTTCGGTGTGAGTTCGCCTCCTCAGTAAGACAGAGGAAAATAATGTAGTTTTTCTGCAATTTCCTTGTCCTCCCTGACCCGCTCCATGCCCCCTCCCCCTTTTTCTCCTTAGTCATCTAGCAGCCCAACTGACTCCTTCACGGGCTTTTTGCTTTGAACGTACTTGAAAAGTATTTTTTATTTGCTTTTACCTCTGTAGCAAGCTTCTTTTCAAATTCTGTCTTTGCCTGCTTAATTACTTTTTTTTTACATCTAACTTGCCAGTGCTTATGCTCTCCCCGATTTTCCTCATATGGGTCTGCTTTCCAGTTTTTGAATGATGCCTTTTTGCCTTTACTTATGTCTTTCATGCTGGCAGTCGTTTGGTTTTCCTTCAGCCTTTTTAAATGCATGGAATACATTTTGTCTGGGCCTCAAGGATGGCAGTTTTACACAGTGTCTATGGATTTTGCTGTCAGCTTTGGGAAATGTGTTTCTCTGATCTCTTTGTATTTTGCACAGCACAGGAGGAAATGCATTTCTGGTTCTCTTTCTCCAGTGTTGCATTGCATAGAGTCTGATTTCTCGGGGTATCCAGTTTCGTGTTTATCTGCATCTTTCTGTTTCTAGTCTGTGATCGCTTATCCTGTACATGGTGAGGGTCTGCCTCTTCTGCAGTTGTGACTGGGGTGAGGTATTCTGCTAGTGTGCATTTTCTTTGAAGGGATCTGGAGCAGTCTGGCTTGTTCTGTTTTCTAATTTGTTCTATGGCATGTTACAATATTTGCACTGCCACCGTTTTGTGGGCCAGTTTGTAGTTGTGTGAGTTTTGGGAGGTGGTACTGGGTTGGTACAGCAGGTTGGCTACATAGATGCTGAGTGTGTCTTTTCCAGGGTTTTGTGTTACTTTTCAGAGAGCCTGGTAGTGGAGGGAATTTGTGTCACTATTATTGAAAAGACACCAGGATTTGAATGTTCTTTTTTGCATGGTGAGTGGTAAGGGGAAAGTATCCTAATTCTGTTCTGCACCCATCATTAGGAGTATTTCGGTGGACACAGAGTGTCTGTTTGTAGAACTGGAGGTGAGGGATTCCTTTTGGAGTTTTGTCCCATTCTGTAGAGTTTGGGGTTAATAATGACAGACCCCAGACCTCACTCCCATATAAGAGGATTGGTTGAATGATGCTATCAAATACTTGTAATAGTTTTACTGGGGGTTGTATTTGTCCTGAGCTTTCATTTTCATATCAGGCTCTTAGAACCTTTTCTTGTAGGGTCTTTATAGACAATGTAAAACTCCCAGATGCACTTACTCTCAAGCCAAGGTACATATAGGGTATGCTCAACTTCTTGTTTATGTAGGAAGAGTTTGAAGATTTTTGTTTTCTCCAGGTTAGCTCATAGGGTCCATGATTTGCAGTAGTCTCTTGTTAGGGCGCACTAATGAGCCTTAATGCGCATTAACTTCTAGCTAATGCGCACTGTCTCGTTCGGTGTACTGCGCACTAATGCTGAGATAGTATGCACTAACTGGTTGTTAATGCGCATTAAGGCTCGTTAGTGCGCACTAACGCACTTCGGCGGAAATTGCCAAAAAAACACAAAAGTTTTCACAGCGCAGTCGATCCAAAGCCCAACCCAATATCTTTAAACAAAGCACATCCCTAATAGCCTCTGCACCCGAAGGAAAACAGAGACAAAGTTTTAACGCAGACCAGGTTGGCCTGATAGCTGAATTCTGCCCCAGCTGAGTATGCAGGGGAAACTGCAAAGCACATTTCCACATTTGGCTTGGGTGTGTTGGTAAACTGTGGTGAATAGTTCACTAAATCTCTCATTGTGAGTCCTTTTTTGTAACTGGACAACAGCTATGTAATTCAGCCTCCTAGCTTACATTTATGTTTAAATCTTTATATTAGGAATAGCTGTGTGTGCAGTTGTTTCTGTGCCAAAAAAAGATTTTACAGTTAGACCCCAACCCACTTCTATCATAGACCAACTAAGTGCCTACTGATCGCATACAGTTGTAAGAGAGATAATACCCTGGTATTTCCTTACATTTAATAGCCTGCGTTTAGTCATAGAAATCCCAAAATAGCATTAATGCCCCACATCAAACAATTCTCACCTACTCCATTCCTTTCCATCCCCATCCATATAAATCCCACTAATACAAGCAACATATTTAATACATCATCCTTCTCAAAGCAAGCAGCCCTCAACCTTCCTTTTTGTACATAGTATTTAAGTTGAATATTGTTTAATCGTTTCTAATTTATCTCTCTCTTACTCCTCCTCCCAGTTCTGCTACCCTTGTTAAATGTAACTGCACCTTCGGGCACCTCTGTTCCAGTTTGACGTATTTACTGCACTCCTGTTTTATGTAAACCAGCAAGATATGTTTTCATGATTGCCGGTATATAAAAACCTTAAATAAATAAATAAATAAATAAATAAATCCCTCCCACTATTAAACCCAGTCGACTCAGTCCTAAATCAGTATTCCTTATAGCGCCCTCCAATAAAATGCATGATCCCAATCTCCCAGCATCCAGCAAACTGAGCCGCACTTGCACCTGAATTCTAGGTCAGCTCTGTGCAGAGCTTCAGCTGCTTTGCTCCCAGGAGTCTCCACATGCTGCCCTAGATTGCCTTAAAAAGTGTGGAAATACTGGATTCTCTTTCAGAAGAGACGCCATCTGACCCACTTTCTGTCAGGTGCTGTAAATGCAAATATTCCTGGGTATTCTTCGTTCGGACTTTGAGTGTCCTCTCCATCCAGACACCTGTCAGAGCTTCACCTTATTACTGAGGTCACTCTGCTTCCAAGCCCCAGGGAAAGGGGGGGTCACTGCAGAGACCGAGCAGGCGGGGACACCGCATACCCCAGTGTCCTCTGGCGGCGCTGAATACCCCCAGCACCAGCATCTGAACTGGCACCCGGGCAGAATCAGCCAGAAAATGTAACAAGAATTAAGATCTCACTTTCCGAATGTTTTGCTAATGCAGTATAATTTCATTTGATTGGGCAGGGAACGGCTCTCCACATCCTCTAATCTGATCTTTTAACTTTCTCTGATTGCCTCGGAATCTGCAATGCAGCTAAGATCGCCCAGGACGCTGTGAACGCACCATTAATTGGAGCAGAACAGCATAGCCACAGAGCCCCAGTCTCCGCTGCCTGGGACACCTTTTATTAGAGCCAGAGACCATGTTGTGCACGAGTCCCTTCTTCCCACGAGACACACGAGAGGGTGAGGTTTGCAGGTGCTGTCGCATGCTGACGTTAGAGGTGCTAGAAATCTTGGGAACAGGGGAAAGTGTTGGAACTGTGACTAACAGGCGTGAAAGGTTAGCAGCATCCCATGCCTTGCTGTACTTCACCATTTATAGTGCAGAAGGAGGCCTCTTTCTCTCTTCCTTCCTATCTGCTTTCCGGATTCTTTTCTGAAGGATCTTCCTGCCTAAAACGTGGTTTATGCCTGCAAAATGATCTTTGAAGATTACCTGGAGTAGTATGTGTGTAACTCATAAGAACGTAACACCCTATGGTACTGCAGGTTGCTTAAATGTACATGCAGCCTTCCACTTTTTAAGGTGTGAGCGTGAACATACACGCGCGTGCAGATTTCTAGGCGGGTGCCTTGAATTCCTGGCTGGGAAGTGCTGTTCCACAGGCTGGATAAACTGTATCGACGATGGTTCATCCTGCCTTTCAGGGCCAGTTTGGTCTCTTTCACATACAGGAGCCAGGGTAATAAAATGCATGCTAAACGTTACTGCAGTACCATAGGATGAGCTAAGCCCAGTTAAAAAGCTGCATTTAATGAAAAACATGGTTTTTTTTACTCACAAGTCATTTAACAGCACATTCACCCTAAAAAAAATAGAGGATACCAGGTATAAAATCTCACTTGTTTATTTGTGTAGCGATCTCCGTGGGTAACAATCAGTGCCCTGAAGCCCCTGCTTTCTGATTACGCGCATCCATCCACTCTTGGCCCTCAGCGTGGTATTGGGGTGAGGCTGTGCTCCAGCGTCTGTCACATTTACCTGGGAGGCACGAGCCCCAGTGTTAGGTCTTGCAGCAAATTAATCTAGTGCGGGGTATGCTTTCCCCTCACAGTACCACAAACTGCTGCACTCTGTAGCCTGATTCACCGAGAGGAGCAGGATGTGTGTTTGGTTCGCAGATGGTCAGCAAATGATAGGATTAAGAGTCAGCAGGACTCTTGGTACCACATCTGGTTCTGCCACTGAAAGATGAATGAGACGAGAGACAAGAGAGATGTTTTCTGGATGAGTAAGAGTGAGGTTTGACCATGTAATGTTCAGGTATTAATGACAGAAGCAGATACAGACTTGTGATAGGGAGAGGCACTAGGACACTGTTGCACTTTGCATGTGTTCCTTTGTGATCCAAAACCTGAATTTACTCAATTGTACTTGTGTCTAGCAGTAGCCATTGCTCCTTTCAGGACCGCCTGCCGATCTCCTGAAAGTGTAGAGTACACAGAGTGGCATCAGATACAGGACAGTGGGAAGAGGAATCTTTTTTTTTTTTTAATTGAAATATTTTTTATTGACAACCAAAAAGGACAAATGGAAACAGGGATCGAGGCTCCATGTAAATACAAATCTGTAAACGGTATGAACATACTCGAGGCAACAAACAATATCGTATTGCTTATGGAATCTCAGCATCACCCAACAAATAAAGACATTGTCATATTCCAGATGTCTCGTCATGCATTTCTTATTTATATTATACCCCCCCCCCCCCTTATATGCTGTGAGTGATAATCATAAGAACAATGGTACATACAGTAACAGATGATAAAAAGGAGATACTGATCAAGCAAATCCTATCAAACAAGGCTGGAGAGCATGCAAGATATACCTCAACTGTCCCCAGCACCACAGCAGTGCAACTTCCATGTGGAGTGTCCTGACCAAACATCCCGAAACCGTTTAAGCTGTTTCCTCAACCTTGCAGTGATCTCTGACATAACATACAAATGACTCAGTGTAACTTGCACTTCAGCCAGTGACGGTATTTGAGGTAGCTTCCATGGGAAGAGGAATCTTTAACACAATCCACTTGTTCTTCTTTCCTTGCAGCCGTCATCATGCCAGCTACCAATCAGGGCTGGCCAGAGGAGTTTGGCTTCAGAATTCACGGAGATGGGCCATGCTACATATTGTCCGTGGAGGAGAGCAGCTGTGCCCACTTGGCTGGACTGCAGCCTGGTGATCAGATCTTGGAGATTGAGGGCCAGAACGTCTCTTCTCTTCCCTTCCAGAGCCTGATTGCCCTGGCCAGGGAATGCAAAAAGGCGCCTCCCAGTGTTGGGGTGGTTTCGCGCCTTGAACAACTGGACTTATTGCCTGATGACAGTGGCAGATTTGGCTTTAATTTGATGGCTACAAGCCCATTGCAGGTGGGCCACGTGGCTCTGGGCTCCCCAGCAGCTGACCGTGGGATCATGCCAGGGGACTACGTGCTGGAAGTGAATGGACGGCCGGTGACAGATTATGATGTGGTGGCCTCAATGATCAGGGCATCAGAGGGGAAGACGTTGCAGCTGGGGGTGCTGCCCAGCAGGCAGAGGCACAGTGCTCCCCCCGGATCCCTGCTCAGAGCCCAGGCCCTGCACTTCAACCAGGAGGTAGGACCTGTCAGAAAACACTGCCAATGCATTTCTTACACTTCTGCGTTTTATTTCAGGACGTTTCTGCTTTTTACGTATTCATGTTTTTAAAGCTTTGCAGCGTTTGAAATGTTTCTAGGATGAGTGTGCATGAACACAAGGAGCAGTGTGCGAGGTCTTGGCATCATTATTTATTCATTTATAATTACTTCTATCCCGCGCTCTCCAAGGTTCGGGGTGGGTTAGATCGTTAACATAAATAGTTTAAAACAACATTCAACATCGGATTTACAAACAAAATATGAACAATAACAACATTATTTGTTGCACAGTTTAGAATTTATTTATTAATTGCTTTCCAATTTTGAAATGAAAATTTCCAAAGCGATGTACATGTGTAACATCAAAAGGTTATACAGACTATAAAATTTACAAAATATTAAAACAAATAATATAACATTTTAATTGCCATCCCAATATAGCAGCCTTGGAAAATACCCACCTCAGCCCCTTAGAGCGGTTCCAGATCTAATACAGTGCCCCAAATATACCTATCTGATTTTAATATTATACATTGACAACACCAACCTCTTAAGCCTGAATAGCTTTCCCAGAAATTAATCTTCATCAGCCAAGTTTTTACTTTGCGCCAGAATTTCATCAGCTCCATTCCTTCTCTGGCCTCCAATGGGAGACATGGAAAAGGACCGGATTTGAAGTCTTACATGATGAAAACCGAGGGAAGCTGCAACTGGGAGCCATACTAGGAATGTAGCTCTCAGTGGACATTTCCAGGAAATCCTATTCCACAAATGAGAGGGTCCTTGTCCTTGAAGGTTCTTAAATGCGAGGACAAGATTTTAAATTTGTTTCTCAATTCAACAGGCAGCCAAAATAATTTTGCCAATAATGGTGCCACTGATCTCGCCTAGATCATCCCAGGATTAGCTTAGCCGCCATATTTTGAAACACTTGGAGCTTCCAAATTAAATGGCCAGGAAGTCCCCAGTATACAAATTTGTAATAGTCTATGACCGCTATAACTAGAACATAAACCACCGTCTTCAATGCCTTTAAATTTAAAAAATATTTCAGTTGTCGCACCAATCTCAATCTATTGTATGCGGAACGTAAAACTGAATTAACTTGGCTTTGCATGGACCACTGTGAATTCAGCATAACCCCAAGTGATTTTACATCAGTGCCGGCAGTAATTAACTGACCTTCAAACTCAACTTGAAACATAGCCTGACCAGTACCCACATGTGATATCTCTGTCTTGCCAGCATTCACTGCTAGAAAATTAGCACTCAACCAATTTCAAACAATCATTGAGTAAAGACAGAATCCGTTGAGGGTCCTTACCCAATAGACCAACAATTTGCAGATCGTCCACATAAATAAATGGGTTGAAACCAAAAGAGCGTATTAGTGCATCTAATGGAGATAGATAGATATTAACCAAGAGTGGGATAAAGAAGAACCAGTCGTGATGAAGAATAATGACCCTGAAAAAACACCCCTTGACTCCTATCTGCTAAAAAAAACCCCTACTAATCCACTTTAAAACCGAACCCCCTAATCGCAAGGATTGACAGCGAGCAATTAGAATTTCATGGTCCACCAAGTCAAATGCACTAGAAAGATCCAAAAATACTAACAGTACATCTGTCCCCCTATCTATATGAGGCAGAACAGAGTCAACCAAATCTACCTTGATTATCTCCGTACTGCTACCTTTACGGAAACCGGCCTAAGCTGGATCTCATTTCCCTGCCCTTTCCATAAAACCTGAGAGTTGAGTAGTCACTAACCTTTCTAAAATTTTAGCTACAAAAGGAAGATTAGTGACCGGTCTATAATTAGAGCACTGTCTCGGATCCAAGTCTGCCTTTTTCAAAATGGGAATCACCACTCATGTTTTTAATGACTCGGGGACAAGAAGCATTAAGCACAATGTTTATCCGCTTCAGAGTGTCGTTCTTTCCCTGCTCGGAGGGGTGGAATGGGAGGATGGCGCTACCTCTCATTCTAGAGCCTGGCTGGTCCTGGGAGAAGGGGAAAAGGTGAAACATCGGATGGATATATGATATATGATATATGGAAGCAGCTGGATGTAAGGTGGTGACATCTACTGGTCCCAGTCCAGTTCCAGAGGACAGGGATCTCTTCAACACTAATTCACAGGCATCATAGCCGGCTGCAGAAAAGCAAGGATTTAACGAGGAAGATTAAAAACAAACACCTTGTTTTCAGCTAGGCCCAGAGACTGGAGGAGACGGCGTAACTTCCCAGGGTCACAGTGAACTCTTGGCAGTGTAAAGATTAGCAGAAGCCTGGCTGTACAGCTGCGAATGTTTGAATGTTGTCTTCCATGCAATCAGTGCATTTTTCTTTTCCACACTCAGCATTTCGTATAATGGAAAGTAATTTGTAATAATAATTTTAAAGATAATCCTGAACAATGTTAAGCCATTGACATGGATGTAAGTTTGTTTTTCATTTACAGGTTAATGAAATTCTTGGGGATGATCCGGAAGTGAAAGAGAAAGTTTTCACAGTTTTGAAGCAGTTTGCAGCAGAAAGGAAGGTGGAGTGCCTGGCCTACACTCTTCCCATGATTCTCACCAGGGAATCACAGCACCAGCTCATAGACAGCATCAGGTATGTATCCTCTGGTGGTATGTGCAGCCTTCCAAACTCCCCTCCTTAGGCCCTTGGGTATTTATCCTCCAAGCTGCTGTCCTGGAGGGTTGTCCAGCCTTCTAAACTCACATCCTTAGGCCCTTGGGTCCTATCCTCCAAGCTGCTGTCCTGGAGGGTTGTCCAGCCTTCTAAACTCCCATCCTTAGGCCCTTGGGTATTTATCCTCCAAGCTGCTGTCCTGGAGGGTTGTCCAGCCTTCTAAACTCACATCCTTAGGCCCTTGGGTACCTATCCTCCAAGCTGCTGTCCAGGAGGGTTGTCCAGCCTTCTAAACTCCCATCCTTAGGCCCTTGGGTATTTATCCTCCAAGCTGCTGTCCTGGAGGGTTGTCCAGCCTTCTAAACTCACATCCTTAGGCCCTTGGGTATTTATCCTTCAAGCTGCTGTCCTGGAGGGTTGTCCAGCCTTCTAAACTCACATCCTTAGGCCCTTGGGTATTTATCCTTCAAGCTGCTGTCCTGGAGGGTTGTCCAGCCTTCTAAACTCCCATCCTTAGGCCCTTGGGTATTTATCCTCCAAGCTGCTGTCCTGGAGGGTTGTCCAGCCTTCTAAACTCACATCCTTAGGCCCCTTGGGTATTTATCCTCCAAGCTGCTGTCCTGGAGGGTTGTCCAGCCTTCTAAACTCACATCCTTAGGCCCTTGGGTATTTATCCTTCAAGCTGCTGTCCTGGAGGGTTGTCCAGCCTTCTAAACTCACATCCTTAGGCCCTTGGGTACCTATCCTCCAAGCTGCTGTCCTGGAGGGTTGTCCAGCCTTCTAAACTCACATCCTTAGGCCCTTGGGTACCTATCCTCCAAGCTGCTGTCCTGGAGGGTTGTCCAGCCTTCTAAACTCACATCCTTAGGCCCTTGGGTACCTATCCTCCAAGCTGCTGTCCTGGAGGGTTGTCCAGCCTTCTAAACTCCCATCCTTAGGCCCTTGGGTACCTATCCTCCAAGCTGCTGTCCTGGAGGGTTGTCCAGCCTTCTAAACTCACATCCTTAGGCCCTTGGGTATTTATCCTCCAAGCTGCTGTCCTGGAGGGTTGTCCAGCCTTCTAAACTCACAACCTTAGGCCCTTGGGTATTTATCCTCCAAGCTGCTGTCCTGGAGGGTTGTCCAGCCTTCTAAACTCACAATCCTTAGGCCCTTGGGTACCTATCCTCCAAGCTGCTGTCCTGGAGGGTTGTCCAGCCTTCTAAACTCACATCCTTAGGCCCTTGGGTATTTATCCTCCAAGCTGCTGTCCTGGAGGGTTGTCCATCCTTCTAAACTCACATCCTTAGGCCCTTGGGTATTTATCCTCCAAGCTGCTGTCCTGGAGGGTTGTCCATCCTTCTAAACTCACATCCTTAGGCCCTTGGGTACCTATTCTCCAAGCTGCTGTCCAGGAGGGTTGTCCATCCTTCTAAACTCACATCCTTAGGCCCTTGGGTATTTATCCTCCAAGCTGCTGTCCTGGAGGGTTGTCCAGCCTTCTAAACTCACATCCTTAGGCCCTTGGGTACCTATCCTCCAAGCTGCTGTCCTGGAGGGTTGTCCAGCCTTCTAAACTCACATCCTTAGGCCCTTGGGTATTTATCCTCCAAGCTGCTGTCCTGGAGGGTTGTCCAGCCTTCTAAACTCACATCCTTAGGCCCTTGGGTACCTATCCTCCAAGCTGCTGTCCTGGAGGGTTGTCCAGCCTTCTAAACTCCCATCCTTAGGCCCTTGGGTACCTATCCTCCAAGCTGCTGTCCTGGAGGGTTGTCCAGCCTTCTAAACTCACATCCTTAGGCCCTTGGGTACCTATCCTCCAAGCTGCTGTCCTGGAGGGTTGTCCAGCCTTCTAAACTCACATCCTTAGGCCCTTGGGTATTTATCCTCCAAGCTGCTGTCCTGGAGGGTTGTCCAACCTTCTAAACTCCCATCCTTAGGCCCTTGGGTATTTATCCTCCAAGCTGCTGTCCTGGAGGGTTGTCCAACCTTCTAAACTCCCATCCTTAGGCCCTTGGGTATTTATCCTCCAAGCTGCTGTCCAGGAGGGTTGTCCATCCTTCTAAACTCACATCCTTAGGTCCTTGGGTATTTATCCTCCAAGCTGCTGTCCTGGAGGGTTGTCCATCCTTCTAAACTCCCATCCTTAGGCCCTTGGGTACCTATCCTCCAAGCTGCTGTCCTGGAGGGTTGTCCAGCCTTCTAAACTCACATCCTTAGGCCCTTGGGTCCTATCCTCCAAGCTGCTGTCCTGGAGGGTTGTCCATCCTTCTAAACTCCCATCCTTAGGCCCTTGGGTATTTATCCTCCAAGCTGCTGTCCTGGAGGGTTGTCCATCCTTCTAAACTCACATCCTTAGGCCCTTGGGTACCTATCCTCCAAGCTGCTGTCCTGGAGGGTTGTCCAGCCTTCTAAACTCACATCCTTAGGCCCTTGGGTCCTATCCTCCAAGCTGCTGTCCTGGAGGGTTGTCCATCCTTCTAAACTCCCATCCTTAGGCCCTTGGGTATTTATCCTCCAAGCTGCTGTCCTGGAGGGTTGTCCAGCCTTCTAAACTCACATCCTTAGGCCCTTGGGTATTTATCCTCCAAGCTGCTGTCCTGGAGGGTTGTCCAGCCTTCTAAACTCACATCCTTAGGCCCTTGGGTCCTATCCTCCAAGCTGCTGTCCTGGAGGGTTGTCCATCCTTCTAAACTACCATCCTTAGGCCCTTGGGTATTTATCCTCCAAGTTGCTGTCCTGGAGGGTTGTCCAGCCTTCTAAACTCACTCCTTAGGCCCTTGGGTATTTATCCTCCAAGCTGCTGTCCTGGAGGGTTGTCCAGCCTTCTAAACTCACATCCTTAGGCCCTTGGGTCCTATCCTCCAAGCTGCTGTCCTGGAGGGTTGTCCATCCTTCTAAACTACCATCCTTAGGCCCTTGGGTATTTATCCTCCAAGCTGCTGTCCTACAATGCTAAGAGAGTGGGGCCTACAAACTCCTGAAGGGCCGAGTACCCCAAAGTGCTGGGGCCCTGCTGAGTCCTCATCTAATTGCAGGGCCTGTGGTTTTAGAAGGTGGGAGGCCTCTGCTGCAGGAGCCGTTTAGAAAGCAGCAGTCACTTTCAGAAATGGCATAAACAAGAGAAAGAGAGAGAGAACCTGATGGCAGATTTTTTCTGGCCAATTTCTTTCACTAATCTTTACTTTCTCCTTCTCTTCTTTAGAAAAATAAATATGCTTTTATTGACACATTATGTCAGACCTATGAAAGGGCTAAATTCACACAAACTTGTAGCTTGTGAGCAGTTGCAGGTCAGCTGAAGGGGTTACTGCTCTCAGAGAGCCGTGTCCATCTGGCACTGTTATCCAAGGGGACAGATAGACACACGCATGCACACACAGAAGTCACCATAGCAACCAGCTTAGTTTAAAGGGTGTCTAGATCCACCACTTGCCAACAAATTACCCAGCATATAGAAATCCTTTCTGCAGGGAAATATAAGGAGTCTTCTGGATTCAGGACGTACTGATTGGTTTTGGCAAACTGCCTATTCATCTGGTAATGTAGCAAGAGACTTGTCTATTGAGGACATATAGTGGGAAATCAGACTGTAATTCTGGTGCAAAAGGAGCAGTCTGTGAAGGACACTGCAATAGCCTGGACACCAAAAGTCATCATCACCATTTGCCCCGGGTTAGGCACAGTGCCAGCTCCATCTTCAGTGCAGATCATCATCGCTCCATCTTTTCCTAGGTCTGCCTGGATCTTTTTTTTCCCATTGGTCAATATTAATGAGCGTTTTTCAGGAACCTTCCATGCTCCTTTCTTTCTACATAATGAGGTCCCTTTTCAAAATGTTTGGTTAACATCAGGAGTTACCTGGACAAATCTTTGGTTCAAAAAATCCTCTACCTTTTGCCTTCCCTCCTATCCCACATTCTGGGTAAATCATTACCCACAAGAAACGTAGCAGCTTGGGCACCTTGTGGGGACAAGGCCTAACTCCTGCTGCATATTCTGCACAATCCAGATAAACTTCTTTCAGTAAATCTAGTCATGCCAGAGGATTATCCTAAATTTATCCAGGTGACCCTGACTTTATCTGGGTATATTCAGTGGAACGAGTAACTGGTTAGGATCTGTGAGTATCTGAGTAAAGTTATCCGGGTGACCCTGACTTTATCTGGGTATATTCAGTGGAACGAGTAACTGGTTAGGATCTGTGAGTATCTGAGTAAAGTTATCCGGGTGACTTTGACTTTATCTGGGTATATTCAGTGGAACGAGTAACTGGTTAGGATCTGTGAGTATCTGAGTAAAGTTATCCAGGTGACTTTGACTTTATCTGGGTATATTCAGTGGAACGAGTAACTGGTTAGGATCCGTGAGTATCTGAGTAAAGTTATCCGGGTGACTTTGACTTTATCTGGGTATATTCAGTGGAACGAGTAACTGGTTAGGATCTGTGAGTATCTGAGTAAAGTTATCCAGGTGACTTTGACTTTATCTGGGTATATTCAGTGGAACGAGTAACTGGTTAGGATCGTGAGTATCTGAGTAAAGTTATCCAGGTGACTTTGACTTTATCTGGGTATATTCAGTGGAACGAGTAACTGGTTAGGATCCGTGAGTATCTGAGTAAAGTTATCCGGGTGACTTTGACTTTATCTGGGTATATTCAGTAGAACAAGTAACTGGTTAGGATCCGAGAGTATTTGAGTAAAGTTATCCGGGTGACTTTGATTTTATCTGGGTATATTCATTGGAATGAGTAACTGGTTAGGATCTGTGAGTATCTGAGTAAAGTTATCCGGGTGACTTTGACTTTATCTGGGTATATTCAGTGGAAAGAGTAACTGGTTAGGATCCGTGAGTATCTGAGTAAAGTTATCCGGGTGACTTTGACTTTATCTGGGTATATTCAGTGGAAAGAGTAACTGGTTAGGATCCGTGAGTATCTGAGTAAAGTTATCCGGGTGACCCTGACTTTATCTGGGTATATTCAGTGGAAAGAGTAACTGGTTAGGATCCGTGAGTATCTGAGTAAAGTTATCCGGGTGACTTTGACTTTATCTGGGTATATTCAGTGGAAAGAGTAACTGGTTAGGATCCGTGAGTATCTGAGTAAAGTTAACCGGGTGACCCTGACTTTATCTGGATATATTCAGTGGAATGAGTAACTGGTTAGGATCTGTGAGTATCTGAGTAAAGTTATCCGGGTGACCCTGACTTTATCTGGGTATTTTCAGTGGAATGAGTAACTGGTTAGGATCTGTGAGTATCTGAGTAAAGTTATCCGGGTGACCTTGACTTTATCTGGATATATTCAGTGGAATGAGTAACTGGTTAGGATCTGAGTAAAGTTATCCAGGTGACTTTGACTTTATCTGGGTATTTTCAGTGGAATGAGTAACTGGTTAGGATCTGTGAGTATCTGAGTAAAGTTATCCAGGTGACTTTGACTTTATCTGGGTATATTCAGTGGAAAGAGTAACTGGTTAGGATCCATGAGTAAAGTTATCCGGGTGACTCTCCGGCTCCCCAGCTCACTCATTGTCTCCATTGTTCTTTAGGATTTTTTATTTTCTCAATGGCTGAACAGATAGTTATCTCTTTTCTTTCTTAATTACATCATTTAACCTGAATTCTGCTGACATCTTTAGGATGCAGATCTCAGATTTCAGATTCATAGAGAAGTGTTGGGCCCTCTGTGAACTTGTAAAATGGAGGTTCTGTTTCTCTTCTGGATTTCTTCTTTGATGAATTTTGTAGGTAGAGGAGATAATGTTTCAAAACTCATCATAAATTCACCCTGCCTGTCCATAGTGAGGAAGGAGTTCGCTCAGGGTCGGGGTGCAGGTTCCAGGTTTCTGCACTGGACAGCTGACCCAGATGTCAGAGCATTTTCTTCCTTTCTCCTCACACCAGCAGGACTGAGAACGTTTTCTTCACAGAAAGTGAAATGGAATTTATCCGCTCATCTGACAGAGTAATAACCAGAGAAGGCGGCGAGTGAGCAGAGTGGATGGGCCAGTTCCTCCTCATCTGCTGCTCGTTTGCTGTTTTACTTTGAAAAGGTCCGAAGATTAGTAACAGAATATTATGGGGGTCATTAAGTTTGTCCCCAAACCAGACGTATTTATATTAAGGACAGAACCTCAGCCTGTCCTGTGTACAGACCTGTGTACAGACCTGTGTACAGACCTAGGAGTATCCACAGTCCCCAGGCTGCTCTGTGCTCACAGACCTAGGGGACTGGAGATTTTGAGCTCTGCTTGATTTCAGTATAGCACTGACGCTATACAGAGGTTCAGGAAGGCAGAGAGACGGTACTAGCTTCCTTTCCTCTTATAGAGAGCTCTTTGCCCTAGATTGGTGCTGATTATTCCAGATTCTCCCACCCCCATTCTGCAGGATTCAGACTTTTCCAGTGTTTGTATCTTTTTTTTTTTTTTTTTTGCATTGCTGTCACAGTCCTGAATTTAAGTCAGGACTAATCTCCATGGATGAGTCGTCCCCTCATTTTTTCAGCTCTTTGATCCCTGCACACAGCCGTCTGCCTGGGGCTGGGCAGGCAGAAGCATGAGCTGCTTTGGGTAAGTGACCTCGGGCCAGGCCCTCTCTCGGAGGGAGCCAGCACAGCTTTGTGAGGAGAGGAAACGCTCTTTGATTCCCTGTTCCGGAGCTAGGGATTTGGTTTTGCTTGAGTTGCTGAGTTTGGGTTACCCTTACGCAGCTTGGCGTGTCCTAGCCCAGGGTTTAGTCCTTACGGGATGTTAAAGAGACCCCTGACTGCATGGCCATGCCCTTAGTGCAGCGCCAGTATTAAATGATTTAGGAAATGTTTGACTTTTTGCAGTTGGCTCTTTCCTGTGAATTTCTGTGTAATCCGTGACTTTTGTTCTTCTCCTCTTCGGGCTCCCTGTGGGACAAAGGAGAGAGGACCACGAGAGGTGGGACACAGGAAGGGCAAAGGGCAGGTGCTGGGATACTGTGATACAGGGCAAGAAGGTGTGTGGAGAGGGCTCTGCACTCCTCTGAGGGGTTTTGCATTGGATTGGGACACAGGACAGGCTGCTGGGAGCTCTGTACTGGGACACAGGACAGGCTGCTGGGAGCTCTGTACTGGGACATAGGACAGGCTGCTGGGAGGCTCTGTACTGGGACACAGGACAGGCTGCTGGGAGCTCTGTACTGGGACACAGGACAGGCTGCTGGGAGCTCTGTACTGGGACACAGGACAGGCTGCTGGGAGGTCTGTACTGGGACACAGGACAGGCTGCTGGGAGGTCTGTACTGGGACACAGGACAGGCTGCTGGGAGCTCTGTACTGGGACACAGGACAGGCTGCTGGGAGCTCTGTACTGGGACACAGGACAGGCTGCTGGGAGCTCTGTACTGGGACACAGGACAGGCTGCTGGGAGCTCTGTACTGGGACACAGGACAGGCTGCTGGGAGGTCTGCATTGTACTGGGACACAGGACAGGCTGCTGGGAGCTCTGTACTGGGACATAGGACAGGCTGCTGGGAGGTCTGCATTGTACTGGGACACAGGACAGGCTGCTGGGAGCTCTGTACTGGGACACAGGACAGGCTGCTGGGAGCTCTGTACTGGGACACAGGACAGGCTGCTGGGAGGTCTGTACTGGGACACAGGACAGGCTGCTGGGAGGTCTGCATTGTACTGGGACACAGGACAGGCTGCTGGGAGGTCTGTACTGGGACACAGGACAGGGTGCTGGGAGCTCTGTACTGGGACACAGGACAGGCTGCTGGGAGCTCTGTACTGGGACACAGGACAGGCTGCTGGGAGCTCTGTACTGGGACACAGGACAGGCTGCTGGAAGGTCTGTACTGGGACACAGGACAGGCTGCTGGGAGCTCTGTACTGGGACATAGGACAGGCTGCTGGGAGGTCTGTACTGGGACACAGGACAGGGTGCTGGGAGCTCTGTACTGGGACACAGGACAGGCTGCTGGGAGCTCTGTACTGGGACACAGGACAGGCTGCTGGGAGCTCTGTACTGGGACACAGGACAGGCTGCTGGGAGCTCTGTACTGGGACACAGGACAGGCTGCTGGGAGGTCTGTACTGGGACACAGGACAGGGTGCTGGGAGCTCTGTACTGGGCTGGGACACAGGACAGGCTGCTGGGAGCTCTGTACTGGGACACAGGACAGGCTGCTGGGAGGTCTGTACTGGGACACAGGACAGGCTGCTGGGAGCTCTGTACTGGGCTGGGACACAGGACAGGTGCTGGGAGGTCTGCATTTCCTATGCTGTGCACCTCAGTTATTTGTACTGAAGATGGTGGCACCACTTTACGGCACCAGGTTCACAAGGGCTGTGTAGGAGTTTGGATTTCTAGCTGTATTCTTTACACAGGAATAGTAACATTGCTCATTTTAACTAAATATTTCCTGCAGCTGTACTGTCTGATGTTGTCAAGAAGTGCACAGTTTCATTTTTAGGAGATTCCTGCACAGTAGCAGTGCTGTAGTGTGCAGTGGGAGCACTATTATGTGTGCACTATTATGTGTGCAGTGGAAACTGAAAATGAGCTACAGCGAGTGTGCCCCAGGAGCAGTGACAGGGAGTGTGCTGTGGAAGCACTGATAGTGAGTGTGATTTGGGAGCAGTGACAGGGAGTGTGCTGTGGAAGCACTGATAGTGAGTGTGATTTGGGAGCAGTGACAGCGAGCGTGCTGTGGAAGCACTGATAGTGAGTGTGATTTGGGAGCACTGATAGTGAGTGTGCTGTGGAAGCACTGATAGTGAGTGTGATTTGGGAGCAGTGACAGGGAGTGTGCTGTGGAAGCACTGATAGTGAGTGTGATTTGGGAGCAGTGACAGGGAGTGTGCTGTGGAAGCACTGATAGTGAGTGTGATTTGGGAGCAGTGACAGGGAGTGTGCTGTGGAAGCACTGATAGTGAGTGTGATTTGGGAGCAGTGAGTGTAGCAGTGACAGCGAGTGTTCTGTGGAAGCACTGATAGTGAGTGTGATTTGGGAGCAGTGACAGCGAGTGTTCTGTGGAAGCACTGATAGTGAGTGTGATTTGGGAGCAGTGAGTGTAGCAGTGACAGCGAGTGTTCTGTGGAAGCACTGATAGTGAGTGTGATTTGGGAGCAGTGACAGGGAGTGTGCTGTGGAAGCACTGATAATGAGTGTGATTTGGGAGCAGTGACAGCGAGTGTTCTGTGGAAGCACTGATAGTGAGTCTGATTTGGGAGCAGTGAGTGTAGCAGTGACAGCGAGTGTGCTGTGGAAGCACTAATAGTGAGTGTGATTTGGGAGCAGTGACAGGGAGTGTGCTGTGGAAGCACTGATAGTGAGTGTGATTTGGGAGCAGTGAGTGTAGCAGTGACAGCGAGTGTGCTGTGGAAGCACTGATAGTGAGTGTGATTTGGGAGCAGTGAGTGTAGCAGTGACAGTGAGTGTGCTGTGGAAGCACTGATAGTGAGTGTGATTTGGGAGCAGTGAGTGTAGCAGTGACAGTGACTGTGCTGTGGAAGCAGTGAAGGCAAGTGTGCAGCACTGACAGAAGTGTGGTGAAGGACCATTGATATTGAGTGTGTTGCAGGAGCAGTGAATGTGCAGCAGTGACAGATTGATTTGGGAACAGTAAATGTGAAGCGGTGACAGTGGGTGTGCTGTGGGAGCAGTCACAGGGGAGTGTGGTAATAACATATAGGCCAATACAGTACAGTGCGCTCCGACGGAGTGCACTGTTAACCTGCCCCTGGATGCGCGTTTTCCCTTACCCCTTATTCAGTAAGGGGCGGGAAACGCGCGTCCAACCCGCGGCACCTAATAGGGCCCTCAACATGCAAATGCATGTTGAGGGCCCTATTAGGTATGCGCTCGGGATACAGAAAGTAAAATGTTACCGGCAACCCATGCAAAGCATGCCGGCGGCAGCGATGTGGTCAAGCTTTGAAAGAGCTAATAAGAAACGCGTTCAATGAGCTGGAGTCCATGCATCCATTTCTCAGGCAATACCAAACATACCCCCCGGTATTTGCTCACTAAATCCCAACTTCTGAGACTAGCATTGAGCCAGAACTGTGTGGCTGGATCTGAGGGGTGGAAACATAGTTTTAGTATTCTGTTATTTCTGGCTAATTTCTTGAGACTGTAGATTATCTGCTGGAAGGAGTTTCTGCTGCTGCAGCCACAGATGGAGGAAAGTTCAGTTGTCAGATTGACTAGGGGGCTTGACAAGCAGGTTTTAAAATTTCCGCTGGAAATACATTAGCTGGATTGCTCAATGCAATAAGGTTAACTCTACATTTTGGTGCATAAGTAGATGACTCATCACTGGGGCAAGAGAAGTGATATCACCTCTGTAGCCTTGAGCTCTGTGTTCAGATCTGGAGCCTGAGCCTTCCTAAGGACAGCCAGGGGATTAAAGCGCTAAAGAGAAGGCTTAAGAACTCAAAATGTGCTCACAAGAGGAAGAAAAGGGAAGGGGATATAAGAGAAATATCTGACAGGCTTCCCTATGTTACAGGAAGGTGGAAATTCAAGAACATGAGGAAGGTTCAGATGAAATCTGAGAAAGTCACATTTCCCTAAGAGGGTGATAGGTGCCAGGGGGATGCACGGGTTCACCTGCTGGGGAGAGTGCACAATTTAACTTCCAGTTGTATGCACATTTCTTGTGCACAAACTTTACTGCCGAAGCAGTGAGGAGTTTTGCATAGAAAAAATGTGCGCACAGTAATGTGGGTTTTGGTTTGTATCCTTGATGTAAATTTAATGGTAAGGATTGGAAGGCATTAGCCATTTCACCCGAATGCAGACAGATGCACTGGCTTACCTCCTCGTTTGTTAATGCTGGAAGCTTAACTCCTAGTCTGAGGCGGAGTAAAGTTGCCAGGGTTAATGTTGGTCTGTGGGCAGATGCTGCAGTTTTGGTGCCGTGACCTGTACTCAGGATTTATGTACAGGAAACAGAGTTTATGTGCATAGATCATATTTTTATGCCGGCTAAACGTGTCTTCTGCGCACATTTCACAGTCAGCGCGCTTTTTCAAACTCCCAGTGCATTAGCTTACTGCATCGGGAGTAAACATGTTTCAGTATGAGCCTGAATTTCAGGGCAGTTTTAACCCTCGCTTCTGTCACGGAGCCTAGAATTGTGCTTGCCCTGATATTAGTTAGCAAGACCCTGTTTCTGTAATTGGAAGGTGGAGTCCAATTCCCTTTCTGTTTTCAGGAGCTGGTAGGAGTCAGCCTTCTGTCTCTGAGTCTGTCTGTGGAGGTGGGAGTGTGGGAGTGCTGACAGTGCCTGTGACAGAAGGAGCCCCAATGCACCCAGCTCATGCCTCAGCAGCGGGGGCTGGGTGCTTCGTTCACAGCTGCGGGAAGTGTTTGCGGTGGGGGCGGATATTATCCCCCCAGGCTTGCAGTGGGGGAGAGGTGCAGGATGCACTGCTTCACAGAAGATCCCCAGCTGGTGCTCCTTTTATACAGTTTTTCTTCCTGAAAGGAATCTTCTCTATTTATCACTTTGATTCTGTGCTGCTGAATGGGTCCCTGGATGCTCAGTGGTCGCTGGGGCTCAGAGATTGTGGCTCAGTGGGGGTTCTGGTTTGTGGCTCAGTAATCAGTGAGTGGGGCATTGTGGGTAGTGGTCGGGGTTGTGGCTCAGTGTTGAGGGGAGGGCTTCTCTCACTGGAGCTCCCATCATGTTTGCCAGGATCTTCATCCCCAAGAAGCACCGGCAGCGCTTTGATGAGGTCCTGTCCCAGAGCCTGGTCAGTAAGGTCTGCAGGACGAGGAGTCAGCCCAGCAAGCAGCTGCGCAGAAGCCGCAGCGAGGACCACCATGAGCGGCTGCTGCTGGCCAGCAGAGCCAGCTCAGTGCCCCAGTGCCCCGAGGAGGCGGGCAAGGGGCTGAGGAAGACCTGCTCCCTGCTAACGAGCAGCAGTGCTTCGGGCAGAGCTCGCAGGTAAGTCCATACCTGTCCCCTGCCCCGCCTCTGGCCAGCTGTGCTTAGTGCTTCCGTGCCAACAGCTTGCATCTGGCAGCCATTCTGCCTCCCCTGCCTTGCACAGCTTAACAGGTGCCCTGCACCCACCCCTAACCCTAGGTTTGATTTGCAGATCCAACAATTTCAACTTAGCTCTGCCCCCACTTACTGTGGGTGACATTAGGAAGATCATTTTACCACCCTGCATGTGAGTTCTAATCCTGGCTCTGCCCCCGACTTACTGTGTGTGACTTTAGGAAGATCATTTTACCACCCTGCGTGTGAGTTCTAATCCTGGCTCTGCCCCGATTACTGTGGGTGACATTAGGAAGATCATTTTACCACCCTGCGTGTGAGTTCTAATCCTGGCTCTGCCCCCCACTTACTGTATGTGACTTTAGGAAGATCATTTTACCACCCTGCATGTGAGTTCTAATCCTGGCTCTGCCCCACTTACTGTGTGTGACTTTAGGAAGATCATTTTACCACCTTGCATGTGAGTTCTAATCCTGGCTCTGCCCCCCACTTACTGTGGGTGACATTAGGAAGATCATTTTACCACCCTGCATGTGAGTTCTAATCCTGGCTCTGCCCCGATTACTGTGTGTGACTTTAGGAAGATCATTTTACCACCCAGCATGTGAGTTCTAATCCTGGCTCTGCCCCCACTTACTGTGTGTGACTTTAGGAAGATCATTTTACCACCCTGCATGTGAGTTCTAATCCTGGCTCTGCCCCCACTTACTGTGTGTGACTTTAGGAAGATCTTTTTACCATCCTGCATGTGAGTTCTAATCCTGGCTCTGCCCCGATTACTGTGTGTGACTTTAGGAAGATCATTTTACCACCCTGCATGTGAGTTCTAATCCTGGCTCTGCCCCCACTTACTGTGCATGACTTTAGGAAGATCATTTTACCACCCTGCGTGTGAGTTCTAATCCTGGCTCTGCCCCCACTTACTGTGTGTGACTTTAGGAAGATCATTTTACCACCCTGCGTGTGAGTTCTAATCCTGGCTCTGCCCCCACTTACTGTGTGTGACTTTAGGAAGATCATTTTACCACCCTGCGTGTGAGTTCTAATCCTGGCTCTGCCCCGATTACTGTGTGTGACTTTAGGAAGATCATTTTACCACCCTGCATGTGAGTTCTAATCCTGGCTCTGCCCCGATTACTGTGTGTGACTTTAGGAAGATCATTTTACCACCCTGTGTGTGAGTTCTAATCCTGGCTCTGCCCCCACTTACTGTGTGTGACTTTAGGAAGATCATTTTACCACCCTGCATGTGAGTTCTAATCCTGGCTCTGCCCCGATTACTGTGTGTGACTTTAGCCAGATCATTTTACCACCCTGCATGTGAGTTCTAATCCTGGCTCTGCCCCCACTTACTGTGTGTGACTTTAGGAAGATCATTTTACCACCCTGCATGTGAGTTCTAATCCTGGCTCTGCCCCGATTACTGTGTGTGACTTTAGGAAGATCATTTTACCACCCTGCATGTGAGTTCTAATCCTGGCTCTGCCCCCACTTACTGTGTGTGACTTTAGGAAGATCATTTTACCACCCTGCATGTGAGTTCTAATCCTGGCTCTGCCCCGATTACTGTGTGTGACATTAGGAAGATCATTTTACCACCCTGCATGTGAGTTCTAATCCTGGCTCTGCCCCGATTACTGTGTGTGACTTTAGGAAGATCATTTTACCACCCTGCATGTGAGTTCTAATCCTGGCTCTGCCCCCACTTACTGTGTGTGACTTTAGGAAGATCATTTTACCACCCTGCATGTGAGTTCTAATCCTGGCTCTGCCCCGATTACTGTGTGTGACTTTAGGAAGATCATTTTACCACCCTGCATGTGAGTTCTAATCCTGGCTCTGCCCCCACTTACTGTGTGTGACTTTAGGAAGATCATTTTACCATCCTGTGTGTGAGTTCTAATCCTGGCTCTGCCCCGATTACTGTGTGTGACTTTAGGAAGATCATTTTACCACCCTGCATGTGAGTTCTAATCCTGGCTCTGCCCCCACTTACTGTGTGTGACATTAGGAAGATCATTTTACCACCCTGCGTGTGAGTTCTAATCCTGGCTCTGCCCCGATTACTGTGCGTGACTTTAGGAAGATCATTTTACCACCCTGCGTGTGAGTTCTAATCCTGGCTCTGCCCCCACTTACTGTGCGTGACTTTAGGAAGATCATTTTACCACCCTGCGTGTGAGTTCTAATCCTGGCTCTGCCCCCACTTACTGTGCGTGACTTTAGGAAGATCATTTTACCACCCTGCGTGTGAGTTCTAATCCTGGCTCTGCCCCCACTTACTGTGTGTGACTTTAGGAAGATCATTTTACCATCCTGTGTGTGAGTTCTAATCCTGGCTCTGCCCCCGACTTACTGTGTGTGACATTAGGAAGATCATTTTACCACCCTGCATGTGAGTTCTAATCCTGGCTCTGCCCCGATTACTGTGTGTGACATTAGGAAGATCATTTTACCACCCTGCATGTGAGTTCTAATCCTGGCTCTGCCCCCACTTACTGTGCGTGACTTTAGGAAGATCATTTTACCACCCTGCATGTGAGTTCTAATCCTGGCTCTGCCCCGATTACTGTGCGTGACATTAGGAAGATCATTTTACCACCCTGCGTGTGAGTTCTAATCCTGGCTCTGCCCCCACTTACTGTGCGTGACTTTAGGAAGATCATTTTACCACCCTGCATGTGAGTTCTAATCCTGGCTCTGCCCCCACTTACTGTGCGTGACTTTAGGAAGATCATTTTACCATCCTGTGTGTGAGTTCTAATCCTGGCTCTGCCCCGATTACTGTGTGTGACATTAGGCAGATCATTTTACCACCCTGCGTGTGAGTTCTAATCCTGGCTCTGCCCCCACTTACTGTGCGTGACTTTAGGAAAATCATTTTACCATCCTGTGTGTGAGTTCTAATCCTGGCTCTGCCCCTGACTTACTGTGTGTGACTTTAGGAAGATCATTTTACCACCCTGTGTGTGAGTTCTAATCCTGGCTCTGCCCCTGACTTACTGTGTGTGACATTAGGAAGATCATTTTACCACCCTGCATGTGAGTTCTAATCCTGGCTTTGCCCCCCACCTACTGTGTGTGACTTTAGAAAGATCATTTTACCACCCTGCATGTGAGTTCTAATCCTGGCTCTGCCCCGACTTACTGTGTGTGACTTTGGGCAGATCTTTTTACCACCCTGCATGTGAGTTCTAATCCTGGCTCTGCCTCCAACTTATTGTGTGTGTCTTTGGACAAGTCTCTTTATCTCTCTATGTCTGAGTTCTAGTCCACGCTCTGCCCTGACTTACTGTTTATGACCTCAGACAGATCTCTTTACCTCCCTGTGTCTAAAGTCTAATTCCAGCTCTACCTCTGATTTACTGACTTTTGTATGAGTTCTAATCCCATCTCTGCCACTTACTTTCTGTGGGGCTGATGCAATAGCATGCACTCAGGCTAGTGCACAGGTTAGCCTGTGATTGGATGCTTGTTTTGGACGTGCTAGGCTAACACCTGATGCAAAAAGGGGATTAGTGCATTCAAATATGTTCGTAGGTAATAGCACTCATGACATGTAAATGCCATGTAGATGAAAATATTCGCTATTGCTCCCAACATGCGAGTTTTTACACGTAAGAATTAACGTCAGCCCCGGAGCTGGCGTTGTCTTGACATTGTCAGGGGCTAAAAAAAAAAAAGCAAAAATTACTACTTTGCTCTGGAAGCAGCATGAAAAGAAAAGATCTTGCCGGCGGTCAGGTTAGGGAAAAGGATGCTCAGTTTACGAGTGGCTATGCGAGGGTTAGGAAAACAGAAACTCATTAATTGAGCATCCATTCTCCTAACCCACACACAGCCTCATCTCCTGGGGGCCCAATGCCTTGAACATGCCAGGGACGCACAATGTATCCCTAGTGCGTCCTTTTTACTGCTGCACCTCATTTGCCTATTGCATCGGCCCGTGTGTGTGACCAAGGGTAGATTTCTTTATCTCCCTATGCCTATTCCCATCTCTGTTTCTTAGTTACTGGGCATAAATTTGGGAAAATCTCTTTCCCTGCCTGTTTTTCAGTTCTGCTCCTGTCTCTGCCACTGATTCTCTGTAACTTTGGAGGAGTCATTTTGCCTCCTTCTGCACAGTTGTGATTAAGTGGGTGTGAGATAAGAGGGGGAGGTAGAATGCCGAATTCTCACAGTGAAGATTCAAGTTCTAGTGAGCAGATTCCCGAGGTAGAACAGAGACAATCACTGCCTGTGTAATCAGGACGCAGCACTTTATCAGATGAGAAGCATTTTTTTTGTATGAAAAAACAATGAGAAAATAAGCAGGGAGACTGTAAAAGTGATACAGAGGCTGGTGACAGAATTATTGAACCATAAGACAGTCCTCAGGTGCATGTTAACCTACCAAAATAAAGTCAGTTAAAAGTGGACTGGCCCAGTGGCTGAGGGCTGCGCACTGCCATGTGGAAGGTCCCTGCTTCAATCCCTGAGTTGGATGTTCCACATCCTAGGTTCATTGGGGCTGGAGATGCCTCAGCGGTAGCATTCACTGCCCCTGGGGCACTGGGAAGGGTCTCATGGTCATTGCTTAAGGGTGACACCTGATGGCCAGATTCAGGGCCAGGACTGCAGCTCAGTGAATGATAGAGGAGCTATAATCATCCTGCATACAGCACTGCCGAGGCACCTCGTTCCTGCAGACAGCACTGCCGAGGCACCTCGTTCCTGCCCCGCAGTACCTGGGAATGGAAGCTCAGTGAATGACAGAGGAGCTACACTCATCCTGCATACAGCACTGCCAAGGCACCTCGTTCCTGCAGACAGCACTGCCGAGGCACCTCGTTCCTGCCCCGCAGCTCCTGGGAATGGAAGCTCAGTGAATGATAGAGGAGCTACACTCATCCTGCATACAGCACTGCCGAGGCACCTCGTTCCTGCCCCGCAGCACTGCCGAGGCACCTCGTTCCTGCCCCGCAGCTCCTGGGAATGGAAGCTCAGTGAATGACAGAGGAGCTACACTCATCCTGCATACAGCACTGCCAAGGCACCTCGTTCCTGCAGACAGCACTGCCGAGGCACCTCGTTCCTGCCCCGCAGTACCTGGGAATGGAAGCTCAGTGAATGACAGAGGAGCTACACTCATCCTGCACACAGCACTGCCGAGGCACCTCGTTCCTGCCCCGCAGCTCCTGGGAATGGAAGCTCAGTGAATGATAGAGGAGCTACACTCATCCTGCAGACAGCACTGCCGAGGCACCTCGTTCCTGCAGACAGCACTGCCGAGGCACCTCGTTCCTGCCCCGCAGCTCCTGGGAACGGAAGCTCAGTGAATGATAGAGGAGCTACACTCATCCTGCATACAGCACTGCCGAGGCACCTCGTTCCTGCAGACAGCACTGCCAAGGCACCTCGTTCCTGCCCCGCAGCACCTGGGAATGGAAGCTCAGTGAATGATAGAGGAGCTACACTCATCCTGCATACAGCACTGCCAAGGCACCTCGTTCCTGCAGACAGCACTGCCGAGGCACCTCGTTCCTGCCCCGCAGCTCCTGGGAATGGAAGCTCAGTGAATGATAGAGGAGCTACACTCATCCTGCAGACAGCACTGCCGAGGCACCTCGTTCCTGCCCCGCAGCTCCTGGGAATGGAAGCTCAGTGAATGACAGAGGAGCTACACTCATCCTGCACACAGCACTGCCGAGGCACCTCGTTCCTGCAGACAGCACTGCCGAGGCACCTCGTTCCTGCCCCGCAGCTCCTGGGAATGGAAGCTCAGTGAATGACAGAGGAGCTACACTCATCCTGCAGACAGCACTGCCGAGGCACCTCGTTCCTGCCCCGCAGCACCTGGGAATGGAAGCTCAGTGAATGACAGAGGAGCTACACTCATCCTGCATACAGCACTGCTGAGGCACCTCGTTCCTGCAGACAGCACTGCCCAGGCACCTCATTCCTGCCCCGCAGCTCCTGGGAACGGAAGCTCAGTGAATGATAGAGGAGCTACACTCATCCTGCATACAGCACTGCCGAGGCACCTCGTTCCTGCCCCGCAGCTCCTGGGAATGGAAGCTCAGTGAATGACAGAGGAGCTACACTCATCCTGCATACAGCACTGCCCAGGCACCTCGTTCCTGCAGACAGCACTGCCCAGGCACCTCATTCCTGCCCCGCAGCTCCTGGGAACGGAAGCTCAGTGAATGATAGAGGAGCTACACTCATCCTGCATACAGCACTGCCGAGGCACCTCGTTCCTGCCCCGCAGCTCCTGGGAATGGAAGCTCAGTGCTGCTGGTGAAAGGAGAAAGCCAAAGACTAGAATCTGAGCTGGGGAAAACACTTGAAAGAGTCAAAGCTGCAAGCCAAAGCCAAGAAGCTGTGCTGGGAAGCAGAGAAAATATGCAGAAGGACAAAACCCAGGACAGCTCACTGCAAGAAAACCTTTATTTTCTGACCTGCTTAAGCAACAGAATCAGCCTGGAAAGCGCAGAATAGAGGAAGCGCTGTGGTGCGACTCGCTGGTGGCCTCGCGGACAGAGAATACGTCGGAAAGTTTTATTAAAGAAAAGCTTAAAGGTTTCCCCGCATGAGAAGGCTTTAATCCATAGCTCAGGAAGCTCTCAGTACGAGGTGGCATTCAGAGCTGGGAACCTGTATGAAAAGGTGAAGGATTTCACTGCAATGATCCTTCCACAGGGCAAGGTGAGAACGGTGAATGTGGCCTTAAAACTGAGGGCACTGAGGCCTGTGAGACGCGCACCAGGCTGCAGAGGTAGCGCCATGGCCTGTGCTGGACTGCGTCTTCCGCTGGCCGATGGCTGCAGATTGCACCTGCCTAACAGCTTCATGATTGGAAGAGAGAGCGGCTCCTGTTTTTACTCTGCAGATAAAAAATGTTTTCAGTGTGGCTCTACAGGGCATTTCAGCTCAGCCTGCAAATATGTGAAGTGTGGGATATGTGAACAGACCGGCCACACCAGCATTGGGTGCACTGCGCGAGTGAAATGCAACCTGCCCTGCAGGCACCCTGCTATTCTAGTACTGAGACCCTCATGCACAGCTCTGCCAGTGCCCCTCACTCCTGCCCTGCAGGCACCCTGCTATTCTAGTACTGAGACCCTCATGCACAGCTCTGCCAGTGCCCCTCACTCCTGCCCTGCAGGCACCCTGCTATTCTAGTACTGAGACCCTCATGCACAGCTCTGCCAGTGCCCCTCACTCCTGCCCTGCAGGCACCCTGCTATTCTAGTACTGAGACCCTCATGCACAGCTCTGCCAGTGCCCCTCACTCCTGCCCTGCAGGAACCCTGCTATTCTAGTACTGAGACCCTGATGCACAGCTCTGCCAGTGCCCTCACTCCTGCCCTGCAGGCACCCTGCTATTCCAGTACTGAGACCCTCATGCACAGCTCTGCCAGTGCCCCTCACTCCTGCCCTGCAGGAACCCTGCTATTCTAGTACTGAGACCCCCAATACAGCTCTGCCAGTGCCCCTCACTCCTGCCCTGCAGGCACCCTGCTATTCTAGTACTGAGACCCTCATGCACAGCTCTGCCAGTGCCCCTCACTCCTGCTCTGCAGCACCCCCTGCTATTCTAGTACTGAGACCCCCAACACAGCTCTGCCAGTGCCCCTCACTCCTGCCCTGCAGGCACCCTGCTATTCTACTACTGAGACCCTGATGCAAAGCTCTGCCAGTGCCCCTCACTCCTGCCCTGCAGGCACCCTGCTATTCTAGTACTGAGACCCCCAACACAGCTCTGCCAGTGCCCCTCACTCCTGCCCTGCAGGCACCCTGCTATTCTAGTACTGAGACCCTCATGCACAGCTCTGCCAGTGCCCCTCACTCCTGCCCTGCAGGCACCCTGCTATCCTAGTACTGAGACCCTCATGCAAAGCTCTGCCAGTGCCCCTCACTCCTGCCCTGAAGGCACCCTGCTATTCTAGTACTGAGACCCTGATGCACAGCTCTGCCAGTGCCCCTCACTCCTGCCCTGCAGGCACCCTGCTATTCTAGTACTGAGACCCTCATGCACAGCTCTGCCAGTGCCCCTCACTCCTGCCCTGCAGGCACCCTGCTATCCTAGTACTGAGACCCTCATGCAAAGCTCTGCCAGTGCCCCTCTCTCCTGCCCTGCAGGCACCCTGCTATTCTAGTACTGAGACCCTGATGCACAGCTCTGCCAGTGCCCTCACTCCTGCCCTGCAGGCACCCTGCTATTCTAGTACTGAGACCCTCATGCACAGCTCTGCCAGTGCCCCTCACTCCTGCCCTGCAGGCACCCTGCTATTCTAGTACTGAGACCCCCAACACAGCTCTGCCAGGGCCCCTCACTCCTGCCCTGCAGGCACCCTGCTATTCCAGTACTGAGACCCTCATGCACAGCTCTGCTAGTGCCCCTCACTCCTGCCCTGCAGGCACCCTGCTATTCTAGTACTGAGACCCCCAACACAGCTCTGCCAGGGCCCCTCACTCCTGCCCTGCAGGCACCCTGCTATTCTAGTACTGAGACCCTCAACACAGCTCTGCCAGGGCCCCTCACTCCTGCCCTGCAGGCACCCTGCTATTCTAGTACTGAGACCCTGATGCACAGCTCTGCCAGTGCCCCTCACTCCTGCCCTGCAGGCACCCTGCTATTCTAGTACTGAAACCCTCTTGCACAGTTCTGCCAGTGCCCCTCACTCCTGCCCTGCAGACATCTCTGCTATTCCTGTACTGAGACCCTCACAACTGGTTCCTTGTTCCAAGTCATTACTGAAATGTCAGAGATGTGATTTCTGGATGAAGCTCATTCGGTGCCATCCTCTCTAATTTGGTCCTGAAGTGCTGTTGCTGATGAACTATTTAGTGAACTTAATAAGCATGCTGCGTGACAGATGCTGCAGTGACTAGTGATTATTTGTCTGGGAGTTTCGCTGCAGTGAGTCAGTGTGCAGCTGAGTCCGCCTCCTCCTCCAGACCCACCTGTAAGCTGCTCCCTCTTAGTGATTCTACATTGCAATTTCTGGAGAATGGGGTGAGTGACACTGCCCACAGCCTGTTGGCAAGACTCGGTGCTGCCAAAAAGAGATATGGTTGGGACGCTCCAATGGCTCAGAGGTAGCGCTGTGCAGCGCCATGCGGAAGATGCCCAGTTTGATCCCTGAGTGGGGTCAGCCTGGTGCCATCAATTTATCAGGGAGGTGGGACTGTGCCAGGGGGTGGGTGAGCACTGCGAGCCTGTGCTAAGAGGCCAGGGAGCGGGGGATATACCAGATTATGCCAAGGATTGGAGTGAAGGGGGCTGTCCCATGGTGCAGCAGGGGCTCTGCCAGGAAAGGGCACTCTGTACTAAGTCTTAGTGACAGACTCTCGGACTTCCTCAATCTTTAATGCATCTTCTTTCTCTTCCCCCGAGAACCGTGCGACTCTACAAAGGATGTAAGAATTTTGGCTTCACGCTGCGAGGACATGCGCCTGTGTGGATCGAGGCCGTCCTCCCTGGTGAGTGGTTACTTCCCCAGGGAAGGCCCGTTAGAGGCACTGCAGACTCACTCAGGAGGGCAGGGATGGACCTCCACTGAGACGTGCCACACTTCACTCCCTCCTCTCCAGTCAGGGGGAGACCCCGACTCCCTCCTCTCCACTCAGGGATGGACCTCCACTGAGACGTGCCACACTTCACTCCCTCCTCTCCACTCAGGGGGAGACTCCCACTCCCTCCTCTCCAGTCAGGGATGGACCTCCACTGAGACGTGCCACACTTCACTCCCTCCTCTCCAGTCAGGGGCAGACTCCCACTCCCTCCTCTCCAGTCAGGCGCAGATTCCCACTCCCTCCTCTCCAGTCAGGGGCAGACTCCCACTCCCTCCTCTCCAGTCAGGGATGGACCTCCACTGAGACGTGCCACACTTCACTCCCTCCTCTCCACTCAGGGGGAGACTCCCACTCCCTCCTCTCCAGTCAGGGGAGACTCCCACTCCCTCCACTCCACTCAGGGATGGACCTCCACTGAGACGTGCCACACTTCACTCCCTCCTCTCCAGTCAGGGGGAGACCCCGACTCCCTCCTCTCCACTCAGGGGGAGACCCCAACTCCCTCCTCTCCACTCAGGGGGAGACCCCAACTCCCTCCTCTCCAGTCAGGGATGGACCTCCACTGAGACGTGCCACACTTCACTCCCTCCTCTCCACTCAGGGATGGACCTCCACTGAGATGTGCCACACTTCACTCCCTCCTCTCCAGTCTGGGGGAGACCCCGACTCCCTCCTCTCCAGTCAGGGGAGACTCCCACTCCCTCCTCTCCAGTCAGGGATGGACCTCCACTGAGACGTGCCACACTTCACGCCCTCCTCTCCAGTCAGGGTTAGACTCCCACTCCCTCCTCTCCAGTCAGGGATGGACCTCCACTGAGACGTGCCACACTTCACTCCCTCCTCTCCAGTCAGGGGGAGACCCCGACTCCCTCCTCTCCAGTCAGGGGAGACTCCCACTCCCTCCTCTCCAGTCAGGGATGGACCTCCACTGAGATGTGCCACACTTCACTCCCTCCTCTCCAGTCAGGGGCAGACTCCCACTCCCTCCTCTCCAGTCAGGGGCAGACTCCCACTCCCTCCTCTCCAGTCAGGGGCAGATTCCCACTCCCTCCTCTCCAGTCAGGGGCAGACTCCCACTCCCTCCTCTCCAGTCAGGGGCAGATTCCCACTCCCTCCTCTCCAGTCAGGGATGGACCTCCACTGAGATGTGCCACACTTCACTCCCTCCTCTCTAGTCAGGGGCAGACTCCCACTCCCTCCTCTCCAGTCAGGGACAGACTCCCACTCCCTCCTCTCCAGTCAGGGGCAGATTCCCACTCCCTCCTCTCCAGTCAGGGGCAGACTCCCACTCCCTCCTCTCCAGTCAGGGATGGACCTCCACTGAGATGTGCCACACTTCACTCCCTCCTCTCCAGTCAGGGACAGACTCCCACTCCCTCCTCTCCAGTCAGGGACAGACTCCCACTCCCTCCTCTCCAGTCAGGGGCAGATTCCCACTCCCTCCTCTCCAGTCAGGGGCAGATTCCCACTCCCTCCTCTCTGATCATGCCTAACACCTAGAAGGGGCACTGCTTGCTCTTGGTAAAGAGATAAATCCCCAGACTCATCAGCAGTTTGATGGCTGAGAATCTTTTTTCCTCTGACAGGATGAACCTGCTTTCATCCAAGGCTAGGGTAGAGAGGGGAGAAGGAGGAAACCAGGAAGCAAAGGGGAGCAGGGTTGTAGAGGCAGAGGGCTTGATAGATGTGACTGAACCTTTGAATCGGACCATGTGTGTACTTATGTCAGGATCCGGCTCTCTGTTCTGATCCAGGGGAATGACGAGGACTGGACGCAGATTGTATTCATGAGATGTATCTTAGTTTAACTCAGAAGTGGGATCATTTGCACACTTGGTCTGGGGCGTGCCAGAGGTGGCCGTGGTGTGCGAGAGAAACCCCTGAGGCATTACAAGCTCTTTCTATGATTTTCGACCCCAGGGAGCCCGGCAGAGCTGGCAGGTCTGAAATCCGGAGACCGAATCCTGTTCCTGAATGGCCTGGACATGAGGTGAGAGCCGCTGAGGGTTCTTATTATTATCAGCTCAGAGGTCGACACAGAATTTGCAGGGGCAGATCTTTCCCTCTACCTTTGCCATTTCAGTTTTCAGAGGGAGCTTTTCCCTTTCAGAACTGACGCCTGCACATGTTTAAACGTGAAATGTACCCACGGCGTTTCCATCTATCCCCCACCTCACCTCCTCCCCCTCAGACCACCTCTTTTCTATGTGGTGAAAGTCTGCAGGTTCCCTCCCCATGTTATCCCACGTCGCCTGCGACGTGGCAGTGAGGATTTCCTGATTCACTGTCGGAGGCTCAGGATATCGTACCCATCTTCATTCCATCTTTTCTGTCTCTCTTTTTATTTTTCTCTATAGAAACTGCTCCCATGAGAAAGTTGTCTCCATGCTACAGGGCAGTGGGGCCATGCCCACCCTCATTGTAGAAGAAGGGATCACCAGTCTCTGTGTTGGTAAGAAACACCTCATTCCCGGAGTCACCGGGGGCATGGCACAACCTCACTCTGCCCAGTCACCGGGAGCATGGCACATCCCTCGTTCTGCCAAGTCACCGGGAGCATGGCACATCCCTCGTTCTGCCGAGTCACGGGGGCATTGCACACCTCTCACTCTGCTGTGTCACCAGGGGCACTGCACATCTCTCACTCCGCCCAGTCACCGGGAGCATGACACAACCCTCACTCTGCCAAGTCACGGGGGCACTGCATACCTCTCACTCTGTGAGTCACCAGGAGCATGGCACACTGCTTGTTCAGCGGAGTCACTGGGGGCACTGCACACCTCTCACTCTGCTGAGTCACCAGGAGCATGGCACACTGCTTGTTCTGCTGAGTCACTGGGGCACTGCACACCTCTCACTCTGCTGAGTCACCAGAAACATGGCACACTGCTTGTTCAGCGGAGTCACTGGGGGCACTGCACACCTCTCACTCTGCTGAGTCACCAGGAACATGGCACACTGCTTGTTCAGCGGAGTCACTGGGGGCACTGCACACCTCTCACTCTGCTGAGTCACCAGGAACATGGCACACTGCTTGTTCAGCGGAGTCACTGGGGGCACTGCACACCTCTCACTCTGCTGAGTCACCAGGAACATGGCACACTGCTTGTTCAGCGGAGTCACTGGGGGCACTGCACACCTCTCACTCTGCTGAGTCACCAGGAGCATGGCACACCTCTCGTTCTGCTGAGTCACTGGGAGCACTGCACACCTCTCACTCTGTGAGTCACCAGGAGCATGGCACACTGCTTGTTCTGCTGAGTCACTGGGGCACTGCACACCTCTCACTCTGTGAGTCACCGGGAGCATGGCACACCTCTCGTTCTGCTGAGTCACTGGGAGCACTGCACACCTCTCACTCTGTGAGTCACCGGGAGCATGGCACACCTCTCGTTCTGCTGAGTCACTGGGAGCACTGCACACCTCTCACTCTGTGAGTCACCAGGAGCATGGCACACTGCTTGTTCTGCTGAGTCACTGGGGCACTGCACACCTCTCACTCTGCTGAGTCACCAGGAACATGGCACACTGCTTGTTCTGCTGAGTCACTGAGAGCACTGCACACCTCTCACTCTGTGAGTCACCAGGAGCATGGCACACTGCTTGTTCTGCTGAGTCACTGGGGCACTGCACACCTCTCACTCTGCTGAGTCACCAGGAACATGGCACACTGCTTGTTCTGCTGAGTCACCGGGAGCATGGCACACCTCTCGTTCTGCCTAGTCACTGGGAGCACTGCACACCTCTCACTCTGTGAGTCACCAGGAGCATGGCACACTGCTTGTTCTGCTGAGTCACTGGGAGCACTGCACACCTCTCACTCTGTGAGTCACCAGGAGCATGGCACACTGCTTGTTCTGCTGAGTCACTGGGGCACTGCACACCTCTCACTCTGCTGAGTCACCAGGAACATGGCACACTGCTTGTTCTGCCGAGTCACTGGGAGCACTGCACACCTCTCACTCTGCTGAGTCACCAGGAGCATGGCACACTGCTTGTTCTGCTGAGTCACTGGGAGCACTGCACACCTCTCACTCTGCTGAGTCACCAGGAGCATGGCACACTGCTTGTTCTGCTGAGTCACTGGGGCACTGCACACCTCTCACTCTGCTGAGTCACCGGGAGCATGGCACACTGCTTGTTCTGCTGAGTCACTGGGGCACTGCACACCTCTCACTCTGCTGAGTCACCGGGAGCATGGCACACTGCTTGTTCTGCTGAGTCACCGGGAGCATGGCACACCTCTCGTTCTGCTGAGTCACTGGGAGCACTGCACACCTCTCACTCTGTGAGTCACCAGGAGCATGGCACACTGCTTGTTCTGCTGAGTCACTGGGAGCACTGCACACCTCTCACTCTGTGAGTCACCAGGAGCATGGCACACTGCTTGTTCTGCTGAGTCACTGGGAGCACTGCACACCTCTCACTCTGTGAGTCACCAGGAGCATGGCACACCTCTCGTTCTGCTGAGTCACTGGGAGCACTGCACACCTCTCACTCTGTGAGTCACCAGGAGCATGGCACACTGCTTGTTCTGCTGAGTCACTGGGAGCACTGCACACCTCTCACTCTGTGAGTCACCAGGAGCATGGCACACTGCTTGTTCTGCTGAGTCACTGGGGCACTGCACACCTCTCACTCTGCTGAGTCACCAGGAACATGGCACACTGCTTGTTCTGCCGAGTCACTGGGAGCACTGCACACCTCTCACTCTGCTGAGTCACCAGGAGCATGGCACACTGCTTGTTCTGCTGAGTCACTGGGAGCACTGCACACCTCTCACTCTGCTGAGTCACCAGGAGCATGGCACACTGCTTGTTCTGCTGAGTCACTGGGGCACTGCACACCTCTCACTCTGCTGAGTCACCGGGAGCATGGCACACTGCTTGTTCTGCTGAGTCACTGGGGCACTGCACACCTCTCACTCTGCTGAGTCACCGGGAGCATGGCACACTGCTTGTTCTGCTGAGTCACTGGGAGCATGGTACACTTCTCGCTCTGCTGAGCCACCTGACGCATGACACACTTCTCGCTCTGCCAATTCACTGCAGATGTTTTCTGAACTTTATTTTCGTTCCTATACTGATAGTCTTCCCCTTTTACATGGTATTTAGACCCCAACTCTATGGATTTCCTGCAGCAGTCCTCAGCTCTCACCTCTCTGCAGTGGGTGGCAGAAATTCTTCCGTCTAGTATCAAGATCCAAGGAAGGACATTTAACCAGCAACTGGAACATTTGTTGACTCCAGCAGAGCGCTACATCACCTGCAAAGCACTGGAGCAATTCTTCCAGCACCGGTATGTTAATGCGCACCGACACCAAACCCTAGACACAGCCGGATTTAGGCCTGTGCCTAGGGTGGGAAAATTTGGGGATAGCCCTTGGTAGAACATGGGCAGGTGATGGCACTGCTTTACCTGTGATTGGTGACTGTGTCTCCAGAAATATTGACACCCTGATCGTGGATGTGCTCCCTGTCCTGGACACACCAGCCAAGCAGGTGCTCTGGCAGTTCATCTACCAGCTGCTGACATATGAGGAGCAGGAGCACTGCCAGCAGAAGATTGTTCGATTCCTGGGATACAAGGAGCTTGCAGGTGAGAGCTGCTGAGGGGCTGCCCTATTCTGCCTTCCTGTGGTGTCATGAGGTTGTTCATAGGTGCTGATGGGCAACAGCCACACTTTTTGGGCGCTTGCTCAGTATTAGTTGTTGACATGGAAACAGGAAAGATCTGGTTCCTGGGGATTATCAGCTTTTTGCAGAGGGTGAATAAGGCGGAAGCTGTATTTAGCAGTGCTCAGGGCTTTCTGTAGCCTCCAGTCCAATTTCTATTACATAACTTGAGTGGACGAGCACAGTGGTTAGAGCTGCAAGCTGAGAACCAGGAGAACAGCTCTCGGCTCTTGCAGATATAATGAAATGCTGGCACACAGCTGCAGCGATGCCTGTGCTCCTGCTGCCCCAGGTACCGGCTCCTTCAATCATAGCCCTGAGCTTTCATGTTTGGAACAGGAACCTGGCAGTAGTCTTGATCTTCAGAGGGATGGCTGTGTTAGTCTGGTGTAGCAAAAATGATAGGAGCCAGGTGGCAGCTTATAGACTCACTAATGTATTGAGGCATGAGCTTTCAAGGACAGAGTCCACATCATCAGATGCATAATGACAGGAGGCGGGTGGCACCTTATAGACTCACTAATGTATTGAGACATGAGCTTTCAAGGACAGAGTCCACATCATCAGATGCATAATGACAGGAGGCGGGTGGCACCTTATAGACTCACCAATGTATTGAGGCATGAGCTTTCAAGGACAGAGCTCACTTCTTCAGATGCCTCTGTCCTGGAAAGCTCATGCCTCAGTAAATTGGTGAAGACTATCAGGTGCCACTGCCTCTGGTCATTTTTGCAGTAGTCTATAGCTCTGAGGAAAGGAGGAAAATGAAGAGCTTTATTGACTGCTGGAAAGATAATGTAAAGTTGTTGCTTTTCTTTGTACTGCAGCAGATCCAGAAGCAGAGGAACAGCCTCAAAATTCTGTGAGAGAAGAATCATCAGGGACCCAGGGAAAAATCCATGCCAGAGGGGCTGAGGAAGTAAAAAAAGGTATTTATCTCTTGGAATGAGAGACGTGGCTTGTATTGCAATAGCTGTCATACATATATAGCAATGAGGGCCACACCTGCAATGTGCTTGAGAAACAGAGGCACAGGCAGGGTGGAATTACTATTAGCCAATAAATTTGGTAAGTGAGTGAAAAGGGGTTAACCCAAGATCACTCTAAGTCAGTGTCAGAGGTCCCATCCCAGGAGTAGCTTATGCCTCTGCTCTGTGTGTATACATATGGTTTATGAAGCTAAACCTGATAATACAGCACCTGGACTCCTGCTTTTATTTACTCATTCATTCTCATGTATCCCTCACTCTTCATAGTGAGTTACAATTAATGTAATCCGCTTTGAAGTACTGACAAGTGGCATATAAATCAAACAAATATCAAAATAAATAAAAATCATAAAATCAACATAAAGCCATAAATATCTAGACAATTCCAGTTAACTAATCAAGTAAATAATACATACAATCACATTAAACATTGTCTTTAAACAAAATAGACAATAACATCGCACAATAAAGGTAAAACCATGGAAATAAACCTCATACATAAGTAAACAATAACACACAAAACAATCACTTCTCACACAATAAACAGCTTAATAATACTTAACACATCAATTTAC
This sequence comes from Rhinatrema bivittatum, assembly GCF_901001135.1. NCBI lineage: Eukaryota > Metazoa > Chordata > Amphibia > Gymnophiona > Rhinatrematidae > Rhinatrema > Rhinatrema bivittatum. The sequence continues at coordinate 2,112,515 of NC_042628.1, read as the reverse complement.
CACAAAATGATGATAACCCGTACTTCATTAACACATGACATTGATCTTATCAGATGAATCTAATCGGTTTCTTTGATGGGCTGCTCTTAGAAAGAGCCCTAGTGTGATTGTCTGGGAGGCAAGAAAGGATAGTGGTTATCACTCTGAGGAAAGGGATTGCTCCTTGGTCTGGTTCTGTTTAACATTTTTGTTAATGATATTGCAGAAGGATTATAGGAAAAACTGCTTTTTTTGTGGATGATGCCAAAGTCTGCAAAAGACCCCCTGGAAGCTGAGGAGAACCTGAGATGGGATCTAATGAAACTTCAAGCATGGTCTATAGTTTTGGCATCTATAGTTTACTGCAAAATAAATGCAGAGGTGTCCATTTGGATTGCATTTTGATTCCAATGGTAAAGTTGTTTTAAATGCAATTGTCTGACTTGGTTGTAATCCACCTTGAGACCATTCTTGGTAAAAGGTGGAATATCAGAGGGAGTGGTACAGTAGAAGGTATGTTCCCTGCCCCAAACAAGAGTGGGATTTGGGGGTGATCATATCTAATGATCTCAATGCTTAGGTGCACAGGGAGAGGACTAGCCCTGGCGACAATCCTGGAGCCCAGACAGAACAGTGCTGAGGGCACAGCTACTATAATGGTGAGCATAAAGCATAGGGGGAGAAAGATCTAAGGAGGGAACATCGAGAAATGAGAGACCTTGCAGGGAGGCTGAGAGCCAGGGGGTCACGAGATGAGGGGGAGACTCAGAAGCAAGCTAAGGAAATATTTCTTTATTGAAATATTTGTGTGGAAGTGGTGGAGATGAGGACAGTAGCAAAATTCGAGAAGGTATGGGACGAGCAGAGGGGATTTCTGAGGCTGTGAAGCCGAGCAGCAGGCGTACACCCTTTCTCTGCCATCATGCTCTACATTTCTGTGGACAGCCTTTCAGTCATGGATTTTACAAATCTATTACAATCTGTGAAGGTGTAAGATAAACTCGTGAATGGACGAGAGCGTTGGATTTTCAGAAAGCATTTTGCAAAGTCCCTCATGAGAGACTCCTTGGGAAATGTAAAAATCATGGGGTAGGGGGCAGTGTCTTATTGTGGATTGTAAACTAGTAAAGAGATAAGAAACAGAGAATGGGATTAAATGGTCCGTTTTCCAAATAAAGGGCCTGATTCACTATCCTCTTTCCCCAGAGACTCAGATTGGGAGAAAAAGCTTTGAGAGTCAGGGCCAAAGAGAGGTAAACAGCGCAGTGCCCCAGGATCTGTACTGGCACCCATACATGATTTCGAAAAGAGAGGTACGAGTGAGGTGCTTAAATTAGCACGATTATTCAAAGTGGTCAAAATGCAAGCTGACTGTGAGGAATTAGAGGAGGACTGTGGCAGACTGGGGTGCTGGACATCTAAATGGCGGATGAAACATCCGCTCTCTAGGTGCACAATGCTGGGTTCTGCTCAGGGCACGAGCTGAACTGTAGATTGGGTCCAGGATGGACACAGAAGGGGCAGGGGGAGATTGTGCAGTGATGGGGCACATGCCCATGTCCTGGGCAGTTGAGCTGTGATCTGGATGATGCTGTTCTGGGTCGCCCTCTCCCAGGATCCTTCCCTGAAGCTCAGGAAGGACTTCCGCTCTCCCTGTGCTCACTGCAGGCTCCCACACCTCACACCTAATGCCTGATCTTGACCCTGCAGGAGAGGCCGTGACCCGAGGGATCCCTGGAGAAAGGCAAGCAGGAGATGGGACGTCGCTTCCAGAAACCCCAAACCCCAAACTGGTTTGTAGCTTTCATGTTGGTTTTTCTGCTGCAGATTTTGGCCCTTTGAACACATGAATGTCTGTGCCTGCTCCTGCTGTCCTGCCTGCTTTCACCTTTTCAGTGGTGCACAGGTGCACACACACCTACCTGAGCTTCTGGCCAGATAAGCTGAAGTTTAATTTCTTGCCCCTAATATAGACTGCTTTGTTGCTGACATTTTCCTTCTGCATTTTCTATTTCTGCATGGTTGAAATCTCTATGTATTTTTCCTAGCTTTGTACTATGTTTAGAATCCTTGGTAGTTTGTATTTAAATTGCCGTGTTTGCTAATTTAAAAGAAAAAAAAATGGCAGCTGTACGTAAGCTGCTAGCGTCCATGGAACATTCACGTCCTTCACACGCAACTCATTACTTACCAGGTTTGATGCGGAAAAAGCTTTTGATAGGGTGGATTGGACTTTTTAGTTTGGAGCGCTAAGAACCTGCAGTTTTGAGGGGAAATTTTTTGGATTTTATTTCATTGGTCATTGGGGATTTCTCAGATGTGTTTGAGCTTTGGAGGGGTGCGGGTCAGGCTTGTCCGGTGTTCCCTCTTCTTTCTGTGCTGTACTCATGTAGTTGTAATGAATCCTCTTATCACAGGGATCTCAAAGCAGCCAAAGGAGAGCAGTGAGTTGGGTCTCCTGACCTTGCTCTCTATCACCAGGCAGCTAACCTTAGACATGAGGGGAACTGCCTTATGGACGCTTCTCATTACTGTGATTTCTCCTTTCAAGGGGCTCTAGCCCAGCCTCTCAGTCTCACACCATATTTTAATCACCTCTGCTCGCTCCACGTGCCGGTGCTTGACATCTGACTTCAAACTAAACTATGACCTCACATTTTTTACCTACAACAGGTAATCGTGCATTTGCACCTGGATTAACTAGAAGGGTTTTTGCAATATGGTCCCAGGAAGGTCTTTCAGTTTTCTTAAACGAAGAAGGGAAATTGATATCTTTGGAGTCCTCACAGCAAACGTTGCAGGACAAAACTTTAGATCCCTTTAGTTATTTAGAAATGAGATATTATATTTCTTCCCTGAGTTCAGCAGTCGGGAAAACTTTACAGGAGTCGTTTGATCTGGAAGACCCCAGCAGATACTCATTATTCTCGTTTGCAAGGACCCTTCAGATTGCTTTTGGTACTTTCCCTTTCAATAATTTTTAGAAATGGTCACAGGAATTGCATGGTCTATTTTCCTTGGAATCTTTTGTTAGCCTTTTTCGTAACATTAATACAATTACAAAAAATATGCAAATGCAAGAAACACAGTTCAAAATCTTGCCCCTTGCATAGATATCGCAGAGACAGGCTTGTTTAGCAGGATTAGCCAATTCAGTTTTTTGCTTGAAATGCAAGCTGCAGAGGGAACTTTGGGACACACATTCTGGACTTGTAATACAATTGGTTCTATGTGGAAAGTATTTTATCTTTACATTTGCCTTGTAATGCTTCTGTCACAATAATTGGTCTCTTGTCCACTGGAGAGCACAGATGAGCGATATAGAATCTTTGGATTGCAAAGCTGTTTCTTTTGGCTGAAATGGCAATTCTTCACTCTTGGAGGGCAGACATCAGACCTTCTTTTGCTATGCCGGAGAAACACTGTTCAGAATCTTTTGATATTGGAACTCCTAGTTGGAAAATCAAGCTCTCCCAGGGGAAAAAGAGAATATTGGACATTTGGATACTTTATATTTCATCTTTATCACCACGCACTCGCAGAGCACTAATTAAGTACTTGACCCAGGACATTTGATAAATCGATGGATGGAATCTGAGATTTCTTCCTGGGGAGAGGGGTGATGCAGGGCAGTTGGGAGTTTCCTCTTATTGTTGGTGCTTGATGTATTCAGAACAAAGACCCAAGCCCATCTGTCATTATACATATACATATATTTCTATAAACTTAATACATAGATTTAAACATGAAAAAGTTGTTTATTCTTTTCCAATCTGCTCTGCCACCACACACCCCTAGGGTGTTTTCTTCTTAAATAGTTCCTCTGAGGACTTATGTTAAGTGAATAATATAACGCCTAAGTACCAATCTAACAACTTGTATAATAGTCACTATTAGCAGAATGTCTTTTACTCAGTGTAAAAATTGTGGTGCTTATGTCCCAAGGTCTACCATTTGGAGACTTAAAGGCTGTCCAATTTACTTTCAGCTGTCTGCAATGAAAAAGCAGGCAACTCATTTGAAAGAGGAATTGTTCAAGTTTCAAAAAACCTCCCCTTTCTTGCAGCATCCAGAATATCCTCCACAGTTCCCACGGAGGATTCAGAAACCCAAGAATAAATGGTTTACAGTGGGCTCTGATAGAACAAGACATGTGACATTACGACAACTAATTTCACCAGCTGTACAGCATCCTGAATACCCACCCCCACTTCCACAGAGAAGTCAGACATCCAGGATACATGGATTAGAGCAGTTTCTGGCAGAATAAGGCCTGTGATGAGGAAATACACTCTGTCCCTGCTGTTTTCCTTACATAATACATTTTTTGCAATGGTTAAGAAAGAAGCTCCAGCAATAGAAAATGAAGTAATGTCTGAAAGGGATGTAGACAAGAGTATTAAGAAACCCTTAAATATGATAAAATGTCATAAAAAGAAGATTCTTCACCTAGGAGACTTTGTCATCAGAGGAACCAATTTAGGAAATCATTTTGATGGAGATGCAACAGTTAAATGCCTTCCAGGATCCTCATCCGGTAGAAATACCGACCCAGATATTCAATGAAATTAGAGAAGAAATTTGAGGCTCCAATATCAATGTTATCATCCATCTGGGGACCAATGACCTTGCTAGAAAAGGTATTCTTGAAGTACAAAAAGATTTCCAGAGACTAGGGGAGAAGATTAGACACATGGCAAAGACCATTGCCTTTTTGGAAGTATTACCTGTTCATGGAGGAGGAGGAAAAGGCTGTGCCATACAGATAATTTCAATTCCTTGCTCAAACCCTGATGTACAGAAAGTGGTTTTGGAAACATTGGAGGCTGGGGCCGTGTATGAAGCAGTAAAAGGTAAGGATGGTCTTCATTTCTCTGTGTCAGGAAAGAGACTGCTAAGCGAGAAATGCAGATCGTACATTATCAGGTATTTAAATAGAGGGCGGGGATGGCAGAGCTGGCCAATGAAATTGGAATGTCATCCTCAAACAATACAGGAAGTGGGATGAGAAGGTAACAAAATCAGGCAGCTCAAAAAAGCAGAAAAGTGACCAGGAAGAGCAGCAAAGCAAGGGAAATTTGGAAAGCGATGACCACAAATACTCGTAGTCTGGGCAATAAAATCCCAGACCTGCAGGCTGTCACGGTGGAGGCAGATTTGGACATTGTTGCTGTTACAGAGACAGGTTCACTGGGTCTCATAATTGGGATATGGCCATCCCGGGTTCAGGGCCGGCAGAACCAGTAGGCAAACTAGGCCTGACCATTAGGGGGCACAAGGCTTATGGGGCTGCTGGCTAGAGGACAAATCCATAAAATACTATTACAGTAATTAATAAAGAATAGGAGCTTGTGATTTATTTGATGTTTGGGCACTTGCCAGGTTCTTGTCACCTGGATTGGCCTCTGTTGGAAACAGGATGCAGGGCTCGATGGACCTTGGTCTGACCCAGCCTGGCACTTCTTATGTTCTTATGTACAGGATGCTGGGCTCGATGGACCTCGGTCTGACCCAGCCTGGCACTTCTTATGTTCTTATGTACAGGATGCTGGGCTCGATGGACCTTGCTCTGACCCAGCCTGGCACTTCTTATGTTCTTATGTACAGGATGCTGGGCTCGATGGACCTTTGGTCTGACCCAGCCTGGCACTTCTTATGTTCTTATGTACAGGATGCTGGGCTCGATGGACCATGGTCTGACCCAGCCTGGCACTTCTTATGTTCTTATGCACAGGATGCAGGGCTCGATGGACCTTGGTCTGACCCAGCCCGGCACTTCTTATGTTCTTATGTACAGGATGCAGGGCTCGATGGACCTTGGTCTGACCCAGCCCGGCACTTCTTATGTTCTTATGTACAGGATGCAGGGCTCGATGGACCTTGCTCTGACCCAGCCTGGCACTTCTTATGTTCTTATGCACAGGATGCTGGGCTCGATGGACCTTGGTCTGACCCAGCCTGGCACTTCTTATGTTCTTATGCACAGGATGCTGGGCTCGATGGACCTTGGTCTGACCCAGCCTGGCACTTCTTATGTTCTTATGTACAGGATGCAGGGCTCGATGGACCTTGGTCTGACCCAGCCCGGCACTTCTTATGTTCTTATGTACAGGATGCAGGGCTCGATGGACCTTGCTCTGACCCAGCCTGGCACTTCTTATGTTCTTATGCACAGGATGCTGGGCTCGATGGACCTTGGTCTGACCCAGCCTGGCACTTCTTATGTTCTTATGCACAGGATGCAGGGCTCGATGGACCTTGCTCTGACCCAGCCTGGCACTTCTTATGTTCTTATGCACAGGATGCAGGGCTCGATGGACCTTGGTCTGACCCAGCCTGGCACTTCTTATGTTCTTATGCACAGGATGCTGGGCTCGATGGACCTTGGTCTGACCCAGCCTGGCACTTCTTATGTTCTTATGTACAGGATGCTGGGCTCGATGGACCTGGGTCTGACCCAGCCTGGCACTTCTTATGTTCTTATGTACAGGATGCAGGGCTCGATGGACCTGGGTCTGACCCAGCCTGGCACTTCTTATGTTCTTATGTACAGGATGCTGGGCTCGATGGACCTGGGTCTGACCCAGCCTGGCACTTCTTATGTTCTTATGTACAGGATGCAGGGCTCGATGGACCTGGGTCTGACCCAGCCTGGCACTTCTTATGTTCTTATGTACAGGATGCAGGGCTCGATGGACCTTGGTCTGACCCAGCCTGGCACTTCTTATGTTCTTATGTACAGGATGCTGGGCTCGATGGAGCTTGGTCTGACCCAGCCTGGCACTTCTTATGTTCTTATGTACAGGATGCAGGGCTCGATGGACCTCGGTCTGACCCAGCCTGGCACTTCTTATGTTCTTATGTACAGGATGCAGGGCTCGATGGACCTTGGTCTGACCCAGCCTGGCACTTCTTATGTTCTTATGTACAGGATGCTGGGCTCGATGGACCTCGGTCTGACCCAGCCTGGCACTTCTTATGTTCTTATGTACAGGATGCAGGGCTCGATGGACCTCGGTCTGACCCAGCCTGGCACTTCTTATGTTCTTATGTACAGGATGCAGGGCTCGATGGACCTTGGTCTGACCCAGCCTGGCACTTCTTATGTTCTTATGTACAGGATGCAGGGCTCGATGGACCTTGGTCTGACCCAGCCTGGCACTTCTTATGTTCTTATGTACAGGATGCTGGGCTCGATGGACCTTGGTCTGACCCAGCCTGGCACTTCTTATGTTCTTATGTACAGGATGCTGGGCTCGATGGACCTCGGTCTGACCCAGCCTGGCACTTCTTATGTTCTTATGTACAGGATGCTGGGCTCGATGGACCTCGGTCTGACCCAGCCTGGCACTTCTTATGTTCTTATGTACAGGATGCAGGGCTCGATGGACCTTGGTCTGACCCAGCCTGGCACTTCTTATGTTCTTATGTACAGGATGCAGGGCTCGATGGACCTCGGTCTGACCCAGCCTGGCACTTCTTATGTTCTTATGTACAGGATGCAGGGCTCGATGGACCTTGGTCTGACCCAGCCTGGCACTTCTTATGTTCTTATGTACAGGATGCTGGGCTCGATGGACCTCGGTCTGACCCAGCCTGGCACTTCTTATGTTCTTATGTACAGGATGCTGGGCTCGATGGACCTCGGTCTGACCCAGCCTGGCACTTCTTATGTTCTTATGTACAGGATGCTGGGCTCGATGGACCTTGGTCTGACCCAGCCTGGCACTTCTTATGTTCTTATGTACAGGATGCTGGGCTCGATGGACCTTGGTCTGACCCAGCCTGGCACTTCTTATGTTCTTATGTACAGGCTGCTGGGCTCGATGGACCTTGGTCTGACCCAGCCTGGCACTTCTTATGTTCTTATGTACAGGATGCTGGGCTCGATGGACCTCGGTCTGACCCAGCCTGGCACTTCTTATGTTCTTATGTACAGGATGCAGGGCTCGATGGACCTGGGTCTGACCCAGCCTGGCACTTCTTATGTTCTTATGTACAGGATGCTGGGCTCGATGGACCTTGGTCTGACCCAGCCTGGCACTTCTTATGTTCTTATGTACAGGATGCAGGGCTCGATGGACCTTGGTCTGACCCAGCCTGGCACTTCTTATGTTCTTATGTACAGGATGCTGGGCTCGATGGACCTTGGTCTGACCCAGCCTGGCACTTCTTATGTTCTTATGTACAGGATGCAGGGCTCGATGGACCTTGGTCTGACCCAGCCTGGCACTTCTTATGTTCTTATGTACAGGATGCAGGGCTCGATGGACCTTGGTCTGACCCAGCCTGGCACTTCTTATGTTCTTATGTACAGGATGCTGGGCTCGATGGTCCTTGGTCTGACCCAGCCTGGCACTTCTTATGTTCTTATGTACAGGATGCTGGGCTCGATGGACCTTGGTCTGACCCAGCCTGGCACTTCTTATGATCTTATGTACAGGATGCAGGGCTCGATGGATCTTGGTCTGACCCAGCCTGGCACTTCTTATGTTCTTATGTACAGGATGCTGGGCTCGATGGACCTTGGTCTGACCCAGCCTGGCACTTCTTATGATCTTATGTACAGGATGCAGGGCTGGATGGACCTTGGTCTGACCCAGCCTGGCACTTCTTATGATCTTATGTACAGGATGCAGGGCTCGATGGATCTTGGTCTGACCCAGCCTGGCACTTCTTATGTTCTTATGTACAGGATGCAGGGCTGGATGGACCTTGGTCTGACCCAGCCTGGCACTTCTTATGTTCTTATGTACAGGATGCAGGGCTCGATGGACCATGGTCTGACCCAGCCTGGCACTTCTTATGTTCTTATGTACAGGATGCAGGGCTCGATGGATCTTGGTCTGACCCAGCCTGGCACTTCTTATGTTCTTATGTACAGGATGCTGGACTCAATGGACCTTGGTCTGACCCAGCCTGGCACTTCTTATGTTCTTATGTACAGGACGCTGGGCTCAATGGACCTTGGTCTGACCCAGCCTGGCACTTCTTATGTTCTTATGTACAGGATGCTGGGCTGGATGGACCTTGCTCTGACCCAGCCTGGCACTTCTTATGTTCTTATGTACAGGATGCAGGGCTCGATGGACCTCGGTCTGACCCAGCCTGGCACTTCTTATGTTCTTATGTACAGGATGCAGGGCTGGATGGACCTTGGTCTGACCCAGCCTGGCACTTCTTATGTTCTTATGTACAGGATGCAGGGCTCGATGGACTTTGGTCTGACCCAGCCTGGCACTTCTTATGTTCTTATGCACAGGATGCAGGGCTCGATGGACCTTGGTCTGACCCAGCCTGGCACTTCTTAGGTTCTTATGTACAGGATGCTGGGCTCGATGGACCTTGGTCTGACCCAGCCTGGCACTTCTTAGGTTCTTATGTACAGGATGCAGGGCTCAATGGATCTTGGTCTGACCCAGCCTGGCACTTCTTATGTTCTTATGTACAGGATGCAGGGCTCGATGGATCTTGGTCTGACCCAGCCTGGCACTTCTTATGTTCTTATGTACAGGATGCAGGGCTCGATGGATCTTGGTCTGACCCAGCCTGGCACTTCTTATGTTCTTATGTACAGGATGCTGGGCTCAATGGACCTTGGTCTGACCCAGCCTGGCACTTCTTATGTTCTTATGTACAGGATGCTGGGCTCGATGGATCTTGGTCTGACCCAGCCTGGCACTTCTTATGTTCTTATGTACAGGATGCAGGGCTCGATGGATCTTGGTCTGACCCAGCCTGGCACTTCTTATGTTCTTATGTACAGGATGCAGGGCTCGATGGATCTTGGTCTGACCCAGCCTGGCACTTCTTATGTTCTTATGTACAGGATGCTGGGCTCAATGGACCTTGGTCTGACCCAGCCTGGCACTTCTTAGGTTCTTATGTACAGGATGCTGGGCTCAATGGACCTTGGTCTGACCCAGCCTGGCACTTCTTATGTTCTTATGTACAGGATGCAGGGCTCGATGGACCTTGATCTGACCCAGCCTGGCACTTCTTATGTTCTTATGTACAGGATGCTGGGCTCGATGGACCTTGGTCTGACCCAGCCTGGCACTTCTTATGTTCTTATGTACAGGATGCTGGGCTCAATGGACCTTGGTCTGACCCAGCCTGGCACTTCTTATGTTCTTATGTACAGGACGCTGGGCTCAATGGACCTTGGTCTGACCCAGCCTGGCACTTCTTATGTTCTTATGTACAGGATGCAGGGCTCGATGGATCTTGGTCTGACCCAGCCTGGCACTTCTTATGTTCTTATGTACAGGATGCAGGGCTCGATGGATCTTGGTCTGACCCAGCCTGGCACTTCTTATGTTCTTATGTACAGGATGCAGGGCTCGATGGATCTTGGTCTGACCCAGCCTGGCACTTCTTATGTTCTTATGTACGGGATGCAGGGCTCGATGGACCTTGGTCTGACCCAGCCTGGCACTTCTTATGTTCTTATGTACAGGATGCAGGGCTCGATGGACCCCTGGTCTGACCCAGCCTGGCAATTTCTTATGATCTTATGTAAAAGTAAACAAAAGTAAGAGGAAAAAGAAAGAGATCTGGTTTCAAAGGAGGTGGCTGAACAAAATAAAGAAGAGCGTTCAGGAAGTATAAAGAGAAGAAAATCTGGTGAAAGTGAGGGAGACGAAGAAAAATCAGGAAAGCAAAAGATGAAGTGGAAGAGAGGATTGCCAGAGATAAAGCGAGATGAGAAAACCTTTGCGATATTTCAGAGAAAGAAGGGAGACTTGGAGAGGTGGTGAAAGTGTACAGCGTGTGGGACTGAAGACCTTCCCAGCTCGCTGACTAATTGTGCTGGTTCGTTGGGCAGGGCAGACACCTCCTTGCTATGATATTTCTCGTGATATTGTGATTTTGTATTATATGCAATATTCTTGGCTCTTGTTCTATGAAGCAAACCATTTCCCTTCCAGCAGGAGCTCCCGGTTAAGCAGCTCAGAAGCAGATGGAGAAGAATGAGCAATGCTTGTTGGGCCTAATCTAATTGCATGAAATGGTCTCGGTGCTGTCAGAGAGTCAGCCAGGCAGTGATTCTCTTCCAAAACAGGACATTCACCCGTTACCTTAGACAGAAGGCAGCTTGGCGAATATCCAGACGAGGCGTCTTCAGAACTGGGGAGACAGTTGCCTGTTTCGGAGAGGAAATTAAAGCCAGGAAGGATGAGTTGTGGATCTCATGCATGATGGATTGATTTTAAACTCTGCCATTGTAATTTGATCAAAGAATTTTGGCCTTCAGTTCCTATCCCCGAAACCTCATTCCTGAGCAGCTTGGGGACAGCAGGGGCCCCAGGTTTGCTGTTGGGCCGTAAATTCTGGTGTGAAATTAACGGGCACAGCTGACAGCTTCTGCGATCTCAGCAAAGACGTCTTTCTGTTCAGCATTGCTGCCAGACAATTGTCCGGTTCTGATAAGCGGCTCCTGTCTGTTATTACCAGCAGGCCAGATCTGATTATCAGACACCAAGATGAAGGCTGCCCTCCAAGCTGTCCACTCTGCTAATCCCCATGCAGTGTGAAAACACTGCGTGCAGGAGGCAAAGGGTTAACGCACCTCTGGCTTTGGGGTTTCTTTCTGTTGGAGTTTGATTTCAGTTTTCCTGAGGTGCTGAGCAGATGCCTTGTAATAAACCAAACAGGACCTTTCCAAATATCTGAGTCTGTTTACGCAGCTCAGGAACTTTCTTTTCTATCCTCAGATGTCGGACATTTATGCAGAGCTAGAAAATCGCTTTGTGAACACCTTCAAGAGCAAAAGGAGAAATGGAGAAAAATCCAGAGCCTCAGTCATCTCGGGCTCTGACGCAACAAACATCACAGGTATGGGATAGGGCCCGAGCCCCGTGAGGCAGCACCGCGGGTACAGAGCAGGGCCCGAGCCCCGTGAGGCAGCACCGCGGGTACAGAGCAGGGCCCGAGCCCCGTGAGGCAGCACCGCGGGTACAGAGCAGGGCCCGTGACCTGTGAGGCAGCACCGCGGGTACAGAGCAGGGCCCGAGCCCCGTGAGGCAGCACCACGGGTACAGAGCAGGGCCCGAGCCCCGTGAGGCAGCACCGCGGGTACAGAGCAGGGCCCGAGCCCCGTGAGGCAGCACCACGGGTACAGAGCAGGGCCCGAGCCCCGTGAGGCAGCACCGCGGGTACAGAGCAGGGCCCGAGCCCCGTGAGGCAGCACCGCGGGTACAGAGCAGGGCCCGAGCCCCGTGAGGCAGCACCGCGGGTACAGAGCAGGGCCCGAGCCCCGTGAGGCAGCACCGCGGGTACAGAGCAGGGCCCGTGACCTGTGAGGCAGCACCGCGTGTACAGAGCAGGGCCCAAGCCCCGTGAGGCAGCACCGCGGGTACAGAGCAGGGCCCATGACCTGTGAGGCAGCGCCGCGGGTACAGAGCAGGGCCCGAGCCCCGTGAGGCAGCGCCGCGGGTACAGAGCAGGGCCCGAGCCCCGTGAGGCAGCGCCGCGGGTACAGAGCAGGGCCCGTGACCCGTGAGGCAGCGCCGCGGGTACAGAGCAGGGCCCGTGACCCGTGAGGCAGCGCCGCGGGTACAGAGCAGGGCCCGAGCCCCGTGAGGCAGCGCCGCGGGTACAGAGCAGGGCCCGAGCCCCGTGAGGCAGCACCGCGGGTACAGAGCAGGGCCCCAACCCCGTGAGGCAGCACCGCGGGTACAGAGCAGGGCCCGTGACCCGTGAGGCAGCACCGCGTGTACAGAGCAGGGCCCGAGCCCCGTGAGGCAGCGCCGCGGGTACAGAGCAGGGCCCGTGACCCGTGAGGCAGCGCCGCGGGTACAGAGCAGGGCCCGTGACCCGTGAGGCAGCGCCGCGGGTACAGAGCAGGGCCCGTGACCCGTGAGGCAGCGCCGCGTGTACAGAGCAGGGCCCGTGACCCGTGAGGCAGCGCCGCGGGTACAGAGCAGGGCCCGAGCCCCGTGAGGCAGCACCGCGGGTACAGAGCAGGGCCCCAACCCCGTGAGGCAGCGCCGCGGGTACAGAGCAGGGCCCGTGACCCGTGAGGCAGCGCCGCGGGTACAGAGCAGGGCCCGTGACCCGTGAGGCAGCACCGCGGGTACAGAGCAGGGCCCGTGACCCGTGAGGCAGCGCCGCGGGTACAGAGCAGGGCCCGTGACCCGTGAGGCAGCGCCGCGGGTACAGAGCAGGGCCCGTGACCCGTGAGGCAGCACCGCAGGTATAGAGCAGGGCCCGAGCCCCGTGAGGCAGCACCGCGGGTACAGAGCAGGGCCCGTGACCCGTGAGGCAGCACCGCGGGTAAAGAGCAGGGCCCGTGACCTGTGAGGCAGTACCACAGGTATGGGATGGGTCCCACATCCTCTGAGGAGCAGCACCATGGGTACAGAATGAGCTCCTGCATCTTCAGAATGACGCAGGACAGATGCTCCTAGCATCCTGTCTTACAATCCACCTGCGTTTAAAATGTATGTTTGACCTAGAAGTGCTTTCTCTTGCTTGACCATAAGTGCTCCTGAATCTTTAACGTGGCGCTGACACCCCCTAAAGTGCTGAGTGCCGGCCAGCGAGAAGGGCTGGGAATTCTAATGATTATAATTAGCCCCTGATCTGCTTGGACTGCTTTACTCCCTCTCTGAGCAGATAATTCAGTATTAAGTGCAATGTGTTGTGAGGCTTTTATTTTTCTGCAGGGTCGATGAAGCCTGAACTAATATCTTGGCAAAGTGAGCTGCCAGCCTCGCCGCCACCGTGTCCCTATCATCCCTCCTCTGGCAGCAGGGAGTCCAATCCCTATGTGAATGTGGACAGCTGGCCACTGCCTGTGCCAGCGCCTGTGGACTATGTGGTCAGCAGCCCCCTGTCCTGCAGAAGGAAGCTCTTCACCTTTTCCAGGCCCCCACGGAGCCGGGACACAGACAGGTTCCTGGACTCGCTGAGTGAGCAGCTGGGACACAGAATTGCCATCGGAGATGAATTTCTCACACCGGAGAATGACTACGAGGAAGTGAGTGATGCTGGGTAGCAGAGTCTCCTGTACCTTCCCATTCCCTGACTGCCATCTGCTAACGTCCCTTCTTCACACTGCACACAAGAGCCGCTCCTGTAGGGAAAGCAGCTTGAAGAGCTGTCTCCCCCTGCCAGTCTGGACACAGCTGTCCCCCTCCGAACCCCCAGTTCTTCTCGGTTCCCCATCAGGATCTGTCGCAGCCGCCTCCAGGGTGATGTGCGACTCGCCCGGGCTGAGATCTGACCGCAGGGCGACATTATTACATGATGCCAGAGTCTGCTCACTGAATGATGCCAGTGCAGGATTAGATTATGATGTCATTAGATCCTAGGATGACAATGGTATGAAGATATTATCTCATATGTCAGGCCGTTAAGTGATGTCACATGGTAGATGTTTTCTATTCTTGGTGGACAGACGTCAGGTGATATGATATCATCACGATGTTCCCTGATAGACGTGTGAGAAAGACCTGGGACAGTCATACACTGATATTTGCCTCTTTATTGTTTGCTGGCAGATGAGTTTTCAGGATGACCAGGGAAGTTTCATCACTAATGAGGTCAGAAGCCCCAGTGAATGCAGCAGTGAGGATGGGAGCTCTCTGACATACTCTTCCATATCAGATAACATTCCCCCACCACCCCTCAGCCCCCCTCCCCCTCCCCCACCCCCTTTGCTGTTTCCTGATGTGCTCAGAAGTATCCCAGCAGCAAGTCACATCCTGACACTGCCAGCTCCTCCCCCTCCTCCTCCCCTACCCTGTGCCCCTCCTCAGATGCACCAAGGACTGCATCGCAGAAGTGAATCGAGCCACATGAGTGTCAAACGTCTAAGGTGGGAGCAAGTGGAAAACTCGGAAGGAACTATCTGGGGTCAGGTATGAAAATGCTCTGATATACCACTCTGACTGCACTGTATATTAATGCCATGGCATTCCTATCTCTGATATACCACTCTGACTGCACTGTATATTAATGCCATGGCATTCCTATCTCTGATATACACACTCTGACTGCACTGTATATTAATGCCATGGCATTCCTATCTCTGATATACACACTCTGACCGTAGAGTGTGATAATGCCATATCATTCCTATCTCTGATATACACACTCTGACTGCACTGTATATTAATGCCATGGCATTCCTATCTCTGATATACACACTCTGACCGTAGAGTGTGATAATGCCATGGCATTCCTATCTCTGATATACCACACTGACTGCACTGTATATTAATGCCATGGCATTCCTATCTCTGATATACACACTCTGACCGTAGAGTGTGATAATGCCATATCATTCCTATCTCTGATATACACACTCTGACCGTAGAGTGTGATAATGCCATATCATTCCTATTTCTGACATACCACACTCTGACCGTAGAGTGTGATAATACCATATCATTCCTATCTCTGATATACACACTCTGACCGTAGAGTGTGATAATGCCATATCATTCCTATCTCTGATATACACACTCTGACCGTAGAGTGTGATAATGCCATATCATTCCTATCTCTGATATACACACTCTGACCGTACAGTGTGATAATGCCATGGCATTCCTATCTCTGATATACACACTCTGACCGTACAGTGTGATAATGCCATATCATTCCTATCTCTGATATACACACTCTGACCGTAGAGTGTGATAATGCCATATCATTCCTATCTCTGATATACACACTCTGACCGTAGAGTGTGATAATGCCATATCATTCCTATCTCTGATATACACACTCTGACCGTAGAGTGTGATAATGCCATATCATTCCTATCTCTGATATACACACTCTGACCGTAGAGTGTGATAATGCCATATCATTCCTATCTCTGATATACACACTCTGACCGTAGAGTGTGATAATGCCATATCATTCCTATCTCTGATATACCACTCTGACTGCACTGTATATTAATGCCATATCATTCCTATCTCTGATATACACACTCTGACCGTAGAGTGTGATACTGCCATGGCATTCCTATCTCTGATATACACACTCTGACCGTACAGTGTGATAATGCCATATCATTCCTATCTCTGATATACACACTCTGACCGTAGAGTGTGATAATGCCATATCATTCCTATTTCTGACATACCACACTCTGACCGTAGAGTGTGATAATGCCATATCATTCCTATCTCTGATATACACACTCTGACCGTACAGTGTGATAATGCCATATCATTTCTAACACTGATATACACACATGACTGTAAAGTGTGATAATGCCATATCATTCCATATTCTGATATACACACATGACTATAAAGTGTGATAATGCCATATCATTCCATATTCTGATCTACACACACTAAGCATAGAGTATGATAATACGAAATCATCCCATTTTCTGTTATACACACACTGACTGTAGAGTGTTTTACTGTATCATTCTGTGCTCTGATCTACACACACTGATCGTAGAGTGTGATAATGCCATATCATTCCATATTCTGATCCTCACACACTGACCGTAGAGTGTGATAATGCCATATCATCCCATTTTCTGATATGCACACACTGACCCTAGAATGTGAGAATGCCATATCATTCCTTATTCTGATCTACACACATTGACCATGGAGTGTGATAATGCCATATCATCCCATTTTCTGATATGCGCACACTGACCCTAGAGTGTGAGAATGCCATATCATTCCATATTCTTATCTACACACACACTGACCGTAGAGTATTTTACCGTATCATTGAATGCTCTCATATACACCACTAACTGTAGAGTGAGAACCCTGTATTATTTTGTGCTTTGATATACACACATTGACCGTAGAGTGTGATAATGCCATATCTTTCCGTGCTCTGATATACACTCACTGATTGTAAAGTGTGATAACATCATTAAATCATTCCATGTACTGATGCATGCGCATAGACCATAGAATGTGATAACTCTGGATCAGTCTGTGTTCTACTGTGCACAAAGTTACCATGGAGTGCAATAGTGTTCTATTCTTCCATGCCCTGATGTACACGGTGAGCACAGTGTTTCATAACAACATTGTATCATTCTGTTCAGTGATGCATGCACATGGCTTATACATTGAGATAACTCTGGATCATTCCAAGTTCTGATTACATAGTGACCATAGAGTGTGATAACTTTTATCATTCTGTGCCCTGAATCATGCACATGGACCACAGAGGGGGACAACGCTGTATCATTCTGATGTATCATATGCACTGTGTAATCATATATTGTGATAACACTATATTAGTCTATGCTCCGATATACATGTAGTGACCATGGGGATAATAACATTATATCAGTCTGTAACGTGTTATATATGTAGTGGAATTATGGTATGTTAATGAAAAGGACAAGATTTTATATACAGGTTGCTGGGCTCGATGGACCTTTGGTCTGACCCAGCCTGGCACTTCTTATGTTCTTATGTACAGGATGCTGGGCTCGATGGACCTTGGTCTGACCCAGCCTGGCACTTCTTATGTTCTTATGCACAGGATGCTGGGCTCGATGGACCTCGGTCTGACCCAGCCTGGCACTTCTTATGTTCTTATGCACAGGATGCTGGGCTCGATGGACCTCAGTCTGACCCAGCCTGGCACTTCTTATATTCTTATGCACCGGATGCTGGGCTCGATGGACCTTGGTCTGACCCAGCCTGGCACTTCTTATGTTCTTATGCACAGGATGCTGGGCTCGATGGACCCTTGGTCTGACCTAGTCTGGCACTTCTTATGTTCTTATGTACAGGATGCTGGGCTCGATGGACCTCGGTCTGACCCAGCCTGGCACTTCTTATGTTCTTATGTACAGGATGATGGGCTCGATGGACCTCGGTCTGAACCAGCCTGGCACTTCTTATGTTCTTATGTACAGGATGCTGGGCTCGATGGACCTTGGTCTGACCCAGCCTGGCACTTCTTATGTTCTTATGCACAGGATGCTGGGCTCGATGGACCCTTGGTCTGACCCAGTATGGCACTTCTTATGTTCGTATGTACAGGATGCTGGGCTCGATGGACCTTGGTCTGACCCAGCCTGGCACTTCTTATGTTCTTATGTACAGGATGCTGGGCTCGATGGACCTCGGTCTGACCCAGCCTGGCACTTCTTATATTCTTATGCACAGGATGCTGGGCTCGATGGACCTCGGTCTGACCCAGCCTGGCACTTCTTATATTCTTATGCACCGGATGCTGGGCTCGATGGACCTTGGTCTGACCCAGCCTGGCACTTCTTATGTTCTTATGCACAGGATGCTGGGCTCGATGGACCCTTGGTCTGACCTAGTCTGGCACTTCTTATGTTCTTATGTACAGGATGCTGGGCTCGATGGACCTCGGTCTGACCCAGCCTGGCACTTCTTATGTTCTTATGTACAGGATGCAGGGCTCGATGGACCTTGGTCTGACCCAGCCTGGCACTTCTTATGTTCTTATGTACAGGATGCTGGGCTCGATGGACCTTGGTCTGACCCAGCCTGGCCCTTCTTATGTTCTTATGTACAGGATGCAGGGCTCGATGGACCTTGGTCTGACCCAGCCTGGCACTTCTTATGTTCTTATGTACAGGACGCTGGGCTCGATGGTCCTTGGTCTGACCCAGCCTGGCACTTCTTATGTTCTTATGTACAGGATGATGGGCTCGATGGACCTCGGTCTGACCCAGCCTGGCACTTCTTATGTTCTTATGCACAGGATGCTGGGCTCGATGGACCCTTGGTCTGACCCAGCCTGGCACTTCTTATATTCTTATGCACAGGATGCTGGGCTCGATGGACCCTTGGTCTGACCCTGCCTGGCACTTCTTATGTTCTTATGCATAGGATGCTGGGCTCGATGGACCCTTGGTCTGACCCTGCCTGGCACTTCTTATGTTCTTATGCACAGGATGCTTGGCTCGATGGACCCTTGGTCTGACCCAGCCTGGCACTTCTTATGTTCTTATGTACGGGATGCAGGGCTCGATGGACCCTTGGTCTGACCCAGTATGGCACTTCTTATGTTCTTATGTACAGGATGCTGGGCTCGATGGACCTTGGTCTGACCCAGCCTGGCACTTCTTATGTTCTTATGTACAGGATGCTGGGCTCGATGGACCCTTGGTCTGACCCAGTATGGCACTTCTTATGTTCTTATGTACAGGATGCTGGGCTCAATGGACCTTGGTCTGACCCAGCCTGGCACTTCTTATGTTCTTATGTACAGGATGCAGGGCTAGATGGACCCTTGGTCTGACCCAGTATGGCACTTCTTATGTTCTTATGTACAGGATGCTGGGCTCGATGGACCTTTGGTCTGACCCAGTATGGCATGTTTTTATGTTCTTAATATTCTGCAAGTACCAGAGACCCATAGACTTTGTTGGGAAATAATGTGCGTAGATTTGAAAATCCAATCCCCTGCCCTATCCGTCCCTCAGGAATATCCGCCCTCTGGACAGCTGAGTCACCTGAGTAAAATGAAAATTGTCCTCTGTCTTCACGTCCCCAGATTTGTCAATGACTCTTTTCTTTCCCAGCTTGGTGAAGACTCGGACTATGACAAGCTGAGTGATATGGTGAAATATCTCGACCTGGAGCTGCATTTTGGAACCCAGAAGCCTTCAAGTATGTGAAATGTTTTCGGTACTAAATTTTTCATTGTAGGAACTTGTAACTCGGGCCCCAGCACCACACCCATAAGATTGGTCGTGGGTAAAACATATCGGACCAGTCTTACGGGAGGGTTACTGCCTGCAGAATCTACAGGAAGGAGTGAGAAGGGGGCTCCAACCACAATGGCCATCAGCAAGGTGAAGGCTTGGCCCGGCCTTAACCATTTTGATTCAAGAATATGGCTCATTTTAATTGAAACGTAGCGAATGTCTCACCTTTCACTAACTGACCCAGTGTGTACAGGGATAAGAAAACCAGGAATAGACTGGAGAGGTCACTTCTAGCTCAGGTTGGGAGGGATAAGAAAATCAGTGTCATCTGGAAGCTGTTTAATAGTCCATGCTCAGCAGTGCGGTGAGCAGACAATTTATATGGCTAAAGGGAGCCTGATAATTTGTCACAGATATTCAGTGGAGTGTTGCCGATTAGACTCTCTGCTAAATATAGCCAGATATTGTCCTAGATAAACGTATCCAGTTAACTTTAGGACTGCTATCTGGCATGAGCAGAGGAATCCGGAAAAGTTATCTGTGGAAGTTTGAATATCAGAGTTTGCCGCATAACGTATCTGCCTCGGGATGCTTCCAATTTATCTGGTAACTTTTATCCAGCTAAACGGTCGGATAAGTAGGACGCGCAAGTATTTGCTATTTTAGAAACCTCAACATGCACATGGAAATCAGGGTCTGCGAATAAATGTGCACAGGTAGAAAGGGACGAGCCAGGCCATTCCAGGGGCAGGGCCAACATTTATACAAGTAAGAAGCTATTTTATAAGCAATTTAGGAATGTAAATTTGGCAGCTTACTCGCATATATTTACTGCTGCTCAGTATCTGGAGTAAATGATCGTGGAGAGTCTAGATGAGATGGAAGGACTTAAAGCTGAAGAGCCAGTAGGATCTCGATGATCTGCAAATAAACTGAGCAAACTGGTAGACTAATTGGTAAAACTGGTAATTTCATTGTCTCACTCTTGTTAGAAAATTTCCCGACTTACACGTGCAAAAGCCGAATTCTGGGGGAAAATGTGTCTAAAGTAAGCAGGTTAAATCTACTCGTGTATCACTTTAAAGTCAGACGTAAAAATACATGGATACACCAGTTGCACACACTTATCTGGATAAATCGGTATTTCTCTGGATAAGTGCCACTAGTTAACTGTATAACTCGAAACTTATTCAGATGTACACAGAAACATATTCACACGCTTTTTACATGCACGTGCATGTTCCTGGGTACATTTATGCACATTTTATAACTTGAGTACATCATATACACGCAGGTTATAAAATACTGGAGCTGCCCATATACACATGTGTGCACCCACAGTTTAGTTATCCTCCCTATGCATAATTCTGCAATTTTTTAACATTAAATCTTAACTGCCAGAGCCTAAACAGTTCCTTGAGCTTCACTAGATTGCTTCTCATATTTTCCAATCCTTCCTGGCTGTTACCCTGTTGCAGATTTTGATATCATTGATGAAAAGACAAATCCTTCCACAATGTCACTCACGAAAATGTTGAAAAGAACTGGTCCAAGGACTGATCCCTGCAGCACAGCACTAGTAATGCCTCCCCTTTGGAATGATCTCCATTTACCACTACCCTGTTGCCTGGCACTCAGCCAGTTTCTAATCCAGGCAGTCACGCTAGGATCCATTCCAGGGGCGCACAATTTACTTAAAAGTCTCCTGTGCGGAACTGTGTCAAAGGCCTCGCTGAAACCCAAGTACATTACGTCTAGTGCTCTCCCTTGAGCCGAATCTCTGGTCACCCAATCCAAGAAATTGATCAGATTCGTCTGACAAGATTTACCTCTGGTAAAACCAGGCTGCCTCGGATCTTGCAGTCCATTGGATTCCAGAAACTGCACTCTCCTCAGTTTTAGCAGCGATTCCATTAGTTTGCTCCCCACACAGGTCACAATCACCGGTCTGTTCCCGGCCTCCTCCCACTTTTATGAATAGGGAACCTCATCCACTTGTCTCCAGTCCTCCAGAACTACTCCTGACTCTAAAGCATTGAAAAGGTCAGCCACTAAATAAAATGAAGTAGAAGAAAATAACATGAAGGACCTAAGCAATACCTCTTTGGAGTCTTGTGTCATGCTCCACTGGAAATGATCCTCCAAACAGGTAGCACACTCAGGAGCAAGGTCAGAAAATATTCCTTCCCTGCGAGTCTGGTGGGGGTAACGTTTCACCTCCTCCTGTGAATCGGCAGAGACTGCAGGGCTGGGATCAGGTCACAGTTATGCATAAGGGAATGTGCCAGAAGGAGATACCTTTTCCTCTTTTTTAGGTCAAAACATGGGACAGAGCGCTTAGATTTATGTATTTAAAAGTTGCTTTTAACTGGATCTCTGGGATATCAGCCCCTCATTAACAGAGTAGATGATGGCAGAAACTGACTGAGCGGCCCCTCCAGTCTGCCCAGAAAACATGAAAGGCTCTGCCTAGACATTTGGGATGTGCAGGATCCGTCTCCCCGTTACAGAACGCCTCCTATTCACTGCCTGCCTTGAATAGTCCCTTCTGGATGCCTCTGAATTGTATTATTCATTCATTTTCAGGAAATATCAAGATGTCAGAGCCCTAAACTGCAGTGCGGGACATTCCTGAGGTTAAATCTTTTCCTTTCATTTCCAGAGGCAGCTGCGGTTCCTGAATCTCTTAAAAAGAAAGACGTGGTTGAAATTCTGTCCCGTAAAAAGGCGTACAACACATGTAAGTAACTTTACGCTGAGTGTGGAAGATGCCCTTTGAATTTTAAATTATAATTTAAAAAAAGAGTCGTTTCCCCAAAGTTCCTCTTCCAGGCTTCTCTGTTGCCAGAATGAGATTTGTCCGGATTGTTAGGGGAATGCATTAATTTAGAAAAATGCAACAATCAGCTTGCTAAATTTAGCATCCTTTCAGAATGAAACAAAACAAAACCACCAACACAATTTGTTAAGATTTTCATTCTGTTTCAAAAACAGCAGGAACTTGCCTGCCCAGTGTCCAACCACCTCTGCCACCACAAAAAGTCAGCACTGCCCACCCAGCCTTCCCCAATGTTCCTTCACCCGCTCCAGACACCACTTACCCTTCTGTGGTGTCTTCAAAGTCTAAATGGAGTTTGTTATACAGGAGAGGATTGTACAGCAGGATGGTGCCAGCCTCAGGGCTGCCCGGCTCCAGTTTGTGATACGGGAGAGGATTGTACAGCAGGATGGTGCCAGCCTCAGGGCTGCCCGGCTCCAGTTTGTTATACGGGAGAGGATTGTACAGCAGGATGGTGCCAGCCTCAGGGCTGCCCGGCTCCAGTTTGTTATACAAGAGAGGATTGTACAGCACGATGGTGCCAGTCTCTACCACGCTCCCATATTCTACACACCTGTACCATCCTCTCACATTCAGCACACGTACTCTGCTCTTACATTTAGTAGACGTGTAACGCTCTCCCATATACAGCTCACCTGTACTGCTCTCCCATGTTCTACACACCTGTACCCTGCTCCCACATTCAGCACACCTGTACCCTGCTTCCACATTCAGCACACCTATACTGCTCTCCCACATTCAGCACACCTGTACCCTGCTTCCACATTCAGCACACCTATACTGCTCTCCCACATTCAGCACACCTGTACCCTGCTTCCACATTCAGCACACCTGTACCATCCTCTCACATTCAGCACACGTACTCTGCTCTTACATTTAGTAGACGTGTAACGCTCTCCCATATACAGCTCACCTATACCGCTCTCCCATATTCAGCACACCTGTACTGCTCTCCCATGTTCTACACACCTGTACCCTGCTCCCACATTCAGCACACCTGTACCCTGCTCCCACATTCAGCACACCTGTTCCACGCTCACACATTCAGCACACTGTACCCTGCTCCCACATTCAGCACACCTGTACTGCTCTCCCACATTCAGCACACCTGTACCCTGCTTCCACATTCAGCATACCTATACTGCTCTCCCACATTCAGCACACCTGTACCACGCTCACACATTCAGCACACTGTACCCTGCTCCCACATTCAGCACACCTGTACTGCTCTCCCACATTCAGCACACCTGTACCCTGCTTCCACATTCAGCACACCTATACTGCTCTCCCACATTCAGCACACCTGTACCACGCTCACACATTCAGCACACCTGTACCCTGAAACATAGAAACATAGAAATGACGGCAGAAGAAGACCAAACGGCCCATCCAGTCTGCCCAGCAAGCTTCACACATTTTTTCTCTCATACTTATCTGTTTCTCTTAGCTCTTTGGTTCTATTTCCCTTCCACCCCCACCATTAATGTAGAGAGCAGTGATGGAGCTGCATCCAAGTGAAATATCAAGCTTGATTAGATAGGGGTAGTAGGGGTAGTAACCGCCGCAATAAGCAAGCTACACCCATGCTTGTTTTACCCAGACTATGTTATTCAGCCCTTATTGGTTGTTTTTCTTCTCCCCTGCCGTTGAAGCAGAGAGCTATGCTGGATATGCGTGAAGTATCAGTTTTTCTTCTCCCCTGCCGTTGAAGCAGGGAGCTATGCTGGATATGCGTGAAGTATCAGTTTTTCTTCTCCCCTGCCGTTGAAGCAGAGAGCTATGCTGGATATGCGTGAAGTATCAGTTTTTCTTCTCCCCTGCCGTTGAAGCAGAGAGCTATGCTGGATATGCGTGAAGTATCAGTTTTTCTTCTCCCCTGCCGTTGAAGCAGGGAGCTATGCTGGATATGCGTGAAGTATCAGTTTTTCTTCTCCCCTGCCGTTGAAGCAGAGAGCTATGCTGGATATGCGTGAAGTATCAGTTTTTTCTTCTCCCCTGCCGTTGAAGCAGAGAGCTATGCTGGATAAGCGTGAAGTATCAGTTTTTTCTTCTCCCCTGCCGTTGAAGCAGAGAGCTATGCTGGATATGCGTGAAGTATCAGTTTTTCTTCTCCCCTGCCGTTGAAGCAGAGAGCTATGCTAGATATGCGTGAAGTATCAGTTTTTCTTCTCCCCTGCCGTTGAAGCAGAGAGCTATGCTGGATATGCGTGAAGTATCAGTTTTTCTTCTCCCCTGCCGTTGAAGCAGAGAGCTATGCTGGATATGCGTGAAGTATCAGTTTTTCTTCTCCCCTGCCGTTGAAGCAGGGAGCTATGCTGGATATGCGTGAAGTATCAGTTTTTCTTCTCCCCTGCCGTTGAAGCAGAGAGCTATGCTGGATATGCGTGAAGTAACAGTTTTTCTTCTCCCCTGCCATTGAAGCAGAGAGCTATGCTGGATATGCATTGAAAGTGAAGTATCAGGCTTATTTGGTTTGGGGTAGTAACCGCCGTAACAAGCCAGCTACTCCCCGCTTTGTGAGTGCGAATCCTTTTTTCCACATTTCCTCTTGCTGTTGTAGCTTAGAGCGATGTTGGAGTCACAGTAACCGTGTGTATGTTTATTGAATAAGGGTATTATCTCCAGGCAGTAGCCGTCATTCTGGCGAGTCACCCACTCTTGGACGGCCTCTTGATTTTATGGATCCACAGTGTTTATCCCACGCCCCTTTGAAGTCCTTCACAGTTCTGGTCTTCACCACTTCCGGCACATCTTCACCACTTCCAGCACATCTGTTCCACGCTCACACATTCAGCACACCTATACTGCGCTCCCATATTCAGCACACCTTTCCCATAGATAGTCACACAGATAAGAGCTTTGTACTAGATGTGTAAATCTATATTTCCTAGAAACCTCAAATTAGTTTCACTGGGATGCTTTACAGATTTGCCTCTCACTGCTGCCCACACTTCAGATAGCAAGTCTAGAACCTTGCATAATCAATACATCTTGAAGATATGAAGATGCTTACCACACATTATAAGGAGAAAACTATCTGTAAATGTAGGGCAGGGTCTCACTGGGAATCTGCGGTCTCTTTCAACAGCCATTCTTCTTGCTCACCTGAAGCTCTCCCATCTGGAGCTGCGTCACATTCTTCTGAGCATGGAGAATGAGCGCCTGGAGCCCGCACACATTAAGCAGCTTCTTCTCTACACACCTGATGAGGACGAGATTAAAAAGTATCATCAGTTTCGACAAAGTCCCAGCAAGCTGACTGAACCAGACCAGTTTGTGCTGCAGGTAAGGAGCGTTCTTCTTACTAGAAGTATAGAAGTAATACTCTGCTTTCATTATCTGGGATTTGAGAATAATACTGTTC
Organism: Rhinatrema bivittatum; assembly: GCF_901001135.1. Classification (NCBI taxonomy): domain Eukaryota; kingdom Metazoa; phylum Chordata; class Amphibia; order Gymnophiona; family Rhinatrematidae; genus Rhinatrema; species Rhinatrema bivittatum. The sequence continues at coordinate 2,086,691 of NC_042628.1, read as the reverse complement.
TGATTACCTGAGGTGTGGGGGTAATGCTATTCTCATTACCTGAGGTGTGGGGGTAACGCTGTCCTCTTCTCATTACCTGAGGTGTGGGGGTAACGCTGCCCTCTCATTACCTGAGGTGTGGGGGTAACGCTGCCCTCTTCTCATTACCTGAGGTGTGGGGGTAACGCTGTCCTCTTCTCATTACCTGAGGTGTGGGGGTAACGCTGCCCTCTCATTACCTGAGGTGAGGGGGTAATGCTGCCCTCTTATTACCTGAGGTGTGGGGGTAACGCTGTCCTCTTCTCATTACCTGAGGTGTGGGGGTAACGCTGCCCTCTCATTACCTGAGGTGTGGGGGTAATGCTGCCCTCTTATTACCTGAGGTGTGGGGGTAACGCTGCCCTCTTATTACCTGAGGTGTGGGGGTAATGCTGCCCTCTTATTACCTGAGGTGTGGGGGTAACGCTGCCCTCTTCTCATTACCTGAGCTGTGGGGGTAACGCTGCCCTCTCATTACCTGAGGTGTGGGGGTAACGCTGCCCTCTTCTCATTACCTGAGGTGTGGGGGTAACGCTGATCTCTCATTACCTGAGGTGTGGGGGTAACGCTGCCCTCTTCTCATTACCTGAGGTGTGGGGGTAACGCTGATCTCTCATTACCTGAGCTGTGGGGGTAACGCTGCCCTCTCATTACCTGAGGTGTGGGGGTAATGCTGCCCTCTTCTCATTACCTGAGGTGTGGGGGTAACGCTGATCTCTCATTACCTGAGGTGTAGGGGTAATGCTGCCCTCTTTTTACCTGAGGTGTGGGGGTAACGCTGCCCTCTCATTACCTGAGGTGTGGGGGTAACGCTGCCCTCTTCTCATTACCTGAGGTGTGGGGGTAACGCTGATCTCTCATTACCTGAGGTGTGGGGGTAATGCTGCCCTCTTTTTACCTGAGGTGTGGGGGTAACGCTGCCCTCTTATTACCTGAGGTGTGGGGGTAACGCTGCCCTCTTATTACCTGAGGTGTGGGGGTAACTCTGCCCTCTCATTACCTGAGGTATGGGGGTAATGCTGCCCTCTCATTACCTGAGGTGAAGGGGTAACGCTGCCCTCTCATTACCTGAGGTGTGGGGGTAACGCTGCCCTCTTATTACCTGAGGTGTGGGGGTAACGCTGCCCTCTTCTTCTTGTCTGTCATACTTTGTTCAGAAAAGGAGAAAGGAGGAAGAGCAGAAATAAAGAAATGACAGAGGAGTTTGAGCGAGAACAGAGTGTAGTGTGTCCTGTTGCAGGTCAGTCTAATGACCACTCAGCACAATGAGGGTTATTTTCAGAAGCCATTTACCTAACTAAATAGACTGAAAACTGCCCACCCTGTGTCGGGGTACGTGTGGGAATGAACCAGGCAGGGAAAAAGCAGATGGGCTTGGAGGTGGGATTAAGTCAGGGGAGGCAACAACTCACATAGTTTTGCATTCTGAAAACTTTTCAAGGGAGAAGTTCCTGCAGAAAAATAAGATGCAAACCTCTGCTGGGTCTTTTTCCTGGGAAAATGTGCTCGTATTTTGTACTAGTGCGGGTGGGTTTGAAGATCTCCCCAGTCACCAACTAAAACTCTGAAGCTGACCCCAATCTGGCATTAATGCTTTTGGTGCTCAGATGCTCTCTGTTCCGGAATATAAAATGCGCTTGCGCAGTCTTCACTTCAAAGCCACCTTCCAGGAGAAAATGGAGGAGATCAAGGCAAGCTACGACTGCATCTACCAGGCCTCCGCCGAACTCAGGAGCAGCAGGAAATTGGCCAAGATGCTGGAGGTGAGTGGTCCATCCTTGTATTCCTTCACCCACAGGGAACACTTTAAGACTCCTTTTCGGTAGGACTTGGACTCGTTCGCTATGAATACGTAACGCCTCTTTGCAGAGTCCACTATTTATCGCTGGGTCGCCTTGGACAGGCTCTGTCCGTCTTGTTCTTGGTGGTGCCTCTGTGAGGGTTTAACGGAAGAGATTTTCTTCCCTCCCCTCCAGAATATGATTGAGGGTGGTGGCACTGCCTCTCTGACAGTCACAAGGCAGATGAGTAACGCTCATCAGTAAATTGTCTACCTTTAGGGTAAGTGAGCATCTGTCTGTCCTTACAGCTCTCTGAGTCTCAAAGGCTTTCGCTCTCTTTCCCAGGCCTTCACAGTCTTCTCCCTTAGGGATGTGCAGGCAAAATGTATATTTGTGTCGTTTCAGTCTGTTTCTGTTTTCTTTTAGCATTTTTTAATGCACACAGACCCATTTTAGTACATGTTTAACCATTTATTGTGCATTAAAAGTTTTAACATGCACTAATAAAGCCAAACAAAAGAAATGAGAGCAGATCTCTACTCTCTGGCACTCGAAATCTCATCATCATGATCATCAGTTTATTTCTTGCTCTTCCAGCCTGTGAGTTCAACATGTGCCACAGCAGCTCAAGGTCATATTCATAGTCTTACAAAATACAAATAAGGTCAATGACTACATTTGTCATCTCATAAAAAACAAGATAATAAGCACAGATCATCGTCTCATAAAGAAAGATAGGCACAGTTCAATGTCTACCGAGCCTCATAAATTAGGTGTAGGGCAATAGTACTAGTTCTCATAATTCAGATAAAAGTGCAGAGAGCTCTCATAATCATACAAAGGCGCAGTTTTTCAGTATTACAGTGTTAGTATTTTTTCAGTGATTCAGTGTTACATTGCTAGTATTGCAGTATTTCAATGTTTCTGTGTTCCAGTGCCACTGTGTGTTGCAGTGTTGCAGTATTTCAGTGTTTGTGGTTTACTGTTAATATTGCAATATTGTAGTATTTCAGTGTCTCTATGTTCCAGTGCCACTGTTTGTTGCAGTGTCAATGGTTCAGTGTTAGTATTGCAGTATTTTAGTGTCTGTGTTCCAGTGCCACTGTTTGTTGCAGTGTTGCAGTATTTCAGTGTCAGTGGTTTACTGTTAATATTGCAGTATTGTAGTATTTCAGTGTCTCTATGTTCCATTGCCACTGTTTGTTGCAGTGTTGCAGTGTCAATGGTTCAGTGTTAGTATTGCAGTATTTTAGTGTCTGTGTTCCAGTGCCAATGTTTTTTTCAGTATTGTAGTATTTTAGTGTCAGTGGTTTACTGTTAATATTGCAGTATTGTAGTATCTCAGTGTCTCTATGTTCCAGTGCCACTGTTTGTTGCAGTGTTGCAGTGTCAATGGTTCAGTGTTAGTATTGCAGTATTTTAGTGTCTGTGTTCCAGTGCCAATGTTTGTTTCAGTGTTGCAGTATTTCAGTGTCAGTGGTTTACTGTTAATATTGCAGTATTGTAGTATTTCAGAGTCTCTATGTTCCATTGCCAGTGTTTGTGTTGCAGTGGTTGTGTCAGTGGTTCAGTGCTACTACAATACTAACACTGCGTTTCAGTGTCTCTGTGTTACAGTGCCAGTTTGTTTTGGTGATGCAGTGTTTCAGTGTCAGTGGTTCAGTGTTACTGCAATACTAACACTGTATTGCAGTGTCTGTGTTCCTGCAGGTCAGTGATCACAGTTCTAAGATTGCCAGTAAACTAAAGGTACAGAGATTATCCATATATCAGATTCCATCAAGACATGTGTAATAACCATGAGCGGGGAGTTTAGATTATTGCTCACATTGTGCTTGAAAGAGCCATGTTTTTAATACTTTTTGGAAAGCTTGCAGATGAAGGAAAATCCTCTTGCTCCTGTTTCCAAGGCAAGGGCCAGTGCAGGTAGCAGAGATGGTGGGAAGGGGTATATGGAGTCAGGTGACTACTGAGGTAAAGCAGTCTGTGACTTTTCAGACCTAAATCCTTTTCTTGACCCAGCTCTTTTATACTCCAGCTCAGTTGGAACCAGGGCTGGGGTCTGGTGCCATCAGCCTTCATTCACAATAACTCGAGGAAATTCCTTCCCTCAATATCACTCCCCCCCCCCCCCCCAATACACCCTGAGTCACTGCATCACCTGTCCTGGCCAGGAGCCGCCCAGCAGGGCTCCTTCTGGATCCTGCAGTCATCACTGCTGCCACTTCTAGGTGGCACTGTACAGATACATAGAGACAGTCCCTGCTCCACGGAGCGTACAAACCGGTTGACACACAGAGAAGACAAAAGGTTTCTAGCAATCACTTAAGTGATACAGTAAAATCTGTTTAACATGAGAGGGTCAAGATCAGGAAGAGTCAGGGGGTTTCTGGATTTAAAATCAGTTTCAGAAAGGTGGTTCTTTAAAGTAGGACTGAACATGGCCAGAGGTGGATCAAGACACAGCAAGTCAGGAAGGCAATGTCAGGTATATGGTTCCTCAAGACAGAAAGCATTGAGTCTGGGAACAGAAAACATAGAAAGAAAGTATAAATAAATAACTGCAGATAAAGAGTATAAAGCTAACCGAACCCATCCTCACCTTATGCTCAGCTCTACAATCCCTTCCTCTCCCTCAGAGATCCCCTGTGCTCTCTTAATTCAGATCCTGTCCTCATCTCCTCCACCTCCACTGGGAGTCTGTTCCATGCATCCACCACCCTCTCTGTAACATAGAAACATGAGAACAGACAAAGACCGTACAGCCATCCACACACCCCCTCCCTCAGAGACCCCCTGTGCCTGTCCCAGGCTCTCCTGAATTCAGATCCTGTCCTCCTCTCCTCCACCTCCACTGGGAGTCTGTTCCATGCATCCACCACCCTCTCTGTAACATAGAAACATGAGAACAGACAAAGACCGTACAGCCATCCACACACCCCCTCCCTCAGAGACCCCCTGTGCCTGTCCCAGGCTCTCCTGAATTCAGATCCTGTCCTCCTCTCCTCCACCTCCACTGGGAGTCTGTTCCATGCATCCACCACCCTCTCTGTAACATAGAAACATGAGAACAGACAAAGACCATACAGCCATCCACACACCCCGTCCCTCAGAGACCCCCTGTGCCTGTCCCAGGCTCTCCTGAATTCAGATCCTGTCCTCCTCTCCTCCACCTCCACTGGGAGTCTGTTCCATGCATCCACCACTCTCTCTGTAACATAGAAACATGAGAACAGACAAAGACCGTACAGCCATCCACACACCCCTCCCTCAGAGATCCCCTGTGCATGTCCCAGGCTCTCCTGAATTCAGATCCTGTCCTCATCTCCACCACCTCCACTGGGAGTCTGTTCCATGCATCCACCACCCTCTCTGTAACATAGAAACATGAGAACAGACAAAGACCGTACAGCCATCCACACACCCCGTCCCTCAGAGATCCCCTGTGCCTGTCCCAGGCTCTCCTGAATTCAGATCCTGTCCTCCTCTCCTCCACCTCCACTGGGAGTCTGTTCCATGCATCCACCACCCTCTCTGTAATATAGAAATGTGGGAACAGACAAAGACCGTACAGCCATCCACACCCCCCTCCCTCAGAGACCCCCTGTGCCTGTCTCAGGCTCTCCTGAATTCAGATCCTGTCCTCATCTCCACCACCTCCACTGGGAGTCTGTTCCATGCATCCACCACCCTCTCTGTAACATAGAAACATGAGAACAGACAAAGACCGTACAGCCATCCACACACCCCTCCCTCAGAGACCCCCTGTGCCTGTCCCAGGCTCTCCTGAATTCAGATCCTGTCCTCATCTCCACCACCACCACTGGGAGTCTGTTCCATGCATCCACCACCCTCTCTGTAACATAGAAACATGAGAACAGACAAAGACCGTACAGCCATCCACACACCCCTCCCTCAGAGACCCCCTGTGCCTGTCCCAGGCTCTCCTGAATTCAGATCCTGTCCTCATCTCCTCCACCTCCACTGGGAGTCTGTTCCATGCATCCACCACCCTCTCTGTAACATAGAAACGTGAGAACAGACAAAGACCGTACAGCCATCCACACACCCCTCCCTCAGAGATCCCCTGTGCATGTCCCAGGCTCTCCTGAATTCAGATCCTGTCCTCATCTCCACCACCACCACTGGGAGTCTGTTCCATGCATCCACCACCCTCTCTGTAACATAGAAACATGGGAACAGACAAAGACCGTACAGCCATCCACACACCCCTCCCTCAGAGATCCCCTGTGCCTGTCCCAGGCTCTCCTGAATTCAGATCCTGTCCTCATCTCCTCCACCTCCACTGGGAGTCTGTTCCATGCATCCACCACCCTCTCTGTAACATAGAAACATGAGAACAGACAAAGACCGTACAGCCATCCACACACCCCTCCCTCAGAGACCCCCTGTGCCTGTCCCAGGCTCTCCTGAATTCAGATCCTGTCCTCATCTCCACCACCTCCACTGGGAGTCTGTTCCATGCATCCACCACCCTCTCTGTAACATAGAAACATGAGAACAGACAAAGACCGTACAGCCATCCACACACCCCCTCCCTCAGAGACCCCCTGTGCTAGTCCCAGGCTCTCCTGAATTCAGATCCTGTCCTCATCTCCACCACCTCCACTGGGAGTCTGTTCCATGCATCCACACCCTCTCTGTAAAGAAATATTTCCTAAGATTACTTCTGAGTTTATCCTTTTTCACTCTCATCCCATGACCCCTTGTTCTAGAGCCTCCTTTCTTTTGAAAGATGCTCACCTCCTGTGCATGGAAACTTCTGAGATATTTAAATGTCTCTATCGTATCTCCCCTATTCCACCTTTGCTCCAGTTAGCAATGGAGAAAAGGACACAGATAGGAGCAGCTTGTCCAGTAAATGGATGTAATGAGGTGGGACAGAGGGGGAACGGAGAGTGTGTGTGCAGATGCAAAATGAAAGTCCTTGTAGCTGAGAGGAAATGGTTTGAAATGAATGCAGAAGCAGATAACGTTGGTTTTTTTAAATTGACCTCATCAAGGGTAATATTCAGTTACTTGCTCATTTGCAAAGTTAGCCTGATAAACGTAACCGGCTAACTTTAGAGGGATATTCAACAGCAAAGCCGTACTATTGAATATATCTGAGCATCTTAAAATTAAACAAATAACTTATCCGACTAACTTGAGACCTGAGTTGGCCGAATAAGTTACCTGGCTGGATAACTTCTCTGGCTAACAACGCCACTCTGGAACACTCCATGTTGTCCGGCTAAATTTTAGCCACAGAAGTGGCAGAAATATTCAAAAGTCAGCATGCATCCAACTAACTCACAAATTATCCAAATAAATGCCACTGAATATGGATCCAAATAAATGTCCCATGTTTTATGTGCATAAATACCAAATAGAAGATCCCGGCACCATGAACTACAGATTCAGCCCCTAGACTAACACTAGCCCTAGAAACTTTACCCCACCTCTGGCCAGGAGTTAAATTTCCCTGAGTAAAGCCAGCACAGTTTATTACATCAGGGCCAGCATTAGTCACAACTGAAAAAGGTAAGAAGCCCCTTGCAATGCCTAAGCAAGGAAAAATCCTAAGTCTGACTAATTAAAGTCCATGTAAAAGTGAAGAAGCAGACAGGTCCGAGTGGAGCCGAACTTCCTCTGCTCCCATCATAATACGACACTGACAGCTGAAATTAAGGTACATTTCCTGATTAAATCTGGAGAATTCCTGCAAAAATGACACCTTATATAAGGTCTAACAAGCCCAGTATCCTGTTTCCAACAGTGGCCAATCCAGATCAAAGTACCTGGCAGGATCCCAAGGGCTAGGCAGATTCCAAGCTGCTTATCCCAGGGATAAGAAGTGGATTTGCCCACCTTTATAATGGTTTATGGACTTTTCCTCCAGAAACTAGTCCAAACCTTTTTTAAACCCAGCTATACTACCACCTTTCACCACATCCTCTGGCAATGAATTAGAGTTTAATTATGCTTTGAATAAAAAAATATTTTCTGTTATTAGTTTTAAATGTATTACCCAGTAACTTCATTGTGTGTCCCCTGGTCTTTGTACTTTTTGAAAGAGTAAACAACTGATTAATGTTTTCTCATTCCATTCCACTCATTATTTTATAGACCTCTATCATATTTCCCCTCAACCGTCTCTTCCCCAAGCTGAAGAGTCCTAACCTCTTTAGCCTTTCCTCATAGGGGAATTATTCCATTCCCTTTATCATCTTGGTCGCCCTTCTCTGTATCTTTCCTAATTCTGCTATATCTTTCTTGAGATGCGGTGACCAGAACTGCACACAATACTCAAGATGAGGTTGCACCATGGAGTGCTACAGAGGCATTGTGATATTATCAGTTTTATTCTCCGTTCCTTTCCTAATAATCCCCAGCATTCTGTTTGCTTTCTTGGCTGCTGCTGCACACAATGCTCATTGTATGGTTTCTCTATGGATCGATACAGGAACATTGTGATATTCTCTGTTTTATTCTCCGTTCCTTCCCTAATAATCCCCAGCATTCTGTTTGCTTTCTTGGCTGCTGCCGCACACAATGCTCATTGTATGGTTTCTCTATGGATCGATACAGGAACATTGTGATATTCTCTGTTTTATTCTCCGTTCCTTCCCTAATAATCCCCAGCATTCTGTTTGCTTTCTTGGCTGCTGCTGCACACAATGCTCATTGTATGGTTTCTCTATGGATCGATACAGGAACATTGTGATATTCTCTGTTTTATTCTCCGTTCCTTCCCTAATAATCCCCAGCATTCTGTTTGCTTTCTTGGCTGCTGCCGCACACAATGCTCATTGTATGGTTTCTCTATGGATCGATACAGGAACATTGTGATATTCTCTGTTTTATTCTCCGTTCCTTTCCTAATAATCCCCAGCATTCTGTTTGCTTTCTTGGCTGCTGCTGCACACAATGCTCATTGTATGGTTTCTCTATGGATCGATACAGGAACATTGTGATATTCTCTGTTTTATTCTCCATTCCTTTCCTAATAATCCCCAGCATTCTGTTTGCTTTCTTGGCTGCTGCTGCACACAATGCTCATTGTATGGTTTCTCTATGGATCGATACAGGAACATTGTGATATTATCAGTTTTATTCTCTGTTCCTTTCCTAATAATCCCCAGCATTCTGTTTGCTTTCTTGGCTGCTGCTGCACACAATGCTCATTGTATGGTTTCTCTATGGATCGATACAGGAACATTGTGATATTATCAGTTTTATTCTCCGTTCCTTCCCTAATAATCCCCAGCATTCTGTTTGCTTTCTTGGCTGCTGCTGCACACAATGCTCATTGTATGGTTTCTCTATGGATCGATACAGGAACATTGTGATATTCTCTGTTTTATTCTCTGTTCCTTTCCTAATAATCCCCAGCATTCTGTTTGCTTTCTTGGCTGCTGCTGCACACAATGCTCATTGTATGGTTTCTCTATGGATCGATACAGGAACATTGTGATATTATCAGTTTTATTCTCCGTTCCTTCCCTAATAATCCCCAGCATTCTGTTTGCTTTCTTGGCTGCTGCCGCACACAATGCTCATTGTATGGTTTCTCTATGGATCGATACAGGAACATTGTGATATTCTCTGTTTTATTCTCCATTCCTTCCCTAATAATCCCCAGCATTCTGTTTGCTTTCTTGGCTGCTGCCGCACACAATGCTCATTGTATGGTTTCTCTATGGATCGATACAGGAACATTGTGATATTATCAGTTTTATTCTCCGTTCCTTTCCTAATAATCCCCAGCATTCTGTTTGCTTTCTTGGCTGCTGCCGCACACAATGCTCATTGTATGGTTTCTCTATGGATCGATACAGGAACATTGTGATATTCTCTGTTTTATTCTCCGTTCCTTCCCTAATAATCCCCAGCATTCTGCTTGCTTTCTTGGCTGCAGCTGCGCACAATGCTCATTGTATGGTTTCTCTATGGATCGATACAGGAACATTGTGATATTATCAGTTTTATTCTCTGTTCCTTCCCTAATAATTCCCAGCATTCTGTTTGCTTTCTTGGCTGCTGCTGGTTAATGAGCAGAAGATTTCAACATATTTTCAATAATGACACCTGGATCCTTTTTGCTGTGTGGTGACTCCTAATGTGAAACTTTGCATTATGTAACTATAATTTGAGTTTCTCTTCCCTTAGTGCATCACTTTGCACTTGTCCACATTAAATTTCATTTGCCATTTGCATGCCCAATCTTCCTGTTTTCAAGGTCCTCTTGCAATTTCTCACAATCCTTTTGTGATTTAACAACTTTGAATAATTTGATGTCATTGGCAAATCTGATTACCTTACTTGTTGTCCCTATTTCTAGGTCATTTATAAATATATTGAAAAACAGTGATCCCAGAACAGATCCCTGGGGGTCTCCACTATTCACCTTTCTCCATTGAGAAAATTTACCATTTAGACCTACTCTCTGTTTTCTATCTTTTAACCAGTTCCCAATTCACAAACCACCATGTTAGGAAAGGTTGAGCAATTTGATACAGATTAACTGGCAGAGTCCTGGAAATCAGGAGTAAATGTAATACAGGAGCAGGAAAAGGTGCCATACACAGACAGACACACACAGTGCTCACTATACCGCTCAGTACAATTACTGTGTGCAGACACGCACGGTGCTCACTATACCGCTCAGTACAATTACTGTGTGCAGACACGCACGGTGCTCACTATACCGCTCAGTACAATTACTGTGAGCAGACGCGCACGGTGCTCACTATACCGCTCAGTACAATTACTGTGTGCAGACACGCACGGTGCTCACTATACTACTCAGTACAATTACTGTGTGCAGACGCTCATGTACTCATTATATTCCTCAGTACAATTACTGTGTGCAGACACGCACGGTGCTCACTATACCGCTCAGTACAATTACTGTGTGCAGACGCACATGTACTCATTATATTCCTCAGTACAATTACTGTGTGCAGACGCTCATGTACTCATTATATTCCTCAGTACAATTACAGTGTGCAAACACAATGCTCACGATACTCTTCAACACAATTACTGTGAACAGATGCACACGGTACTCACCTTACTCCTCAGTACACAGTAATTGTGCTGACATGCACAGTGCTCAATATACTACTCAGTACAATTTATGTGTGCAGACCCACACGGTGCTCACTATACTCCTTAGTACAATTACTATGAATAGATGCACATGGTACTCACTATACTCCTCAGAACAATTACTGTGTGCAGACACACACGGTGCTCACTATACTCCTTAGTACAAATGTGTGCAGACACAATGCTCACAATACTCTTCAATACAATTACTATGAATAGATGCACACAGTGCTCACTATACTGCTCAGTACAATTTACTGTGTGCCGATCCACAGCTCATGTCCTTTTGATGCTTATGCTTCTCTCCTCATGCAGTATGTGAGATATAATAAGATATGTGTACACATAGTATAGATTTAAATACAAATATCAGTGCCCTTAGTGTGCCAGTCTGGGAGTGGCATAATGTTGCCCAGTTTGGTTTGCTGCTCCTCTGGGACTTTCTGTCACACCCTATCCTGGTAGTTCTGCTACAATCAAACAATCAGACTTGGTAAACATGAGACGTAAATGCCACAGCTATGTCACATGTATCAATGGAGTTATTTTCTTTCTAGTTTGTATTGGCAATGGGTAACTATTTAAACAATGGGCAGCCACAGCTCAGGGCCCAGAAGACTACAGGTTTCAAGATCAGCTTCCTGACTGAGGTAAGAAGACAAGGGTGAGATCTGACAGCTCCCTACTCTTCATCTGTCTCTAACTTTCTCTCCCTGGTCCCTACCTACTTCCTCCACTCCCTGCCTGTCGCTCTCTTGCTCATTTTTTCTCCCTATTACTGTCTCTCTCTCTCTTGCTGTCATGCAATCCCTGCAAGTCACTCTTCTTTGATCCCTCACTCCCTGCCTGTCTCTTCCACTCTCTCCTCCTGCCTGTCACTATCTATCCCTCTTCCTCCCCACTTATGTCTCTCATTCACTTCCTGCCTATCACTCTTGTTACCCCCCAGCTCACTCCCTGCATTCACTGTCTCCTTCACCCTCGTTCTGATTGCTGTACACAATCTGTATTACATACTCTGGTTGTGTCGTTAGCACAGAACAGTGTGAGGGTGATACACAGTCAGTGCATAACACACATTGTGTTATGTGCTCTGTTATCCGGGGTATAGAAATCAGAGCTGTCTGTTTATCACACAGTACTGCATGAGGGTGATACACAGTCAGTGCGTTACACACATTGTGTTATGTGCTCTGTTATCCGGGGTATAGAAATCAGAGCTGTCTGTTTATCACACAGTACTGCATGAGGGTGATACACAGTCAGTGCGTTACACACATTGTGTTATGTGCTCTGTTATCCGGGGTATAGAAATCAGAGCTGTCTGTTTATCACACAGTACTGCATGAGGGTGATACACAGTCAGTGCGTTACACACATTGTGTTATGGGCTCTGTTATCCGGGGTATAGAAATCAGAGCTGTCTGTTTATCACACAGTACTGCATGAGGGTGATACACAGTCAGTGCGTTACACACATTGTGTTATGTGCTCTGTTATCCGGGGTATAGAAATCAGAGCTGTCTGTTTATCACACAGTACTGCATGAGGGTGATACACAGTCAGTGCGTTACACACATTGTGTTATGGGCTCTGTTATCCGGGGTATAGAAATCAGAGCTGTCTGTTTATCACACAGTACTGCATGAGGGTGATACACAGTCAGTGCGTTACACACATTGTGTTATGGGCTCTGTTATCCGGGGTATAGAAATCAGAGCTGTCTGTTTATCACACAGTACTGCATGAGGGTGATACACAGTCAGTGCATTACACACATTGTGTTATGTGCTCTGTTATCCGGGGTATAGAAATCAGAGCTGTCTGTTTATCACACAGTACTGCATGAGGGTGATACACAGTCAGTGCATTACACACATTGTGTTATGTGCTCTGTTATCCGGGGTATAGAAATCAGAGCTGTCTGTTTATCACACAGTACTGCATAAGGGTGATACACAGTCAGTGTGTTACACACATTGTGTTATGGGCTCTGTTATCCGGGGTATAGAAATCAGAGCTGTCTGTTTATCACACAGTACTGCATGAGGGTGATACACAGTCAGTGCATTACACACATTGTGTTATGTGCTCTGTTTTCCGGGGTATAGAAATCAGAGCTGTCTGTTTATCACACAGTACTGCATAAGGGTGATACACAGTCAGTGCGTTACACACATTGTGTTATGGGCTCTGTTATCCGGGGTATAGATATCAGAGCTGTCTGTTTAACACACAGTACTGCATAAGGGTGATACACAGTCAGTGTGTTACACACATTGTGTTATGGGCTCTGTTATCCGGGGTGTAGAAATCAGAGCTGTCTGTTTATCACACAGTACTGCATGAGGGTGATACACAGTCAGTGTGTTACACACATTGTGTTATGGGCTCTGTTATCCGGGGTATAGAAATCAGAGCTGTCTGTTTATCACACAGTACTGCATGAGGGTGATACACAGTCAGTGCGTTACACACATTGTGTTATGGGCTCTGTTATCCGGGGTATAGAAATCAGAGCTGTCTGTTTATCACACAGTACTGCATAAGGGTGATACACAGTCAGTGCGTTACACACATTGTGTTATGGGCTCTGTTATCCGGGGTGTAGAAATCAGAGCTGTCTGTTTATCACACAGTACTGCATGAGGGTGATACACAGTCAGTGCGTTACACACATTGTGTTATGGGCTCTGTTATCCGGGGTGTAGAAATCAGAGCTGTCTGTTTATCACACAGTACTGCATAAGGGTGATACACAGTCAGTGTGTTACACACATTGTGTTATGGGCTCTGTTATCTGGGGTGTGAAAATCAGAGCTGTCGTTATTATTTTCTAGCTGAACAGCACAAAAACAGTTGATGGAAAATTGACCTTCCTGCATATTCTTGCCAAATCACTTAGCCAACACTTTCCTGAGCTCTTGGGGTTCGCCAAGGATCTTCCAACTATTTCCCTTGCTGCCAAAGGTAAGGATGGTGATTGCCTTCCTCTCTGAGTGGTACCTAACTGCAGAATGATTTGATAAAAATGCTCATTCAGTGATTATTTTAGAAGAATGTAGACAAAAGCCATTAAAACAGCTCCTCCAATGGAAAAGGCCGTGCTGGGCTTCGTGGCTTCCTGCTCAGACCTGTGCGGTTGCTGGGTAAAATCTCGTTCTTGCACACTCAAGCTAATCTTCAAAGGGAATTTCATTATGGAGTTCTTTTTAGAAATTTGGGGCTGGCTTGTACCTCTGAACTTTGCACCTGCAAAAGGTCTGTGCCAGGATTTCACAGTTTTCACTTCCTGCATTGTATTGTGTTCTCCTCGCCCCTTTTTCCTGTTCACAAGCAGGTGCACTTCTGGCCCGTGAAAGGGAGGGCATGTGGAGCCCTGAAATTTACTCTGACAACAGTTTGGTTACCTGGGAAAATTCCTTTCAAACTGTCTTCCCCCTATTTGGGACAAGAGGGCAATCATTGTCCCATGCCAGCATGAGAGGTGACACTGAATTGTTATCTAAAAACAGTAACATTTCAGTTTCCATCGCTGAGGACGCACTGCTGTGCTGATCATCATCCCAAGCTCCATGCAAGATTCATGCAATCATTGTCCCATGATAGCATGGGAGGTGACACTGAATTGTTATCTAAAAACAGTAACATTTCAGTTTCCATCGCTGAGGACGCACTGCTGTGCTGATCATCATCCCAAGCTCCATGCAAGATTCATGCAATCATTGTCCCATGATAGCATGGGAGGTGACACTGAATTGTTATCTAAAAACAGTAACATTTCAGTTTCCATCGCTGAGGACGCACTGCTGTGCTGATCATCATCCCAAGCTCCATGCAAGATTCATGCAATCATTGTCCCATGCCAGCATGAGAGGTGACACTGAATTGTTATCTAAAAACAGTAACATTTCAGTTTCCATCGCTGAGGACGCACTGCTGTGCTGATCATCATCCCAAGCTCCATGCAAGATTCATGCAATCATTGTCCCATGATAGCATGGGAGGTGACACTGAATTGTTATCTAAAAACAGTAACATTTCAGTTTCCATCGCTGAGGACGCACTGCTGTGCTGATCATCATCCCAAGCTCCATGCAAGATTCATGCAATCATTGTCCCATGATAGCATGGGAGGTGACACTGAATTGTTATCTAAAAACAGTAACATTTCAGTTTCCATCGCTGAGGACGCACTGCTGTGCTGATCATCATCCCAAGCTCCATGCAAGATTCATGCAATCATTGTCCCATGATAGCATGGGAGGTGACACTGAATTGTTATCTAAAAACAGTAACATTTCAGTTTCCATCGCTGAGGACGCACTGCTGTGCTGATCATCATCCCAAGCTCCATGCAACATTCATGCCTTCAGATGCTCTTCCTTAGCAATTCCACACAATAAGTACACACTAAGTGACAAGATCTGCTTGTGCACACCCCCATGGATGTCTACACATAGTGTGTGCTCTTTGGAGGCAAAAATAATCTGAAATAAAAGTGTGTGCTTTCAGGCCTTGCATCTGTCTGCTAAACCTTAAATGTACTACTTTCCTTTCTACCTCTTTACTAAGTTAATCAAAGGATGCTTACGGCGGACCTGCACGAGCTACACAGAAGCATGGAGGAGATGAAGAGCAGCTGCAGGACAGCTCCATCAGCACCAGAGGATAGGTTTCCTGTGGTTATGAGTGTATCCTTTGCCTTGGATCTCATGTGCCATGAGTAGGTGAACCTACTACGCCCATGCCCACAGCTGGAGCTTCACCTGTACCAACCCCGTTCCCCGCAGGTTGAGCCTTTGGGTTCCTGGAGTTGGCAGGACATAGACAAGTGTCCCTTAAGGGACGGTCAGAGAGAGTCCAGGTATAGGCAGAGGTCAGGGCAAGCAGCGAGCAGATGATATCCGGGTCCAGGCCAAGGGTCAGGGCACGCAACGCGCCAGGGGCCGTTCCCATTAACGTCCCATGATCACTGCAGTACCTGGGTTCTCTGCAGTGTGGAACATATACAGTAAGGTATCCCTGTTCTCAGTGCAGTGCAGCAGTGTCTGGGGTTCTCTGTAGTGTAGAACGTGGGTGTCAGTGTCCCTGTTCTCAGTGCAGTGTCTGGGGTTCTGTGCAATGTAAAATGTGGGTGTCAGTGTCCCTGTTCTCAGTGCAGTGTCTGGGGTTCTGTGCAATGTAAAATGTGGGTATCAGTTTCCCTGTTCTCAGTGCTGTGTGGCAGTGTCTGGGGTTATCTGGAGTGTAGAACGTGGGTGTCAGTGTCCCTGTTCTCAGTGCTGTGTGGAAGTATTTGGGGTTCTCTGCAGTGTAGAACGTGGGTGTCAGTGTCTGTGTTCTCAGTGCTGTGTGGCAGTGTTTAGGGTTCTCTGCAGTGTAGAACGTGGGTGTTAGTGTCTGTGTTCTCAGTGCTGTGTGGCAGTGATTAGGGTTCTCTGCAGTGTAGAACGTGGGTGTCAGTGTCCCTGCTCTCAGTGCTGTGTGGCAGTGTTTAGGGTTCTCCGGAGTGTAGAACGTGGGTGTCAGTGTCTGTGTTCTCAGTGCTGTGTGGAAGTATTTGGGGTTCTCTGCAGTGTAGAACGTGGGTGTCAGTGTCTGTGTTCTCAGTGCTGTGTGGCAGTGTTTAGGGTTCTCTGCAGTGTAGAACGTGGGTGTCAGTGTCTGTGTTCTCAGTGCTGTGTGGAAGTATTTGGGGTTCTCTGCAGTGTAGAATGTGGGTGTCAGTGTCTGTGTTCTCAGTGCTGTGTGGCAGTGTTTAGGGTTCTCTGCAGTGTAGAACGTGGGTGTTAGTGTCTGTGTTCTCAGTGCTGTGTGGCAGTGATTAGGGTTCTCTGCAGTGTAGAACGTGGGTGTCAGTGTCCCTGCTCTCAGTGCTGTGTGGCAGTGTCTGGGGTTCTCTGGAGTGTAGAACGTGGGTGTCAGTGTCCCTGCTCTCAGTGCTGTGTGGCAGTGTCTGGGGTTCTCCGGAGTGTAGAACGTGGGTGTCAGTGTCTGTGTTCTCAGTACTGTGTGGCAGTGTTTAGGGTTCTCCGGAGTGTAGAACGTGGGTGTCTGTGTGCTTTCTGTCAGTACTGTGCTGCGTTGCAGGGATTTTCTGCCACAGTTTGTTATACCTTTACCTTCCTGTGCAGTGTTTCCTAGAGAAGACTTTCCCAGTCACTCAGTCACTGGATACCCTACAGCACAAAGCTATGGATGAATTCACTAAGGCTTCTTCTTTCTTTGGAGAGGATCCGAACCTCACTACTACAGAAGCCTTTTTTGGTATTTTTGCTGAGTTTAAGACCAAGTTTGAGGTGAGTTGTTTGCCAAGTTCACAGTAACTGGAGGAAGGTCAGTGTGTCAGCATGAAGAACTCATGAGGATTCTCTTACACGCATAAGATGGTTTCACCTAACATACCAATATAACTTATGATGTTGTGAACCATATTATGCAGTAAGAATGATACCCCTGGCCTTTGTGATTATATGGACAGCCAAGGTTTACTATACGGGCATCAGGAGGAGCCACAGATTTGTCACTCTTATCTGTGTAAGATGTATTTATAAAAGTTCATTCACATGTACCTTTTTGGTCTTATAAGGTGAAGAGTATTGGGGTTTGCATATGCTGTACACTTTTTGTGAATGAGTGGATAACTAGGATATCAGTAAATTATGTATCAGTATGCTGTGATTGGCTGAGGTGGATCCTCTGCAATATATTATGTATCAGTACTACCTGGAGCAACTCTCCCTCTGTGCCGCCCCTGGGTACGGAGGGAATCAGAGTCCCCTGGAGCATGTGGTTATGCCACCCTGGCTGGGACCTCAAATGGCACCCCCTGTTGGGCAACTGAAACATTTGGGTGTCACAGGTCAACATGGCATATCCCGTCCTCCATCCAGACTAGAGTACCCATGATCTTGACCAATCTATTGGGGTGGGGTCTACAGGCCGGGGGGGGGGGGGGGGCCCTGCCAGGTTTACACCCCCTGGGACCTGAGTACAGGCCCTGTCATCAGGAACCCCCCCTCTCTGCCCAACCTGCTCCGATTAGGAGTTTCAGCAGACTGCGGGAGATACCCGCAGTCAATTTTGAGACTGCAAAGAGAAGAGCTATCTACCTCCTCCTCATGCACTACATTGCCATGTCCTCTCGAGCAGACACAGCGTGGAGGCAGGCCCTAGGAGAAGAGCAAGGGCCCCAATGGAAGGCTTTCTATGCAGCACCCATCCCTAAACATAACGGAGCCCTTTGTATTGGCCATAGGCTAGAGGGGATTTCAGGTGCTCCAGCACCAAACCCAGGAGTCAGTACTCCACATCATTTGGTTTTGTCCCTACCTAACCCCCTTCCTCTCTTTCCTATGAAACCTGTTTCTAAAGTTTTGGTTCTCTTTCTCTCCCCACTTTCTAATTTATGGGCGGCAATATGCAGCCATTCTGCCTTGCCAACTACCTCCTGGCCGAGGTCAAAGTATCCATCAGTAGGACCTCAGAGGCGAGACGGGCTAGAGAAATCCCGGCCACGTGCGAGACCTTGTTTAGGTCACTGGTGCACTCCAGAGTGAGGTTGGAGCACTCCCATGCAGTTAACACCAACACATTCAATAAATTCACGGCCGGCTGGGCCATAAATGGTGTTGCTCTGCCTGAGGTACACTCTGCAGTTAAACATCTAGACCTCTAGGAGAGAATGGTCCATAATGATGAGCTAAAGGACACTGATTAGGGGCTCCTCCAAAGCAGCACAAGGTCTACTGGAATGACACAACAAATGTGTAAGTGGTAGATGTTAGATTATACCTGCTCCAACATGCAATAACAATGTATTCTGTATTTTGTGTTACAGAGGGCTCTCAGTGACATCACCAGTGACAGCCAGCAAAGCCCACAGGCGATGTCCCCTCTCACGTGGTGACTCCCTTGCCAGTAACACTGCAGTATACCGGGCTCCTCCTTACAGTATACCACTGTCTGCCCTGTGCTCAATCAGACTCATGGATTCTCGTATTTAACCTTTGGACCTGGCACTGCAAAAACATAAAAGGGGTTTTATCAAGTTGATTTTGCCCCCTAAAGTCTGCAGATGTTTCCTGGACTAGAGGTTCATTCCAGATGTGTTTTCAGGGTGATACAGTCAGCGGTATTAAACAAGACCAACACTGAGCCGCAGCCCCAAGCAAACAAGGAGAAAATGGTGTAATATGTTCCAGAATACCTTGGACATGTATGAAGCTGAGAGATCAGTGCATATAAAGCGGAGCTCAGGACCCATACTTCTTATCTTCTCCTATACGGACTGAGGGATAGTCTTGTAACTCCTTCTCCCTCCACAGCGACAGAGAGAGAGGGGACTGTGGAGGTGCAGGTACTTCACAATAAAGTTTAGCTGCAATTTCTGCACTGCTAGCACTGCAACGTCGCAGTCATGCTTGTGAACTGATGCTTTAAAGCATGCAATACCTCTGATACTCATCAGGTTACTAAAGCAATGAATTAAGTTTCAGCACCAATTCTCAATATGCATAAATCAATTGCAATCAGTTTTAATAAAGTATTTTGGAATACTCTGCTTGGTTAGAACAGTCTGAGCACTGGATCCTGTAAAGCCGGGTAGCTCAGGTTTACTGCCCTTAAGAAGCAATTAAACAGTTCAAGCTGTGAGTGCTGTGGCTACTGTTCATCCCATACAACTGCAGGGTGCATCTCTGCTCGCTGCCGTAGCTTGATTTTTTGCAGCAACTTATGCAAACAAATTGCTCCTTAAAGCTTGTGAGAAGCAGCCTAGTGCTGAGCTTCTGGACCCAGCTGCAGTCCTCCCTCTGCCTGCTGCTTGACTGAGGAGAGCGGGATATTTAAGGGACCTCCCCTTATTCACTGCTTCAGCAGAGGAAATGATAATCTGGGGCCTCAGCTGTACAAACCGATCACAGGGGTGAATCTGCCCCAGAAGTCAGAGACTGTTTTCTGCCAGCAGATCCTAGCAACAGACAAACTGTGCTCTCCCGAACTTTATAGAGAGTTTTGTGGGTATAATGGAGAGAAATAGAAAACATTTCCAGAAGAAATCACAGCAGAGATCTGGGTCTGATGCAAGACTTTGCACTTATCCTGGCAGGTTTACATAGGATTCTGCAGCAATTTCACTCTTTCTCCAGGCATTTGGCCCAATGTGTGTGTCTTATAGACTAGTCCTGGATATTAGGGTATTTGGGATGAAGTGGGACTCCCTAGCCCTGACCAGCATCCCGGTGGATGCGGCATGAACAGTATCGCAATTTAAGAGAGCATGGGACAGGCATGGAGGATTCCTAGTGGAAGGAAAATCAGAGATGAAGTAGACTGCCCTGTGGGCACAATAGCTGAGACTTTCTCTGTCTCCTCCTGTCCCCTCTCGGTGAGCACACATCGGCCACCCATTCCTGCACTGAACGAGAGACCATGGCCTGCCACTCAGACAGAGGTTTCTCTCTTCTTACAATGCAAGGCAGGAAGAATGAAGAGAGGAGCAGTAATTCTCATGATTGTCCTCCCTCCCTGTAGTACATATACTAATAATAATATTGAACTGGGCATTCATGTTTTCAAGCCTTGTGTATCTCTGATTTGTTGTGGACTGTGCAGATAACATTTTCACGTGGGGAAAGTTGAAACAGAAGAACCTCAGGGAATTGCATACACTTTGGGGTTTTCAGAGCACTTTTTTGGATGAAACTTTAAATCTGAGTTTTGCAGCATCCCAGCCTGGTGCACATCTAAATATCTGTACCAGTGACTGCGCTCTGTGCCTCTCTGGAGCCAGGAACTCCGTTCCACCTCAGCAGAGACCGCAAGCACTGAATGACACACAAGGGATCCTGTGCAAAAAAAAGCTTTCAGCACCTTGGCCAGTGTGAGAGAAGCTGGACTCTGGCCCTACTCCCCCACAAAAACAATCCCCAAATTCTGCTGCAATATCTTCAAGGCGTGAATGTGCCAGGGAAGGTGCTTTTATACATCCCTTTTTGTAGCACTCAGACCTTTATACAAAAGAAAGGCAAAAAAATATCTATGCATTTATAAATCCAGATAATGTACTTTTTATCTTCTGTTTTATACTCAAAGAAATCAAGTGTTTTTAAAAGTAGGACACAAGCTTGTGAGTGAGTCCTCTCTGAGGCTGGGAGCTGGGAGGTGAGTGAGTCCTCTCTGAGGCTGGGAGCTGAGCAGTGAGTGAGTCCTCTCTGAGGCTGGGAGCTGGGAGTTGAGTGAGTCCTCTCTGAGGCTGGGAGCTGGGAGTTGAGTGAGTCCTTTCTGAGGCTGGGAGCTGGGAGGTGAGTGAGTCCTCTCTGAGGCTGGGAGCTGGGAAGTGAGTGAGTCCTCTCTGAGGCTGGGAGCTGGGAGTTGAGTGAGTCCTCTCTGAGGCTGGGAGCTGGGAAGTGAGTGAGTCCTCTCTGAGGCTGGGAGCTGGGAGGTGAGTGAGTCCTCTCTGAGGCTGGGAGCTGGGAAGTGAGTGAGTCCTCTCTGAGGCTGTGAGCTGGGCAGTGAGTGAGTCTGCTCTGAGGCTGGGAGCCGGGAGGTGAGTGAGTCTGCTCTGAGGCTGTGAGCTGGGCGGTGAGTATGCGCTATCACTCATCAGTACTGCATGTATGCAGAACTCACCTTCTTCCTAATGAAGAAGAGATGAGTTTATGGTTTTAGCTCAGTTTTCAGCCTCCTTCTTCAGTCAGCAAAGGAATATTGCATCCTACAGAGCAGAGGAGCTGTCTTGTTCCATAGGTGGTGTGCAGACTCCTGATATTTGAATGAGTCTTTATAGAAATCTACTACAAGAACCAATTCACGGCAAAGATGCAATAGACCAGGCAGAGGTCAGCATCACAAATGTTTATGCTCTGTGCAAGTCTGGGTTTTCTCCTTCATTGGAAGCAGACCCCAGGGTTTTTTTAAATTTATTTCTGAACAGCTGGGGGTCACACTCAGTCCTTGCCCAGTCCCATCAGCCCTGGGATGGATTCTTTGAACTGGGGGGTGGAGAATAGACTTCCAGGGCACAAGGCATGGGGGTGACTCTTGTCCAAAATACAGCTGCCAAGCTCTTTTTTTTTGGGGGGGGGGGGGGAAGATACGACCATGCCACTCCCTGTTAAACAAACTCCATTGGTTGCCTTTTCCCTTCTGCGTTCAATATAAAACTGGATGTGTCCCATGTAAAGCCTTCCATTGGGGACCCCTGCTGATTCAGCTCCTCTTTTATTCCCTTATCCTCCAACAAGTGCTCTAAGGATTCCTACAAATAAGGAAATTCATCTGGAGATTACTAGAGAATCATGTTTCGCCCATTCAGGCCTAGTCTTGTAGAACACATTATGCCTTGAGAAAGATTTTTTTTAATTTTGCAAGAATCTTAACACTTTTCTTTTTATAAAAACCTTTCATACTTGATTAGAGTGATACTGTTTTTATGTTCTTCTTGTCTTGTTTTTGTTTTTATTTGCATTGTATGCTGTGAATATATTGTCATGTTATGAGTATATTTTACCGTTTTATTTTCCATAATATTGTAATTGTTTCTGTTTTAATCTGTTTTATTTTATATCATAGAATTGTAAATTACTTTGATTGTATTGAGGAAAGGCAATAAATTAAGTTAAATAAATTAACTAATTAACTAAGAGACCCAGTTTTTGGTCATCTACAGAATTTGGTGCCTTAGGCAGGTGCCTAAGCTACCTTTTCCTAAATCCAGGCTGTTGCGTCCAGTGGCCCGTGGGCTGTCCCTGCAAACCGCTGGCCTTACCTTTATGGCTAGGCCGGCCACTCGGCCTCCCAATGTGGCAAACATCACGTGGCAGCACGCTGCCAGCTTCCACGCACTGCACCTCTCTCTAGGCCTAGGCATGCCCGATGTCACCAGCAGGGCCCTATAAAGGGCACTTCCCATGATGCTCCCTGCCCCAGCAACAGGTTCAGCTACCTTGTGTAGTCTGTATTGTTACGAAGCTGTTCCACTCTTCATCTGCCTTGCCCGTCCCTCTTCCTCGCCCTTGAATGGATACTTAGTTTTGACCCTTGAAATGCCTGATTGCCGCCTGCCTATGAGTCTTGCCCGGCCTTGGATCGCATCTTCAGTCATTAGCAGTGACCCTCGCCAGCACCCAACCTAAGGGGAATGTGGGCTGGTAGAGGTGAAGCCCCAGACTGACCTCTGCTTTGCCTGGATCCTACCCGCAGGCAGAGCCAATCTCACCTCAGCCCAAGAGTCCACAGGTATAACACGGCCCTACTCTTATTCCTAGTTCTCCTCTTCAGATTGCAAATAGGGATCTTTCAGAATGAACAGTGCAGGCAGCAGGGAAAAGTGAATTCTCTTTTCCTCAGTCTTGGGCAGGAAGAATGATGGCAAACTTGAAAAAGACTCTGTCCGAAAGAGAGAGGGTCTCCTCTCTCCGCTGTCCATAAACCGGACGTGAGATGGAGCAGCAGGTCTTCTCTCAACCCAGGGAACTCTTTAAGTAAAAATGCCAGTCCGATCTCCGTCGCAGGCCACCACATGGGCTGCGCTCTGTCCCAGGCCCGTTACTGGGGCCAACAGACAAAGTGCAGAAGAACAAGACGCAATAAGCTCTACCTACAGAAAAAAACATACAAATAAAATAAAACAACACATACACCTCTGAAACGATACAAAACGAGAACGACGTAAAACAAAACTCTTCTAAACAAACCCTCCCACACGAAACCCCCAAGGTGCCAAAAAAGGCAGCGCCATGCGTAGTAAGCTGAGAATTGTAGTTTTCTCTCCACAAATAAAGCCTTCATTGACTCTGCCCTTTTGTATGCTATTCCCAGGAAGTGACTCTGTTTCTGGTCTGAAAAGTTCCCAGGGCTGATCGATGTAACCTAACGTGTCTGAGCTGCCAGGGTTTTTTCTTGCCTCTTCTGAGGGGGTTACAGAGTTGGCTCACACCGGAAGCTCTGAGAAGACAAATTTACTTATTTAAAATGATTTATTACTCGCGCTCTCCAGGGGTATTAGGTGAGGTACAAATAAAACAGAGAAGACAACAATAAATGAATGAACAAGGTGACACCATAATGATGTCCATGTACCTGTGGCAGCTGAGCGGTCTATAATCATCACGTCATGGGACACTGTCCCAAAAATAGGATGACATTTTTTATTAGTCTGCTCATGTTTTCAAACCAAAATGTTCAGACCTCAAAGTCGTGATTGATTAGAAAAAAAGGCATGTTTTCCTTGTAGAGTGAGCTGACTTATTAGACTGTTACCTACTGGTGGCGAGGTCTGTGGGCTGCAGTGGCTCTTTGGCCAGGGGGACTCTGTGACCCTGACTGCCCACACTGCCACCCTGCTCGACGTTGCTTGGCCTACATAATGAGACAGGAGGAGCTCCTGGGTGCTGCCGTTCACCACCTGACACACTGAGGCACTTTCATCACGGCGATCAGATGTCACTGTGACAGGATTTGTGCAGCAGATCTTCCATTTCTGAGAAATACTAACATTTCCCATGATGCTGTCTGTTCTCAGCACCCCCTTGACCTTTTAGTTACCACTATTGCTCTGACAATAAACCTTCACAAAACTCAATTTTCAGCAATTATTACTTAAGCCTTCACTGTTTCTGATTCAAGAGTTACAGCAGATCCCAAAAGGCTTAGCCTTCTCTCTCAGGAGGATGCCACATGACTGGTTATGGTCCATAAATCAGCTCTCTCTGTGCTGAAAGGGTTCCCTTTCGCCGGGTGTCACTAGCACTGAATGGCATTTGTTGGCAGGGCTTGCTCTGCAATGTTTCTTAGGGGGCTGCAGGCATTAAGGATCCCAGCTGGTTGCGCTCGGCGTGGTTTCTGAGGCCAGCGGACAGTGGGCAGACTGGCAGCACGGTACCCGACAAGCACTAGCAGTCTCGTGGTCTGATGGTTTCATGCGGCAGAACCAAAGGCCTGAATATAAGGCGTGAGCACTTTGACCCTGCGGCTGGCTTTGACCATTTATTTTCATCACTCGTATGCCTTGGGGCTGGTGGGATATCGTGAGTAGATTTTGTTATTTCTGGCTGATGATCAGTGGTGAGACAGAACCAGGAAGAAACTGGTCCTGTTCCTCCCTGCAGCCTTCCTTATGAGCAGAAAGGGGCATTAATCCCCGGGACAGCAGGACACATGAACTTGTTTGGCAAGACTGGGGTTGGGCGTTGCCAAATGACTCCATTTCCAGAGGAAACCTTTCGGCCAGTCCTGGTCTGTTAACTTACATGCTCTTTAAACCTGAACCTCAGGCGGCAGCAGCAGCAGGACGTGGAAGCAGAGGACTGTCCTAACGCCTGCCTCCAGGCACTGGGGTCCCTGGCAGCTTTGGGGGGTCTCACAGCCGATTCCTAAGGGCAGACGGAGAGAATCCACAGCCTCCAGAGCTTGCCTGAGGCAAATCAGCATTGCTGGCCATTCCTACTTCCGCAGCTATTAGTGAATGTCCCAATGAGAAGCAAAAAGAGATTGCACATCACGATTTCCCAAAAAAGTATGTCACGGAGGAGGGTGTGACCCAAGCAATCCCTATTCTGTTTTCTCCTGGAACATTCAGTACCCGACAGGCCTGCCAGGGTGGCGGGGCAAAGGAGGTGCTGGGAAATCAATGAGCAGCTGACAGTTGGGATTGGGAATAGGAGCTAAGACTGATGCACATCCTCATTATAGGATTGTATATCAGGATTGTGTTGCGTACAATACACCTCACCCAGTTACAGGCAATGTCAACAGATGAGAAAATAACAAAGAAGGAAGTGAAAGCCTGGTATCCCACGCTTTTCAACATTGCCCCATCAGATTCCAGATGTTGTTCATAGCGTATCATAGGAACATTTCCATAGTAGGTCAGACCAAAGATCCATCAAGCCCAGCATCCTGTTTCCAACAGTGACCACTCCAGGCTACAAGTACCTGGCAAGTACCCAAAAACTAAATAGATCCCATGCTACTGATGCCAGTAATAGCAGTGGCTATTTTCTAAGTCAACTTGATTAATAGCCGTTAATGGACTTCTCCTCCAAGAACTTATCCAAACCTTTTTTAAACACAGCTACACTAACTGCACTAACCACATCCTCTGGCAACAAATTCCAGAGCTTTATTGTGCGTTGAGTGAAAAAGAATTTTCTCCGATTAGTCTTAAATGTGCTACTTGCTAACTTCATGGAGTGCCCCCTAGTCTTATTATCCGAAAGAATAAATAACAGATTCACATTTACCCATTCTAGACCTCTCATGATCTTAAAGACCTCTATCATATCCCCCCTCAGTCGTCTCTTCTCCAAGTTGAAAAGTCCTAACCTCTTTAGTCTTTCCTCATAGGGGAGTTGTTCCATTCCCCTTATCATTTTGGTAGCCCTTCTCTGTACCTTCTCCATCGCAACTATATCTTTTTTGAGATGCAGCGACCAGAATTGTACATAGTATTCAAGGTGTGGTCTCACCATGGAGTGATACAGAGGCATTATGACATTTTCAGTTTTATTCACCATTCCCTTCCTAATAATTCCTAACATGCTGGAGCTTCCCTGTGGGTTTGGATCTGATTGCTGCACATTTAGAGGAAGTTGTTGTGCCTCCGAATGGACACATTGAGCGTGGGTTAAAAAGTACTGAAAACCTTGCTCTGCATCTAACACATACAAAGCATGCTGTAACTCGAGTGAACTTTTATGATTTTCAAGGGCACAAACAGGCCTAGTTCTTAGGAGACCCGCAATGAATACTCATGAGATACATTTGGACGTACAGGGCCTTATTTAAAAATAATTTTTGCCTCATTCTGTGCCTATGGGAAAATCTTTATTGAATAAAGGCCTTAAATTAAATAGAATATACATAATTTGCATGTCTTTGTGGAAAACAACCCGGGTTGCAAATTCAGGAATATGGGATTTTATATCTGCTTGTAGTGGCTAAGGCTTCAATAAGATCAATTGCTTTGAAGTTTCTCTGTATTAAGCTCTGCTCTATACAGGTAACCTTCGCTTCAAGCAGGCAAGTGCTCCATTCTCTCAATAGTAACTTACACTTTCCTGAACCTTTCTCTGCAGAAATCTCTCTGCTGAGTGCAGTTACCCTACTCTGAATGTTTTTCTGTAGTAACCTTGGCTTTCTACAGTTAATAAATTGATCCTTTCACCATGGTAACTTCTGCTCCACGTAGTCACTCGCACTGCACTTACCCTATAGTAATCTTTGCTCTTTTAAGTTACACTGCCTTTACCCCTTCTCTGTAGTAACCTCTGCTCCATGAAGGTACTCACACTGCCTTTTCACTATAGTAATCTTTGTGCTGTGTAGTTACATTGCCCTTACCCCTCTCTGTAGTAACCTCTGCTCCATGCAGTCGCTTGCACTGCACTTACCCTATAGTAATCTTTGCTCTTTTAAGTTACACTGCCCTTACCCCTTCTCTGTAGTAACCTCTGCTCCATGAAGGTACTCACACTGCCTTTTCACTATAGTAATCTTTGCTCTGTGCAGTTACATTGTCCTTACCCCTTCTCTGTGGTAACCTCTGCTCCATGCAGTCGCTCGCACTGCACTTACCCTATAGTAATCTTTGCTCTGTGCAGTTACATTGTCCTTACCCCTTCTCTGTGGTAACCTCTGCTCCATGCAGTCGCTCGCACTGCACTTACCCTATAGTAATCTTTGCTCTGTGCAGTTACATTGTCCTTACCCCTTCTCTGTAGTAACCTCTTCTCCATGCAGTCGCTCGCACTGCACTTACCCTATAGTAATCTTTGCTCTGTGCAGTTACACTGTCCTTACCCCTTCTCTGTGGTAACCTCTGCTCCATTAAGTTATTCGTACTGCTCTTATCCTATAGTACTCTTTGCTCTTTGAAGTTAAACTGCCCTTAATCTTTGCCTATAATAACTTCTTCATGTAGTTACTCACACTCCCCTTTTACTTTTTCTGATAACCTGACCTGTCAGCAGCCATCGAGGGCTGGGAGTGAATACCTCTGCTCTAGGGTATACATATTCCCATTTGCTTTATGATTTATTTTTATGTTATTTATTTAAAAGATTTTATATACCATTGTTCATAATCACATCACAACGGTGTACTAAAACCTTAAGAAAACATTTAAAATGTTGAAGACCACTGACCATTTTAGTAGCCTCCATCTGGACTATGTTTATATCCTTTTGAAGGTGTGGTCTCCAGAACTGTATACAGATCCCACCTCTTTGTTTGTGTTAAGAAAAATTTCACCCCCAATACTGTACCACTCCCTTGGGTTTTGCAACTCAAATGCTTAATTTAACATTTTTTAGCATTAAATCGTAGCTGCCAGACTAGACCATTCCTCAAGCTCTGCTAGATCCCTCCTCATGTTTTCTACACCTTCCTGGCTGTCTACCTTCCTGCAAGTTTAGGTATCATCTGCAAAAAGACAAATCTTTCCTGACAATTCTTTTGCAATATCACTTATGAAAATGTTGAAAAGAATCAGTCCAAGGACCAATCCCTATGGCAAACCAACAAACTCTAGTGACGTTCCTCTCCTCAGAATGACCGCCATTTACCACTCCCCTTTGTCACCTCCCACTGAACCCATTTCCAACCCAGTCAGTCACTAAGGGCCCTCGATTTATTTATGTAATGGCCTCTCAGTTCAGATAGATGAACAGGGAGATGACCATCCCCTTCAGGAGATTTTATAACCAGCTCTCTCCTGAGAGCTTGGGGGCAGTGTAGCTTGTTGTTGAAGGTTTATGAGATGTTGGAGCTCTTCCTATATTGTCTTTTGGACTTTCTCTTAGGACTTCAGCAAACTCTGCTGGGAGTTTGGGAGTTAGGTTAGGGCTCTGCCCTGCTTATCCACTCCCTGGGATATTTTGTGCTTTTGAAAGAATTGAATTGGTAGGAAGCCTGGTGAGACCCCTGGACACAGCTTGGTGAGAAGGCATAGGGAACCCTTTATTTGGAGGCCCCAGGCTGGGGAAGACCTGCCATCTACACATGGTGACCCAGTGCTCTTTGACCTCAGTTTGGGAAATTATTTTGAGAAGATCTGGGAAGAAACATTTGGCTGCCCATCAGAAGGCATGACAAGAGCTGTTTGGTTGATAGTGGATCCCTCCCATCAGGGATTCATCTGAGATCACGAGAGTGCTGAAGACCTGCTCATTGGCAGTAAAGAGGACACCCATGGGGAGATTCATCTGAGAGAACGAGAGTGCTGAAGACCTGCTCACTGGGAGTAAAGCGGACACCCACGGGGAGCTTCATCTGAGAGAACGAGAGAGCTGAAGACCTGCTCACTGGAAGTAAAGAGGACACCCACGGGGAGATTCATCTGAGAGAACGAGCGTGCTGCTCACTGGCAGTAAAGAGGACACCCATGGGGAGATTCATCTGAGAGAACGAGAGTGCTGAAGACCTGCTCACTGGGAGTAAAGAGGACACCCATGGGGAGATTCATCTGAGATCACGAGAGTGCTGAAGACCTGCTCACTGGGAGTAAAGAGGACACCCATGGGGAGATTCATCTGAGAGAACGAGAGTGCTGAAGACCTGCTCACTGGGAGTAAAGAGGACACCCATGGGGAGATTCATCTGAGAGAACGAGAGTGCTGAAGACCTGCTCATTGGGAGTAAAGAGGACACCCATGGGGAGATTCATCTGAGAGAACGAGAGTGCTGAAGACCTGATCGCTGGGAGTAAAGAGGACACCCATGGGGAGATTCATCTGAGATCATGAGAGTGCTGAAGACCTGCTCATGGCAGTAAAAAGGACACCCATGGGGAGATTCATCTGAGATCACGAGAGTGCTGAAGACCTGCTCACTGGGAGTAAAGAGGACACCCACGGGGAGATTCATCTGAGATCACGAGAGTGCTGAAGACCTGCTCACTGGGAGTAAAGAGGACACCCACGGGGAGATTCATCTGAGATCACGAGAGTGCTGAAGACTTGCTCACTGGGAGTAAAGAGGACACCCACGGGGAGATTCATCTGAGATCACGAGAGTGCTGAAGACCTGCTCACTGGGAGTAAAGAGGACACCCACGGGGAGATTCATCTGAGATCACGAGAGTGCTGAAGACTTGCTCACTGGGAGTAAAGAGGACACCCACGGGGAGATTCATCTGAGATCACGAGAGTGCTGAAGACCTGCTCACTGGGAGTAAAGAGGCCACCCACGGGGAGATTCATCTGAGATCACGAGTGTGCTGAAGACCTGCTCACTGGGAGTAAAGAGGACACCCATGGGGAGAGGATGCAGGGCTCGATGGACCTTGGTCTGACCCAGCCTGGCACTTCTTATGTTCTTATGTACAGGATGATGGGCTCGTGATCTTGGTCTGACCCAGCCTGGCACTTCTTATGTTCTTATGTACGGGATGCTGGGCTCGATGGACCTTGGTCTGACTCAGCAGGGCACTTCTTATGTTCTTATGTACAGGATGCTGGACTCAATGGACCTTGGTCTGACCCAGCCTGGCACTTCTTATGTTCTTATGTACGGGATGCTGGGCTCGATGGACCTTGATCTGACTCAGCAGGGCACTTCTTATGTTCTTATGTACAGGATGCTGGGTTCGATGGTCTGACACAGCCTGGCACTTCTTATGTATAGGATGCTAGGCTCGATGATCTGACCCAGCCTGGCACTTCTTATGTATGGGATGCTGGGCTCGATGGACCTTGGTCTGACCCAGCCTGGCACTTCTTATGTACAGGATGCTGGGCTCGATGGTCTGACCCAGCCTGGCACTTCTTATGTACGGGATGCTGGGCTCGATGGACCTTTGTCTGACCCAGCCTGGCACTTCTTATGTTCTTATGTACAGGATGCAGGGCTCAATGGACCTTGGTCTGACCCAGCCTGGCACTTCTTATGTTCTTATGTACAGGATGCTGGGCTCGATGGACCTTGGTCTGACCCAGCCTGGCACTTCTTATGTTCTTATGTACAGGATGCAGGGCTCAATGGACCTTGGTCTGACCCAGCCTGGCACTTCTTATGTTCTTATGTACAGGATGCAGGGCTCGATGGACCTTGGTCTGACCCAGCCTGGCACTTCTTATGTTCTTATGTACAGGATGCAGGGCTCGATGGACCTTGGTCTGACCCAGCCTGGCACTTCTTATGTTCTTATGTACAGGATGCAGGGCTCAATGGACCTTGTTCTGACCCAGCCTGGCACTTCTTATGTTCTTATGTACAGGATGATGGGCTCGATGGACCTTGGTCTGACCCAGCCTGGCACTTCTTATGTTCTTATGTACAGGATGCTGGGCTCGATGGACCTTGGTCAGACCCAGCCTGGCACTTCTTATGTTCTTATGTACAGGATGCAGGGCTCGATGGACCTTGGTCTGACCCAGCCTGGCACTTCTTATGTTCTTATGTACAGGATGCTGGGCTCGATGGACCTTGGTCTGACCCAGCCTGGCACTTCTTATGTTCTTATGTACAGGATGCAGGGCTCAATGGACCTTGGTCTGACCCAGCCTGGCACTTCTTATGTTCTTATGTACAGGTTGCAGGGCTCGATGGACCTTGGTCTGACCCAGCCTGGCACTTCTTATGTTCTTATGTACAGGATGCAGGGCTCGATGGACCTTGGTCTGACCCAGCCTGGCACTTCTTATGTTCTTATGTACAGGATGCTGGGCTCGATGGACCTTGGCCTGACCCAGCCTGGCACTTCTTATGTTCTTATGTACAGGATGCAGGGCTCGATGGACCTTGTTCTGACCCAGCCTGGCACTTCTTATGTTCTTATGTACAGGATGATGGGCTCGATGGACCTTGGTCTGACCCAGCCTGGCACTTCTTATGTTCTTATGTACAGGATGCTGGGCTCGATGGACCTTGGTCTGACCCAGCCTGGCACTTCTTATGTTCTTATGTACAGGATGCTGGGCTCGATGGACCTCAGTCTGACCCAGCCTGGCACTTCTTATGTTCTTATGTACAGGATGCTGGGCTCGATGGACCTCAGTCTGACCCAGCCTGGCACTTCTTATGTTCTTATGCTGGACAGCCTGGATGCTCCCTTTTGGTGTTTATCTGCTGTCATTTACTGTGTTACTATGTTACTATGTTACTGTGTTACTATGTTACTATGTTACAATGTTCCTGTGTTACTGTGTTACATATTACCTGGGTCCATGCATTTGCTCCCACTGTGCTCACTCTCTTTTTTTTTAGTTTCTGTACTTTGTGCTCTGTTTTACCATCTCTAATCTGCTGGTACACTTTGTGAGTCATATAGAAAGAATTGAGAAAAAGCTGGTGATGGGCAGAGGTGTGAGTCTTGCCCAGGTATTTCTTCCTCCAAATAATCCATCCTAGGGAAGTGTTCCTGAGCACAAGGAGTGCGCTGCCAATCTCCTTCATCTCTGCTCTGCCTCCTTCACTCTGGAGTTTGCCCTGCACAGTAGTAACCCAGGGCTGATACTCATTCTCCCTGCCACAGTAAGTTAGGTATTAAACCTGATCGGACTTCATAAACTGGATTTTTCCATTTCCTAATTTGTAAATCTTTTAATTATGAGACGAATGAGAGTTTTCACAGCTTCTGAAAATATTTAAACAGGCTGACAAGTTGCAGGAAGACACCAGGAGCAGGTAAGCTGCTTCCGAAGCTGGCGAGGTAGAGGTGTATCTCTGCACACATTTCGCTGTACCTGTAAATGTGTGTCTTTTTTAGACTTTGAGCACCTTTGTGACTGTGCACATGTAATTATGAATGACTGTCTGTATTTCTGTAAATGTCAATGTATGTGGAAATGCATGCTTACATTTCTATCAAAAACAGGTATGTCTGATTTTGGACTGTAAATGTGTAAATATCTTTATTTTATTTATTTAAAATATGTATACCCACTCAATGCACTGATCTTGACAGTTTACAGTCAATATACATAAAATAATAATGTATAAAATATTAATTTAAAAGCATGAATAATGATATGTATGCATGTCTCTCTGTATTCCGTCTGTCTCTATATTTGTGCATTTGTAACTTTGTGGATATTGCTCTTAATTTAAGGAGGAAAGGGGGTGTTCATTTGAACTGTTTCAGTTTTAGGGAAAGTGTATAGAAATGAAGAAGAGAGAAATCTCTAGACTGAGGACTTGTATGAACACTTGTTCTGTATACGCAGAGACAACTCTAGAAGTCAGGCACAATATAAGTGCCAATCTAGGTCAGACTAATGGTCCAGTGAGCCCAGCATCCTGTCTCCAGCAGTGACCAATCCTGGTTACAATTATCCAGAAGATCACCTTTATGTTGCTCACTCCCAGATGTTCTAGGAGGTGATAATCCTCATGTCTGCCTGGCAAATAAGTATCAATGGATCTGTCCTACAGAAACTTCTTCAAACTTTTTTGAAACCAACTCTGGTATTAACTTTGACCACATCCTCCGGTAACAAATTCCTCATTGCAGGCTGCTATCTGTGAATGTTACAGTGTGAGCTGGTGCTTGTGAATGTTACAGTGTGAGCTGGCGCTTGTGAATGTTACAGGGTGGGCTGGTGCTTGTGAATGTTACAGGATGGGCTGGTGCTTGTGTGAATGTTACAGTGTGAGCTAGTGCTTGTGAATGTTACAGGGTGGGCTGGCGCTTGTGAATGTTACAGTGTGAGCTAGTGCTTGTGAATGTTACAGGGTGGGCTGGTGCTTGTGAATGTTACAGGGTGGGCTGCCGCTTGTGAATGTTACAGGGTGGGCTGGTGCTTGTGAATGTTACAGTGTGAG
The DNA here is from genome assembly GCF_901001135.1 of Rhinatrema bivittatum. NCBI lineage: Eukaryota > Metazoa > Chordata > Amphibia > Gymnophiona > Rhinatrematidae > Rhinatrema > Rhinatrema bivittatum. The sequence goes on along the minus strand of NC_042628.1, from coordinate 2,053,011 downwards.
CTAGTGCTTGTGAATTTTTTTTTATTTATTTATTTAAAAGTCTTATATACCGCAACAATGGGTAGGTAAACTATCCGTCTAGGTGGTTCACATATTTGAACATACATAATTTAGTCACATTTTAAAACATACTTACATAATGTGAATGTTACAGGATGGGCTGGTGCTTGTGAATGTTACAGGGTGGGCTGGTGCTTCTAATTGTTCCTGGGTGGGCTGGCGCTTGTGAATGTTACAGTGTGAGCTGGTGCTTGTGAATGTTACGTGTGGATTGATAACTTGTGATTGTTGTGGTGTGTGTTGGTGCTTGTGAATGTTACAGGGTGGGCTGGTGCTTCTAATTGTTCCTGGGTGGGCTGGCGCTTGTGAATGTTACAGTGTGGGCTGGCACTTGTGAATGTTATGTGTGGATTGATAACTTGTGATTGTTGTGGTGTGTGTTGGTGCTTGTGAATGTTACAGGGTGGGCTGGTGCTTCTAATTGTTCCTGGGTGGGCTGGCGCTTGTGAATGTTACAGTGTGGGCTGGCACTTGTGAATGTTACAGTGTGAGCTGGTGCTTGTGAATGTTACAGGGTGGGCTGGTGCTTGTGAATGTTATGTGTGGATTGATAACTTGTGGTTGTTGTGTGAGTTGGTGCTTGTGAATGTTACAGTGTGAGCTGGCACTTGTGAATGTTATGTGTGGATTGATAACTTGTGATTGTTGTGGTGTGTGTTGGTGCTTGTGAATGTTACAGTGTGAGCTGGCACTTGTGAATGTTATGCGGTGGGCTGGTGCTTGTGAATGTTATGTGTGGATTGATAACTTGTGATTGTTGTGGTGTGTGTTGGTGCTTGTGAATGTTACAGTGTGAGCTGGCACTTGTGAATGTTATGCGGTGGGCTGGTGCTTGTGAATGTTATGTGTGGATTGATAACTTGTGATTGTTGTGGTGTGTGTTGGTGCTTGTGATTGTGCCAGAGTGAGCTGGCACTCATGAGTCTTGTAGCTTTGGGCTGGTGCTTGCCATTGTTATGTGTGGGCTGGCAGTAAGAAGCATATCACTGCCAGCCAGAGTTATGTCACCACAGAAAATGGGTGTCTGCCCAGTTCTCTATTTCGTAAGTATAAGGAATGAATTAGAAAAACAGGTTCTTAAGAGGGAAAGGATATGGCTTAATATGCAGTATTGCATTTGTTTTTCATTCACATTGTATTCCAAAGCCCCTCACCAGCAGTTACCCAGAATATGATGAAAGGAAGAAGCCAGAGGAGTCACTGCGCCAGTGGATCTGATGGAAGAGTTAAGATAGTCCCAGAGTTTTAATTTTCTGTTGCAAAGTTTTTTCGTATGAAGAAATTCCCCAAATTATGTTGAAATAGGAACTGAAAAAACAGAACTGAATCATCTGTCCCTTATAACCTGGTGCCAGGTAGCCACTCTAGAATGAATAAATAGATGGATATACAGATAGATAAGATATTACATAGAGGAATAAATACTCTACAGGGTGCTGGACAGACAGATGGAGAGATAATACTGTACATAGTGATGGGTCCATACTCTAGACAGTGATGGACAGACAGATGGAGAGATAGATACTGTACACAGTGATGGGAGCAAGCATTAGAGGGTGATGGACAGACAGATGAAGAGATAGATACTGTACATAGTGATGGATACATACACTACAGGGTGGACATTAAAATTGTTGGCCCAGGGTGCTGTGACAATCAAAAAAGCAAACAGAACGTTAGGAATTATTAGGAAGGGAATGGCAAATAAAACGGAGGATGTCATAATGCCTCAGTATCTCTCCATGGTGAGACCACACCTTGAATACTGTGTGCAATTCTGGTCACCACATTTCAAAAAGATATAGCTGCACTGGAAAATGTTCAGAGAAGGGCGACCAAAATGATAAGGGGCATAGAACGGCTGCCCTATGAGGAAAGGCTAAAGAAGTTAGGGCTGTTCAGTTTGGTGAAGAGATGACTGAGGGGGGATATGATAGAAGTCTAGAAAATCACGAAAGGACTTGAACAAGTTAATGTAAATTGGTTATTTACTTTGTCAGATAATTGAAGGACCTGGGGTAATCCATGAAGTTAGCAAGTAGCTCATTTAAAACAAATCAAAGAAAAGCGTTTTTTTACTTAGCACATAGTTAAGCTCTGGAATTCATTGCCAGAGGATGTCGTTACAGCAGTTAGTGTAACTGGGTTTAAAAAAGGTTTGGATAAGTTCCTACAGGATAAATCCACAAACTACTATTACGGTAATTAATAAGCAATAGTAGCTTGTGATCTATCTAATGTTTACTTGCCAGGTACTTGTGACTTGGATTGGCCACTGTTGGAAACAAGATACTGGGCTTGATGGACCCTTGGTCTGACCCAGTATGGCATATCTTATGTTCTTATGTTCTTATGATGGACAGACAGATGGAGAGATAGATACTGTACTCAGTGATGGGTACGTACACTAGAAGGTGATAGACAAATGGAGAGATAGATTGTACACAGTGATGGGTACATACACTAGAGGGTGATGGACAGATAGATGGAGAGAGATACTGTACACAGTGATGGGTACATACACTAGAGGGTGATAGACAGACAGATGGTGAGACAGATACTGTACACAGTGATGGGTACATACACCAGAGAGTGATGGACAGACAGATGGAGAGATAGATACTGTACACACTGATGGGTACATACACCAGAGAGTGATGGACAGATAGATGGAGAGAGATACTGTACACAGTGATGGGTACATACACTAGAGGGTGATGGACAGATAGATGTAGAGAGATACTGTACACAGTGATGGGTGCATACATTAGAAGGTGATAGACAGATGGAGAAATAGATTGTACACATTGATGGCTACATACACTAAAGGGTAATGGACAGACACATGGAGAGACAGATATGGTATACAGTGATGGGTACATGCATTAGAGGGTGATGGACAGACAGATGGAGAGACAGATACTGTACACAGTGATGGCTACATGCATTAAAGGGTGCTGGACAGATAGATCAATCCTTATCTGCTTTTACACTGGATCCTGTATTTAATCAGAGAGATTTCTGTGCACTGATGGATTTCTTGACTCTCCTATTGTTAGGATACTGCTTGAAATCCATCTTTTCCATTAACAGATGACTAACACCATATGAATTACGTTGTTTAGCTTATCTGCAAAGATTTTTTGACTTAGGCTAGCTTGAGCATCATTGCCACTGCCTGACTCCTGCTTTCCCCATGTGCATCTTTTACACAGACCGTGCAGATCACTTCCACGTGTGCACAGTGATGGAGAGCAGAACGACCGTGAGCACTGCCTCTGCTGCCACCACACCTGCCTTGGATGCCTTTCCCCAGCAGACCCTTGAGGCCGTGGACATTGTGGTCCTGGTGCTCTACTTTGTTTTTGTCTTGGCCGTGGGATTATGGGTAAGACATTCCTCTGACATCCTCTTTATTCTTCAGGAAATGTAACCATGTTTGGTGTGGATGGAGCTTGCCGAATGTGTGTTCTTCTCCTCAGCTTCTCGCCTGCTGCAGCAGCCTGGCTGAGATGAGCTATGGGCAGTGCTTCTCAATCTTTCATGACTGCTGTACCCCCTTGGAGATTGTCTTGTGAACCCCTAGGATCGTAACATTTAAAAGTTCACAGCAAACATAATGCACATCTCTCTGTGGTATTTGGGTTTGGCATTCAATTGTCAAATATCAAGCCCCTGCCCCCACCCATGGGACACCGATGGTGTTGAAGTCACTTTGCACAGAAATTGGTGTGAAATCCGACGGTGCTGAGGAACCTGGAGAACACATTTCTTGTTGTATTTCATTGTCTCTTCCCAACAAATTGGTACCAGTTTAAAGCTTAAGGGAGAAATGGAAGGGGCTGAGGCAGGGTAAGGGAGTGCCAGTAAATCCAAGGGATGGGGGAGAAATATTACATGTGGAGGCTGCTCTCAGGTGAGAGACTCAGGAAATTACAAAGTCATGTCCTATTGTGGTCTGGCAAGGGGCTAAAAGGCTAGAAACCGAGAGTAGGACTAACTGGTCAGTTTTCCAAATGGACAAAGGTCCTTAGTGGGGCACCACGGGGATCGGCACTGGGACGGGTGCTGTTGGATGTATTCATAAACGATCTGACAAAGGGAATGACGAGGGAGGTAATCAGATTTGCAAATGCACAAAATTATTCAAAGTTATTGAAACAGCAGCGGATTGTGAGGAAGTTCAGAAGAACCTTGTGATGCTAGGAGACTGGGCAATTGAATGGCAGATGAAATTTAATGTGGAAAAGTGCAAAGTGATGCACACAGGGGAAAACTAATCCCAACTATAGGTTCTGGTTGGGAGTCACCAACCAGGAAAAGGACCTTGGAGTCCTTGTGGAGAATACGTTGAAATCCTCAGCTCAGTGTATGGCGGCGGGAGAAAAAGCAAATAGAATGTTAGGAATGACCCGAAAAGGAACGGAGGAGAAACGGAGAATGTCCTATTGCCTCTATATGGAGCCCTGGTGCGCCCGCACCTTGAGTACTGTGTGCAGCTCTGGTCCCTGCATCTCCAGAAAGACACAGCAGAACTGGAAGAGGTGCAGAGGGGGTGACAGAGATGATAAAGGGGAGGGAACATCTCTCCTGTCATGAGAGGCTACGCAGGCGAGAGCTCCTCAGCTTGGAAGAGACACAGCAGAACTGGAAGAGGTGCAGAAGGGGTGACAGATGATAAAGGGGAGGGAACATCTCTCCTGTCATGAGAGGCCACGCAGGCGAGAGCTCTTCAGCTGGGAAAAGAGACAGCAGAACTGGAAGAGGTGCAGAGGGGGTGACAGAGATGATAAAGGGGAGGGAACATCTCTCCTGTCATGAGAGGCTACGCAGGCGAGAGCTCTTCAGCTGGGAAAAGAGACAGCAGAACTGGAAGCGGTGCAGAGGGGGTGACAGAGATGATAAAGGGGAGGGAACATCTCTCCTGTCATGAGAGGCTACACAGGCGAGAGCTCTTCAGCTGGGAAAAGAGACAGCAGAACTGGAAGCGGTGCAGAGGGGGTGACAGAGATGATAAAGGGGAGGGAACATCTCTCCTGTCATGAGAGGCCACGCAGGCGAGAGCTCTTCAGCTTGGAAGAGACAGCAGAACTGGAAGAGGTGCAGAGGGGGTGACAGAGATGATAAAGGGGAGGGAACATCTCTCCTGTCATGAGAGGCTACGCAGGCGAGAGCTCTTCAGCTTGGAAAAGAGACAGCAGAATTGGAAGAGGTGCAGAGGAGGTGACAGAGATGATAAAGGGGAGGGAACATCTCTCCTGTCATGAGAGGCTACGCAGGCGAGAGCTCTTCAGCTTGGAAAAGACCCAGCAGAACTGGAAGAGGTGCAGAGGAGGTGACAGAGATGATAAAGGGGGAGGGAACATCTCTCCTGTCATGAGAGGCTACGCAGGCGAGAGCTCTTCAGCTTGGAAAAGACCCAGCAGAACTGGAAGAGGTGCAGAGGAGGTGACAGAGATGATAAAGGGGAGGGAACATCTCTCCTGTCATGAGAGGCCACGCAGGCGAGAGCTCTTCAGCTTGGAAAAGACCCAGCAGAACTGGAAGAGGTGCAGAGGGGGTGACAGAGATGATAAAGGGGAGGGAACATCTCTCCTGTCATGAGAGAACTACGCAGGCGAGAGCTCTTCAGCTTGGAAAAGACCCAGCAGAACTGGAAGAGGTGCAGAGGAGGTGACAGAGATGATAAAGGGGAGGGAACATCTCTCCTGTCATGAGAGGCCACGCAGGCGAGAGCTCTTCAGCTTGGAAGAGACACAGCAGAACTGGAAGAGGTGCAGAGGGGGTGACAGAGATGATAAAGGGGAGGGAACATCTCTCCTGTGATGAGAGAACTACGCAGGCGAGAGCTCTTCAGCTGGGAAAAGAGACAGCAGAACTGGAAGCGGTGCAGAGGGGGTGACAGAGATGATAAAGGGGAGGGAACATCTCTCCTGTCATGAGAGAACTACGCAGGCGAGAGCTCTTCAGCTGGGAAAAGACCCAGCAGAACTGGAAGAGGTGCAGAGGGGGTGACAGAGATGATAAAGGGGAGGGAACATCTCTCCTGTCATGAGAGGCCACGCAGGCGAGAGCTCTTCAGCTGGGAAAAGACCCAGCAGAACTGGAAGAGGTGCAGAGGGGGTGACAGAGATGATAAAGGGGAGGGAACATCTCTCCTGTCATGAGAGGCCACGCAGGCGAGAGCTCTTCAGCTGGGAAAAGACCCAGCAGAACTGGAAGCGGTGCAGAGGGGGTGACAGAGATGATAAAGGGGAGGGAACATCTCTCCTGTCATGAGAGGCCACGCAGGCGAGGGCTCTTCAGCTGGGAAAAGAGACAGCAGAACTGGAAGAGGTGCAGAGGGGGTGACAGAGATGATAAAGGGGAGGGAACATCTCTCCTGTCATGAGAGGCCACGCAGGCGAGGGCTCTTCAGCTGGGAAAAGAGACAGCAGAACTGGAAGAGGTGCAGAGGGGGTGACAGAGATGATAAAGGGGAGGGAACATCTCTCCTGTCATGAGAGGCCACGCAGGCGAGGGCTCTTCAGCTGGGAAAAGAGACAGCAGAACTGGAAGCGGTGCAGAGGGGGTGACAGAGATGATTAAGGGGAGGGAACATCTCTCCTGTCATGAGAGGCTACGCAGGCGAGGGCTCTTCAGCTGGGAAAAGACCCAGCAGAACTGGAAGCGGTGCAGAGGGGGTGACAGAGATGATAAAGGGGAGGGAACATCTCTCCTGTCATGAGAGGCTACGCAGGCGAGGGCTCTTCAGCTGGGAAAAGACCCAGCAGAACTGGAAGAGGTGCAGAGGGGGTGACAGAGATGATAAAGGGGAGGGAACATCTCTCCTGTCATGAGAGGCTACGCAGGCGAGAGCTCTTCAGCTGGGAAAAGAGACAGCAGAACTGGAAGAGGTGCAGAGGGGGTGACAGAGATGATAAAGGGGAGGGAACATCTCTCCTGTCATGAGAGGCTACGCAGGCGAGAGCTCCTCAGCTTGGAAAAGACCCAGCAGAACTGGAAGAGGTGCAGAGGGGGTGACAGAGATGATAAAGGGGAGGGAACATCTCTCCTGTCATGAGAGGCTATGCAGGCGAGAGCTCTTCAGCTGGGAAAAGAGACAGCAGAACTGGAAGAGGTGCAGAGGGGGTGACAGAGATGATAAAGGGGAGGGAACATCTCTCCTGTCATGAGAGGCTACGCAGGCGAGAGCTCTTCAGCTGGGAAAAGAGACAGGAGAACTGGAAGACGTGCAGAGGGGGTGACAGAGATGATAAAGGGGAGGGAACATCTCTCCTGTCATGAGAGGCTACGCAGGCGAGAGCTCCTCAGCTTGGAAAAGACACAGCAGAACTGGAAGAGGTGCAGAGGGGGTGACAGAGATGATAAAAGGGGAGGGAACATCTCTCCTGTCATGAGAGGCTACGCAGGGCGAGAGCTCTTCAGCTGGGAAAAGACAACAGCAGAACTGGAAGAGGTGCAGAGGGGGTGACAGAGATGATAAAGGGGAGGGAACATCTCTCCTGTCATGAGAGGCTACGCAGGCGAGAGCTCTTCAGCTGGGAAAAGACACAGCAGAACTGGAAGAGGTGCAGAGGGGGTGACAGAGATGATAAAGGGGAGGGAACATCTCTCCTGTCATGAGAGGCTACGCAGGGGAGAGCTCTTCAGCTTGGAAAAGACCCAGCAGAACTGGAAGAGGTGCAGAGGGGGTGACAGAGATGATAAAGGGGAGGGAACATCTCTCCTGTCATGAGAGGCTACGCAGGCGAGAGCTCTTCAGCTGGGAAAAGACCCAGCAGAACTGGAAGAGGTGCAGAGGGGGTGACAGAGATGATAAAGGGGAGGGAACATCTCTCCTGTCATGAGAGGCCACGCAGGCGAGAGCTCTTCAGCTGGGAAAAGAGACAGCAGAACTGGAAGAGGTGCAGAGGGGGTGACAGAGATGATAAAGGGGAGGGAACATCTCTCCTGTTATGAGAGGCTACGCAGGCGAGAGCTCTTCAGCTGGGAAAATAGACAGCAGAACTGGAAGCGGTGCAGAGGGGGTGACAGAGATGATAAAGGGGAGGGAACATCTCTCCTGTCATGAGAGGCCACGCAGGCGAGGGCTCTTCAGCTGGGAAAAGACCCAGCAGAACTGGAAGAGGTGCAGAGGGGGTGACAGAGATGATAAAGGGGAGGGAACATCTCTCCTGTTATGAGAGGCTACGCAGGCGAGAGCTCTTCAGCTGGGAAAAGAGACAGCAGAACTGGAAGCGGTGCAGAGGGGGTGACAGAGATGATAAAGGGGAGGGAACATCTCTCCTGTCATGAGAGGCTACGCAGGCGAGAGCTCTTCAGCTGGGAAAAGACCCAGCAGAACTGGAAGAGGTGCAGAGGGGGTGACAGAGATGATAAAGGGGAGGGAACATCTCTCCTGTCATGAGAGGCTACGCAGGCGAGAGCTCTTCAGCTTGGAAAAGACACAGCAGAACTGGAAGAGGTGCAGAAGGGGTGACAGAGATGATAAAGGGGAGGGAACATCTCTCCTGTCATGAGAGGCTACGCAGGCAAGGGCTCTTCAGCTTGGAAAAGACACAGCAGAACTGGAAGCGGTGCAGAGGGGGTGACAGAGATGATAAAGGGGAGGGAACATCTCTCCTGTCATGAGGCTACGCAGGGGAGAGCTCTTCAGCTGGGAAAAGAGACAGCAGAACTGGAAGAGGTGCAGAGGGGGTGACAGAGATGATAAAGGGGAGGGAACATCTCTCCTGTCATGAGAGGCTACGCAGGGGAGAGCTCTTCAGCTGGGAAAAGAGACAGCAGAACTGGAAGAGGTGCAGAGGGGGTGACAGAGATGATAAAGGGGAGGGAACATCTCTCCTGTCATGAGAGGCTACACAGGCGAGAGCTCTTCAGCTGGGAAAAGACCCAGCAGAACTGGAAGAGGTGCAGAGGGGGTGACAGAGATGATAAAGGGGAGGGAACATCTCTCCTGTCATGAGAGGCTACGCAGGCGAGAGCTCTTCAGCTGGGAAAAGAGACAGCAGAACTGGAAGAGGTACAGAGGAGGTGACAGAGATGATAAAGGGGAGGGAACATCTCTCCTGTCATGAGAGGCTACGCAGGCGAGAGCTCTTCAGCTGGGAAAAGAGACAGCAGAACTGGAAGAGGTGCAGAGGGGGTGACAGAGATGATAAAGGGGAGGGAACATCTCTCCTGTCATGAGAGGCTACGCAGGCGAGAGCTCTTCAGCTGGGAAAAGAGACAGCAGAACTGGAAGAGGTGCAGAGGGGGTGACAGAGATGATAAAGGGGAGGGAACATCTCTCCTGTCATGAGAGGCTACGCAGGCGAGAGCTCTTCAGCTTGGAAAAGACCCAGCAGAACTGGAAGAGGTGCAGAGGGGGGTGACAGAGATGATAAAGGGGAGGGAACATCTCTCCTGTCATGAGAGGCTACGCAGGCGAGAGCTCTTCAGCTGGGAAAAGAGACAGCAGAACTGGAAGCGGTGCAGAGGGGGTGACAGAGATGATAAAGGGGAGGGAACATCTCTCCTGTCATGAGAGGCCACGCAGGCGAGAGTTCTTCAGCTGGGAAAAGAGACAGCAGAACTGGAAGAGGTGCAGAGGAGGTGACAGAGATGATAAAGGGGAGGGAACATCTCTCCTGTGATGAGAGGCCACGCAGGCGAGAGTTCTTCAGCTGGGAAAAGAGACAGCAGAACTGGAAGAGGTGCAGAGGGGGTGACAGAGATGATAAAGGAGAGGGAACATCTCTCCTGTGATGAGAGGCCACGCAGGCGAGAGTTCTTCAGCTGGGAAAAGAGACAGCAGAACTGGAAGAGGTGCAGAGGAGGTGACAGAGATGATAAAGGGGAGGGAACATCTCTCCTGTCATGAGAGGCCACACAGGCGAGAGCTCTTCAGCTGGGAAAAGAGACAGCAGAACTGGAAGAGGTGCAGAGGGGGTGACAGAGATGATAAAGGGGAGGGAACATCTCTCCTGTCATGAGAGGCTACGCAGGCGAGAGCTCTTCAGCTTGGAAAAGACCCAGCAGAACTGGAAGAGGTGCAGAGGGGGTGACAGAGATGATAAAGGGGAGGGAACATCTCTCCTGTCATGAGAGGCTACGCAGGCGAGAGCTCTTCAGCTGGGAAAAGAGACAGCAGAACTGGAAGCGGTGCAGAGGGGGTGACAGAGATGATAAAGGGGAGGGAACATCTCTCCTGTCATGAGAGGCCACGCAGGCGAGAGTTCTTCAGCTGGGAAAAGAGACAGCAGAACTGGAAGAGGTGCAGAGGAGGTGACAGAGATGATAAAGGGGAGGGAACATCTCTCCTGTGATGAGAGGCCACGCAGGCGAGAGTTCTTCAGCTGGGAAAAGAGACAGCAGAACTGGAAGAGGTGCAGAGGGGGTGACAGAGATGATAAAGGAGAGGGAACATCTCTCCTGTGATGAGAGGCCACGCAGGCGAGAGTTCTTCAGCTGGGAAAAGAGACAGCAGAACTGGAAGAGGTGCAGAGGAGGTGACAGAGATGATAAAGGGGAGGGAACATCTCTCCTGTCATGAGAGGCCACACAGGCGAGAGCTCGTCAGCTGGGAAAAGAGACAGCAGAACTGGAAGAGGTGCAGAGGGCGTGACAGAGATGATAAAGGGGAGGGAACATCTCTCCTGTCATGAGAGGCTACGCAGGCGAGAGCTCTTCAGCTGGGAGGGGACATGAGAGGGGTTTATAAAATCATGAGTGAGGTGGAAGGGGTAAATAAAGGATGGTTATTCACCCTCTCTAATAATACTAAACAAGGGGACCCTCCATGAAAGTAATGATCAGCAGATTCAGAACAGATCCTAGAAAGGACTTTCTCACTGTCAAGCTGTTGAATCTGTTGCATAGCGAGGTTTAAATGAGGGTTGGACTGGAGGAAAAATCCATAACACGTTATTAGCCAGAAAACTAACGAGGAGGAGGAGGACTAACCTAGTAGTTAGAGCAGGGGGCTATGAAGCAAGGTTTAAATCCCATTGCCATTCCTTATGACTTTGGGCAAGTTCTTTTACCCTCCATCATCTCAGGTACAAATTTAGGAGCTAATTTTCAAAGGAGTTACATGTGTAAATGTAACATACTATCATAGCAATTTTCAAAAGCCATTTACGCATGTAAAGTGCACTTACCCATGTAAGACCCAATTTTAAGCATGTAAATGCTTTCAAGCCCTCTGGGGCTAGGGAAATATATACAGTAGCTGAATGTAGACCCATGGCGATGGGGACAGTCAGGGGCTGAGTGAAATCACCTTTTTCCTGATGGCATTGTTTGTTTCTTGGTTTAACCAGGAAGAGAATACATAGCTTATAAGAGAATACATAGCTTATAGCTTATACATTAAGCTTATAAAATGGGAACTTGTGTGCCCCCAGTCTGAAAGTCTAATTCTAATGCTGTGATAAAACAATAGCCATAGTAGTGTGTGCCATTGCAGTAACATAATGTCCAGGGATAGAGGGTTAGGAAGGAACTAACAGCCCGGGGGATAGAGGTAGCAAAAGGATAATGGAGCAGAGCTGCTGAAGGTGGATCACACAAAGTGCCGTGTCTCTCTCATGACGTGATGCCTCTCCCTGACGTGTCTCTCTCATGACGTGATGCCTCTCCCTGACGTGTCTCTCTCATAACGTGATGCCTCTCCCTGACGTGTCTCTCTCATGACGTGATGCCTCTCCCTGACGTGATGCCTTCAGCTTTCTTCTATCCATTTTCTACATCCACGCAATCCAACTTATTGTAATTTTCCACCCTTTGTTCACTCTTCCACATTCCTCTTCTGTCTTTTGCTCTGTGTTTTTCCAATATTTGTTGTATTTTGTTAAATGTTTAAAATGGGTGCAATATTGAATGGTGTTTTATTGTATTTGTGAAATATAAATGTTGGTAATGAACAAAGTGGGGAGACCCCTGTTGAGAGAAGGGCATTTGTAGAAATATGAGGGTCCCTGCACCCTGCATGTGCGTTTGGGGAGGTTTCTGGATCATCCAGTACCTACAACTGGGGCAATTTCCACCCTCTCTCAGGTGACAAATGCTCTTCTCCTGAACTGATGGACAGACTTCACACTCCGAAAATCTGAAGAGGTTATTTACTACTTTTCTAGTGAATGCAGTGATGTGTGTTTGCAAATTTGAAGAGATACAATGCCAATTTTTGTTCTTCTTTATAAGGGACCTGCTGGGCTGTCTGGCACAGCAGGGGCTTCTTTATATTTGGCATAGCAAGGACATTTGGGGACCTGAGGAGGTGCCCAACAATAACTGCTGGGTTGTGTCTTCTTTTCACAGTCCATGTTCCGGACAAAGCGCAGTACTGTGAAAGGTTACTTCCTGGCTGGAAAGGACATGGTCTGGTGGCCTGTAAGTAACTCTCACTTTCACCAGTAAGGAGAGCCTAAGCCAACCCTCATCATAGTAAACCTGGGCACACTCAATAAATAATAATTCTAGGGTGGCCATGGAAGGGGGAGACCTGCAGCTGCAGCTTTAAACTGTGAACCAAGGAACTGAGGCTAAAGAAATGTGATAGCTGTTAGGGTCGTAATTATCGCTTTGTTCAAGTTCCACCAGTTCATTCTCGATTTGTTACTTTCTTGCTGTATTAGATTACTGATGTATATTTATTGTTGTACCATTTTTTTTCTTTGTAAATCACTTTGGGTGTGTTTTAGTACTAGAAAGACGGTCTAGAAATGTAAATGAACATACAAGCGGTGCCACCATGAATGCTGCTGCATGCAAGTTACCCAAATGCCTTCTTAGTAGCCTGATGTAGTCTTACCTGCACTGTTAGGCTTGCAACTGCTCCTCCATGGCTGTGAATAAATAATCCATGCATGCAAGCAACTCAAGCACTAATGAAAGCTAATTTACCCAGTAGCTGACTCTGAAACTTGACCTTCTTATGCTGCGTCTACTTATCAGAGCTGTGTTTCTTTATGTATTGCAGAAAAGTCTCAAACAGTATTTGATTGCAGTTCTTCTCCTCCTTGCAGGTTGGCGCCTCCTTGTTTGCAAGTAACGTGGGCAGTGGGCATTTTGTAGGCCTGGCAGGGACAGGTGCAGCCTCTGGGATTGCTGTTGCTGCCTATGAGCTGAATGTAAGTATTTCAGCTGCTCTCACATTGCCCTGCAGGGAAGGCAGGCTGTGGTAGAAGGTTCTCCCATCACTCTGACACATGCAGGTTCTGCATCACTGACTGCATTACTCCAGCACTTAGCACAGCCTGGGCTGTTTGCTGCTGTGGTAGAAGGTCCTCCCATCACTCTGACACATGCAGGTTCTGCATCACTGACTGCATTACTCCAGGACTTAGCACAGCCTGGGCTGTTTGCTGCTGTGGTAGAAGGTTCTCCCATCACTCTGACACATGCAGGTTCTGCATCACTGACTGCATTACTCCAGCACTTAGCACAGCCTGGGCTGTTTGCTGCTGTGGTAGAAGGTTCTCCCATCACTCTGACACATGCAGGTTCTGCATCACTGACTGCATTACTCCAGGACTTAGCACAGCCTGGGCTGTTTGCTGCTGTGGTAGAAGGTTCTCCCATCACTCTGACACATGCAGGTTCTGCATCACTGACTGCATTACTCCAGCACTTAGCACAGCCTGGGCTGTTTGCTGCTGTGGTAGAAGGTTCTCCCATCACTCTGACACATGCAGGTTCTGCATCACTGACTGCATTACTCCAGGACTTAGCACAGCCTGGGCTGTTTGCTGCTGTGATAGAAGGTTCTCCCATCACTCTGACACATGCAGGTTCTGCATCACTGACTGCATTACTCCAGCACTTAGCACAGCCTGGGCTGTTTGCTGCTGTGGTAGAAGGTTCTCCCATCACTCTGACACATGCAGGTTCTGCATCACTGACTGCATTACTCCAGGACTTAGCACAGCCTGGGCTGTTTGCTGCTGTGGTAGAAGGTTCTCCCATCACTCTGACACATGCAGGTTCTGCATCACTGACTGCATTACTCCAGGACTTAGCACAGCCTGGGCTATTTGCTGCTGTGGTAGAAGGTTCTCCCATCACTCTGACACATGCAGGTTCTGCATCACTGACTGCATTACTCCAGGACTTAGCACAGCCTGGGCTGTTTGCTGCTGTGGTAGAAGGTTCTCCCATCACTCTGACACATGCAGGTTCTGCATCACTGACTGCATTACTCCAGCACTTAGCACAGCCTGGGCTGTTTGCTGCTGTGGTAGAAGGTTCTCCCATCACTCTGACACATGCAGGTTCTGCATCACTGACTGCATTACTCCAGGACTTAGCACAGCCTGGGCCTGTTTGCTGCTGTGGTAGAAGGTTCTCCATCACTCTGACACATGCAGGTTCTGCATCACTGACTGCATTACTCCAGGACTTAGCACAGCCTGGGCTATTTGCTGCTGTGGTAGAAGGTTCTCCCATCACTCTGACACATGCAGGTTCTGCATCACTGACTGCATTACTCCAGCACTTAGCACAGCCTGGGCTATTTGCTCCTGTGGTAGAAGGTTCTCCCATCACTCTGACACATGCAGGTTCTGCATCACTGACTGCATTACTCCAGGACTTAGCACAGCCTGGGCTATTTGCTGCTGTGGTAGAAGGTTCTCCCATCACTCTGACACATGCAGGTTCTGCATCACTGACTGCATTACTCCAGCACTTAGCACAGCCTGGGCTGTTTGCTGCTGTGCGTTCTGGGAAAAGCTCTGCTTGGCGATGCCTCGGTTCCAGTGCTAATCTCACTGCTGTAAATAAGACAACCATAGTGCAACACGAACCCCCCCCACCCTTTCATAACACAAGGGAGGCTCCCAAGTTTTATAATAACTCATCAGATCACTTCCTGCATCTTTGTCTCTCTCCACAGGGGATGTTCTGTGTCCTGCTCCTGGGATGGCTTTTTTTACCTATTTACATCTCTTCTGGGGTAAGCAGGCAATAAAACTCAGAAAATGTACAAAGTTTTTCCATATTGATTCTTGAGGTGTAAGAAGGGATTTTCGTTGCCCTCAGATCCGGCTGCTATTGCCCACTACATTTAAACTTTGGACCCTATAAAATGTGAGGCTGTTTCTGCATCAGCGGGATACTGTGTCTCTCTTCTGTTTTGGCATTACCTCACATGATGCTTTTCCAAGAACTGGTGACCGATTGTCCCACGAAGGCAGGAGCAGGTGCCATTTTGTTACCTCACCTGTCCATGTGCACTAACCATCAACTGCGATTCCATCTCCCTACAGGTAACCACCATGCCCGAATACCTGAAGAAACGCTTTGGAGGAAAGAGGATAGGGATATTTCTGACAGTTCTCTATCTCTTCATCTACATATTCACAAAGATATCTGTAAGTGCCACCAGAAATGGCTCACAGGCAATGATTGTGTAAGTAGGTTGTGCTACCTTGCATGAATTTCCACGACCACGCAAGTCCCTTCTCCAGGCAATGATGACCGGTTGTCTCCATAAACACAACACAACACAGACAGTACCTGAGGGCAAGACTGGTCATGCACAGAGAGAGAGAAACATTGTAGTAGCAGCTGTGCCAGGTGGTGTTCTGGTGCTCTCCTGCATGAGTGCATGTCACCTCCCTCCATTTGCAAGGTGCCACACTGTGCCTGTCCCTCCAGCTTCTCATCCTCCTCCTTACATTAGCGTTGTGCACGCATTCACTCCTAAGCCATACAAGCATACAAATTCTCTCTCTTATTTCATTTTGTAAGGCACCCTAGGTAGTAATCATATACAAAGGTGAAATGTTAATAAGTAATAGCCAAATCAGACTATTTTCATCAAAAGACTAGAACCAGCCTCCCTCCCCCCATCTCCCATGAAAGTCTGCCAAACAAATGGAAACAAAGAACTGGAGATAACTCTGACCTCCCAGAGCTTTCCCATTCTCATTATAGCAGCCCTAACAACTTAGATGAGTAACTTACTCAAGGTTGTATTCAGCACCTGCTTACAAGCCATTAATGAACAGCTCTGGTTTTCAGTTTCTGTGTCAGAAATGTGCTTTCTCTGGAGATAATTAACTCTTGTAACTGACCTTTTCCATGGACTCCTTCACCTGCCCCCATCTAAAGCCATCCACTGGCCCTGAGACACCCCACTCTCCCCCTCCTCATACAGGGCAGCCAGTGGTCTTGCGTTTGGAGGTCATGTCCTCGTTTTCAGTAGAAGAGGCACATTTTGCACACGGTCCTGCAATGTATTGCTCAGAGCTTTATGACGCACCTCTCATTCCCACCCACCTGTCCCAAAATAGCATTTAAAATTTAGGATGGTTATCATAGGTGATATTGCCCCGGTATAAGTCCCTGGTGAGACCTCACTTGTACAATTCTGGAGACCGAAATCTTCAAAAGGATATAAACAGGATGGAGTCGCTGCAGAGGGAGGCTGCTAACATGGTCTGTGGTCTTCCTTCTAAAGCACATGGAGATAGACTTAAAGATCTGAACATGTACACTCTAGAGGAAAGGTGAGGTAGGGAAGATATGATAGAGATATTCATATATCTCCAAGGTTTCCATGTACAGGAGGGAGTCTTTTTCAATGGAAAGGAGGCTCCAGAACGAAAGGTCATGAGGTGAGGTTGAAAGGGGGTAGACTCAGGAATATTCTAAGGAAATATTTCTTTACAGAGAAAGTGAAAGCTGTTAATGAGCTGGGTTTGAAAAGGTTTGGACAAGTTCCTGGAAGAAAAGTTCATTAACAATTAAGGTGGAGTTGCAGAAATCCACTGCTTGTTCTTGGGATAAGCAGCCTGGGATCTGCCTAGCCCTTGGGATCCTCCCAGGTACTTGTGACCTGGATTGGCCACTGATGGAAACAGGATGCTGGGCTTGATGGACCTTTAGTCTGACCCAGTTTGGCAAACCTTATGTTCTAGTGGGTCTGGGGATCCCTGTTGGCTGTCACAGTTAGAGACTGGTTATAGGAGGAATTGTACTGTGTGGGACAGTGACAAGTATCTTTAAGTAGATTGATGCCTGATGCTTGTGCTTTTTATGGTAGAGCACTTATTGGACTGGGCTTGAATGGATGGTCCCATGGCTACAAACCCAAGTTATATTGGGCTGCTCCCAGTAAGAAGTGGAAAGTTGTTCAGTAGTAATAAACGACCTCTTGTTCAAGTTTCAGTTTGCAACCAATAAAGCTGTAACCTCTTCAGTTCCAAATGCAGTTGTGGGTAGGGGGTGGAGAGAGCAGGCATCTAGGATGGGCTTGGGAGCCCTGGAGGACAGGTACTCATATTAGGTTGCTCCTTCTATTTTCTCTCCTGAACAGGTTGACATTTATGCAGGAGCACTGTTTATCCAGCAAGCTTTACACTGGAACCTGTATGTTGCTGTGAGTGGTTTGCTTGTCATCACAGCCATCTACACTGTTGCAGGTACTGCACTTCTATTCTTCAGCAAAGCTTGAACCCTCAGTTCCTTCTCTATACAGCAAGGAAGGGACTGGCAGTGGTCATTTTTGGCCACTCTAGTTCTCCATTTTCTACATTGCCAGGCACGGCTTCCTCCTCCTTTCAGGAGCTTTCAGCTGCTGGTTTGTGAGTCCAGCCTGCATCTTATATCGTAACTTTGCTTCTGGAAAACCCTCTATTTAGTAGAATGATTGCTAGAGCACAGCAGAGAAGGGTGCGGTAAGTTTCTCTTGCTTTCTTAACCCCATCTTAGTGCATTCTGGGACTCGTCATCCAGGCTGCTGGCATTAATATTTAAAAAGGTGATAGAGCAGCTTTTAAACTAGATCATGGAAGAAAGTCGATGGTCACTTAGCAGCGCATGGTTCAGAGAGACTTACCTTCCATTTAGAATACCCTGATAGAGAGGCCACACTAAAGGTTCAGGTAGTCCAGACTGATTTAAATAAAGAATGCACAGATATGAAAGACTCCCAACTACCTGTGTCATCTGCTAATAATAGGCAGGTTGTGAATACAAATAGAAGTACAAATAAAAAGAAACCTGCTTAACAATATATGTTTACACTAAAATAAGACTGGAAAATTAGAATGCACTGCAATTAATGAAGATATAAAAGACATCTCAGAGACTTCTCGAGAGAATAACCAATGAGACACTGTGATACCAGGGTACAAATTATATTGACCAGGCTGGACAAAGGGGTGGCACTATATGTTAAGGATGACATAGGTTCAAGCAAAACAGAAGTTCTGTAGGAAATAAACTGTAGTCTGTAATCCTTATGGATAGAAATTCCAAACATGATGGGTAAAAAGCACCGTAGTGAGCAAATCCTACCACTTGCCTGCCCAGAGTGAGGACACAGATTGTAAAATGCTATTACAGTTTAGACAGGCTAATAAAACTGGGAACAGAATAATAGTGACCAGGGGCAGATTGGTCTATCGGGGGATTGGGCATCCCCCGATGGGCCGGTCGTGCTAGTCACGTGGTCTGCCGAGCGTGGCCGTGATGGAGCCGTGCTCGGCAGACCACGTGGTATCTCCTGGGCTGGCCTGGGCGGCGAATCCCTGGGCCGGTCTTCATCGGGAATCCGCCGCTGATAGTGAGAGATTTCAATTACCCCAATATTTATTGGGCAAATGTCCCATCAGGGCAAACTAGTTCTTAGATGCTGTAAGTGACTGCCTCATGTAGCATGGAACTGATGAAAGGGGAAACTATTTTAGATTTAGTTCTCAGTAGAATGCAAGACCTTGTACAAGTGGTGAAGGTGATGGACCCACTTGGCAATAGTGATTATACTGCAATTCAATTTTACATAATTACTGGAGGGCATATTCAAACTAAAACTATTGCAGTAGCATTTAACTTTTAAAAGGGAGACTGTGATAATATGAGGAAATTAGTAAATATTAAAGAGTGCTTGTTAAGGTTAAAAGTTTGCATAAGTTGCGGATGTTTTGTTTAAAAATACCATCATGGAAGTCCAGATAAAATGTGTTACATGTATTAAATAAGGTCAAAAGAAGACCAAACCACTGCCAGCATGGTTTAATGGTGAGGTGAAAGAGGCAATTATAGCTAAAGGGCATCTTTAAAAGAAATAGAAAGCAGACCCAAATGAAGAAAATAGAGAAATGCATAAGCACTGGCAAGTTTGGAGGCAAAACTGTAGTGCGACAAGTCAAGAAAGAATTTGTAAAGTTTGCCATAAAGGTAAAAATTGATAATAAATAAAATTTCAAGTGCATTCAAAGCAAAAAATCTGTGAGGGAGTTTGTTGGACCTCTAGTTGAATAAGAGGTAAAAGGGATGTTCAGGGAGGACAGGGAAATAGCAGAAAATGAATTCTTTGCCTTGGTCTTTACCAAGAAGGATGTTGGAGATATTACCCATACCAAAAGCATTTATTGATAGTAATGATTCTGAGCAACTAAAGCAAATCACTATGAAATTGCAAGATATAATAGGTCAAAATGACAAACTAAAGAGTAACAAATCACCAGAACCAGATGGTATTCATCCCAGAGTTATGAAAGAACTCAAACACATAGGGGTAGATTTTAATAAACTGCACCCACCCATGCCCGCCGAGCCGCGCAGCCTGCCTCCATTCCCTCCGAGGCCGCTCTGAAATCAGAGCGGCCTCAGAGGGAACTTTCCTTCCACCCCCACCCCCCCGCACCTTCCCCTCCCTTCCCCTACCTAATCCACTCCCCCCAGCCCTATCTAAACCCCCCCTACCTTTGTTGGCAAAGTTACGCCTGCCCGAGGCAGCTGGCCCGGCGCGCGATTCCCCAGCTCGGGAGCAGTTTCGGAGGCCTCGGCCACGCCCCTGAAACACCCCCAGGCCGGAACCACACCCGCGGCCCTGCCCCCAGATGACGCGCCGCCGCAACACGCCCCCAGGAAAGCCCCAGGACTTACGCTCGTCCGGGGGCTTGCACGCGCCGCTGAGCCTATTCAACATAGGCTCAGCGCGTGCAGGGGGAGCTTGGGGTAGGTTTTCGGGGGGTACGTGTGTATCTTACGTGCATACCCCTTTGAAAATCTGCCCCTAAATGTAAAGCCTGCTACTGGGAATCTGTAACCCATTATTTAAAATAGCCACAGTATCTGAAAACTGGAAGATAAAAAAAGGTTCCAGTGATGATCTGGGAAACCATTTAATGGTGAGCCTGACATCCGTGCTGTGCAAAATGCTAGAAGTTATTCTTAAAAATGAAATAACTGTCCATATATAGATAGATATGGTTTAATGGGAGAGAGTCAACATAGTTTTAGCAAAGGGAAGTCTTGCCTTACCAATCTATTAGATTTGTTTGAAGGTGTAAATAAATAAGTACATAAAGGAAAGATAGTTGATACAGTGTATTTGGATTTTCAGAAGGCTTTAAGGTCTCTCAAGAATCCAAATCTATAGTTACACAATGTTATATTCCACATAACAAAAGGATCCATTAGTAAACAGCTCTTTACTAGCAAAAGGATCTAGGTGTCATTGTGGACAATATGATGAAATCCTCAGCTCAGTGTGCTGCGATGATCAAAAAAGCAAACAAAATGTTAGGAATTATTAAGATAGGAATGGAGAATAAAACAGAGGATGTCATAATGTCTCTCTATCACTCCATGTCACAAGTGCACCTAGAATAGTGGAACTAGAAATGATACAGAGAAGTCCTACCAAAACATTAAATGGGATGGAACGGTTTCCCTGTGAGGAAAGGGTAAAAAGGTTAGGGCTGTTCAGACAGCTGAGGGGGATATGATAGAGGACTATAAAATCATGAGTGGAGTGGAACGAGTAAATGCAAATTGTTTGTTTATTCTTTCAAAAACATACAAAGACTCCATGAAGACACTTAATAGCATATTTTAAAAAACTCAGAGAACTAATTTCACTCAATGCAGAATTAAGCTCTGGAATTCAATGCCAGAGGATCTGGTAAAGGCAGTTAGTGTAGCTGGGTTTAAAAAAAGGTTTGGACAAATTCCTGGAGGAAAAGTCCATAAATAGTAACTAATTAGTTAATTTGGTGAAAGCCAATGCATAAGCCAAATGGGATCCTGCCAGGTTCCTATGGCCTGGATTGGCCACTGTTGGAAACAGGATGCTGGGCTTGCTGGACCCTTGGTCTGACCCAGTATGGCAGGTTCTTATGTTATAAATTAAAAAGTCATAAGACAGGAGACATTGTCCTATTGTGGATTGGTAACTGGTGAAAAGGGAACAGAGTAGAACTAAATGGCTAGGTTTCCAAATTTAATATGGACAAGTGCAAAGTGATGTACATGGGTGGGGGAGGGGGAGAATTCCCGCTACACGTACACAATCAGGCTGAGCTAAAAATGGGGTGTCCGTTTTGGGCATCTGCTTTTTTCAACACACGCCCAGCCACCTCTCCTGGGGACGTGATAGAATATTTAAATGAGGCGCTGCGCTATGAAGGAGGCACTAGGGACAAACGTGCACCCCTACAGCCTCCTTGGCAGCAGGCGCCCAGGAGAGGTGGCTGTCGGGGGTTAGGAAAATGGACGATCGTTAATCATTGTAATGAAAGGGCCCTCAGATTCCTTGTGGATAATGCTTCTAAATCCTCAGCTCAGTATCGGGTGCGGCCAAAAAAAGCAAGCAAACAGAATGCTAGGAATTATTTGGAAAGGAATGGAAAATAAAATGAAGACTATCTCAATGCCTCTGTATGGAGCCAGAATTGTGTGCTTTTCTGCTCACCCTATCCCAAAAAAGACATAGCAGAACTAGAAAAGCGGCAGAGAAAGGTGACAAAACTGTTAGAGGATGAAACCGCTCTGTTATGAAGAAAGGCTAAACAGGAGATGACTGAGAGAAGTTTATAAAATCATGAGTAAGGTGCAATGAGTAACTAGCAAACACTTATTTACTCTTTCAGACTCTTCTAGGAGTAGAGGACAGTCTATGAAACCAACAGGTTGCAGATTTCAAACAAATTAGAGGAAGTATTTTTCAGTCAGTGTCCAGTCAAGCTGTGGAATCTGTTGCCAGAGGATGTGGTCAAGGCATGTAGCACAGCGGGGTTTTAAAAAGGTTTGGAGAAGCTCCTGGAGGAGAGCACCATACACAATTATTAACCAGGTAGACTAGGGAAAGCCATTGCTTTTCTCTATTTTTTAAGGATCAGTTGGGTCCTTGTGCCCTGGACTAGCCTCAGGCAGAGACAGGATGACAGGCTTCATGCACCTTGGTCCAATCCAGCATGGTATATCTGAAGTTAACCATTTACCAAAGCAGTACTATGTAAGAAAATTCAGGGAGAGAGGTGCCAGTGAGGGGTGTGGAGTATTATAGGCTGTTCTTACTGTTCTCTCTCTGTTTTAGGTGGGCTAGCGGCAGTAATATACACAGATGCCTTGCAGACCCTGATCATGGTGATTGGAGCACTGATCCTCATGGGTTTCAGTAAGTATACCATTCTGGGTTGTTTCTCTGGCCCTGTAATACTTCACAAGGAAGACACCACCCCTCGTCCCAGCAGTCTGCAGGTTCAAAGCTGGGTTAAGCTCTTTTGCCCAGACAAATAGCTGCAGTTGAGCTGTGGAGAAAACAGACAAAATTGTAGGGAACTTGATTGATATGGCACATTTAAGACTAATCAAAGAAAATTCTTTTTCACTCAACGCACAATAAAGCTCTGGAATTTGTTGCCAGAGGATGTGGTTAGTGCAGTTAGTGTAGCTGGGTTCAAAAAAGGTTTGGATAAGTTCTTGGAGGAGAAGTTCATTAACGGCCATTAATCAAGTTGACTTAGGTTATAGCCACTGCTATTAATTGCATCAGTAGCATGGGATCTTCTTAGTGTTTGGGTAATTGCCAGGTTCTTGTGGCCTGGTTTGGCCTCTGTTGGAAACAGGATGCTGGGCTTGGTCTGACCCAGCATGGCAATTTCTTATGTTCTTAAGTTCAGTGTTTGGACTTCCTGCCTGGTGCTGCTGCTCAAGGCCCATCCACTTTGCACATTCTGCAGTCCTTACCCATTCTCCAGCTTTATCTGCTTTCTTCCTCATTTTCTTAAATAGCATTACTGTTTTTGCTGCTACCACCTCTATTCGCCCTAGTTGCTTTGCCCCCTTTTTTCCCTACCCAATATTGTTCAACTTTGTGATTTGTTCATTGTTCTCTGTAAAGCTCGTTTAGCTGCATTTTGTGTTCACTGTGAACCGACGAGATGTTCCCAAGGTTCATCGGTATATAAAAGCCTTTAAATAAAATAAATAAATATTGGGAGGCTGTTTTCTGCATTCATCATCCTTTGTTTTCAAGAAATATTTTCTTATATTACTTCTCGATCTACCTCATTTCAGCCTCATTTTGGCTCTCTTTGTTCTGCTCTAGAATATCTTTTCCTCTCAAAAAATTGATTTCCTCCTATAATTTATACCTCTGACATCTTTGAATGCATCTCTCATATCTCCCTAATCACTCCTCTAGAATATGCATATATATATATATATATATATATATATATACCAAGCATTCTCCTAACTTCAGCGTTTATGTTTATTCTAACCTATGATCCCTTTCATAGGTAACCCCCAGAGAGCAATATTAAAAACTTAGCCTTATGCCCAACACCCGTTCGTAAC
Organism: Rhinatrema bivittatum; assembly: GCF_901001135.1. Lineage (NCBI taxonomy): Eukaryota > Metazoa > Chordata > Amphibia > Gymnophiona > Rhinatrematidae > Rhinatrema > Rhinatrema bivittatum. The sequence goes on along the minus strand of NC_042628.1, from coordinate 2,029,368 downwards.
TCCAGCCTACATTAGGCCCCATATCTGTTACTTTATGTTGTTAACCCCTTTATTTTTATCCAAGTTCACTTTACCTGTTTATTGTAAGACATCCTCTTGTCATGGTTATTGTTTAGAATGTAAACCAACTTGATTAGTAATACTGTTACTAGAAAATCGGTATATAAAAGTGCTAAATAAATAAATAAATAAATAAATAAATATATGTCCTTCAGTTGGAACTCAAAGGTCTTATGATGCAGACTCTACACCATTTTGATAGATCACTTCTGTATTGTGTATAGTGTATCCTTATGTAGAACTGTACACAATACTCCAAATGAGCTCTCCTCCCCAGTGACTTATTCAGAAGCACTATCATCTCCAATTTTTTTATGCTAGGACTCCTTACACACTCTAGTATCTCGCTGCTTCTAGGCATTGCCTTATCGCACTTTTCGTACTTGAGATCATCAGATAAAGAAGGTAAGAACATAAGGGCTACCATGCTGAGTCAGACCATTCAATAAGAACATAAGAAAATGCCATACTGGGTCAGACCAAGGGTCCATCAAGCCCAGCATACTGTTTCCAACAGAGGCCAATCCAAGTCACAAGTACCTGGCAAGTACCCAAAAACTAAGTCTATTCCATGTAACCATTGCTAATGGCAGTGGCTATTCTGTAAGTGAACTTAATAGCAGGTAATGGACTTCTCCTCCAAGAACTTATCCAATCCTTTTTTAAACACAGCTACACTAACTGCACTAACCACATCCTCTGGCAACAAATTCCAGAGTTTAATTGTGCGCTGAGTAAAAAAGCACTTTCTCCGATTAGTTTTAAATGTGCCCCATGCTAACTTCATGGAGTGCCCCCTAGTCTTTCTACTATCCGAAAGAGTAAATAACCGATTCACATCTACCCGTTCTAGACCTCTCATGATTTTAAACATCTCTATCATATCCCCCTTCAGTCGTCTCTTCTCCAAGCTGAAAAGTCCTAACCTCTTTAGTCTTTCCTCATAGGGGAGCTGTTCCATTCCCCTTATCATTTTGGTAGCCCTTCTCTGTACCTTCTCCATCGCAATTATATCTTTTTTGAGATGCGGCGACCAGAATTGTACACAGTATTCAAGGTGTGGTCTCACCATGGAGCGATACAGAGGCATTATGACATTTTCCGTTTTATTCACCATTCCCTTTCTAATAATTCCCAACATTCTGTTTGCTTTTTTGACTGCCGCAGCACACTGCACTGACGATTTCAGTGTGTTATCCACTATGACACCTAGATCTCTTTCTTGGGTTGTAGCACCTAATATGGAACCCAACATTGTGTAATTATAGCATGGGTTATTTTTCCCTATATGCATCACCTTGCACTTATCCACATTAAATTTCTGCATCTTGTTTCTGACCCTGGCTAATTCAGGTCAAAGGTAGAATACTATAACATGACTAACAATATTAATGTATGAGAGTTGCTTACCAGCAGAGAGAGAACTGTTGTAGAATACTATAACATAACTAACAATATTAATGTGAGAGACCTGCTTACCAGCGGAGAGAGAAAGAGAACTGTTGTAAAATACTGTAACGTCACTAACAATATTAATGTGAGAGAGCTGCTTACCAGCGGGGAGAGAGAGAGAACTGTGGTAGAATACTGTAACATCACTAACAATATTAATGTGAGAGAGCTGCTTACCAGCGGGGAGAGAGAGAGAACTGTGGTAGAATACTGTAACGTCACTAACAATATTAATGTGAGAGACCTGCTTACCAGCGGAGGGAGAGAGAGAACTGTTGTAGAATACTGTAACGTCACTAACAATATTAATGTGAGAGAGCTGCTTACTAGCGGAGAGAGAAAGAACTGTTATACTATAACATGACTAAGAATATTAATGTAAGAGACCTGCTTACCAGCGGAGAGAGAAAGAGAACTGTTGTAGAATACTGAAACGTCACTAACAATATTAATGTGAGAGACCTGCTTACCAGTGGAGGGAGAGAGAGAACTGTTGTAGAATACTGTAATGTCACTAACAATATTAATGTAAGAGAGCTGCTTACCAGCAGAGAGAGAAAGAACTGTTGTAGAATACTGTAACGTCACTAACAATATTAATGTAAGAGAACTGCTTACCAGGGAGAGAGAGAGAACTGTTGTAGAATACTGTAACATCACTAACAATATTAATGTGAGAGAGCTGCTTACCAGCAGAGAGAGAGAGAACTTTTGTAGAATACTGTAACATCACTAACAATATAAATGTGAAAGAGCTGCTTACCAGGGAGAGAGAGAGAACTGTTGTAGAATACTGTAACATCAGTAACAATATTAATGTAAGAGAGCTGCTTACCAGCGGAGGGAGAGAGAACTGTTGTAGAATACTGTAACGTCACTAACAATATTAATGTAAGAGAGCTGCTTACCAGGGAGAGAGAGAGAACTGTTGTAGAATACTGAAACGTCACTAACAATATTAATGTAAGAGAGCTGCTTACCAGCGGAGAGAGAACTGTTGTAGAATACTGTAACGTCACTAACAATATTAATGTAAGAGAGCTGCTTACCAGGGAGAGAGAGAGAACTGTTGTAGAATACTGTAACAACACTAACAATATTAATGTAAGAGACCTGCTTACCAGCAGAGAGAGAACTGTTGTAGAATACTGTAATGTCACTAACAATATTAATGTAAGAGAGCTGCTTACCAGCGGAGAGAGAACTGTTGTAGAATACTGTAACGTCACTAACAATATTAATGTAAGAGAGCTGCTTACCAGGGAGAGAGAGAGAACTGTTGTAGAATACTGTAACAACACTAACAATATTAATGTAAGAGACCTGCTTACCAGCAGAGAGAGAACTGTTGTAGAATACTGTAATGTCACTAACAATATTAATGTAAGAGAGCTGCTTACCAGCGGAGAGAGAACTGTTGTAGAATACTGTAACGTCACTAACAATATTAATGTAAGGGAGCTGCTTACCAGGGAGAGAGAGAGAACTGTTGTAGAATACTGTAAGGTCACTAACAATATTAATGTAAGAGACCTGCATACCAGCAGAGAGAGAACTGTTGTAGAATACTGTAATGTCACTAACAATATTAATGTTAGAGAGCTGCTTACCAGGGAGAGAGAGAGAACTGTTGTAGAATACTGAAACATCACTAACAATATTAATGTAAGAGACCTGCTTACCAGCGGAGAGAGAACTGTTGTAGAATACTGTAACGTCACTAACATTATTAATGTGAGAGAGCTGCTTACCAGCGGAGAGAGAACTGTTGTAGAATACTGTAACATCACTAACAATATTAATGTGAGAGAGCTGCTTACCAGCGGAGAGAGAACTGTTGTAGAATACTGTAACGTCACTAACAATATTAATGTAAGAGAGCTGCTTACCAGGGAGAGAGAGAGAACTGTTGTAGAATACTGTAACAACACTAACAATATTAATGTAAGAGACCTGCTTACCAGCAGAGAGAGAACTGTTGTAGAATACTGTAATGTCACTAACAATATTAATGTAAGAGAGCTGCTTACCAGCGGAGAGAGAACTGTTGTAGAATACTGTAACGTCACTAACAATATTAATGTAAGGGAGCTGCTTACCAGGGAGAGAGAGAGAACTGTTGTAGAATACTGTAATGTCACTAACAATATTAATGTGAGAGACCTGCTTACCAGCAGAGAGAGAACTGTTGTAGAATACTGTAATGTCACTAACAATATTAATGTTAGAGAGCTGCTTACCAGGGAGAGAGAGAGAACTGTTGTAGAATACTGAAACGTCACTAACAATATTAATGTAAGAGACCTGCTTACCAGCGGAGAGAGAACTGTTGTAGAATACTGTAACGTCACTAACAATATTAATGTGAGAGAGCTGCTTACCAGCGGAGAGAGAACTGTTGTAGAATACTGTAACGTCACTAACAACATTAATGTAAGAGAGCTGCTTACCAGCGGAGAGAGAACTGTTGTAGAATACTGTAACGTCACTAACAATATTAATGTAAGAGAGCTGCTTACCAGTGGAGAGAGAACTGTTGTAGAATACTGAAACGTCACTAACAATATTAATGTAAGAGACCTGCTTACCAGCGGAGAGAGAACTGTTGTAGAATACTGTAATGTCACTAACAACATTAATGTAAGAGAGCTGCTTACCAGGGAGAGAGAGAGAACTGTTGTAGAATACTGAAACGTCACTAACAATATTAATGTGAGAGAGCTGCTTACCAGCGGAGGGAGAGAGAACTTTTGTAGAATACTGAAACGTCACTAACAATATTAATGTAAGAGACCTGCTTACCAGCGGAGAGAGAACTGTTGTAGAATACTGTAATGTCACTAACAACATTAATGTAAGAGAGCTGCTTACCAGGGAGAGAGAGAGAACTGTTGTAGAATACTGAAACGTCACTAACAATATTAATGTGAGAGAGCTGCTTACCAGCAGAGAGAGAGAGAACTTTTGTAGAATACTGTAACATCACTAACAATATAAATGTGAAAGAGCTGCTTACCAGGGAGAGAGAGAGAACTGTTGTAGAATACTGTAACATCAGTAACAATATTAATGTAAGAGAGCTGCTTACCAGCGGAGGGAGAGAGAACTGTTGTAGAATACTGTAACGTCACTAACAATATTAATGTAAGAGAGCTGCTTACCAGGGAGAGAGAGAGAACTGTTGTAGAATACTGAAACGTCACTAACAATATTAATGTAAGAGAGCTGCTTACCAGCGGAGAGAGAACTGTTGTAGAATACTGTAACGTCACTAACAATATTAATGTAAGAGAGCTGCTTACCAGGGAGAGAGAGAGAACTGTTGTAGAATACTGTAACAACACTAACAATATTAATGTAAGAGACCTGCTTACCAGCAGAGAGAGAACTGTTGTAGAATACTGTAATGTCACTAACAATATTAATGTAAGAGAGCTGCTTACCAGCGGAGAGAGAACTGTTGTAGAATACTGTAACGTCACTAACAATATTAATGTAAGAGAGCTGCTTACCAGGGAGAGAGAGAGAACTGTTGTAGAATACTGTAACAACACTAACAATATTAATGTAAGAGACCTGCTTACCAGCAGAGAGAGAACTGTTGTAGAATACTGTAATGTCACTAACAATATTAATGTAAGAGAGCTGCTTACCAGCGGAGAGAGAACTGTTGTAGAATACTGTAACGTCACTAACAATATTAATGTAAGGGAGCTGCTTACCAGGGAGAGAGAGAGAACTGTTGTAGAATACTGTAAGGTCACTAACAATATTAATGTAAGAGACCTGCATACCAGCAGAGAGAGAACTGTTGTAGAATACTGTAATGTCACTAACAATATTAATGTTAGAGAGCTGCTTACCAGGGAGAGAGAGAGAACTGTTGTAGAATACTGAAACGTCACTAACAATATTAATGTAAGAGACCTGCTTACCAGCGGAGAGAGAACTGTTGTAGAATACTGTAACGTCACTAACATTATTAATGTGAGAGAGCTGCTTACCAGCGGAGAGAGAACTGTTGTAGAATACTGTAACGTCACTAACAATATTAATGTGAGAGAGCTGCTTACCAGCGGAGAGAGAACTGTTGTAGAATACTGTAACGTCACTAACAATATTAATGTAAGAGAGCTGCTTACCAGGGAGAGAGAGAGAACTGTTGTAGAATACTGTAACAACACTAACAATATTAATGTAAGAGACCTGCTTACCAGCAGAGAGAGAACTGTTGTAGAATACTGTAATGTCACTAACAATATTAATGTAAGAGAGCTGCTTACCAGCGGAGAGAGAACTGTTGTAGAATACTGTAACGTCACTAACAATATTAATGTAAGGGAGCTGCTTACCAGGGAGAGAGAGAGAACTGTTGTAGAATACTGTAATGTCACTAACAATATTAATGTGAGAGACCTGCTTACCAGCAGAGAGAGAACTGTTGTAGAATACTGTAATGTCACTAACAATATTAATGTAAGAGAGCTGCTTACCAGCGGAGAGAGAACTGTTGTAGAATACTGTAACGTCACTAACAATATTAATGTAAGGGAGCTGCTTACCAGGGAGAGAGAGAGAACTGTTGTAGAATACTGTAATGTCACTAACAATATTAATGTGAGAGACCTGCTTACCAGGGAGAGAGAGAGAACTGTTGTAGAATACTGAAACGTCACTAACAATATTAATGTAAGAGACCTGCTTACCAGCGGAGAGAGAACTGTTGTAGAATACTGTAACGTCACTAACAATATTAATGTGAGAGAGCTGCTTACCAGCGGAGAGAGAACTGTTGTAGAATACTGTAACGTCACTAACAACATTAATGTAAGAGAGCTGCTTACCAGCGGAGAGAGAACTGTTGTAGAATACTGTAACGTCACTAACAATATTAATGTAAGAGAGCTGCTTACCAGCGGAGAGAGAACTGTTGTAGAATACTGTAACGTCACTAACAATATTAATGTGAGAGAGCTGCTTACCAGTGGAGAGAGAACTGTTGTAGAATACTGAAACGTCACTAACAATATTAATGTAAGAGACCTGCTTACCAGCGGAGAGAGAACTGTTGTAGAATACTGTAATGTCACTAACAACATTAATGTAAGAGAGCTGCTTACCAGGGAGAGAGAGAGAACTGTTGTAGAATACTGAAACGTCACTAACAATATTAATGTGAGAGAGCTGCTTACCAGCGGAGGGAGAGAGAACTTTTGTAGAATACTGAAACGTCACTAACAATATTAATGTAAGAGACCTGCTTACATCAGAAAGAGAATTGTTTAGTCCAGTTCTTACATTGTAGTTAACAGGTGATCACTGTTCCTGTTTGATCACTGGTTTGTGATGACTGCTTCCTGAACCATTAATGGCTTTCTTATGTTATCAGTGATTTATGAATGAGTGCTGTTTGCCTTATCATTAGCTTGTAATGATGCTTATTGTTTATGCCCTTAGGTTTTGTGGAAGTTGGTGGTTTAGATGCTCTGCAGGTGAAGTACTTTAGTGCAATTCCCAGTAACCACACCGGAAACAACACTTGTGGTTTACCCAGATTAGATGCCTTCCACATTTTCCGAGATCCTGTGACCTCTGACCTCCCTTGGCCAGGAATCTTGGTTGGACTGACCATTCCATCTATTTGGTACTGGTGTACAGATCAGGTATGTGCTATGTATGAGACGGAGGACCCAGACAGTGCTGCAGCTGCCTCGCTGCTCAGGGTTTTGCTAAGTGAAGCTGCAGTCTGTCTCTGACTAGCCTGAATAGTCAATGATTACACTATGTGTAGACAAAATTATTTATACAACTTTTTCTTCTCTTTATTTTTTACACTTCTTCGACTCCTCGTCCCCAGATGATATGCGAGGGTAGCTTAGGGAATCCTTAATGAACTGAGAGTTGGAGAGTTGCGCCTCCTGAAGTGACCCTCGGTGCCAGTTATGAACCATTAAGCACTGCCACAGTAGTAGCAGCTGTCATTCCACTCCCCCCCCCCCCCAGGCCATGTTGCACCCAGCACCAACTGGCCCCCAACAAATGGGGAATACAAATTCAAATTTCTGGTAATTCTGCACACAATGCTGGCCCTGAAAAGTTTTTTTGAATAAAAGTTATCTACCTTATTCGCTGAGACTCAGAAGCACCTCTTGTGTCCAAATTTGAAAGCAATTGGTGCAGTGGTTTCTGAGATTAGCGATTTTGTACAAACTATTTAACATTTTTATTTATATAGATTTGTGTTTAATCTTTCCAAGCTCTCAGCACCATAAGATACTCCATCTCTACACACGTATTCTCTGTCCCAGCACCTTTGACTTGCCCTGAAGTCTGCACTTATTGCTTCTTTGCAGGTAATAGTTCAGAGATCTCTGTCTGCTAAAAACCTCTCACATGCTAAGGGGGCCTCACTGATGGCTGCGTATCTAAAGATCCTGCCTCTGTTCATAATGGTCTTGCCAGGCATGATCAGCAGAGTCCTCTTCCCAGGTAATACTGAATGTTTCTCTGCTTCGCTCTGCATATCTAGGGGAATGCACAGGGATCCCGCATAATTCACCTTTGGGTCTCTAAGGTTCAGGGGATGGTCCTTGCTCAGTTCCCAGTCCACACATTTCGGTACCTGCTCTGTGGTGGGGCAGTGTGTGTGTGCATAAGTGCATGCGTGTGTGCATGTGTGTATGTGAAGCTTGCACGGTTGTTGCCACTATACACCTGCTCCTCTGATAAGTGGAGGACTTTCTTTACAGTGGTCTCGCTGTCTGGCACCTTTCACGAGCACTAAATTCAGTAGGAAAAAATGTATCAAAAATATTCCTTTTGTTTTTTCAAATGCTGGTAGACAAGTTGGATTTGTTTTGTTGCTGACTGCTGTCTTTTCTGAGTGGAGCTCTCCTGCGTGTGCAGGCGTTTGTGTCTGTGACGTTCTATTCATGTTACTGCACTGAAGGAGAAGGCAGCTCTTTTTCTCTTTTTGTCATTGTAGATCTGGTGGCCTGTGCTGATCCTGAGAGTTGTAAGAGTATTTGTGGCAATCCCTCGGGATGTTCTGACATCGCTTACCCAAAGCTGGTTATTGAGCTCCTACCCATAGGTAAACCAAATGTGTGTGACTGCTCTGGAAGACGGAGATATCTTTCCAACCTACCTATAATGTTGACCTTATTTATTTATTTGCTTTTATATACCGACATTCAACATGTGTTATCACATCGGTTTTCATGGAACGAGATAAGTGGGTTACATTGTAACAGGATGTGGAACTTGGAGAACATAACGGGGGAGAGTGGTTTAACAAGCTATTGAAGGATAACTTTATCTCTTATATACACTAACTTTCTGTGTATATAAATACAAAATGCTTTCAGAAGAAGTTGATGGTAATTGTGTGAGTTCTAGAAGACCTATGACTATCAAAATGTGTTCCTGGCAACTGCAAAGAAGAGATATAAATGCATGAATGCTTAGGCTGTTTCATGGTTCACTTGGGTTCAACTATGGTCATGATGTCCCCTCATGCTGGCAAAAGCTGGGAATCCTACTGAGATGACTCTCAGTTCCCTAGGATCAAGTCAGTGGATGGTAGGAATCTTTGTCCTCTTTGCTATGTATGCTGGATGAGGATTGATTGTTTGGGAATATGAGGTGTCAAGAATAAAAGTGTCCCAGTAGTTTTCATATCTGTTTATTACTGCCTGGTCCTTGAATTTAGAAGAGGGTCCCCCAGTGTTTGCTGAGTATTAATCTTGAAGATAATGGGTGGATGGAGAGCAGCATTTTCCTACATTTGTTCCCTATGTCTTATAGTTTATTTGGGTTTTCTATACCGTTACATCAGTCGTTAGACCATCACAAAGGTGTACATTAAGATGAAAAAATACAATAATGTCAAAGATACAATTAATAACAAATTAATATCATAAAATGTCAGTAACATTAAATTATTCTAAAACAGTAAAACATTAAAACACTATTACATCATTAAATAAATATAAATATAAATCTTAAAATAAGATCAATAAGCTAAGAAGAATAGGGTTTGATGTTTTGTTTGTTATGCCTCTGTAAATGAACCATCTAACCATGTTCAAGAAGGAACTCCCCCAACTCTACACCTGTGTTCATCTCCTTATCTTAGTGCATGCATACTGTTGTAAATACTGAGGGTATTTTTCCAACAGCCCATATAGGATAAATTCTGCTTACTTTTTACCTGCAGACTTTAGACATAGAACCACTTTGAAAATTCACAGGTGTGTGCAGAGATCAGAAGTAAGGGTGTGCATGTGGAGTGTACTTGTAAATTTCAAACTCAACCCAACACTGTCCCTCCCTCAGAATGCTTATTTAATATGCATATATAGCATGTGCATTAATCTGATCCCACTTCAATTTCACCTCTCGCACTATGGAACACCTATTTAATATTCACATTAAAGTATGCACATGAATCCCGATCCTGCTCCAACTCCACCCCCCTCAGAATACCTATTTAATATGCAAGTGAAAGTATGCACATAAATCCTGATCCTGTCCCAGCTCCACCCCCTGAAATGCTTATTTAATATGCAAGTGAAAGTATGCACATAAATCCTTATCCAGCTCCACCCTCTCAGAATACCTATTTAATATGCAAATGAAAGTGTGCACATAAATCCTGATCCTGCCCAGCTCCACCCCCTGAAATGCTTATTTAATATTCAAGTGAAAGTATGCACATAAATCCTGATCCTGTCCCAGCTCAACCCCTGAAATGCCTATTTAATCTGCACGTAAAAAAGTGCGTGAAATTGTGTTCCTCTGGACCTTTATAACACACTCGCCAGACTATTTTCACAGAGCCCCATACAAGGGGGTTTTATGTGTGTGAGTGGGTTTGAAAAGTCCCATTCTCTATGTGATCAGAAGACTAGAGAGGAGAGCGGTGAGGAAGCTCAAACACTTTAATGGTGGAAGTAAGAACCTGATTAGCAAGTGACAGAGGATTACAATGAAGGGAGCCCTCAATGAGTCATTAATCTTGTCAAACTTCCCTCTGCCTTTGCTTTTAGGGTTAAGAGGGCTTATGATGTCAGTTATGATTGCCGCTCTTATGTCCTCACTGACTTCCATTTTTAATAGCGCAAGCACCATCTTCACAGTTGACCTGTGGCGTCTCTTCCGTCCTCGCTCCTCTGAGTGGGAGCTCATGATTGTAGGCAGGTGAGAACAACTTACCGGTAACCACAGGGATTGTTTAGAAAATATAAAAATATAGCAGAATTAGTCTAATTGAGACATTGAACATTAGAGACTTGTCTACACTGAGGCCAGGCTGCTGCTTCTGGATTTCTCTTTCAAATGTTTTGCAGCTTTTGGTTCGCCCGCATGGGCTGAACACCGGGGCCTTGCCATAGAAATTTAACTGCGTGTCTAACTTCCTCCTTTCTTCCTACCATTATAGGATCCCAGCTCTGTGTACCAGCAGAGCATTTTAGAAACAGACATGCAGCCTCTTCTGGGGTGACAATGCAGGCTTGCCTGTAGAGTGAATAGCATCTTCTGAAAGGCGATGACAATAGTATGATTGTGGTTAGATGCAGTGAGCCACAGAGAGAGAAATCTAGAACATGTCGTGCTCCCACCCAGGGTGCCCATTCCTGCCTCTCTGCTGTGCTAGTGGGCAGAGCCAGCATTAGAATTCAGGCATAGGTGGCAGGGCTCCCGTTTGCTCCCTGGGTTGGCTGGGTTTAGGATGCAGCAGAAATGCTGCTCACAGCCCCTGGGCTGGGAGGGAGTCATGGTCATTGCTAAAGGTGACACCTGCTGGCCAGATTCAGGGTGCATAACTTCTGGGGTCCAGCAGGAGCCCCGGTGCATGGCTCCCAATCTGGAAAGGTCTCTGCAATGATCAGACTTGAGGGTTCGGGTGGATATAAAATGGCGGGGGAGGGGGTACTTGTGAATGAAGCTTCAGGGTACCAGATCCCAGCTGGAAGTACAAAGCAGCAGAAGGTTCGGGGCGTGACTGAGGCACTGGGATAGTCGAAGTGTTGCTTTTCAACGTGTCCTTCCCTCATCTTTCCAGGGTCTTTGTGTTGGTGTTGGTTGTCGTGTCCATTCTGTGGATCCCACTGGTACAGTCCAGCCAGGGTGGACAGCTGTTTATTTATATCCAGTCCATCAGCTCCTACCTGCAGCCCCCTGTGGCCGTGGTGTTTATCAGCGGCTGCTTCTGGAAGCGAGCAAATGAGCAGGTAAAATCTTTCTTTAGCTAATGGGATAGTCAGAGATGAAGCCTGTTCCTGCTTACTGCACGTGCCCTCATCAGGAGAGGGGGATTTCTTCTTGACTGCCTGGCCCCCATCTGAAAATTAAATAATTGTAATATTTCCTGTACCACGACTGACTTTGATCCCAGTCAATGAATAAGAAGGAGCCAACCAACTATTTATTTTATTTATTTAAACATTTTTATATACCGGCATTAGTTGTGGACATCATGCCGGTTTACATCAAAACTGGTAAAGTATGGAAGTTACATTTTAACAGGGAATTAGAAACTGGGAGGAGGGTAAATAATTAAATAGGATAGACGAGAAATAACAGTAACATTAACATTAACATGGTTCCTCGGTGTACTATTGAACAAAAGTAACTTTGGTGGGTGGGGTGGGCATAACTACTGTAGTCCAATTTGTTAAAAGTGAGACCTCTGCGTTTATTTCACTGTGCGGCACCGTCGTCCACCTTGCTGAGGACCAATATGTTCTAAGGACTCCTGTGGCAGATCTGCGCAAATACAAATTTACGAAACTTTCTTACAATTTTTGCTTTGTGCTAACAAAGGTACAGCCTTTCTAAAACTGAACTGCTGTTGATTTGGCAGGGCGCGTTCTGGGGCTTAATCACTGGATTAGCTGTGGGTATCTGCCGAATGGTGCTGGACTTTGTTTACGTGGCTCCTCGGTGTGATGAGGTGGACAACCGCCCAGCGGTGGTGAAATATGTGCACTACCTTTACTTTGCCATGATTCTTACACTGTTCACGGTCATAGTGGTGGTGACAGTCAGCCTGCTCACGGAAGCACCCTCCAAGGACATGGTAAGTGATCGTATGTTGATGGGTGTCCGTCATTACGGCATGAGTGGGCTGGGAATAGAAAGGGGGCAGCCTGAATAAGCAGAACACTTGTTAAGAGTAGACATTGGTCTAGCTTTTGATCTCATGCACTCATTCCCAAGGCCCAAGTATGAGCCATGGAAGAGCGGCCAACATCAGGAATCATAGTCAAACTTGGCCGCTATATTTGGCTTTCTACCTGGAATCCCTGTCTTTAAGGGTCTCTGATATAATCCATTTAACCTTAACTCACATCTTAACAGAATTTGTCATAGTTCCCTCATTAGAGCATACTCATTGCTTGCTGAGCTTGAGCACAAAGGCGTCAGTTATCGTGACCTCTCTATGTACAAAAGCGGCAGCGTTTTTCTTGTGCTTTTGCTGCCGCCACTGTGAGTCTATAATCTCTAAGCCTCTCCCATTTTTCTCTCTCTCTAACTTGCAGTCCTGTTACCAAACTCCGGGACAAGAAATTATAGTTTAGATAGACGTAATCTGTTTTCAAGTTTAAAAAGCAATAAAGGGGGAATTAACGATTCAAAGAAACTGAATTCTGAACCAAGCAGCGATCAAATAATTGAATGCTATGAAGGGGACCATGCACTAGACAGCATCTGCTTCTGGCTCTTAAAGATAATCCTTTAACGTTTAAACATTGTTTTTAAATATACCAAGTTTGCTTACTATCAGTAGGGCTCTTCGTGGACAGCAGGATGAATGAGCCACGACGTGTGGGTGATGTCATCCGACAGCACCGAATGCATCCATCTCTCTAGCTCAGTAAAGTTTACTGCTGAGCATGCATGGGAGTTCCCACAAGCTCTGCCTCATGAGCTTACCTTTAGCTTGGTGGTCGATTCTCAGGGTGGCAAGTGGGTGCTAAGAGAGAGAGGATAAATGTCCATGTGGCAGCTCAGATAGAAAAAGGACCAAAGGGCTGACGAGGCAGCGTGCCTGTGGGAACTCCTGCACATGCTCAGTAGAAAAACTTTTTTGCGCTAGGAGAGAAGGGTCCGTTCGGCATCGTCAGATGATGTCACCCACATGTCATGGCTAACTCAGCCCTGCTTGTTGATGGAGAAATATATTTTAATATTCCACAGCTTCCTTTGTTCTGCTCCAGGTTCACCTCCTCCCCTAATGACCCTGAAAGACAGGGACTGGATTAGGGAAGTAGTGACTTTTCTTTGCTCTTTGCTGTGACCTCACCTCCCTCTTCCTTTCAGCACAGGACAGGAAGGGAGGGGCTGGAATAGGGAGTAGAGCAGTTTATGGAAGTCCATGAGGCAAAAGGATAACAGGGCAGAGGGTGCCCCCTCCACCTCAACTGCTAGAGCTCTTCTCCTTGAGTTTCCTTCCCCATAGCACCCCACCCTTGAGGGCTGAGACTGGGGGACAGGAGAGGTGGGGGATGGGTGGAGTCTTGGGAGAGTCTGGGGGAGCACAAGAGGCAAGGACAGGAGGCCCCCGTGGTTTTCACTTAAAATGGTGTCGGTTCATGAATGTGTTGTATTTCTGGGGTTTGAGCGGGGGAGTCAGAGGAAGGGGGGGGGGGGGGATGCCTGAACTGCTACTGTTATTCCTTACTCTGACCCTTCCAGCCTCACCCTTCCCCTCCTGTTCTTTACACTGGGAGGGGAGGGGTAAGAAGAGAAAGCAGGCAGAGTGAGATTTAGCACAGCAGGAAACCTTCAACTGGCCTGCTGCCCTCCAGATTTCTTCCACGCTAGACACAGGCCTAGTGTGCCTAATGGGAAATGCAGGCCGGGCTGAAGCAAGCTGTGATTGTAACTTAATTTCCATTCCCCCTCCTGTTGTATGTCGGTTTCTTCTAATAACAGCCCAGGAGCATGACATCTCCTCTGTTCAGGTGTAGTGCATAGGTGTATGTCCCTCTAGATTCCTAATTAATATGAATGATACTCCCACAAGCATTCACTAGTTAATAAAAAATAACATCAAAACTAATTTTCACTAGGTAGCTATTAGCTCTATAATGGAGCTATACAGATACCTGCATTATAAAAAGGACCTACTTCATAACAACATGATCACATATGTTATCTCCTCTCAATTATATCTTGATCTCTAGTTCCTAGTTGTAACTTTGTCCATAATATATGATACTTACCAATAGTAGCTAATCGCCATCCAGTGAGGGCAAGAGAAAATCCCCCTGAACCCCAAAACATTATATGTAATTCATTGTATACATTGCACATGGAATGCTAGTTCAACACATCACATCTTAAAGGTGCCAGAGTATCCTGTGGTTAACATCAGAAGCCTGTCACCTATACCCAAAGTCTCGATCTCTCCATATCACGCTTCTTCTTGAGAATTCGATTGTATGAAATGTCTTCACACTCAAAAATATATATTTTTTAATCTTCTAAAAGAATGTTTAATAAACTCATCTATATGCACCAAATAAAAATAGAGGTTAAGGGCTCCTGTCTTTAGGATTCAGTTATTTGATTTTCACCTCTTGGTTTAGATAGAATTTAGCGTTTTGTAATCGTTAGACTCCCTCTTTATTCACTAGTGGTGACTTTTCTCTTTTGCTGCTTTTGATCTTTACATCTTAGGTATTGAATCTGGCTTTTCTCAATATAAAAAGGATTACACATTCAGGAATTCTTAACGGGAGGGGGCTGGTTCAAACGTTTGTCAAGCTGGGTAGTTCTAGCCACCTCTCGTGGCAACGCTAAGGTATGAAATTAGCTGTTTATAATAAACAAGACTTCCTGTGCTGATCTCTTGAAGGTGAGTCGTCTTACCTGGTTCACACGTTGGGATTCAGACGCCAAGAGTCCTGAAAGAGCAATAGAACCAACCACATCTGCTCTGGACTCCCAAGCCCCAAGAGAAGCAGAGAGCCCATCTGCTAACGTGGACGTGAAGAGCTCTCCTGAGGATGCTTCCACTGACATAAGTAAGAGCCTGCAAAATTAGATTTCATTGAGATCCTCCCTTCTTATTCAGAAAATGTCCTGGGACTTTTTCCTTTAAAAATGAGGGGAAGCCACTGGAGAAGAGTCCTTTCACATGGTAGCCTTTTTCGTAGCAGTTTTCCATGGTTGTAAACATACAGGGTTGAATTTTTCAATAAGATGTCTAAATGCAAAGCTACACATTAACTTTTCAGTCTGCAAACAAGAAGTTGGCTTTCAGCCATGAGGTACTGGTGTACATTGTGTTTGAATATGGAGTTAGGTAGCTGACGGTAGATATGCACCTGGATGCATTTCAGAACGACGGTTTAAGTTAGGTGCATTAGAGGGAGGCCTACAACATACTGAGGGATTTAGAAATGCACCTCCGGGATGCCATTTTTCTATCTGATAAAATGTCTGGACCTTATAGAAACATAGAAATGATGGCAGAAAAGAACCAATGGTCCATCCAGTCTGCCCAGCAAGCTTCCCATGCTACTATCTGCCATGCCATGCAGATTACCCCCATGTATCAGTCACTGCTGCTGCGCATCAGTATCCTAGACTGTAAAAAAATCATGGCTCATGTTGGTTGTCTCTGAATCCAAATTCCTCTTTCCTTCCACCCCCACCTCCCTCCTTCGAAGCAGAGAGCGATGTTGCAGTTGCTTCAGAAGCATCAAGGCTTATTGGTTAAGGGTAGTAATCCCATCCTTTCTGTTAAGGGTAGAAACTGCTGCTCTGTGCAGGCTACCCCCATGCTTATCAGTTTCCCAAACCGTAAAAGTCAGGGCCCTCATTGGGTGCTGTCTAAATCCAATTCCTCTTTTCCCCTGCCATTGAAGGGAGAGAGCAATGTTGGAGTTGCATCAAAAATATCAAGGCTTATTGGTTAAGGGTAGTAACTGCCACACCAGCAAGTTACCCCCATGCATGCTTTCTTCGTTTCCTTTAGGACTTAACCGTAGAAGCAGTCCTGTGCTTTTTCCCTTAGGTCTGCGTATCAGTATCCCAGACTATGGAAGTCGGGGCCCTTGGTTGTCTGAATCAAATTCCTCTTTTCCCCCTGCCGCCTAAGCGGGGAGCAATGTTGCAGTTGCATTGAAAGCATCAAAGCATATTGGTTAAGGGTAGTAATCTCCATGCCTTCAGCTAAGAGTAGTAACCGCCATACCAGCAAGTTACCCCCTGCATGCTTATCTCATTTCTGTCCTCTAGCCTTATGAAGGTGCATGGCTAGAAATCCACTTCCCCAGATATGGATACCTTAAACGGGTTAACTCTGTTTTTACCTGTGTATAAAGCACTAAGCCTTGGAATATTTACCCCACCGTGGGGCTGATGCAATAAAGTGCGCCCAGCCCAGAGCATAGGTTAACAAGTGATGCACATTTTGGACGTGCATCCATAACCCTCAATGCAATAAGGGAATCAGCGCATCCAAAATGCGCGTCCAAACTCGCGTGTAGGTAATAGCGCTCATCACATATAAATTCCATGTAGATGAAGCTATTAGCTATTACACGACGCAAAAAATCCAGTGCGCTAGAGGCGCACTTTTTAATCCGTAAAATTTTACACCTACCCCGGAACAGTTGCGTCGGGGCAGATTTGAGTGCGCTCGAGTTCAAGCACTAGCCGACTGAACGCACAAGCTGCACTGAACTATAGCTCCGGCAGCAAAGAAGTACAAGCGACACTCTCTTTGTGCTGCCTGCCATATTAGGGTTGCACAGTCTGACCTTGAATCCTTCCTGTGTCAGCACTGTGAGGAGGCCCAGGGAGGGCTGGACTCACAGAACTTCTCCGAGCCTAGCCCCTTCCAGTCAGAGGACGAGTCAGCCATAACCTTATCCGGTAGTGCCCTGGAATTGATCAATCCCGGGACTGCGTCCTCCTTGGGAGAGGGTAGTTCAGCGGCACCTATCCCAGTTCCTCCTGGCCAATGCATGGACCCGGCAACCTTTTCTTGGGTGGAATTCTTTCAGGACCTTCAAGCCTTTGTCCAGGCGCAGTCATCTGCTGCCCCTGCCTGGACTGAGCCCCAGCTGGGAAGGCCTCGTCCTCCCAGCCCTATCAGCATGCCTTGGGACATGCCTCGCCTCACCAAGGGTATCCCTGACAGGGACCCAGACACCATGGATGACAAAGGGGATGCAAGCTCATTGGAGGACGGGGAAATCCCTCCACGCTTGGAATCATACCAGACCATGTTAGGGTTTTTCCACAGAGATGAATTGCTGGCACTGGTTTCCCAGACCCTGAAGACTCTGGATGTTCCCGGCACGGACCCTATGTCAGAGCCAAAGCTACGGAAAGCCTCTTGCTATTTCCCAATGCTGGAAGTCATCCAGGAGTTAACTGACTTTCAATGCCCCGGAAGCCAGCTGTAAAGGAGGCCAAAGAATGCCTGCGTTTCCCAAAAGTGAATGCCCTGGTCTGTGCCATTTCGAAGGGAACAACTATCCCAGTAGAGGGAAGAGCGGTCTTGAAGGATGTGCACGATAGGCGGCTGGAGTCCATCCTTAAGCCTTTGACACGACAGCAATGACACTGCAGATTGCTTCCTGTTGTGCCCTGGTGGCTCTCTTGTGTCTGCTTCTCTCTCTCTCTCTCTCTCTCTCTCTCTCTCGAGAGAGAGAGAGAGAGGCAGATAGTTCTGAGGCGCATGCCGGAGAGGCAATCAAACCCGCCACAGCCTTCCTAGTGGATGCAAGCTCGGACCTAGTGCGTACCTTGGCCAGAGGAATGGCCTCAGTGGTGGTGGCCAGAAGGCAACTATGGCTGTGAAATTGGTCAGTGTACACGATCTCTAAGGCAAACCCTTTAAGGGATCCCTCCTATTTGGAAGTGAATTGGAACAGTGCTGCAGCTACCGGAAGGTAAGAAAAAGAGGTTGCAGCGCCCCTCGCCTATGAGGGGTTGGGCCAGGGGCTCCAAGTGTTTTCAGCCCTACAGAAACTTGCCATTTCAGACATCTCAGTCCTTTTGGGAAGATCTCAGTCCTTTCGGAGCCATCAACCAAAAAGAGGAACTGGTTTGGGCTCAGGTTCGACCTGAACTCACCAGTGAAGTTTGGCCAACCCATCCACGGGACAAGGAGATAAGGGGCCGACTATCCCTCTTCTATCAGTGGTGGGTCGAGATCACATCGGACAAATGGGTACTGGACATCATACGAGAAGGATATGCTCTGGAATTTCGCAGCATCCCTTGGGACATGTTCATGATGTCTCCTTGCCACTCCCAGCACAAGAAACTGGCAGTGGAATCTATGTTGATAAGGCTCCTCAGTTTGAGGGCTATAACCCCGGTACCTACACCGCAGGAAAATATGGGACATTATTCCGTCTATTTAATCGTATCCAAGAAGGAGGTTTCCTTTTGCCCCATTCTGGACCTCAAGAGCGTCAATCATCATCTGCGGATAATTCACTTCCACATGGAACTCTTCACTCAGGCATAATGGCCGTACAACTGGGAACGTTCTTAACCTCCCTGGACCTCTCAAAGGCCTACTTTCATATTCCAATTCTCCAAGACCACCAGCGTTTCCTACACTTTGCAGTACTGGGCCGCCATTTCCAGTTCCGGGCGTTGCCCTTCGGCCTGGCAAACGCCCCAGAACATTCTCCAAAATTATGGTGGTGAAGGTGGCAGCACTGAGAAAAGAAGAGATCCTGGTTCACCCTTACTTATATGACTGGCTGATCCGGGCAAAATCATTGGAAGAGAGCCTCCAGATGACCAGCAGGGTCATGTCCCTGCTTCAGGAACTTGGCTGGGTTGTGAACATGGACAAGAGCAGCCTCAAGCCCTCCCAGTCCTTAAAGTACCTGGGAGTCCGGTTCAACACCAAGCAGGACAGAGTCTTCCTCCCTCCCTTGAGGATAAGGAAGCTGATGGGCCAAGTGTGCCGGTTGACGTTCACAATATGCCCCAGGGTGTGGAGCTATCTCCAGGTCCTTGGCCTGATGGCATCAACTCTAGAGGTAGTGCCATGGGTGAGGGCACACATGCGGCCACTCCAATGCTCCCTGCTGTCACGTTGGAACCCACTGTCGCAAGACTATGCGATTCACCTCCACCTACCGATGGAAGTATGTTCTCAGCTCCAGTGGCGGCTATAGGAAGTTCACCTAAGCGAGGGTGTAAGCCTGTCCCCACTGAACTGGCTAGTCTTCATGACAGACGTGAGTCTCCAAGGGTAGGGAGCTCACAGTCAGGAACTGACAACCCAGGGGTGATGGACCAAGGAAAAGGCATGCTGGAACATAAACCACCTGGAAGCCCGAGCTGTCAGATTAGCGTGCCTACAATTCAGCCATAGGCTCCAGGGCCGGGCGGTATGCGTGATGTCGGATAACGCAACAAAGGTAGCCTACATCAACCGCCAGGGAGGAACCAAAAGCCATCAAGTGTCTCTGGAATAGACCCCCTTACGGAATGGGTGGAGTTAAACCTACAGGGGATTTCGGCCTGCCACATCGCGGGAAAAAACAATGTCAGAGCACACTTTCTCAGCAGGGAGAGTCTGGATCCAGGAGAATGGGCGTTGTTGACCAGAGCCTTCCAGCTCCTGATAGATTGCTGGGGCTGCCCATTCATCGATCTACTGGCCACAACACGAAGGTTCCCCGATTCTTCAGTCACAGATCAGTGCTCCCAAGGGATCGACACCCTGGTCCAGACCTGGCCAAAGAAGGACTTATGCAAGATTGAGTGCCACAGAGGATTAGTCCTCTGGTGGCCCTGGATTGGCCCAGATGCCCATGGTATGCAGACATGTGGAGGCTTCTGGTGGAGAACCCCCTATATCTCCCTCCACACAGGGACTTCTCCAACAAGTTCCGATTCTTCACGAGGACCCAACTCGGTTTTGTCTTATGGTCTGGCCCTTGAGAGGGCTCGTCTGACGAAACATGAAAGTACTCGACATCTTAGTGTATGTGCAAATCTGGAGAATATTTGAGGCCTGGTGCGAGGAATGTGAGCTCTCTCCTCGGTTGATCAAGATCCCCCATGATTCTGGAATTCTTACAGGATGGCCTGAACAAAAGACTGTCTCTCAACTCCTTGAAGGTCCAGGTGATGGCTCTCTCCTGATTCAGAGGCGAGGTGAACGGAGCCCACTTGGGCTGGTTCACCCTTAAAGTGGCTGGTCCCTCTATGGAATCTCAATCTAGTATTGGGCTTCTTAGCAGGGCCTTCCTTTTGCCGCTGCATGCTCTGTCTCTATGCCTGTTAACGCTGAAGAGTGTATTCTTGATGGCGATATGCTCAGCTCATCGCATCTCTGAACTACAGGTGCTGTCATGTCGGTAGCTGTTCTTCTAGTTGATTCCAGGAACGTTGCAGCTTCACACCATCCCTTCCTTCTTCCCTAAGGTAGTCTCGGCGTTTCACCTGAACCAGTCCATTTCCTTATCATCCCTAGATAGACGCAAGGACTCGGAAGACTACCACCTCCTATGCCACTTAAACATCAGTAGGCTGTTAGTATGGTATCTAGAATGTACAGAACTGGTGCGCAAGACAGACTGTGTGTTTGTTCTTCTCAGTGGAAGGAAACAAGGCGAAGCAGCTTCGCAAGCTACCATAGCTCGCTGGATCAAGGAAGTGATCACGGAAGCTTATGTAGAGGCAGGGAAGCCTTTACTCTTTCAGACTGAAGCTCATTCCACTAGGCCCCAGCAGTATCCTAGGTGGAAGCTAAGCTACTTCCCTAAACAAGCTTTTTATAAAGACAAAGAGAAGGAGGAAAAGAGTTGAAAGATAAGGACGCACCAAGTAATCAGTTTTTTTCCTCTAATATCTCCAATTGCATATTAACGCTAGATTTGAACTGCTTGACAGTTTTTCAACCGACATATAAGCCTTAATTAACACATAGTCCTTTATTATAATGTTACCGTTCTTTGTTGGCACATGTATATTTTGTAATCTATACCAATTATAGTTTTTCCTTATTGTGCCTTTCTGTAAACCGTTGTGATGGTGAATTAACTTAACGACGGTATAAAAGAGTTTTTAAAATAAATAAATAGATAAATACTGTCTCCCGTCGATATCTGCAGAGCAGCAACGTGGTCTTCCTTGCACACCTTCTCCAGGTTCTATCGCCTGGATGTCCAAGCCCGAGAAGATGCAGCTTTTGTGAGGGTGTTTCTAACCGGACCACGGGCAGCCTCCCGCCCCATTTGGGAGTAGCTTTTGTACATCCCATTGGTCCTGAGTCCATCTGGCTACAAGCTAGGAAATGGAGAAATTGCTTTCCTGATAATTTCGTTTTCCTTAGTGTAGACAGGTGGCTGCCCATGAACAGTGCCAAGGAATCACACTTGAATCTCGATCCCAAAGAGTTTACAGGTAAGCCATCACCCTATCCCTAGATCTGGGCATCTGTAATATTGCTGGGCTTCAGCGCTTATGTTTGGTTGAGTACAGTTACGGTTACCAGTTTTAATCAAGTTTTTAATCAAGTTCTTAATCAAGTTATTAAATTGTATTCAAGTTTTTCAATAGTATGTCCACAATGGCTTTTGAAGAGAATACTGAATGGCTGAGCTCACTACAGGGGTGAATCTAGGGTGACGTCAGCTTTGAAACCTACTCCGTCTTCATCTGCTAGCAGGGGAGCACATAACCTATTGGTCCTGAGTCCATCTGTCTACACTAAGGAAAACAAAATTATCAGGTAAGTAATTTCTCTATTTCCCATCCTCCCTCAGCGTCAAACTCATAGGAAATTTAACTTTTGACCTGGGTAGGAGGTACAGCTCCTTTACACATCTGGGGCCACTTTGGCCTTTTCTGATAAATGAATGTCACCTACACCGGGAGTGGAAGCGTGACTTAGTGGTTAGTACAATGGGCTACAACTCTGGGAAGCCAGAGTTCAAATCCCACTTCCCTCGCCAACACTCCTTGCAACGGTGGATAAATCAATCTCTCTCCCATTGACTCAGGCACCCACTTTGATTATAAGCTCCTTAAAGCAGGGACTTATGGTGCCTGAATGCTTACCACCATTGTACAGCACTGCATATGGCCAGTAGCACTATAAAAATAATAAGTATTTTATTGCAGTTACATATCTGTCATGTAACAGGTTTGGAGCTTCTTCTTTTTACTTATTCGTATATAAAAATTACTTATTTTTGAAACACAGTATTTTCCCCAAAATATGGACTAACTTGTTTTAGAAGGGTCTATCAAAGGATTTCTTTTCTCAATGCACACATGGCCTTTCTTCTAATTATTGCTTTGCATTTCAGGTAACAGAACATCTGCTGCATCCAGGCTGAAGAAAATTGTATACTGGATCTGTGGGATGGAGGCTAATCAGGATGCGGACAAAGATGCGCCCCCCGTGCCACAAGAACCTGTCGAAGTCCTGCTCCGGGAGAATTCCTTTCAGAAGCAGGTTCTAGATATCAATCTGATTGTGTGTTTCAGCGCTGGGGTCTTCCTCTGGGGATACTTTGCATAGAAAAGACCGCATCCATTTACAGAATCCTAGGGAAGGGGATTGCTTTTACTGTAGAAATGCTTCAAGACTTCTACATTTTTGTCTTTTCAATGCAATAAATCCACTGTAAAGTTTCAGGGACAGAATGCCCATTGTCTAGCTTCATGCGGGTGAAGGCAAAGGTAACAAGATTGAAGTCAGTCTGTTAATCTTGCCAAGAGTGCATTCATCAGCCCAGAAAGAACAGGGGAGCTGTAAACATTGAAGAGGAGGATTAGAGCACAGTTTGCTTGGCAGAGAGTCCTCACTCACTCATAGGTATAAGAACAGAAACCTTTATTATCATGAGGTTAATGCTGAGTACGCTCAGACCCGCTGCTTGACACGCAGATCTCCACATTCCCTAGCGCTGCAAGTCATGAGTTCTTTTATTGCGGTTTATGAAGTGCATTCGGCTAGTAGGTGTCCTGTGCTAGGAATCGATTGCCTGCTGATCAAAGTCCTTCACTATCTCAAATGTTCATCTCAGCCGCTGTAAAAGAGTTGTCAGATTACAATAATGATTAGTTTAGTTTCTTGTAACTTGAATTGTCCTGTGGAAGTCGGTCTGTGCGGAAGAGTTGTCATTTCTGTTCTGTGCTCCCAGCTCATACAATATCTGTTCAGTTTGCTGCTTTGATTCACATTTTTACACATCCAGATACTGCCTGGTGCCTTCTTTCTGTGACTGGCATTATCAATGAGACAGTTGTTATCTAACACACTTATAAAAACATCTGCTGAGCTTTCCATTCCACTTCCCCTGAGCAGTACCAAAGGGTAAAAAAGGTATTTCAAGAAACCCTTAATTAAATCAGTGCTTCTTAACCCAGTCTACTGGACACACCTAGCCTGTCAGGTTTTCAGGATATCCTAATGAATATGCATGAGATAAATGTGCATGCCATGGAGGCAGTGCATGCAAATCTATCTCATTGTGGCTACTCTGAAAACCTGACTGGGTAGGTGTGTCCTGAGGACTGGGTTGAGTAGCACTCAACTAAATGATGTAAAACTGCTCTTCCCAGTATTGCTTCTTTAAGCCAATAAAATAAACTGGACTGGAAGTCATGAAACATCTGTGCACAGGCATCCTGATGGGACACTGGATACTTCTGGTGGGAGTTTTTCAGTGGTCTGGCACTTTATGAGATGCTCATCATTGTCTCAGGCCCTCGTTTTCTTTAAGCAGGGCAGTAAGTGCAGGATTAACTAAATACTTATAACTAGTGATCAAGCACAGTGCATGGCATCCTGATACAGATCTAAGTTTGAGATTGCTAATAGATCTGAATTTCTGGACTATAATTTTATTTCCGCTATAAAGAATATCAGAGCAGTAATTCAGAATGGCTCTGGTGACATCATAGCCCAAATGCTAAGGACCTCACTGACACTAATCTTATTACCCAGAGATGGGATCCCGAGTCTCTGCTCAGTATGGCTCTGGTGGTGACATCATAGCCCAAATGCTAAGAGCCTCACTGACACTAATCTTATTACCCAGAGATGGGATCCCGATGACAATCATAGCCTGAATGCTAAGGGCCTCACTCACACTAATCTTATTACCCAGAGATGGGATCCCGAGTCTCTGCTCAGTATGGCTCTGGTGATGTCATAGCCCGAATGCTAAGGGCCTCACTCACACTAATCTTATTACCCAGAGATGGGATCCCGAGTCTCTGCTCAGTATGGCTCTGGTGGTGACATCATAGCCCAAATGCTAAGAGCCTCACTGACACTAATCTTATTACCCAGAGATGGGATCCCGATGACAATCATAGCCTGAATGCTAAGGGCCTCACTCACACTAATCTTATTACCCAGAGATGGGATCCCGAGTCTCTGCTCAGTATGGCTCTGGTGATGTCATAGCCCGAATGCTAAGGGCCTCACTCACACTAATCTTATTACCCAGAGATGGGATCCCGAGTCTCTGCTCAGTATGGCTCTGGTGATGTCATAGCCCGAATGCTAAGGGCCTCACTCACACTAATCTTATTACCCAGAGATGGGATCCCGAGTCTCTGCTCAGTATGGCTCTGGTGATGTCATAGCCCGAATGCTAAGGGCCTCACTCACACTAATCTTATTTTTTTAAACTGTTTATTTAAGCATATAGGTGAAACAAGACATACACATTTGTAATCCTGAAAGCAGTACAATAGATATTAAATCAACAGAAATGTCGAACACTTTGCTTTAACATTTTTACAAGGCAGATACTTTATCGTGTCTTGTTTATAAACTCCTATAAGCAGGAAATTTTTCCTTTTCAGAACATTCACAATCATCCATACTCACATACAAAACACTCACTCAAAATTAGCTTTTCTAATCATTGCACTCTCCGAAAGCTTGGGAACGGGAATCATATACCACCAGGTTTACCACTCTGGAGAGTATCCACTAATCACCAAAGATTGTTGTAATTCTTTGGGCAATAATAAATATGAAAGTTCCCATTGTTTAATATGTTCTGCTGGTACCTTCCATTTGTAAATTTTGCATCCAATCTTTCAAGTTGCATCCAATCAGCCAATTTTTGACACTACATCTGAATAGA
The DNA here is from genome assembly GCF_901001135.1 of Rhinatrema bivittatum. Taxonomy (NCBI): domain Eukaryota; kingdom Metazoa; phylum Chordata; class Amphibia; order Gymnophiona; family Rhinatrematidae; genus Rhinatrema; species Rhinatrema bivittatum. The sequence continues at coordinate 2,003,740 of NC_042628.1, read as the reverse complement.
GGGACTTTCTAGCTTTATTCAGAAAAATAGCATACAACCCTTGGCTAACAAAATTATAATACGAATACATTTTTCCTGACTCTTTGATGTTTATGGAACCCACTACAAAGAACCAAGCAATAGAAACTCTCCACAAAAATTGAATAACAGATTCAATAAAACTTAACACTGTACTCCAGAATGAGTTAAGAGCCGAGCAAAAAACAAAATTATGTACCAATGTTCCATTTCACTATGGCACTTTATACATTTTTCAGTATCACTAAGCTTCATTTTGTATGCTCTTATTCTATCCACATAAATGTTATAAAGCAACTCAAACTACATTTCTTGAAGTCTCTGCCCCAATAGTAGTGGTAAATGCAATATAAAAAATAGTTTTTTTCTGCTATCTGTTTCTCTAGAGATGAAGTCCAATAATGGGCGAAAGGTTCACGCATCTGTAAATTCTCTTTACTAAATCATAAGTTGAACCAAAAAAACAAAGTAGTATTAGATTGTTGCAGTGTCTTAAAGATGTTAGGAGCCTGCGATGGTATCTTAGGAATATGTCTACTTTGTAAATAGATGAAAAAATGTCTATGGCTGATGTCATAAGAAGTTTCAGTCGTTCAAAGGAAAAAAATGCTTTTTGTTCTGTGCAATAAAAATTTCTACTGAAGCCAAACTTTGTTGTTTCCAATATTTATACCTTGGATTCTCCAGCCCAGGTAAGAAATCAGGATTTCCAACCAGTTTAAAGAAGTCTAAGTCATAGGGATTTATCTTCCACTCTTTACAAAAGAAGCGCCATGCCAGTAAAACAAGTCTAATTAGAATATGGAACCTTAACTTTTTGGAAAGAAGTATATCTTTAGTTTAAAACACATTGATAGTAGAATAAAGATCTGAAATGTCAGAAATAAAATCTGAAACCTCGAATTTAAATTTTTGCAAGTACCATTCCCAACAATAGCATAATTGATACACCATATTATAAAAACAAAAATGAGGGCGTTGTAAACCACCACACTTTTTAGACCTCATGAGAATAGAATATTTCACCCCTTACCTCGCCATGTAAAGTGAACAACCAACTTACGTAATTGGTCAACATCTGACCGTTTCAGCCATATTGGAAGTATCTGTAATTTAAATAAAGTTTTTGGTAATATTGACATTTTCAATAAAGTGCAATGTCCCATTAAGGATAGGGAGAGGTCCTGCTATACCAATAATTGCTGTTTGATGGAGTCTATTGTTTTGGTTATATTCAGTTTATATAATTGTGTGAGATCACGAGGTACCCAAATATTTGAAAATTCCCAAAGACCATGTAAGAGGAAATATTTTTTTCCATTCAAGTTTCAATTTATCTGTTATTGGCATTGCTTCTGACTTAGATTCATTTTTAAACCAGCAAATAAACCAAATTGCTCTATTAAATGTAGTGTATGGCCCAGCAATAATACGGGGTATCTTAAGAACAGGAGCACGTTGTTAGCAAACAAGCAGATTTTGTATTCTTTTGAACCCAGAAAACCTTCAATTTGGGGTGATTCTCTTATTTTTATTACCAGAGGTTCAACCATCAACATGTATAGCAGTGAGGATAAGGGGCATCCTTGTCATGTGCCCCTACCTAATTGAAAATAAGTGGAAATCTCACCGTTCACATTAATGTTGGCTTTGGGGTCAGCAAACACTAACCATATCCAGTGAATAAAAGTCAGGAAGATCAAATTGATGCAAAAGCCAAAACATATATGGCCACTGGACGTTATCAAAAGTCTTTCTGGCTTCCAAACTGATAATCAGGCCTTGAGGGTTTTGCACCTTCTCGGACCATAATGCTTCAAGTAACTTGCGTATGTTGATAACCCCCATTTCTATTTCTAACAAAACCAGTTTGGTCTTTATCAACTAACAGGGGCAATACTTGATTTAGTTGACTGGCCAAAACCGAGGCCAGTACCTTTAAGTCCACGTTGATTAAAGAGATTCAGGTTGCAATAGATCTTTACCTTGCTTTGGAAAGGCTGTAATAAGTGCATGATTCATATCTTTTTGGAAGCCACCTCCCTGCAAACTACTTTCATACATATGATTAAGAGGGGTTACAACATCATCTTGGAGGATTTTATAAAATTCCACATCTAAACCGTCTAATCCAGCTGCTTTCATTAGGAGTAACTTTTTTATAACCATCATAATTTCAAAATGTGATATCGGTTTAGCTAATGCTTGTGCCTGCTGAGTAGACTGTGAAAGATTTAAATTTTCAAAGAATTTCATACAAAGTTCTTCATTAGCAGGTTTACTCAAGTATAATGATCAGCAACTCTAGCATAATATTTGTGGTAGAAGCTGTAGAGGTCCATCAAAGCTGATATGTAATGTTTGGGTTTAACATTTTTAACCATTCTTGCTAGCAGTTTACCTGCTTTATTAGCTTGACAAAACCTCTGACTTTTGTATTGCAATATATGTTGCTCCTCCCTTTGGTATAATAAATGATTTAAGGACTTTAATACGGAGTCAATTTGTATCTGTAGGTTGTTCTGCAGAGATTGAACAGGTTGTCTATTTAGTAATTTACAATCTTAAAATGTCTTTACCTCTAATCTTATTTTTATGAGCTGTGTATGCTATAATTTGACCTGTAACACTGCCTTCCCTGTGTTCCAAAAGCTATCCCCAGAAATAATTGCCATATCATTAAATTTGACATATTCTTTCCATTTTGCCTTCAAATATTCCCAGAACTCTTTATCATGGAACAAGGATGGTTGTAATCTCCATTGAAAGCTAGATGAATTTTTATTTGGGAGAGTTACCTCTAGTAATATGAGAGCATTGGTCTGAGATCATGAACATATCAATAATGGCTGATCGAAATTTTGGAAATAGACTTGAGAAATCAAAAAATAATCACTTCTCAAGTAAGAACTGTGCACTTTTGAATAAAAGGTGAAGTCTAACGCTATAGGATGGAGTGACCTCTATGCATCAAGTAGTTGGAGTTCCTTTGTGAGAAAATGGACTCTTTCTGACTTCTTTAAACACTCTTTAAAACGATAGGTTTTAGTATCTAGCTCGGGACATATGGGCAAATTGAAATCCCCTCCAAATATGAATTGATACTGCAGAAACTGCCCCAATTCCCGCAATCAATTTAGAAAAGAAAGGCTAGTTGAAGATATTGGAGGCATATACAGTGCAAAAAAAAAAAGTGTTATTTACTATTGATCCAGCTAATATGAGATAGCGACCATGCCCTTGGGTGCCGGGGCTGGCTGAACGTAGACATTCCGAGGGTCAAGGAAGGAAGCCAACGTACCAGGAGTGGAGGCAGGTGGCGATCAAGCGAGGTCAAGGCCAAAGAGGCCTCCCCTATGAGGAAAAGCTAAAGAACTTAGGGCTGTTTAGTTTGGAGAAGAGACGACTGAAGGGGGATATAATAGAAGTCTACAAAATCATGAAAGGACATGAACAAGTTAATGTAAATCGGTTATTTACTCTTTCAGAAAATAGAAGGACCAGGGAGCACTCCATGAAGTTAGCAAGTAGCTCATTTAAAACAAATGAAAGAAAATTATTTTTCACTCAGTGCATAGTTAAACTCTGGGATTCATTGCCAGAGGATGTGGTTACAGTAGTTAGTGTAACTGGGTTTAAAAAAGGTTTGGATAGGTTCCTATTACGGTAATTAATAAGCAATAGTAGCTTGGGATCTATCTAATGTTTGGGTAATTGGCAGGTTCTTGTGGCCTGGTTTGGCCACTGTTGGAAAGAGGATGCTGAGCTTGATGGACCTTGGTCTGACCCAGTGTGGCAATTTCTTAAGTTCTGGTCTTTCTTGGGACCCTGCCTCTGAGCTAGGGGCAGTGATAATGTCTCTTCCCGGCTCTCTGTCAGTGCAGTGATAATGGCGAGCGGTTGCCATAGTAACAAGGCGGGTGAGCCCAGATCATTGGGGCTGCATCCCTTGGGCCTGGTGCTGCCGCCTCTCAGCCCACGGTGGAGCCGCAATCATGACCGTGCCAGCTCCATACTCGGTCGGGAAGCGGGACTCCCTGCTGCACTCGGCGCCGAGCTTCAACCGCATCAACGTCCTGCAGGCGCAAGAGGACAGCTGGCGCGGACAGCACCGGGTGCGTGAGGCGCGCGTGCTCAGGGAGGGGGCGGGGCAGAGCGGAGAGCGCGTTCCTGAGGGAGGAGCTCGTGCTCAGGAAGAAGGCGGGAAGGGCTCAGGTGCTGAGGTAGGGGTTGGGGCAGAGAGCGGGAAGCGGAGAGCGCGTGCTCAGGGAGGGGGCGGGGCTGCCATTGCTTTGCTCGTTCCTTATTTTCCTTCCCCTTGATTGTGATAATTCCGCACGTTACTTTGCCAGTCAGATTCTGAGTCTGAAACTCGTGGGCTGGTTCTGCACAGTACGTGAGGCGAGGGGCGGGGCGTCCTGAGGGAGGAGCGCGTGCTCAGGAAGGGGGCGGGGCAGAGCGGAGAGCGAGGCGGATGCTGGGCTGCCATTGCTTTGCTTGTTCCTTATTTTCCTTCCCCTTGATTGTGATAATTCCGCACGTTACTTTGCCAGTCAGATTCTGAGTCTGAAACTCGTGGGCTGGTTGTGCACTGGGTGCGTGAGGCGAGGGGCGGGGCGTCCCGAGGGAGGAGCTCGTGCTCAGGAAGAAGGCGGGAAGGGCTCAGGTGCTGAGGTAGGGGTTGGAGCAGAGAGCGGGAAGCGGAGAGCGCGTGCTCAGGGAGGGGGCGGGGCAGAGCGGAGAGCGCGTTCCTGAGGGAGGATTCCGCGGGAGAGGCGGGCACGAGGCTGCCATTGCCTTGCTAATTCCCATCCTGTAACGTTGCCCCTTATTTCCTTGGATTGTGATCAGAGGGAGTTACTTTGCCCGTCAGATTCTGTGATTCTGAATCTTGTGGGCCGGGCGCAGATTAGTATGAGGAGGGAGTTACTGAGTGAAATGTTTCTGACAGGGCGAGGGCAGCCCCAGGGAAGAGGGCCCAAGACACTAAATTCTGCTTGCTGTAAGGCTTAGCTTCAGCCCTGGTGCTGCCGTGCACAGTACACACATATTTACTCCCAGCACTAATCAGCCACTAGTACTGATGTAAGGATCGGCTGGAGACACCCCTGACCTCTCTCCTGCAGGTCATGGGTAGCCAGAAATGGAGGTCTGAGCCTCTGACTTCATCTGAAGACAGGGGCTGGGAGGCGCAGACCTGGTGCTATGCTATGTTATACTTATATACTGCCTTCCTTATACATAGTGCAAGCCAATGTGCTTCCCAAATCATGGACATAATGCAATAAATAGCAAAAGTAAAAGTAGACATCATAGAAATAATAGTGTACATCAGGCGCACAATAAATATTAATAGCTAGGAGCACAGCTCCAGCCTACCCCACGCTCACTGGGGCAAGGGGAAAGAGAGACTGGCCATGGGCACCATGCGGTGAAGGCTGGGAGTAACACTGACATTTGAAAAGGTTTAGAGACATTTCTACAGGACAGATCCATGAATAAGTCCTTGGGCAGCCTCTTAATTCATATTGGGATGTGCCGGCTACGTGCAGGTGACACAGGACGCTGGGCTGGATGCACCATTGGTCTGATCCAGCACGGCGCATTTTATGTTTCTATGGGGCACAGGAGAAGAAGGGACATTTTCTTCTCCCCAGATTTTTATCATTTTTTTGAAACTATTTCCATGATTTTGGTTTGTACATCTCTCTTGTTTCTGTTACTCCTCTCTGCGCTCACATAACTGATTTCCTAAGAGATGTAAAGGGGAACTTGTAAGGAGAGAGGCTTTTTCAGATGCTCCCCGGTGAAAGGAGGGAGGGGTGCAGGGGAAACCACAGAAGAAGTTGCTGTCATAGCAAACAGTGAGGTGTTCTGTGAATACAAATAACACCTGTTCCTGTTTTCTTCCTTTACTTTCTTTTTTGGTTAGAAATGTGTCCTGCACAGGTTGTTTTACGTTGCCAATGTTTCCCCAGAACTGGCAGATAAGAGGGATGTGACAGGTATGGAGTGGTATTGGGGTTTTTTTTTATCATTGTTTAGTTTCTGATCATTTTAACCACTTGTACTCTTTCTTTATCTGTGCACATGCACTTTTAGAATGAAAAAGCAAAGAGGAAAGTATGTGAGTTTTTAGGCAGTGTCCTGAGGCTTTCCTGTATTTCAACCTAGCATTTCATGTTCCATTACTTTAAAGCAACTGTCTTGCTTACGTTGCTGGAGAGTACAAATAAATCAGCTTTAACTAACATCATGGTAAAAACCAGTGTATGAAAGTGCAGATTGAGGTCAGGTGGGATGGGCACCCCGCAGAGCAAGCCATCCAATGTCCACTGCTCCACACCACCCTCTGGTGGTGCTGGTGGTTTGCTCTGACACAGAAGAACTCCACTGCCCTCAACAGGGCCTGCAGTGAACTGAAGATTTACAATGGTAGAGATGAATGAGACGAGCTGGGGAGGGTCCCATATAATCACAGAACCCTGGGGGGGAAGCTTGCCTAATACCGCTCTGGAAATGATATTACAATATGAGCCCCAGAACTCAACATAGGAAAAGAGGTCTACTGTAAACAATCTGCAGATATTTAAAGAAATAATACAATGTAACTGTTGAGATCTGCAAGTGTCCTATATTCATTTTTTTTCTTAATGAAAGTTTACTACGAAAGGCTGTTTTATAATTTCCCGAAGTCCCACCTAGGAGAATCTTTTACGGGACTGCTTCTTCTGTATCAGAGCTGCATCCTTCATATTCTAGAGGTAGGTGAGAGTGGTGTTTAATGATTATAAAGTGTGCAGTAATGAAAGCCATGTCCACATCTCTACCTGCAGAAATGGTTTCTTTGGTAATTGCCCATGCATGTCAGCAACGTGATCATTTTTACCTGCATATCTTTGACAGCATTCCTGGGATGGGGGGCGGGGGTTCCAATAAAAGCTACCCATTTCCTGAACATACCCAGATCAGTCCAGACAAGTGGGCTTATGACACATCCCTACCAGCAGATGGAGGCAGAACAAAAGCTTTGAGGCACTGCTACATAACCGAGAGTGCCACCTGCAGTCCCTCAGTATTTCTCTGACTCCAGTAGATGGTAGAGGTGTAGACCTGCAGTCCCTCAGTATTTCTCTGACTCCAGCAGATGGTAGAGGTGCAGACCTGCAGTCCCTCAGTATTTCTCTGACTCCAGCAGATGGTAGAGGTGCAAACCTGCAGTTCTGACTGAAAGTTGGAGGTTGAACTTTAGACATTGTGGCAGCTCCTCGAGGTGTTGGGTTCCTTGGTGGGCCATCCCTTGAGTGGAGCCGGGCGAACAGGGGGTTGGATACCCCTGGCTGTTGTAGCCCACGGTGCCAGACTGGCTCCATCTTAGTCTCTGTAGTCTCCTCCTGCCAGCTGTTGCCTTGGTAAAGGGAAGTACTCTTTGTTCTAAAAAGGAAAAAAAAAAAGAAGTAAAGAGAGTGAGCGCCAGTCAGGAGATTTGGTCAGCGGCGCAGTGACAGCAGGAGGAGGAGGGGGCAAGTGCCACGATTTGGTTTTTTCCCCAGCGAGGAAACTTGAGCCGTGCAGCTTGATTTTGGGCACATTGCTGGGCCTGCCTCGGTTCATGCACGGGCCGCTTGTGAGCATGCAGTACTAAAGAGCTCCCTCCTGGCGCGGCCTGTCTTGTGGCACATTTTCGGCAGCGCAACGGTGCGACTGCACGGCACCTTGGCAGCGAAACCGCGTATGGTGGCGTGCAGGGCCTGCAGGCTCTGGTCGTCCCGACTCGATTCCCGCTTCCTACATAGGCTGTGCTTCGGGAGCGGAGGGATCCTCTGTGGGGGAGGGGGGGTCAAAGTCTAGGAAGGCTTCCTGCGGTTCGGGAACTGCGCTGGTAGTGCAAGGGGGAACCTCGACTTCAGCCGGGGAAGGTCTTTGGCCACTCGTGCTGATGTCGTGCATTTTCTGAAGGGGGTTAAGCATTTGCGGCCTCTGGTTCGGAAGGTGTGCCGAATTGCGGGTTCTCTGTAGCGCACCTTTTGAGCCCTTAAGATGGACCTCTGTGAAGGACTTGACGTTGAAGAGGGTGGCTATTTGTTTGGCAATCTGAATTTCCAAGCTTCAGGTGCTTTCTTGTCGAGATCTATTTCTGCGTATTGCAGAGGACAGGGCGATTTTACGTACAGTTCCCTCCTTTTTGCTCAAAGTGGTGTCTTCGTTTCATGTGAATCAGACCTTTGAGCTGCTGGCCTTTCCGAATGGTCTTGAGGGTCTCCTCAGGATAGGGATCTGCAGCTTCTGGGTGTGCGTCGCACGCTGTTGCGTTATTTGAAAGTCACTAATAGCTTTTGGAAGTTGGCTCACCTGTTTGTGGTGTTCGGTGGAGCAAAAAAAGGGGAAAAAGCCTCTAAGGCTAGGATTTCTAGATGGCTGAAGGAGCTCATTTGTTCGGCCTATATCTGTAAGGGTTGCGAAATTCCGATGGGCCTGAAAGCGCATTCGAGGCAGGCACAAGCAGCCTCCTGGACAGAGCGTCAGTCGGTGTCTCCTCAGGAGATACGTAGGGCCACGGTGTGGTCTTCATTACATACTTTCACCAAGCATTACCATTTGGATTTTTGAGCGCAGGAGGATGCGTCTTTTGGTGAGAGTGTGTTAAAAGCGGGTCTTTCGGGTGCTTGGGTACTTCCCACTTGTCTGGACTGATCTGGGAATATTCAGGAAAGGGATATTTATTTATTTATTTATTTAGAGTTTCTTCTATACCGATAGCCGTATGCACATCGTATCGGTTTACATACAACTAAGAACTTTTGGGCATGGCCCTTACATAGAACAATCGCAATATATGTAAAAATAGACACAAGAGATATATATGTCTTAAGAACAGGGAACTATATAAAGGGGTATCTTAGACAGCTACAATAAAACAAACTATATATTAATGGGTGGAATTATAATACAGGGTATCATGCTAAAAAGCATTACAATGTACAAGAAGCTATAATACATGGTACCGAGAGTCATGGTTATTCAAAAACAGCGTTCTTATTCAGTTGCCATGAGATAGGGTATAAAGCCTGAGTTGGGAAGCTGTCTACATAAACGATTAATATGAGGTGGTCCCGGAGAACACAAAGGGGAAAAGCACACATAAAAGCAAGAGAGAGCTATTTAGGCATAAAGGATCCTCGAGGGGGAGGGGGCAGAAAATAGTGGGGTGAAGCGTAAGCGACTTGAAGGTGGTCGAGAGAATTTAGGGAAGAAACAGAGGTCAGTTGAGAGGTGGGAGAGTCAGTTGCAAGTGATTATCTACTCGGTTACCTGTTGTTAGGTATTCTTCGTGGAGAGGGAAGCGAATGGGGGTAGGCCTGAAGGAACAGCCAAGTTTTTAGTTTTTTTTTTAATTTAGGAGTGGAGGTCTCTGTGCGTAGATCAGGAGGTAGGGAATTCCATAGGGTAGAGCCGGCAAGGGAAAAAGCCCTGCTCATGGTAGAGGTAAGTTTGATTGATTTGATTGAGGGTGTGCGGAGAGTTCCTTGGAGGGCAGGACGAGTAGGTCTTGAGGAAGTGCGAGGAAGAAGAGGAGGGGTGATCCAGTTGAGGTTTTCATTTGTCAGACTTTTATGGATGAGGGAGAGTGCTTTGTAAAGTATTCGTGATTGTATTGGGAGCCAGTGAAGTTCGATAAGCGTAGGAGTGATGTGGTCCCTTTTTTTGGAGCCTGAGAGAATACGTGCAGCGGCATTTTGTAAGAGTTGTAACGGTTTGGTATGCGTTGAAGGGAGGCCAAGGACGAGGGCGTTACAGTAGTCTATTTTAGAAAAAATAATAGACTGAATAACTGCGAAAATCAGAGAAGTGTAGTAAAGGTCTGAGATTTTTAATCGTTTGTAGCTTAAAATAGCAGTCTCTTATGATAGAGTTAATAAAGGGTTTGAAAGTGAGTTGGTTGTCAATGAGAACACCCAGGTTGCAAGTGTGTGAGGAGAAAGATGTCGATGAGTGTGAGAGGAGGATAGAGGGAAAAGGAGGTTTGTTGGAAATGATTAAGAGTTCAGTTTTTTTGGGGTTGAGAGCAAGGTGCATGTCTGTGAGGAGTTGGTTAATGGAAGACAGGCAGGATTCCCAGTTTTGGAGGGCGGTTTGGAGGGAGTCAGAGAAGGGGAAGAGAATTTACACGTCATCTGCGTATATGAAGTGCTTGATACGAAGATTGGTGAGAAGGGTGGTAAGGGGAAGCATGTAAATGTTAAAGAGGGTAGAGGAGAGAGAGGAGCCCTGAGGGAGACTGATAGGTTCAGATTCAGTGTTATCAGCTAGGACAGTGAAGAAGCGATTTTGTAGATAGGATTGTATCCAAGAGAGTGCGTTTCCAGAAATCCCAATACTTCTGAGGATGTTGAAGAGGATAGAGTGATTGACAGTGTCAAACGCAGCGGAGATGTCTAGCATAGCAATCAGATAAGAGGAGCCCGAATCGATTCCTTTGATAAGGGTGTCAGTAAGCGAGAGTAGTAAGGTTTCAGTACTAAGATGCTTCCTGAATCCATATTGTGTTGAGGGAAGAATGTTGTGTTGTTTCTTACCTGCTAATTTTCCTTCCTGTAATACCACAGATCAGTCCAGAGACCCGCCCCATCGTTGCTGCTGAATTTTCTGGTGAAAGAGTGCCATTGTACATCAGGTGCTTTTCATTTTCACACGATTAAAAGGTTGTATTTCTTTTTCTGAGTAATCGGTTAGCAGGCCTTTGCCTGGCAGTGTTTGGCTTTCCAGTTCAGGGGATTTCAACCCTGTATTTCCCTGTACGTACCAGGATCAGTCCAGGACACCTGGGTTGTGACTCCGCACCAGTAGATGGAGACAGACTAAAACTTGTGGGCGGAGCATATATGCCCCTGTGCCAGTCACAGCCCCTCAGTCTTACTCTGTCTCCAGTAGGTGGTGCAGGTCTGGTCACAGCCCTGTCGGGCCTGATTCTGTGTGGTTAGTCAGGTTCGCTTTTGTGGTTGATTTTATTAGGCCTAACTTGGTTTTTTTCTTCAAATTGGGTTTTATTTAATCTTGTTTAATTCTAGTCCCAGTTGCCCTGCCTCCCTGGGGAGTTGAGAGGTCCTTAGGGGACTACCCTCCCCAGGTTGAGGCCGCTGCTAGGGTTGAGGACCCGGCTGGACTAGTAGCAGCGTCAGGGGTGACACCGGGGAGCCCGGTTCACTCACCCCTGCAGGACATAGGGCTTTTCAGCACCTGGGACAGCGTTTTTTCTTATTTAAAAAAAAAAAAAAAGTGTTTTTACTTTTGTTTTCAGTCGGCTCTCCGTTCCCTGGCGTTGCGCTCCGTTCCGCTCGAGGGGGGGCGTCTTCGGCAGGGGGGAGGTCGCCGATTTTCGCCGCGTTGAATTTTTGTGTTTATTCGGCGTCCCTCAGTGCTTTTCGGCGCGTCTTTGGTTTCCCGCGGTTTTTTGCAGGGCTGCGCGGCTCGCAGTGCAGGGCCTGCGACTCGGCGCGCGCGCGTCTCTCCCGGGACGGGCTTTCCTCGGCCTGCGTCCCGGGAGACGAGGGATCGTCAGCGGCTCCTCGGGGGGCCCATTCCCGGGTCGCGCGATCGCCGTCGCAAGGGGGGGTTCCCCTGATAGGCCTCCTGACCCGTTCCTGGTCAGCGCGGGAATGGCGGCCATTTTGTCTACCGGCCGGGTAGCTTCGCGGGAAACGGTGGGGGCCTCGGTTTTACCTCCTACGCTTTCCCCGCAGCGGGGTGCAGCGGTGGAGGTCCCTTCAGAGGGGCCCCAGTCCCGGGGGCATTCGGAAAGCGACGCAACGGATTCGGGCAAGTTTTCTGAAGATTTGGCGCTTTTGGCTGCGCCGTTATAAGCGCAGCAAGCGCAGACGGGGGGACGCCTCGCGTTCAAGGGTCCACCGGTCCCCGCCGCAGAAGAAGATGGCAAGGAGGGTGGCGAAGACCACCCAGAGAGCGGTCTGGGGCAAACGGCTTCCCCGAGGGGTGCCGCAGAACTCGGATTCCGAAGATACCTCCGGGGCGGACACAGAGGCCTCCGAGGAGCCCCTGCCTGGGGCCGGGACGGCAGCAGCAGATGGCTCGGCGCAGCCCAGTACAGGTAAAGGAGCGCAGGCCGTCGACGAGGATGACCCCAAGGTGGTGCGCCTGTTCCGCAGAGAGGAACTGTCGCCACTCATTCCGGCCATTCTCCAGGAGCTGGGGATTGAGGCTCCTCCGGTGGGGGTCCGCCAGGAGGCAAATATGGATCCTGTTCTGATTGGGTTCACAGGGCCGGCGGTCGTTTTTCATTTTTTCGTCCACGGATATCCTCTTCAAGGAATGGGATACTCCGGAGTTAGGTCTGAAGGTCAGCAAGGCCATGGACAAACTTTACCCTTTGCCGGAGGACGCGCTAGAGCTCCTCCGACTCCCAAAGGTGGATTCGGCAGTGTCAGCTGTCACGAAGAGGTCTACCATCCCGGTCACGGGAGCGACAGCCCTCCGGGATATTCAAGACCGTACGTTGGAGGTTCAACTCAAAATATTTTTGAGGTTTCTGCCCTAGGGGTGCGTGCCGCCAGTTGCACAAATTTTGCTATGCGTGCTAGTCTGTGCTGGACTCAAGTCCTGCAGGCGAATGCGGGTCTCTCTTCAGAGGAGGCTTCCCAAGCTGACAGATTGGAGGCGGCCATTGCCTATGGCGCGGATGCATTCCATGATCTTTTGCGCACCTCAGCTAGGTCCATGGTGGCAGCGGTGTCGGCACGTCGTCTCCTTTGGCTGCGCAATTGGGCAGCGGATGGCTCTTCCAAGGCTCACCTCGGGGCTTTGCCTTTTAAGGGGACATTGCTGTTCGGCAAGGAGTTGGACGATTTGATGGTTTACCTGGGGGAGAACCGAGCGTTTAAGCTGCCGGAGGATAGGACCCGGTCGAGATTTTCCTTTTCAGGCAGAGCCCGGTTCAGGGGGCCCAGGAAGTCTAGGCCACAAAGATCCTCTGGACCCTAGGCCGTCTTCCTCTCGGTACACCCAGTGGCAGCAGTCCTTTCGGGGCAAACGTTTTGGCCCGCAAGGAGGGGCCCCGTCGGGTGCGGGGTCCAAGCCTTCGCAATGAAGTTCGGCCGGCCCATCCCTTGTCGCGTCCTCGGCACGCTGTTCCAAACGTGGGGACGCGTCTATCCTTATTCCTCGAGGAATGGGCCAGCGTGACATCGGATCAATGGGTCCTCGACGTGATAAAACATGGCTGCGAGTTAGATTTGGCTCGCATCCCAACGGACAAATTCCTGGTCTCACCCTGCAAGGATCCCAAGAAGACGGCGGCGGTGCTAGATACCATCCAAAGACTAGAAAGACTGGGAGCCATCTCGCCGGTTCCGGCCGCTCAGTACGGCAAGGGCCGGTACTCCATTTACTTCTTAGTCCCCAAGAGAGACGGCACTTTCCGCCCAATTCTGGATCTGAAAGGAGTCAACAGATGCCTTCGAGTCCCTCACTTCAAAATGGAGACCATTCGGTCAGGATCGCGTCAGTGCGTCCCGGCGAATTCCTGGCGTCCCTAGATCTCACAGAAGCATACCTTCATGTGGAAATTCAACCAGCGTTTCAGCGGTTTCTGAGGTTTGGCATTCTGGGCAGGCACTTCCAGTTCCGGGCGCTTCCGTTCGGCCTGGCGACAGCGCCTCGGACATTCACGAAAGTGATGGTGGTCGTGGCGGCGCAGTTGCGGCGGGAAGGCCTGCTGGTTCACCCTTACCTCGACGATTGGCTGAGCCGGGCAAAGTCTCAGAGTCTGTGTCGGCAGGCGGTGGCCAGGGTGTTACAGCTCTTGCAGTCCCTGGGCTGGGTGGTCAACTTCAACAAGAGTTATCTCGAACCCTCTCAGTCCTTGGAATATCTTGGAGCCCTGTTCGACACGTAGCGAGGCAGTGTGATTCTCTCGCAGGACCGGATATGCAAACTGCAGTCTCAGATGCTACGTTTTTTGTCGCTACACCGGCCACGAGTCTGCGATTACCTGACGGTTCTGGGGTCTATGGCATCCAAGCTGGCGTTAGTCCCTTGGGCGTTCGCTCATCTATGGCCGCTGCAGTCCTCATTGCTTTCCCGCTGGAAACCGGTTTCCGAGGATTTCTATCTACCTCTACCTCTCGAGGGGCAGGCGCGATCCAGCCTGAGCTGGAAGTCGGTTCAGGGTCTGTGGTCAGAGTCGCAGACCCGGTGGTCTATCAACCGGCTGGAGACCAGAGCGGTCCGTCTGGCGCTGCAAGCTTTTCTACCCCTCGTGCGCGGACAGGCGGTCCGGGTATGGTCGGACAACGCTACCACCGTGGCTTACATCAATCGCCAGGGAGGGACAAGAAGTCCTCTAGTGGCGGAGGAGGCGCGGCTCTTGATGCTCTGGGCAGAACGGCATCTCAGCCATCTCGTGGCTTCCCACATAGTGGGAATCGACAACGTCCAGGCGGATTTTCTCAGTCGTCACCGCTTGGATCCCGGAGAGTGGGAGTTGGCGGACGAGGCGTTTCTCTTCATTCGCCGGACCTGGGGAATGCCCCACATGGATCTGATGGCCACCTGGCACGACGCGAAGGCTCCGCGATTTTACAGTCTACGTCGCGAAAGGGGAGCAGAAGGAGTCGACGCGTTGGTGCTTCCCTGGCCGGTGGATGTGCTTCTCTATGTGTTCCCACCGTGGCCCATGATCGGAAAGATCCTACGGCGCATAGAATTGCATCCATCCAATGTGATCATGGTGGCGCCGGAGTGGCCACGCCGTCCGTGGTTTGCGGACCTGGTCCAGCTGTCAGTGGCCGCACCCCTTCGTCTACAGGGATTCCCGGGGTTCCTTCGTCAGGGCCCCGTCTGTTTGGAGGATGTGGCTCACTTTTGTCTCGCAGCATGGTTTTTGAGAGGTATCGGTTGAAGAGAAAAGGCTATTCGGATGCGGTCGTTGCTACGTTGCTGAGATCCAGAAAACAGTCTACGTCCCTAGCTTATCCTAGCTTATGTTCGGGTCTGGGTAGTTTTTGAGGAATGGTGCATGGAGTGGGGCCTAGACCCCACTTCCGCTTCTATTCCCGATATTCTGGCTTTTTTTCCAGGCGGGGCTCGCCGAAGGTTTAGCGTGTAATTCCCTTCGGGTTCAAGTGGCGGCGCTTGGCTGTTTGCGTGGTAAGGTCCGGGGGATCTCTCTGGCTCTCCACCCGGATATCTCCCGCTTTCTTAGGGGGGCTAAGCACCTCCGTCCTCCGTTGCGGCCCCCTTGCCCGTCTTGGAACCTCAACTGGGTACTCTCAGCCTTATGCTCAGTGCCGTTTTGAGCCCCTGAAACGTTCTACGCTCAAGGATTTCACCTTGAAGACCGTATTCCTAGTGGCGATTGCATCGGCCCGTCGTGTTTTCAGAATTACAGGCGTTGTCCTGTAGGGAGACCTTCTTGCGCATCTCCGATTCGGTGGTCTCCTTGCGGACGGTTACCTCCTTCCTTCCTAAGGTCGTGTCGTCGTTCCATTTGAATCAGTCAATTGAACTTCCCGCTTTCTCGGTTGCGGAGTCTTCGGACCCGAAAACAAAAGTCTTGAGAAAACTAGATGTGCGGAGGTCCCGGCTTCGCTATCTGGAGGTTACTAATCCGTTTCGGGTGATGGATCATCTGTTTGTGTTAACTTCGGGTCCAAAGAAAGGTGCTGCGGCGTCCCGCACGACAATTGCCCGTTGGCTCAAGGAAGCCATTGGTTCTGCGTACATTCTGCGCGGAAAATCGCCGCCGGTGGGTCTTCGGGCTCATTCGACACGCTTTGCAGGGCGGATACCTGGAAGTCGTTGCATACCTTCATTAAACATTGCCGGTTGGATGTTCAGGCTACTGAAGCTGGGGGTTTTGGAGAGAGGGTACTCCGAGCGGGACTCTCTGCTCCCACCCTCGGTAAGTTAGCTCTGGTACATCCCAGGTGTCCTGGACTGATCCTGGTACGTACAGGGAAAGGAAAATTAGTTTCTTACCTGATAATTTTCGTTCCTGTAGTACCAAGGATCAGTCCAGGATCCCGCCCGCAGTGTTGCGTTATAGTAACGGAGAGTCCGCTCATTATTGTGTTTTTCAGTACGCTGATCCATTCGCTCTCCCGGTTGGGGAGTCTGGTTCCTGTAGGGGTGTTGGTTTTCTTTCCCTACCAAGTTGTATGGTTAGCTATGGTTGCCTTTTGGCTTTGTCTACTTTGACATTACGTATGACTGAGGGGCTGTGACTGGCACAGGGGCATATATGCTCCGCCCACAAGTTTTAGTCTGTCTCCATCTACTGGTGCGGAGTCACAACCCAGGTGTCCTGGACTGATCCTTGGTACTACAGGAACGAAAATTATCAGGTAAGAAACTAATTTTCCTTTAGATTTTTCCTCTTCGCCCTGTAAAGGAGGGAATGGGATCTACTTTTTGGCTTGGGTACAGGTCAATACCGAGGGGACTGCAAGTGGCTCTCTCAGTTATGTAGCAGTGTCTCAGAGTTTTGTTCTCTGCCTCCACCTGCTGGTAGGGATGCATAATCCACTTGTCTGGACTGATCTGTGGTATTACAGGAATGAAAATTAGCAGGTAAGAACCAGTTTTCCTTTGTTTGCCTTAAAGTACCCACACAAAAAAACCCAGTGAGGATACTTTTCCTGGGTCAATAATGCAGTACCCCTGGGATTTCTTGAAATGTGGGCAGTTTGATTACTGCCTCCATGAAGCACACACATGGGGTGATAATTTAGGATAATATAAATTGTTGGGGGCAGTGCACCTTTTAAAAATTCACAAAACACACTTTTCAAAGTTTGCAAAATGCTAAATGACAGATAAATTCAGATACTAAATTCAGAGATATTGTACTGAATGGAAATCCCGCAGTCTGTATTTACTGTTTAAACTTGTCTGAATTTCATTTTCTCAGTCTTCCAGTGACAACCTGTACTTTATCTTGAAAGACCTCGCTCAGATGCGCACTCGGGGCCCCAAGTAAGTGTGCATACCAGGATCTGCTCTGCTACATTTCTTGCCACCTCTCTGATATTTTTGTGATAAATTTAGTAACAACACAGATGTGTATTATTTATCTATTTAAAAGATAATTCTCTACCACCTAGTCAGAGATTCAAGGTAGTTTATTTTTTTTAAACTTCGTTTTTATTGGGTCATAAAGTAAACAAATACAGAAAAGTTCAGCACAGAACGCATATTGGTACAAATAGCTACAAAAGAACCCAACTTTCTAACATGAGGAAAACCACAACCCAGACACGACAACCATACACACCCACAACCACACACACTCATAACCCACATAACCACTACAACACATGCAATCCCACCACAATAAGCCCATGGACTATATAGCAAAGGACCCCCAGAAGCCTGAAGAAGGCAGACTCCAGAAAACTCGCGGCAAGTACACCTCAAGGAGTGGAGAGTAGTTTATCCCATAAAGCAAAGTAACCTTGGAGACCAGGAGAAATTCGAGGAGTGACCAAGTCTCGCTTCCAGAGTAGTTCCATTTTCACTGTCTGCCGCATCAAGGCCTTCCATTGATCAAAGGAAGGAACATCTTCAGATTTCCAATACATCAGGATAGCTTTTTTGGCTAGAAGAACAACCACCGCCAAAAAGCATCTGCTCCCTTGTGGTAAGAATCAATCAGTGTCCCAATAACAAAAATATGCAGAGACCCCCGACCAGGAGACATCACAAGCCAAAAGTTTGTCCAAGTACTTCATAATGCCATCCCAAAAGAATTGTAATTTATGACATCCGGTGAACATATGATATAAAGTACCAGGAGCAACCTTACATTTTAAACAGAAATTAGAGTCCCACAGATTCATCCAGACCCCCCTGTCCCTGGAGATGTAAGACCTGTACAATAGCTTAAACTGTATTTCCCTCATATAGGCAGTTAAATAGTACCTATAAATCAACATAAAAGCACGAGCTACCATCTCCGGGGAAATATCCTCTCCAAGTTCTGCACTCCACATCCCGGCCAACCTAGTCAGGTGGAGAGTGGGCAATACAGAGAGGAGAAGTCTAGCCCATATAGCTATTTTGTTGAACTTGGGCATGGTCTCGAAAAAACTGTCCTCATCATCGGTAAGAGCAAGCAAAGAAATGTTGGCCTTAGACAGACTTTGGCAATAGTGCCGGGCCTGAAGAAATGCAAAAAACTGAGATCTCGATAAGTCTCACTCTTCCCTCAGTTGCTCGAATGAGTATAGACCCTTTTTTACTTGATTTGGATTGTAAAGCTGTTGCTAAGTTAATGTTCAATGTAAACCGAGGTGATGTTTCCTAACGTGCCGCGGTATATAAAAACCCTTAAATAAATAAATAAACAAACAAATAAATAAATAAAATAAATAGACACTCCGAATCAGTGTCCACCTGCTAAGTCACACTGCGAATGCCCATCCCTGTCCATCATTGAAAAATGGAATCTTCCAAACCCGGGACAAAATTCGGATTGCCTGTCAAGGACAAAAAGGAGGCGACCACCACACTGCGAGCCCCCAGCCTCCGCCACCAAACCCAGACCTTCCTCAGAGCCTGAAGCTAAAATATGGAAAGTTTCATAGAGGACAATTTGCTCGCTAGGAGAAGTACTAGGTTAATCGGGGCAAAAGGAGCCACTCAGTCTGACATTAAGCCCTCAGCGTTACACTTAGCAGAACAAGAAGGTTTTAATTTGGCATTTATCACGGCTAGGAGTGTAGCCTTGATGGTGACAGCACAATGTTTGCTTTGGTGGACACTATCTCTGAGTTCCATTTTTTTAAGCTACCCTTCATGGAATGTCTTTTGGATGGTGTCGAATGGGAGAAGATGACGATTATGTGGGGAGATTCTAAGATCCCTCGCCTACTGGATGATTGAAAATTCGCTATATGGTGTTCTTTCCTGAGGGACCTTTTTCGAGACTCCTGAAGGTGTAGCCAGAACAGAGGCTCAGGAGATTGGTGGTCTCTTTTCTTCATTAGGTCAGTGGGATGGGAAGCTTGCATAATACCGCTCTGGAAATGATATTACAATATGAGCCCCAGAACTCAACATAGGAAAAGAGGTCTACTGTAAACAATCTGCAGATATTTAAAGAAATAATACAATGTAACTGTTGAGATCTGCGAGTTTGGTATATTCATTTTTTTTCTTAATGAAAGTTTACTACAAAAGGCTGTTTTATAATTTCTCAAAGTCCCACCTAGGAAAATCTTTTACGGGACTGCTTCTTCTGTATCAGAGCTGCATCCTTCATATTCTAGAGGTATCTGTTAGCCTCAGATGCCTGGTGTGGACACAGGCTCTGGTCAGGAGCTTCCTGTTCTTCGCAAGAAGTTTTGGGAGGATCCACCTGCAGGTACTGAAGCTAGGTGGAAGTCTTGTCCAGTTCTATCAGAGGTGGACCCAAATTATATGTAATCAGCATGGGTCTCCATGTCATTCTGCCGAAGGCAGGCCACCATTGCAATGGCTTGTCACTTTGAAAGCGGTGGTTCCAGTGCCAAAAGTTCGGGAAGTAACGGGACATTGTTCCATAGAAAAAAAAAAACCTGGATCCTTTTGTCCAATTTTGGATCTGAAGTGAGTTAACAAGTTTTTCTGAGTGGCTCATTTCCAGATGTAAACTTTGCAAGTGGTGTGGAAGAGAGAGTTTCTCACTTCCTTAGTTCTAGTTTGAGCTTATCTGCAGATTCCTTCAGCGGTCTCTGCACTTTGCAGGGCTTAGCCTTCATTATCAGTTTCAGGCTTTGTCGTTCAGTTTGTCTATGGCATACAGAACCTTTTCTAAGGTCATGCTGGTGATAGAAGCAGCACATAGCAAGACAGGAATCTGAACAGGGCCAAATTCAGGACCATGAGTCGAACAGTGTCTCAGAGAGTGGTTCAGTTGCTGCAGAAGCTTAGCTGGGTAGTCATAAGACTTGCCATAAGAACATAAGACTTGCCATGCTGGGTCAGACCAGAGGTTCATCAAGCCCAGTATCCTGTTTCCAACAGTGACCAAGCCAGGTCACAAGTACCTGGCAGGACCTCAAGGGGTAGATAGATTCGAAGTTGCTTATCCCAAGAATAAGCAGTGGATTTCTACAACTCTACCTTAATAACGGTTAATGTATTTTTCCTCCAGGAACTTGTCCAAACCTTTTTTAAATGCAGCTACACTAACAACTTTCACCACATCTTTTGGCAACAAATTCCAGAGCCTTAATTATGAGTTGAGTAAAAAAATATTTTCTCTTATTAGTTTTAAATGTATTACCCAATAAACTTCATGGTGTGTCTCCTGGTCTTTGTACTTTTCGAAAGAGTAAACAACCAATTAATGTTTGCTTGTTCCATTTCACTCATTATTTTATAAAGTTCCATCATATCTCCAAGCTGAAGAGACCTAACCTCTTGAGCCTTTCTTCATAGGGGAATTGTTCCATCCCCTTTATCATTTTGGTTGCCCTTCTCTGTACCTTTTCTAATACTGCTATATCTTTCTTGAGATGTGGTGACCAGAACTGCACACCTAGGTCCATAGGTTCAAAAGCACTGCTGCAAATCCAAGTTCTGTGGGGATACATTGGAGACCTGCGTTCAACAAATCGCCCTTCTATGTGGGTGTACCTACAGACCCTAGGTTCCATAGCAGTGACTTTTGAGCTGTCCCCGTGAGTCAGGGTGCACATGTGAGACAGGGTGCATATCTGTTTGCTGCAGAGGACGCTGTTGTCTTGGTGGAGTCCTCCATCTCATGATTACGGATTCAGCTGTGGCAGTGTCTCCCAGTGGCGGTAAAGCAGGACTATCTCGGGTGGCTGAAGAGGGAACATTCGGTCAAGGAAATGGATTTGGAGGTTCCTACTGGATAGTAGGATCTACGGATATGAGTCTCCACAGAGGTGGTGATGGTCAGTGGTCTCCCAAGGAAATGGGTAGGTCCATCAATCAACTAGAAGCTTGAGCAATGGTATTTCCAGAGTTTGTGGACCAGTTAATAGAGAGAGCGGTGAGAGTGCTGTCTAACAACACCATGGCGATGGCTTACTTAAATCAGGGAGGAACCTGGAGTCAGCAGGTTTCACGGGATATGGATCTGCTTCTGCTATAGGCAGAACAGTATCTTCAGGCAGTTTCAGTGTCTCCTATAACGGGCATTGAAAATATTCAGACAGATTATCTTAGTTACCAGATTCTGGCTCCTAGGGAATGGGAACAGCAAAAGCTGTTTGCCAACTCATAGTCTCTTGATAGGGGATGTTTGGGTTGAACATTGCGTGTACAGTCACACAAAAGATCCTTGGGCTTGGTTCTTCTAATGGCTTTGGCTTGGCCTAGGTGACCTTGGTACGTGGCTCTTCAGTGGCTGTTGGTAGACAGGCAGTGGCGGTTGCTAATGCACAAGGATTTTCTGTGTCAGGATCCAGTCCTCAGCTAGAATCTCGGTCGGTTTTTATGTTTGTCTGGTGGTTTGCCCTTGAAAGGGCATGCCTTTGGAGGCATGGTTATTCCTCAGTAGTAAGGAAAACCTTGCGTGGTTATTCCTCGGAAGTAAGGAATACCTTAGTGAAAGCCCAGAAGTTCTCTGTCTTCATGACCTACGTATGGGTCTGGTGAATCTTCGTAAATTGGTTCTTAGAGCGGATATGTCATCCTACTCTGGCATCTGTTCCTGTTATTCTGGAGTGGTTACAAAAACATTTGATTAAGGGATTGGCACTGGCCTACTATAAACGGCACGTTCAGAGTCGCACTCTGTCATCGCACTGATATTTCTAGGTTTTGAAAGGAGTCAGACAAGTTCCTCCGCCTCTGAGGCTATTTGTTCCTCTTTGGGGATCCTATTTTGCTGCTGGCATTTTATCAGACATTACCCTTTTCCCTGCAAACATTTTTTCTTGTATTTGTTGACAGTAAAGATGGTATTTCTCGTAGCCGGTGGAATTCAGAGTGAAAGCCTTTTTGCAAACTTACTCTGGATAGAGTATAGATAAGAACGTTGCCGTCCTTGTTTCCCTGGCATCAGTTCATGTCGTTACTGTTGCAGGATGGTGGTATGAACAAGCAAGAGTTTGTGAGGTTATGTCCTTTGGATGTGAGGAGACTTCTTTTGTGTTGCCCTGAGGTTACTGAGAGGTTTTGGAGAATTAATCATCTCTAAGT
This sequence comes from Rhinatrema bivittatum, assembly GCF_901001135.1. Classification (NCBI taxonomy): domain Eukaryota; kingdom Metazoa; phylum Chordata; class Amphibia; order Gymnophiona; family Rhinatrematidae; genus Rhinatrema; species Rhinatrema bivittatum. The sequence goes on along the minus strand of NC_042628.1, from coordinate 1,981,552 downwards.
TCTTCAAGGGGGTATGAAGAGAGGATGAAGCAGCTTCACAAAGCAAAATGGCATGTTGGATTAAGGAGGTAGTGGCGGTGTCCTACAGGATGCAGATAGTCCATTGCCAGAAAAACATGGAATTCCTTCTATGAGGGTGCAGGCTGCATCTTGGGCAGAGTTTCTACTGTTATCTTCATCAGAGTTCTGTGTGGGCATCGACGTGATCTTCCTAACATTCCTTTTCCATACAATATCGGCTGGATGTTAAGATTCGGGAGCATGCGCCTTTGTACTCCAGATTTGGTGTAATTGGACCCTTTTGTGGGGTCATTTTCAGATGTGGGGTGGAGGCCACTGGAGATAACTGTGTTAATTCAAGATTTGGTAAGTTTGGGCCTTCCTTCCATGGTCAAGTACCTCTTGTTCTACTGGGAGTTTAAAAAAAAATGTATTCTCCTAAGTAGGGAATTTGATTTTATAATTGAGGTTTGTTTATTTGTGCAGAGTTAGCTTTTCCAGGAATACCGGCAGGCTGATGTCAGTATATTAGGTGACATCAGTGAGTCTGTTATTCTCTGTCTCCATCTGTTGGTTGGAGTGCATAACCTACTTGTGTGGAGTGGCCTGCCTATCCTAGAGAAAGGAAATTATTATGTAAGAAGTCATACAGTTTGATTATAGGGGCCTGATAAATACATTATACAGAGCAGTGAAGTATTTTTTTTAAAGAAAAAGACATTAAATCCCTCTGCAGTTGCAGTGAAATGATTCCATTCCTTCCAAGAGACCTGCTGTATGGAGAATTACAGTGATGCTTGCGATCAAGGAGTAGTCTACAGCAGCAGCCTGAGAACCAGGTGAATCAAGGTTCAAATCTTGCTTCTTTTATTGACACTCCTTGTGGTCTTGGTCAAATCACGTCATCTTCCATTCTTTCAGGGTCAAAGTTTTTAGATTGTAAGCCCTCTCTAGGGCACAGAAATAGCTACTCTACCTGAAATGTACTCTGGTTTGGAAAGGCAAGTCATTTAAATCCAACTTGAAATCCAGCCCTTTTAATGTGCCAGGGAATGTCCACACCCTTTCACAATATTCTAGTGGCCAGCACCGTAAGGCTAACGTATGTTTACATCCAAAGAGTGGATTGACTGCATATCTGCAATCACCTTATAAAATAGCACACACACTCTGCCAGGTCGAACTACTTACATATATGTTACCCTGCACTTTACATATGTTATATATTTATGCAATAAACTTAGATGTGAATATCTCAAAATTACTTCCCAACTTGATAAGGTCTGGTGGTACAGAACAAGCTGTTTCCCCTTTGCACCAGAACAGGAAAATCTGCTGCACTGAAACAGGTGACTCTCTGTGGTGGCACAAGGTAGCAGCAGCTTTACAAGGAGTGGCGGTCTGCACAGAATCCTGACAGCTGATAATTTGGGTACTTGCAAATTGCTTGTAGCCTGGATTGGCTTCCGTTGGAAACAGATGCTGGGCTGACCTAGTATGGCAATTTCTTACATTCTTATAGCTTGTAGTGACAACTCTAAACATCTGCTGGGCAGATTCGATGGTCCATTTTGATCTTTATCTGCCATCAGTTACCTTTGCAAAAGATTCCATTTTGTCTAATATTTATTTAAACCTTTTGTGTAAGATGTCAGAAGACCAGCCTATTTTCTTCAGGGTGTATACTGATGATATTCAGCTTGTCTTGTCTGTAAGTGATTTTTCTTCCAGTTGTATTGAGTTTATTTTCTCTGCTCTAGAATTGATAAATCTATGCTTAAGCAGAATGTTTTATATTTGAATATAGCTAAGACTGAGATACTGCCAGTTACTAGAGATGTGGACATCTCATTCGTTTACTGTCCGGATTGAAGCGGTCGATTTTGGTCCAATTCAGGTTGTTCGTGATCTTGGTATCCTCCTAGATAAGGAATTTACCTTAGAATCACAATTACGTAAGGTTGTGCAAATAGATTTTTTTAAATTGCTCAGATTATGTCGTCTCAGGCTTTTATTAGATGAGAATGATTTTAAATCCCTGATGCATTCCTTTGTGCTGTCAGTTTTAGACTACTGCAACGCCATGTACATTGGGCTTCCAAAGTGTTATTTGTGTTTGTTGCAATTGTTATTAAATGCTGCTGCTCGCGTGATTACACATTGCTCATTGCGAGAATATATTACGCCAATTTTATTTAACTTACATTGGCTACCGAGAGAATAGCGGGTAAAATTCAAAATTTTGACCTTGGTTCATCGAGCCCTATATGGCTCTGCATTGAAATATTTAAAAAAAATGTTTGGTCCTACTTCAACCGAGCAGCTTTTATATTCACTGGACCAATGACTGTTGTCTATACCAGCAGCAAAGGCCTCTTGGTTGCAGTGTACAAGGAAGTGCCTATTCTCAGGTTGCCTCATCCTTCTGGAATAGTCTTCCTGTAGGTCTAAGGCAGCTACAGATTACAAGTGTTGTCTGTCTATACCAGCATTTAAGGTCGCTCGGTTTCAGTGTACAAGGAAGCATGCCTTTTCTAAGGTCACCCTGTCTTCTGGAATAACTTCCTGTAGCTCTATGGCAGCTACAGATTATAACTGTTGTGGAAAGGCACTGAAGACACCGTTGTTTTATGAAGCTTTTAATTGTTGAATGACTTAAGTTTGATGTGTTTTAATTTGTATTTTAATTATTATTCTGCTTGAAAGCTGCCATGATCAGGTCCTGGTAAGATGGCAGTCAACAAACCTTGTAATAAATAAAACAGATTTTCACCATAAATGAAAGCTGCCTTTCTCTCATTCAGTTCTCTACTACAGGATATAAAGATTCTGGTAATTTCGCACAACATCTCAGCCCGACTCTTCTCACAGTGGTCATTCCGAATTATAAATGTTCCCATGCTGTATCTGGAGGACACGACCCACGAGCAGTCACTGGAGACGGTGCTTAGTGAGTGCCTCACTCTCTTGCTCAGAATGGCAGTGTACTTCGCAAAGATGCCCAAGGTAAGGTACAGAGAACAGATCGGATGTCTACTACAGCCTGTCAGAGGGTCTTCAAAACTGCAGTTATGCATTGAAAACTTCCTTATCAGCCTGCTAGACCTCTCCAGATGCACAGGTTTGCACCACTTACTAGCCAATGGATATAGGGGACATACGTTTTCCAGTGTCTTCATCACCTGTTATGTAAGATGATACCAGAAGTGAGTGGTGAAAAATTAGAATACAGAACAATTTTGAATTACAGTCTCTGTCTCCCCAGGAAATTAATTGGGCTGTTTTGCTCACTCTCTTTTGATGTATTATTTTTTGATATGTTAAATCATCTATTGGTGGACACAGTATTTATTAATTTTTGTTATCTCCAAGATGACTAATCAAATGTGTGTTTTGTGATATTTATTTATTTAGTTTGCATTTCTAAAATTCATACATGTTCAATGATGATAATTTGATTTGTATGATAGATGATGCCCCCTTTTTAGATGTTTAATGAATCAAATAACTCTATTTACAGTTTCTTACTGGCTAAGAATATAAGATTTCAATCACGTGGTTTTTTTTTTTTTTTGGAGACATCATCCCTAGCTAAAGACAGGGCCGGATTTAGGGATAGGCAACAAAAGCACATGCCTTGGATGCCAAATTCTGAATGTGCCCAAAAATTGGGACTCTCTCTACTATTCTCTGCTTTCCAGGGGAAGGGGAAGGAGGGAACTCCTTGCCTTATGCCGTTATCTTAAATTCGGCTCTGCCTAAAGAGAAGCTTTTGATTTAGACATGTGATTGCAGTCATTCATTCTACGCGTGACCTCATTCATGTTTCTATCAGCTTCTGCTACCATTTGATTTACTCAGTTCATGTGCTCTGAGACCTGCTTGACCTTTTGGCTACTATTGTTTTTGATGCAATTCTTTGAGTTTTAGATAAGTTCTGAATTCCCTGGGTTTTGCCTCCCTGCCAGCAGATGGAGACAGAGAAAGTCTCACTGACAATGTACATAACCCAGTGTGCCACTTGCAGATGATACTAATATCTCTAACAACTGAAATAGCTGGAGGGGATGCAACGTATGAAAAGAACTTGAAAAAGCTGGAAAAATGGTAATTCCCTGTACGTACCCGGATCAGTCCAGACAGTGGGTTATGTCCCCCTTCCAGTAGATGGAGTCAGAGCAAAACTCGAAGGGCTCCCCTATATAAGCAGGAGCACCCTCTGCGTGCCTTCAGTATTCCTCTGACTCCAGCAGATTGAGAGTGGTTTTCGCCTGCGGTTTTCCCTTTTCTCTTTTTATGCTTAGAACATTAGCTTTCTTTCCTTTACTGGCTCTTGTTCTTGTCTATGGATGGATCAAGTTTAATTTAAAAAAAAAGAAAAGAGTAAAAAGTAAATTCCTCGGCAGTTAAAGTGCTCAGTGCAGGGGCACTGAGGAAACTTGTTCTTGCATGTGGGGTAAGTTCTGTCTTATTTCTTCTCAGGTCTGAGTGTGTTTTGTTATCTCAGGAGTGATAGTTGTTGGTCCAACCACTCCCCCTCCGTCCAACAACACACTGCCCTGAGAAGCCGTTTGCCTCAGGGCAGCGCTAGCAGAGAAGCGACATTCCTCTGCTCAAAAAAAAAAAAAAAAAAGAAAAGTTTCTCAACGGAGTTTTTCTAAGAGGGATTTGTAGTCGTTGGCTTTTTGAGCGGAGGTTCATTCTCGCTCTAATCTCTGTTGATCGGGCTGCTTCCTCCTCCCCCCATGCCCTGGGGTCCCCGGCTCTCCAGGGAAGGCCTTTGCTCCAGGTGCCTCCCCGGCGGGGAGGGTCCCTCAAGTCCACTTACCCGTTCTGCAGCACATTCACAGGCGCGCCGTATTCCGGGAGGGCTGACCCCGTTCCCGTCTAGCACGGGAACGGCGGCCATTTTGTTTCCTGAGCCGGCTGCCCCAGCGCAGCCCACTGGCGTTCCTGACATCGGATTCTCGCCGTTGCCATCTCTCCTAACCCCCATGGACCCTCCAGACCTCACTACAACTTCGGGGAACTCAGAGGGAGCCCCTCCCGACTCCCCTCCTGAGGGTCCAACCCCTCCCCCCAGACCGTTCTCTACAGATTTTGTGCTCCTGCTCCACAGTGCTTGCTTAGCAAGGCTGGGCCAGCAGCAGGAGTCAGTCTCCGGACCGCCCCCTGCAAAACAGAGTAGACTGGAGCTACCCAGTGATAGCGCAGGGGTAGGGGCCACCCCGGGATCCTCCAGGATCCGGATGGTTTCAGCCCCGACGCCCCAGGACCCTTTGCTGACTACATTAACGGACCCTGACTTGGATGATCAGACAGTTCATATGCAGGTCGAAGGAGATGACCCTAGAGTCCTGCATCTTTTCAAAGTGAAGAACTGGACCCTCTAATTCCTCATGTTCTGAGAGAATTAGATATTGATGCCCCAGTGGCCACTCCGAGGGCTAGCATGACGGCTAAGAAGGGGGATCCTGACCTGGCAGGGCTGCATCCCCCTGCATAGACTTTTCCTTTCCATGAGATGCTCCAATTGTTGTCCAGGGAGTGGGATACCCCTGATGTCACCCTCAGCATGGGCAGAGCCATAGACAAGCTCTATCCCCTCCCTGAAGAATACCTAGAGCTCCTCAAGGTGCCCAAAGTGGTCGCGTCGGTAACAGTGGTCACTAAACGCACAACAATCCCGGTCACGGGTGGTGCCCCTCTTGGAGTCTCAATTTGGTCCTCCGCGGGCCTCCTTTCGAACCGCTGAAGTGTGCTATGCTCAAGGATTTGACGCTCAAGACTGTCTTCCTGGTATCCATCACTTCTGCTCGCAGAATTTCGAAGCTACAGGCTCTTTCCTGTAGGGAGCCCTACCTCCGTTTCACGGATTCCGGGGTATCCTTGACCACAGTTCCGTCTTTTCTACCAAAGGTGGTTTCGGATCCTTTTCGCATGAAGACTCCAGAGAGCTTCGCCACCTGGATGTCAAATGTGTCCTTCTTCGCTATCTAGAGGCGACTAATGACTTCCGCTTGTCGCATCATCTCTTCGTCTTCTAGAGCGGTCCTAACAAGGGCAGCAAGGCTTCTAAAACTCCCACTGCTTGCTGGTTGAAGGAAGCAATCTCCTCGGCATAAATAGGTCAGCCACCTCCGGTAGGACTTAAGGCTCATTCTCTCCGAGCTCATGCCACTACCTGAGCAGGACGCCAATCGGTGTCTTCACAGGAAATCTGCCGTGCAGCCAACTGGAAATTGTTACACACCTTTGCGTGGCACTATCGCTTGAATCTGCCGGCACCGGAGTTTAGCTCTTTTGGCGCTCAAGTCATTCGAGCAGGGCTTTCCGGGGTCCACTCTATGTAGGGAAGCTTTGGTACATCCCACTGTCTGGACTGATCCGGGTATGTACAGGGAAAGGAAAATTATTCCTTACCTGCTAATTTTCGTTCCTGTAGTACCACGGATCAGTCCAGACGCCCTCCCTGTGATTATCTGGGATCTTTTGGGATTGTTTGAACTGTGGTACGCACAATAATACAATACTGCTGTGACTGGTAAATGGTTCTTTTTGCAAGTTTTCTGGTGTTAGCAGTTTTCTCTCAGTTTTGTTACCGCTGTTCTTATTGTTCAGTTCTGGTTTACTTGATCCATCCACTGTTTATCTGTGCTCTGATATTCTGAATACTGAAGGCACGCAGAGGGTGCTCCTGCTTCTATAGGGGAGCCCTTCCAGTTTTGCTCTGACTCCATCTGCTGGAAGGGGGACATTGTCTGGACTGATCCGTGGTACTACAGGAACGAAAATTAGCAGGTAAGGAATAATTTTGTTATGTTTTGAAAGATGTGCTGCAATACAGAAAAGTGTAAAATAATGCATCTTAGATGTAAAGAATTGGTCACATTATGTAGCAGGACAATAACTGGCAACTGTTAAACAGGAATGAGACCTTAGAGCGGGGCTTCCCAAACCTGGCCTAGGGACTGCACAGCCAGCTGGGATTTCAGGATAGCTACAATGAGATAAATTTGCACAGGCTGAGTCTCCATGTTATGCACATTTATCTCATGCATATTCCTTGTGGATATCCTGAAATCCCAGCTGGCTCTGGGGACCCCAGGACAGGTTTGGGAAGCTCTGACCTAGCTGACAGTTTTCAGTCAGTAAAGGGGCATGTACTTGTACATTTCACAGAATAAATTGCAGAAGTGTTGTGATAATAAAGCAGCTAGATTACTACTGATTCTGTCGAGTGATGTCACAGCAGTCTGTCCTTACAAATGTCTGCAGATGTGAAGATGTTATGAGGACATGTTATGGTGGCATTTATAGCCTTAGAACAATAGTAGAATCTGTCTGTACAGTTTGAGACAGAGGCTGCAAAGGGCATTGATACCCCAGGCACTACTGAAACGATGAGCTGCATGTGTCATCACTTATTCTGCTCTCTTTTTCCTAGATGGGGAGGCAGGGCCCTGGGGAGAATCTACATGCCATCATCCCAGACCTTCTTGTGCGGGAAGATGTAATTCAGTACTTATGCAAAGCCCAAGACTTGATGACACCAACTCAGTTTCTGCAGGCATTTAATAGCCCCCTGCACGTCACCGACGCCTCAGGTACGTAAATGATGAGTTATTGGAGCAGTCAGGATAGGAGAATCATTTGGAGGAAGGAAAGGAACAACTGGAACATATGGCATTTCAGCAAAGCAGAGGGACCCCATGCAACCATGCATAGTTTCTAATCTCTACAACAGAGGGTGTACATTTTACAATGGCACATTAAATGGTTTGGCTCATTCATTTTTCTCTGGCACCGAAGTCTCAGATGTAGCAGATCCACATCAAGAGGCAAAGGCTTGAAATTTTATAGCAGATAGTAGCTACAGCCTGGATCTGCTCCTCCTTTCTTGATTCTAGCACATACAGGTATAATATATGGGTGCATTTTGGGTAAAGTGTAACATTTGAGGCTCCTGGTACGGGGGCAGTGATGCACTTAGTATAGAAGAACTCCTGTCTGCTGCTCCAGTAGAGGGATTGTTTTGGAAGAGGGAATCTCCTATCTGCAGTAGGTGGCGATATGAAAGAAGAAATGACTGCATACATTTAAGCAAGTTTCCCCTTTTAGGTCAAACATGGCATGGATCAAGAGAATGGGGTAAGGGCTGGGGTTCACCTTGCTTCCTTACCAGCAGAGCTCCAACAAATCCTAACTCAGCCCAAGGGTGAGACCACGTGTAGCACTGGAGGGGAGGACGTGTAGCCACGGCCTAAGGGGTGGGGGACAGGGGTGATAGGGAATGATGTCTCATTTTTGTAATTTCTTTTTTTCAGCTAATGTTTGGCCTGTACCTGGTCACCTTTTTTGGTAAAGGCTTGCTTCTAGTTCTGTCACTACCTCAGTACATCAAATAAAGCAGAAACAGGTCAATATCCTCCACCGGTTGTAAAACTGAATTTTGTTTAAAGAGCTAAGATAGTCCACAATCTTTCATTCAGGGCATTAAGTTTAAAATCCATTGGTCATTTTATCAGTCACACTTCAAAACCAGTCTACACCAATGGAATTTGCCCCTCCTAGCAGCAGATAGAGGCAGTGTGCTAGATTTCTCTCTGTCACGCTGCTGCATAGGCTGGTACAGCAGGGAAGGAGTCAGCAGTCTCTGCCTCCAGCAGATAGGCAATGGCTCTGAGCCAACTATTTTCTCTAAGATCTAAGATTGATTTCTCCTAGAGAAGCCAATCTGGATGGGGGACCAGGTGGCCAAAAATCCTTCCTAGGGCTGATCTTCCCTTCCCCAGAGCAATCAGAAGCTGACTTCCTTTTTTTTTTTTTTTTTTTTTTAAGAGAAGCCACAGCAATTGGGGAGGGGGTTTCAGGAAAGAGGAGGCCTTAACCAGGCCTGAATCAGCACACAGCTGCCATACTGGAGAGGGTATGGAGAGGGGGAGGATGCGTAGCAACTGTGGGGCTTGGTGGATCCCGAGCATCGCAAGTGCCTTCTGTAAGAACTGTGACGGCGCAGAGACAGGAACTGCTTTGGAGGAGGGAGGCAGGGCCTGGCCCCACAAAACAACACATGTTACCCTCTGCTGCAGTTCCAGTTGTTTTTGAGCAGGGAAACGCAACGGACATGTGATGCAGGCACTCAGCGGCAGTAGAGGCAGGTGCCATAGGGCTGCAGACCCACAGCAGGGGGAGGATGATTTCTCTGCAGAGTTCATCCTGGCAATGCACAAAGTTTATTGCCAGATGAAAGGCCGAGCGGTAGCAGAGGAAGATACCAGCAGGGAATGTCGAGAAGTCCAGTCAGGCAAGAGGCCTAAAAGCTTTCTCTTTGTAGACAGGCAAAAGGAGGAAAAGGGGATCTTCCCAAAAGGACTCATCGGAGGAAAGTGAGGGAGACCCTAAAAGCCCACAGGAAGATATGGCAGTGAGATGATTCAGAGCTGAAGCGCTTATAATGAAGATTTCTTGGATTCTGAACCTAAATGAGGATCAGCCTAAGGGACCCAAACTTATGCTCACTGGGATGAGGAAACCTGCTAGGGCTTTTCTGATTTATTTGGCGATACAAGAAATGACAGAAGAGGTTATGTCTCAGCATTGAAATTCCCATTAAGAGAGAGCTTTTCAGTTATCACGCTGCAAGGCAGGAAAAAGGAAGGCACTTCAAAAGACGTTAGACAAATTAGTACAGTTGCAGACAGGTCGTGGGCCCAGGAGAGTGAGAGTTGGCAGTCGAATCCTTTCAACGTATAGTGATGTTGGGGGTCGGCCATATCTGGATTTGATGGCAAGCTCCAACAATGCGAAGGTACCACAGTTCTTCAGTCGCAGAAGAGATCCGAGAGTGCAGGGAATTGATACTCTCGTTCAGATTCAGCCACGGAGCAGGCTGTTATATACCTTCCCGCCATGGCCAATGCTAGGCAGGGTTATTCAGCACATTGCGAGTCAGACTGAAACCGTACTTCTGATGGCTCTGGATTGGCTCCATAGGCCGTGGTATGCCGATCTTCAGAGGATACTGGTGGACAGTTATCTCAGGAGCAATCTGTTGCATCAGGGGCCAATACTGAACAACAATCTGGGTTGGTTTAGTCTTACGATTTGGCTTTTGAGAGGGCTTGGTTACAGAAGCATGGTTGTTCTTCTGCAGTGATTTCCACTTTATTCTGGGTCAATAAGTTTTCTGCAGCTCTAGCTTATGTTAGGGTTTGGAGAGTGTTCACGAGCTGGTATGAGGGGCGGGTTTCTCACCCTGTTAAAGTTGAAATTCCTCTGATATTGAAATTTTGAGGAAGGTTTGGTTAAAGGCTTGGTCTTAAACACTCTGAAGGTGCAGGTAGACGCTCTCGCTTGCTACAGGGGGCGGGTCAATAATAGGTCCTTGTCTTCCCATCCAGACGTGTCCAGGTTCTTGAAGGGAGTCAACCATTTACTTCCTCCCTTGCAGCTACCAGTGCCTCTTTGGGACCTTAATCTGGTCTTGCATTTTATTTATTTATTTATGGCTTTTTTATACCGACTTTCATGATACAAATCAAATCGGTTTACAGGGAACAAAGATCTTAACAATAACAGTCCACATTAAACAATAACTAGAAGGAGATGTGGCAGGTCCTGCATTTTGGCCACTATGTGGTCTCTCTTTGCGGCCGCTCACCTTGAAAACAGTTTTTCTGGTTGCGATCTGTATGGCACAGTGGGCCTCCGAGCTGCGAGCTTTTTCTTGCTGTGAACCATTTCTATGAATGAGTCTGGGGGTGGTAAAGCTTAGGATGTACCTTCCTTTTTGCCGAAAGTGGTTTCGGAATTCATTTGAATTGGTCTATGTCCCTGCCCATGCTGGACAGGGATAGAAATGAGCGTGATTGTCATCATCTGTATGCCTTGGATATCAAGCAGCATTTGGTGTGATACTTGAAGACTACTCGCTCCTTCAGGATAGTAGGCTTTTTTAAATAGCCAGGTTTTAAGGTTTTGTTTAAATTTTTTGTGACAGAGTTCCTGGCGTAATTCAGAGGGCATGGTGTTCCATATTGTTGATCCAGCAATGATGAAAGATCGTTCTTTTGTACTAGAAAGTTTAGTCAGATTGGGTGCTGGGATATTTAGTTTGGCTAAATTCTGGAATCTCGTTGGGCGGGAAGACGTTTTGAATTGTAGTTGATCTGTGAACCAGTGCATTTCTCTGTTTTGAATGGCTTTGTGTATCAGCGACATAGATTTATAAATTATCCTGTAAGTGACGGGTAGCCAGTGCAAAGACTGAAGAGCTGGAGTGATGTGATCATGGCGGCTTGTGTCGGTGATAATGCGGGCAGCTGCATTTTGCAGCATTTGCAAAGGTTGAGCTTCGGTTGTTGTCTCCCATCGAGATATGCCAGGCAGCAACATTGTCTTCCTTACATACTTTCTCCCAGCATTCTCATTTGGATGTTAAGGCTTAGGAGGACGTGGCTTTCACACGTGCCCCAGTGACAGGACCACAGGCAGCCTCCCACCCTTTTCGGGAGGAGCTTTGGTTCATCCCACTGGTGTGGATTAGCCTTCCTGAATGCAGAGGAAGGAAAAATTACTACTTACCTGATAATTTCCTTTCCTGTAAGGAAGACAGGCCAAGCCACAACCCACGCTGGGCTGCCTACTTGCTTTTAGTTTGTGTTTTATATGCGGACAATGAGGAGTGTTGTTTCTGTCCATTCGTTTGAAGGACTGGAACGTGATATAACCAGCCCCTAAGATTAGTTGACATGAATGTTTTGGCTGAGCTCAGTGTTTCATGGTTGGTTGGAGGCATGAATGGTTGACTGTTAATAGTCATATTCAAGTATAAGCAATTTGTCCTCAATTTGACTTTTCTAGAGCTACTGGTGGGCTGATGTTAGGGCAGGGCTATATGTCAGCGAGTTAGTTTTACTCCGTCTCCATCTGCTGCCAAGTGCACATAATTTCTTTCTCTAAGGAAGGCAGTGAGTTATCAGGTAAATAGTAATTTCTCCTTTTTTGCCCAAGGTAGTGTCAGGTTTTTACCTCAAAATCATACTCTCCCCCTGAGGGGATTTAAGAAGTCAGAATGTGTTGGGAAAAGAAAGGAACTTAGATTCTTAGACAGCTGCAGAGCACTACTGAGATATGTGGAAGAATCATTTGTAAAAAGCAGACAGGCTGTTTGTATTGTTCGCAGGAGAAGCAGCATCCAAGGCATCAGTTGCCAAATGGATCAAGAAGCTATTTTTTTGAAGGGGTTAATAAACATGTGGATAAAGGTGAACCGGTAGATGTGGTGTATTTGGATTTTCAGAAGGCGTTTGACAAAGTCCCTCATGAGAGGCTTCTACGAAAACTAAAAAGTCATGGGATAGGTGGCGATGTCCTTTCGTGGATTACAAACTGGCTAAAAGACAGGAAACAGAGAGTAGGATTAAATGGACAATTTTCTCAGTGGAAAAGGGTAAACAGTTGAGTGCCTCAGGGATCCATATTGGCACCCTTACTGTTCAATATATTTATAAATGATCTGGAAAGGAATATGACGAGTGAGGTTATCAAATTTGTGGATGATAAAAATTATTCAGAGTAGTTAAATCACAAGCAGACTGTGATACATTACAGGAGGACCTTGCAAGACTGGAAGATTGGGCATCCAAATGGCAGATGAAATTTAATGTGGACAAGTGCAAGGTGTTGCATATAGGGAACAATAACCCTTGCTGAAGTTACATGATGTTAGGTTCCATATTAGGAGCTACCACCCAGGAAAGAGATCTAGGCATCATAGTGGATAATACTTTAAAATCGTCAGCTCAGTGCGCTGCAGCAGTCAAAAAAGCAAACAGAATGTTAGGAATTATTAGGAAGGGAATGGTGAATAAAACGGAAAATGTCATAATGCCTCTGTATCGCTCCATGGTGAGACCGCACCTTGAATACTGTGTACAATTCTGGTCGCCGCATCTCAAAAAAGATATAGTTGCGATGGAGAAGGTACAGAGAAGGGCGACCAAAATGATAAGGGGATGGAACAGCTCCCCTATGAGGAAAGGCTGAAGAGGTTAGGGCTGTTCAGCTTGGAGAAGAGTCGGCTGAGGGGGGATATGATAGAGATCTTTAAGATCATGAGAGGTCTAGAACGGGTAGATGTGACTCAGTTATTTACACTTTTGAATAATAGAAGGACTAGGGGGCACTCCATGAAGTTAGCATGGGGCACATTTAAGACTAATCGGAGAAAATTCTTTTTCAGTCAACGCACAATAAAGCTCTGGAATTTGTTGCCAGAGGATGTGGTTAGTGCAGTTAGTGTAGCTGGGTTCAAAAAAGGTTTGGATAAGTTCTTGGAGGATAAGTCCATTACCTGCTATTAATCAAGTTTACTTAGGGAATAGCCACTGCTATTAATTGCATCAGTAGCATGGGATCTTCTTGGTGTTTGGATAATTGCCAGGTTCTTGTGGCCTGGTTTGGCCTCTGTTGGAAACAGGATGCTGGGCTTGATGGACCCTTGGTCTGAGCCAGCATGGCAATTTCTTATGTTCTATAGCAACAGCATATGTAATAAGAGGACAACTGGTGCCAGAGGGTCTGAAAGCAAGCTTTACAAGGGCATGTGATTGATATCTGCAGGGCAGCCCCCGGGGCCTCGGTACATACATTCACAGAGCATTATAGATGGTTTCCTTTTTCTCATACAGATTGAACGTTCTCTATGGGAGTCTTGGAAGCAACACTGGGTATGTCCCACCCGGGATAGCTGCAACTTAGGTATATCCTGCTGGGGTAGGCTGGTCTGGCAGAGCAAAAATGAAGGTACAATTAGGGTTTACCAATTAATTTTCTTTCCTCAAGTCCTGCCAGACCAGTGCAGCTCCCACCCCAAATATAGCTAATGAAAGGGAGGAGCAGAGGGGGGAAAAAAAAAGTCTCCAACACAGGAGGAACAGAAAAGAGGTCCATTGAAAAAAAATATATATAGATATGTAGTGTTTTAGGATAAATAATTTTGAGGGTCATTAAAAAAAAATCTAATAAAAAAAAAAAAGGGAACAATGAGAGGAGACACCCTAGGGAAGGAAACAACAAGGAAGGAGCTTTAAGTTGGGCAGACAAAAGAGAATTGTCTTTGCCCATAATATTATTGTGGATGTAATAAACACCCCCCCCCCTCCCCCCAAAAAAAAACCCAAAAAACAGGAGAAAAGGGGAGCATAAGAGAAGGACCAGCTTTGGCAACAGCCTCCCTACTGACTCCTTCCCTGCTGCATCAGCCTCTATAGCAGGGTGATGTCAGAGAGAAATCTAGCACTCTGCCTCCCTCTGCTGGTAGGAGGAGTGAAGCCCACTAGGGTAGACTGGACTGGAGTGCCAGGACTTGAGGAAAGAAAATTAGCAGGTAAGCCCTAAATGTACCTTACTCTATGCTTTTGAGAGGTTTAATGATGGATTTTGTTTCCTTAGGCTGTTCTCTCCCTATCCCATCCCCAATTATGCCTTAGCAACTTTGAAGAACTAGGAAAAATAAGGCAAGAAAGAGCATGGAACATCTTCTAAAGCAGAATTTTATACTTACTCTCAGATCTGACATGGGGAAATCATGAATAACATCATTCACAGCCTTATGCTGAAAGGTGGTTGAAGCAGTAGCAGGAAAGCACTGGCTTCATTTTTTTTTTTTTTTTAATAAAAGTTAACCCATTGTTCCCTGTACGTACCGGATCAGTCCAGACTCCTGGGTTCATACATCCGTGCCAGCAGGTGGAGACAGAGAAAGTAAAACTGCCACTGCTTTAACTAGGCTGATGCCCCCTGCAGTTCCTCAGTATTTCTCTGTCTCCCAGCAGGGCAGGACTGGTGCTTGAACCCTGCAGTTTGGTTTAGGATTTTTGGTTGGTTTTTCTTTTCAATTTTGAGAGCCTTCCTCCCAGGGAGTTGGGGTTACTGGTAAGGAACCCCTACCCTATCTGGTTGAGGGGGGGGGCGGGGGTGACCCTTTTGTACACCCCCATCCCGTAACCGGAGGTGCACATCTAGTGGTCTGGATCCCTCCCTGGCACGTGTTAGCTCACAAATTAGTTCTCACTTTTTTCTCTTCTGTTAATTGCTGAATTGAGCTGGACAGCTCTCTTCAGCGCAGGAGAGGAATTTCACAGTGAGGCTGCTGTTAGAGCAGTAAAGTTTAAAAAAAAAAAAATAAAGTTAAGAGTGCACTCTTGGATCAGTGGAGTCCGGTGTCGGAGCAGTATCACCAGCCCGTTTCTCTTCCTCCAGAGACCAAGGACAGTCTGGCGTGGTGGCTCCATACCCCCAACCTTCTGAAAGGGATGTCCTTGGAGATTCCGGATTGGATAGTCCTGACCTGTCTGGTTGGGGAGCAGTTTTCCAGGGTCAAGCAGCTCAAGGCTCCTGGTCAAACGTAGAGGCGTCTTGGTCTATCAGTCGGTTGGCAGCCAGGGCGGTGCATTTGGCTTTGCTTGCCTTTCAGCCTTTGCTCCAAGGGCGGGCAGTGAGAGTGCTCTCAGACAATGCGACCACTGTAGCATATATAAATAAGACAGGGGGGCACTCCCTCGAGATTCAGGACCTGATATGGTGGACGGAACATCATCTGATACAGATCTCTGCATCTCATATTGCCGGAGTTGAAAATGTGCAAGCCGACTTCCCCGGATCCAGAAGCGTGCGACTGAGGTAGTGGGAGTTGTCAGATGCGGCAATGCACCTCATTCGAGAAAAGTGGGGTTGTCCGCAGGTCGATCTCATGGCAATTCGGCACAATGTGAAGGCTCCTCGGTTTTTCAGCAGACAGAGATTATGGCGCCGAGGGCGTGGATGCTCTGGTCCTTCCCTGGCCCCAGGGGGTCCTGCTCTACGTGTTTCCTCCTTGGCCTCTGGTGGGCAAAATCCTGAGGCGGATAGAGAATCACCCAGGGGAAGTGATACTCGTGGCCCCGGAGTGGCCTCGCCGTCCTTGGTTTGCAGATCTGTTAAATCTGGCGGTCGAGGGTCCCTTACGACTCAGTCATCTCCCCAGTCTACTTCACCAGGATCCCGTATTTTCGGATCAGGCCGCTCGCTTTTGTCTAGCAGCATGGCTTTTGAGAGGAGGAATTTACGAGCAAAAGGAGACCCGGAGACGGTAATTACTACCCTCCTTCAGTATAGGCGGAAGTCCACCTCCGTGGCATACGTCCGAGTCTGGAAAGTCTTTGAGGCTTGGTGTCTGGTGAAGGGGACTCCGGTCTTGCGTGCTTCGGTAGTACAGGACGGGTTGGCTAAGGGTCTAGCTCTCAATTCCCTTAGAGTCCAGGTGGCAGTGTTGGCCTCTTTGAGGGGATCGCTTGTCCTCTCATCTGGATGTGGTCCGCTTTATACAAGGGGTCAATAATTTGCATCCCCCTGTGAGAAAGGTTTGTCCTCCTTGGAACCTCAACCTGGTCCTTCGGGGTTTATGTGAGCTTCTTTTCGAACCCATTCGGAGGGCTACGTTGAAGGATGTAACCTTGAAGGTGATTTTCTTGGTAGCCATCTGTTCTGCAAGGCGCATTTCTTTGTTGCAGGCCTTGTCTTGTCGTGATCCTTTCCTTCAGATATTGGATAGGGGTGTGTCTTTACGGACAGTTCCATCTTTTCTACTGAAAGTAATTTGTTCCTTTCAAGTTAATCAGTCAGTGGAACTGCCAGCCTTTTCGGATTTATCTGATTCGGAGACACATGCACGTGAGCTTCGGCTTCTCGATGGCTGCAGGGCATTGCTTCGCTATCTTAAAGTCACGAATGGTTTTTAGCGCTCTGACCATCTTTTTGTTCTAGGGAGTGGTCCGCAGAAGGGCCTTCAAGCTTCTAAAACCACTATTGCTAGATGGCTTAGGGAAGCTATTGGATCAGCTTACATTCTCAAAGGTAAGCCAGTACCGAAGGGTTTGAGGGCTCATGCCACCCGGTCTTAGTCGGCTTCTTGGGCAGAGGCTCGTTTGGTTTTACCACAAGAGATTTGTAGGGCGGCAACGTGGAAGTCGCTACATACTTTTGCAAGGCATTATCGCCTGGATGTGGCAGATCGGGAGTGTCTGTCTTTTGGCGAAAGTGTATTGCACGCGGGACTCTCCAGGTCCCACCCTGTCTAGGAAGCTTTGGTACATCCCAGGAGTCTGGACTGATCCAGTACGTACGGGGAAAAGAAAATGTGGTTCTTACCTGATAATTTTCGTTCCTGTAGTACCAAGGATCAGTCCAGAGACCCACCCAGGGATCAAGACAGTTGGAGAGTCATCCGCTTTCCTATTGGTTCCTTGTTATCAGAAATTAATTTTTTTTTTTATTTAATTGTTCAGAAGTTTATAATTCAATGGGGGTTTTTACGATATTTGGTATTCAGCTTTGGTACAGATTAATACTGAGAAACTGCAGGGGGCATCAGCATAGTTAAAGCAGTGGCAGTTTTACTTTCTCTGTCTTCACCTGCTGGCATGGATGTATGAACCCAGGAGTCTGGACTGATCCTTGGTACTACAGGAACGAAAATTATCAGGTAAGAACCAAATTTTCTTTTATTCCCTGTAAATCTACCTTAATAGATGGCACCGCATGACAATACATTGACTGATGCCAAAGGCTAGAGATGATCTTCCATTTTATATATGAGACAATCCCTACAATAATCTTGCTGAGGTAGTTTCCAAATAGGATTGTTTTGCATATACCATGCCAGGAATGAACCTCACGAAAGCCAGGGCATGCTAGATACAATCTGAGTCTCTCACATGGACTGCTAGCGATTTTATGTGAGCTGATTGCTGCATTTTTTCACCGCTCTGCCTTGCCTTATTCATCTAAACTCCTTGTCATATGTGAGTAGTTGTAAAATAAAATGTTCTCTCAGGTAAGGGTGAATATTATTCTAATACAAGTCTATCTTCTCTAATTTAAAATTAATGGCAGGAACAGCGGCACCAGGGCTTGTGGGGTACACTAACCTCCAACAACACAGCCCTAAAGAGAACACATTTGGTTGTAAATCCAGTGGATTACTCAAAATCTGCAGCTCTGACCTCCCAGTCTATCTACTAGGCAGGAAACCCTAGATATGACACCAAAACGTTTACTGCAAAGAGCTTCCTATAGGACACCTCTTCTACAAACCAGAACTGGAAAAATAAATGTCCCTATGGCTGATAAGGATGATCCAAGGCATCACTAATCCTTTTAACACACTGTACTTCATCGGATTGCAGGACTCTGCTCAGTCCTTACTTATTTGATTCTGCTTTTCAGCATTTCAAAGCTGATTGCCTTCAGTAGTGTAGGTATTTCCCTATCCCCAGAGGGCTCACAATCTAAGATTGTACCAGAGGCAGTGGACCATAAAGCAACTTGCCCAAGGAGTAGCAGTGCTTCCCCTGGTTCACTGCCTGCAGCTCTAAACACCAGGCTACTCCTTCACTCCTGATTTTCTTCTTACCTCTCCCATCATAATATTCCTCTAGCCCTCTGGTGTGTTCTCAGCATCTGCCCTGGGCCTTCTCTTTTCTCGCTGCGTGTTCTGGTCTCCTCTCACAGTTTTCAGTGCTATATCTACAAAAGTTTCACCAGCAATTGAGTCCCAAATCTCAGCCTGTTTGTCCAACATTGCTGTCCAGATGGCCTGCCACCCGCTTAAAACCTCAACTGGGTCAAGACCGAACTGGTCTTCACCTCTTTTTTTTTGTCTGTGGCTGGCTGTTTCTCATGGGATCGTAACCTTGAGGGCAGCTTTTCTCGCTCTCTTTTATACATATTAAAAGCACTGCTAAACTGTGTTTCTTCATCTGCAATACTGCTAAAATCCATTTCTTACTCTCTGAATGTGCTGCCAGAAAATGCTTGTTCATTCTTATCACCTCCTGCTCAGCTAGTTTGCTTCTTGTGGGCTTTCCTGCAATCTATTCAAAATGTGGCTGCATGACTTATCTTCCTTCAGCATCACTATGGTCATGGAGCCCCTTTTTTGGCACAGTTCAAGCTTCTTACTCACCTCGCAATACATTCCCACTGCTTGCTCATGAATGCATTAGGCAAATTGCTCTTATTTGTGGCCTTCTCCTCCATCACTAACTCCCTGCTTTCCACCCTGCTACATCCTATGCCTGGAACAGACTGCCAGAGGCCATGCTTTCTGCTCCCTCTCTGCCCATATTGAAATCCAGCCTAAAAAAAAACACTTTTCAGGTTCCTTTTAAATCTTAACCACTTCCCTATGGTAAATACTTCTCCTAGACTCCTGCATGTCACATATGTTTCCTTTGAGCAGATTGGAAGCTCCGTGGAGCAGGGAATGTACCTTGTGTGTATCTGTTCAGTGCTGTGTATGTTTAGAAATAAAAATGGTACTAGAAGCTCGCTGTGCAAATTACATAACCCCAATACAAAGCTGATAGTTACTGCTACAGAAAGTAGCCAGGCAATGTGTGAATAAAAATAATTCTTTCAGAACCTTTACATCAAACTGTTCATTTCACTTTATTGTTAATGGGATATTACCGAGCATGTTAAATGAAGTTTCTTGTCCTAAGAAATACCATTCTAGCTTAGTAATCGTGGAACTACTACTTTATACATATATATAGTTTCCTTATAAAATGGCATTTGTCAAAATACGTTAGATAAAATGGAGACCAAGGAAAATGCGCGTCATAGACACTGAGGGGACAAGTCTGAAGAGAGACTTATACAGCTCGTCGTGAGCCCTTAAGAAAAAACATTGCAGGCACTGAGCCCTCAGTACCATCAGCCACTGCTTAGGACAGAAGAAGTGTGAAATATGAAAGTGCAGAGTTACTTAGCATCTCCTGCTCCAGCACCCACCGTAACAGTCTGTTCAGGTTCTGCTGCAGCACACACACCCCTCACAAAAAATGAAAGATGATTTTATACAAAGTGACAGCCAGAAAAGGAAGGCACAAAATGAGTGTGCAGCGAGTATCTGCCATACAAATATCTGTGGGGCTTAATACTATGAGAAATCTCTCTCCCCGTCTCCCACACGCACTTAGTACGAGGGGGTCTTGGTTGTACTTCTAAACGTGAGAAAAGCATTTTAAAATAACCCTTACAAATTTGATATAAAGTAAAGATTCAAATCTAATGAGCTGCATCCAAAATGAAAGAATGCAAAACAAGATTTCCCTCCACGTAGTGGCAAAATGGTTCCCAGTTCAGAACAAACATGCAACAGCTGAAATGAGAAGGCAAAATAATCCCCCCCTACTTAGGGCATTCGGCAACAAAATGGTCATTAAAATACAATCAGAGAAACATTTCATCTATCACAGAGTTAAACAAGGCACCAGGAGATCTCCACCCATTCATGGTGACCGATGGCCAGCAGCCACCACCTGCATGGAGGGGAGTTTTGGTTTATATTTAGGCAACATCATTGCATCAGAAACCTAGAATGTGCAGAAAGGGCATGGGAGCCAAGAAGAAAGTCCAGTTTTATTAGTGACCAAAGTGGATGGATTTTCCAGCATCCATGCTTGAAGTTTGCGGAAGATTAGCTGTCATGGTGTAGAGGTGTGGGGAGTTCCTGCAGCAGTATCGGCGTCTGCAGGCAAACTGTTCCCGTCCTGGATTGTTTTTCTAAGCTTATTTTCAAGAGACAGATCATTAATCTTCTTTTGAGGCCCTTGCTTCTTCTAGGAGGCACTTAGGTCACTGTTCCATCTTGCTCTTTTTCCAGGGGTGGGAAGGATTACGCCAGGGAGTGTTGTTCACAGAGCTGTGCTTTCTGTGCCAGTGTCAGTGTCCAGTGTCAGCTGGTTGTGCAATTCTTTGCTTGTGGCATGGAATGCAGTTTCTGCAGGCAGCGGTCCCTGCACATTGGAGTTGGAGTCTAGACAGAGAGGAACACATTTTAGCCACACCACAATGTAACATAATTAGCACACAACTTCCACTCCAGCTCCTTCCCGTTGATAACTTAGAAGCTAACAGTCTACAGGCCCCCAGCATCCAAGGTCCACCCTATTCTCTTCAAAAGAGCAATAAGTTTCAACAGTTACCTTGGCCTGGGACTTTTTTTTTTTTTTTTTTTTTAAACAGGTCTCAAACTGTTCTGACTGTGAAAGACAGAAAGATGTACAACAGCAATTTATAGTCAGTAGCACAGTGACTTGTAGCTAAAGGTGGGGGTTACAGACGAGGTGTCAGAACCGAAGTTCTTGGGTAATGCTGTGTGTGTTAGAGTAAGGACTTGGCCCGATGCAGACCTCACCAGGGACAGTGTCATTACAGGAGCGCAGCTTCCACCTAACGGGACATTCTAGAAATCAGGGAAGAGACCTGCAACAAGGCCGGAGAGCTTCAAGTGTGAGCCACTACTGGGATTACTATGGGGCTGATTCAGTACCCTGCGCGAGCTGCTGCGTTCATAACCCCTGATCCAATATAGGGCTTAGCACTCCCAAAACTCTGCATAGCTAACAGCACTCAACTTATGGAAATCCATGTACATGAGGCTATTAGCTAACCCCTGCGAGCCAATAAATTTTCCATGCAGCTAATGCGTCCCTGCAACAAGGCAAATTTTATGCTACACTCAAGGGCACGAAAGAAAAAAAGAAAAATCCTGCTTTCTGAGATTCCTCCTAATAGTATTGTAGCGATACCATGTAGGAGGAACCAAATAAAGCAGTATTTATTCGCCTGTAGATTGAGAGTCCTTGTTCCCAACCGGCTTGTCAGCCACCTCTCCTCTGTGCCCGATTCTGAGGAGGCACTAGGGACGCGCATTTATCCCTAGCGCCTCTTTTTTAATACTGGATTGTGAGCCCAGGAGAGGTGGCTGGGCCTGCTTTAGGGAAAACATTTTTGCACACATTTATTGCATCCGCCCCAATATTGCATATGTGCAGCACTAGCTACAATTTCACCAAGTCTATAGCTGCAGTGCAAGTAAAAGCAAGACTGCTTTGGCCAGTCTCTCATACCAGGACATTGTAATAAGGGCTAATATTAATTCACAAGGAGCAACAAGGGAAGATGTAATAGGAGGAGAATTGTTCTCTGCTACAGTTGTAACATGTGTAAAGGATGGGAGCACCATAGCTCGTCTGCCATTTACTGTGCTCTTAAAGCATAACCTTTTACCTAGGAGACTGTTTAAACAAAATATTCCTCCACTGCAATAGCAAAGATCCTACAAGAGCTACATTTTTCCATTAGGGAACACTGCTGCTTTAAGTTTTTAGGTTGAATGCATTATTTTCACTGCTCTGATTACAATGAATAATAAGACATTTTTAAATACCTGCAGTACCTGAATGTAATCCATTTTGAAGTGCCAAAAGGCAGAATATAAAATAGTCATGTTAAGAGTTCTGAGCAGAAAAAGCCATTACAACGCATGCAGCCATCTGTCTAAATATCAGTAAATAGGAAAGAAATTCATAGTACAATAAACCCGATCGGCCCTGAAAGCATTCTGTAAAGCTCCTTTAGGAACAAGCAGGGAAGACGGGGGTAGACAGATTCCTGTCTGCATGCCGTATATTAGTGCAGTGCAAGCCAGCCAGCCAGCCTCATTAAGGTCACACACATTAGTAACTACTTCGGGTGCACAGAAATGTGATTGGAAAGTAGCACACAAATAGATTCTGGCCAATCATGCAGCTTGTTCCTTACCATTAAAACTTCCCAAATTCACTTCATATTGAATAAGGCAGGTCAAACATCTAGATTATTTAATGAAATTTCTAAAATTAGATTTTGCTACTTCTAACTACTTGTATGCCTAGGTATGATTTGCTTCTAAATTAGTTTTCAACTGGAAGAGGCCAAAAGCATGAATTGTTAATAAAATACAGTGCCTATTTCAATAAAGATCCAAATTGTTCATTTCATTAGTTAGTCAACTTAATAAAGCTTAGCAAAAGCAAAAGAATCTTAGCAGTTGCTATGTATTGTAGATAGCACGTGGCTTCTTTTGGTTCAGTACTGGAAGACTTGTTTTAAATTAGGTATTTGAGACAGATGTGAGCATCAATTTAGATGAATAAATTCAGAAATCTCTGCTTCAGACCTAGATGTTCCCACATTTTAGTGAGAACTGCAGCCAATTATGTGGCCAAGCTAACAAGTTACAACACACTCTAATCCCAAAAGGAAAAAGCATATTTCTTCATTATTCCACCAGACCAGTCTATGAGTTTATACAGGAAGACAGAGGACACAGCCTTTTTTCAGTGACATCTGCACCGATACTTAGGTTAATGTAGCACAGGGCAATTGCCCATACTGACTGGTGGAGCAGGATCCCCAGATCCCAGCCTTGCCTGATAGAGCACATTTATTTAATCTCTTAGTTATTACTTTTGTTGAGACTTCGCAGGTGTATATTTCCTTCAGAAAGTATTTTCTATACGGGACCTTTAAGACACCTTATCCAGACTACAGAAGAAAAGCAGAAGTGTATGTGCTATGAAGCAGGCCTGGTATCCAATAATCAGTTTTCATGGTTGTGTATGTACTGCTTTACTTCGTGTAGACTCAAGCAGCCTAACACAAACATTTCCATCTGCACAAAGCAAAAATATGGCTCTAAGAAGAATGGAAGAAATAAAGGAGCATACCAAGGGCCAATATACAGCTCTAGAGACAATCAGTGTCAAAACTAAGTTTTACATCATTCAGCACCAGCCAGGAAGAGTTTTTATTTGGTATAATTTGGCACCACTGGTAAGAATTCTCACTGCAGCACCATGGGTGGATGGGAGGGAGCTCATTACAGCTCTAAGAGAAAAAAAAAACAAGTCCCTGTACAGGAAAATCCCTGAATGGGGAATGCAGTCAGTCATTCTGCCTGTAATTTCCCATATTCCCCACCCTATATCCAGGGAACAGAATTCCTTTCATATGCAGCAGGGGCAGGAACTATTGTATGCTGCAGACACCTTGCTTTAATAGCTTCTGCAGACTCGTTCTTCATTCAAATGATGACCACAACAGTGATACGTTCACTCACAAACAGAGCTGCTATTGCCTCCCACGCCTCATAGAACTCCTCTTTCAGGAGATCACAAATGCATCCTGCTTGCCAGATACCACCACAGAATTGTGCCCATGCCTGCTCATGACTTGTAAAATGGAGAAATTACTTACCTGAATATTGTTTTCCTTAGTGTAGACAGATGGACTCAGGACCAATGGGTTATATGCTCCCCTTCTAGTAGATGGAGACAGAGTCAGGTTTCAAAGCTGTTGTCACCTTAGATTCACCCCTGCAGTGACCTCAGCCCTTCAGTATTCTCTTCAAAAGCCACGGTGGCCATACTATCGAAAAAACTTGATTAAAACCAACTTGACTAAATGGATAACCGTAACTGTACTCAAACACTGAATCCCAGCAAAATTATAGATGCCCTGATCTAGGAATTGGGCTACAGCTTACCTGTAATCTCTTGGAACTGGTTTAAATATACCCCCCCCCCCCCCCCAGAATCCCCAAAGAAACTTACGTTCAAACACAGGCCGCTTAACAGTCCCCGTCCCCCCCATCAGAGATGCTCACTTGACAGCAACCAGAGAAAGAGCATTTTCCATCGCCTGTCCTAAAATGTGGAACTCTCTCCCAAAAGATTTGAGAACCCAACCTAACCTCAAAACATTCAAAAAGGATCTAAAAACATGGCTGTTTTACAAAGTCTACATTGACAATCAAGTTTTACAACATCCAAACACCCAACAGAATTACCAACTGAAACCACGCAAAACAAGTCATCAACCAGCACCAAGCAAACCCTTCTCATTCAAAAATGATTTTTTTCGGACTATAAAAAAAGAATATCTTTACGTTTATAATATGTATCCTGTTATACCCTTAATTCACATACGTTAAGAGAATACCTTTTGAATCTTGTAAGCCGCTGTGATGGCTTCACTGAATGACCGTATATAAAAATCAAACAAATAAATAAATAAAATTCATTTCACGGGTGATTCCTTGGCACCGTTCTTGGGCAGCCGTGGGCGGGATGCAGAGTCCATCTGTCTACACTAAGGAAAACAAAATTATCAGGTAAGTAATTTCTCCATTTCCTAGCGTGTAGCCAGATGGACTCAGGACCAATGGCTGTATAAAAGCTATTCCCGATCGGAGTGAGAGGCTGCCCGCGGTCCAGTTAACATTGCTCTTGCAAAGGCTGCGTCTTCTCGGACATGGATGTCCAGGCGATAGAACTTGGAGAAGACGTGCAAGGAAGACCATGTCGCTGCTCGGCAGATGGGATTAGTCAGATCCAGGGTGCTTCTGGTTAAGGTTGTGGCTGACCCATCCTCCGAATGGGAAGAACTCTGCTTGGTAAAGTCTGGGGAGGTCGACTCTCCCTGGGCCTCCTCACAGTGCTGATATAAGAATCCTGGTCAGAATGAGTAGCTCTAATATGGCAAGCGGCGCAGAGAGAAAGGCGCTTATGTTTCTTTGCTGCAGGAGCCATTAGATATGGCAGTTGCGCATTCAGCTGGCTCTCGCTTGAAAACTTTGTGCGCACAGAGTTCGGGCACCTAAGCAGGAAGGGCCAGCATGCACTGCGCATACAGACGCTGTATGGAGGGCAATGCAAGGTGCACAAAACCGTGTGCAAAATGGTGCCAATACAGTCTACCATGCGGTGTGCTAAGCAAGCCTGAAGCAGGGCCTAGCCCACTGGGGGCCACTCAACCTGCTCGGATGCCCACTTCCCTTTACAGCAACGAATCAGGAACATCTTCGGTAAGGTGCGCCAAGGAAGGCGACCGGAGGAGTCTTACCGAAACCCCTCCAATGTCTCTAACAGAAAATCTTTTTTTTTTTTTTTTTAAACTTACCTGGGCTTAGCGCTTAACAGCTGAGTACAGAGAAGGTCTTCAGCTGCAGGGGCAGAGGGCTTTGGCTGTCACCACCGCGCTCAGCTTCCTGCACCCGCTGCTTCAGCAGGAACCGGCTACCGGACCAAGGCACACCTCTGAGGGATCTCGGAAATCGCCTCAGGAATTCTCAACTGGGGGAGGGACCCTTAGGTATCACCGCATGAGAGCGGGGCTCAATCTTCTCCAATTTAAAAGTAGAAATTTGAAGGTAAATTTTCCTCATCTAAAGAGTACTGTGTTCCTGATAGGAGACACAATCCACATCTGCTAGGAGACGGAGACATTCTGAAAGGCTGAGGTCACTGCAGGGGTATATCTAAGGTGATGTCAGCTTTGAAACTTGACCATCTCCACATAACCCATTGGTCCTGAGTCCATCTGGTTACACGCTAGGAAAACTGCATTTTCCACTGGAAAGGAGAAAAGTGATGCATAGCTGAATCTACATCATCACCCATAACGTAACTACTGACAGAACAATAGGTCCCACACACATAAAATGTCTGCATTACTGGATCAACCAAAACTGAAGTGCATGAACTTTCAAGATCACATAGGTCAATCTTCAGATACAACAGAACCAATGTGCAGGAGTGCAAAAATCTAAGGTGTCTAGTCACATGGGCACCTAAAACTTGATTTCTGGCACTTGCCATCTATAGCTGGAGCAGAGCCACTATGACCGTACAATAGAAAGGAGCTGCCACTGAAACTTGCGGTTATTGAGAGAGGGATGGAGAACAAAAGGATTGGTAGGAAGTAATTTAATCCCTCCATCTCTATAATGACACCAAAAAAGCTCAGAAACAAAAAGAAAAATTTCTTGGCTCCTAAAACTGCATAGTGCTCAAGATTTTATTCAAATTTTGTAATCACTAAAATTTACTAAGTGTAACCTGCATAAACAAACCTGAGAAATGTCATGCTGGACCAAGGTCCATCAAGCCCAGAATCTGATCTGGGACAGTGGTTAATCCAGGTCAAAAATACTGGCAGATCCCATAAAGTAAATCTAATTCATTTTACTCACTCCCAGGGATAAGTAAATAGGACCATAAGTTGCCATACTGGGTCACACCATCAAGCCCAGTACCCTGTTTCCAACAGTGGCCATTCCAAGTCACAAGCACCCAATCATTAAATAGATCCCAAGCTACTATTGCTTATTAATTACCATAATAGCAGTTTATGGATTTATCCTCTAGGAACTTATCCAAATCTTTTTTAAACCTAGTTACACTAACTGCTTTAACCACATCCTCTGGCAATGAATTCCAGAGCTTAACTAACTATGCGCTGAGGGAAAAATAATTTTCTTTGATTTGTTTTAGCTTTCTTTAGTCTACCTTACTAACAGGCTGATTCAGTAAAGTCCGCAGGAGAGTGGACGAACGCCCGCTCTCCCGACGTGTGCACAGGCCACTTGCCTATGCGCGCGATTCTCTATTTAAATGAGGCCTGGCAGTAGAAACGGGCAAAAGGAGGCGCTAGGGACACTAGCGCGTCCCTAGCGTCTCCTTTTAGCCCGGAGCGGCGGCTGTCAGTGGGTTTGACAGCCGACGCTCAGTTTTGCCGGCATTTGTTCTTGAGCCCGCTGACAGCCATGGGCTCGGAAACCGGACGCCGGCAAAATTGAGCGTCCGGTTTTCGACCCAACAGCCGCTGGCCCATTTAAAAATTTTTTTTCTTTTTTTTACCCTTCGGGACCTCCGACTTAATATCGCCATGATATTAAGTCGGAGGGTGCACTTTCCCCGGTGCCAGCAGAAACTAGCACCTACCTTTGGGTTGGCGCTAATTTCTTAATGTAAAATGTGCGGCTTGGCTGCACATTTTACTTACTGAATCGCACGCATACCTAATAGGGCCCTCAACATGCATTTGCATGTTGAGGGCCCTATTAGGTTCCGCGGGTTGGACACTCGTTTTCTGCCCCTTACTGAATAAGGGGTAAGGGAAAATGCGCGTCCAAGGGCAGGTTAAAAGTGCACTCCGTCAGAGCGCACTGTACTGTATCAGCCTGTAATAAGGTTATGGACTTTTCCTCCAGGAATTTATCCAAACTTTTAATCACAAGAACTTCTTTCAAAAATTGGAAAAAGGATCCACCGGAGGAAAATATGAAAAAGCATAAGCATTGGCAAGTTAGAAGAAACATTAAAGTGAGCTAAAAGAATTTGAAAAGCATCGGGCTTAAAAGACAAAAATTCATAACAAAAAGCTTTTTAAAATATATCCAAAGCAGGAAGGTTGAGTAAAATCAGATAATGGATTAAAAGGAGCACCCAAGCCGTCTAAATTTTCCACTTCTGCCACATGTTCTTGCAAGCTCGTGTATCTGCATCTCTTTGGCTGGTCCAGTAAATTATATTGCATCTAATCTGCTATGGTACCAGTATTCTCCAGAAGTAAAAAAGCCTCCCAGATTTCTGCATGTCTTTTCTAGTAGGAGAGGAATAAAAGCAGACTGATAGGCAACATAAGGTACTACAGTGCACATTATAGATGGGCAGACAGCACGTGTCAAAAGTGCATTAACGGGAAAAAAGCATCTGGTAAAAACCAAAGGAGCAAGCACAGGTGAAGCTGCAGTGCAGGTCACCAACCTTATTCCTGGCAATCGCCACAACCTGTGAAAGCATCGGCAGGTAAATCTATTAGTCAACATCAAATGTTTCAGGTCACACAAACAAATTCCACTTACTCTACTCTGAAAAGCAGTTGGCGGGGGGGGGGGGGGGGGAAGAGAAGAAAGAGGGTTAAAATAAATCCAAGCATGAAGTGGAAAATGCTGAGAAGGGCATCAATTTTGACCCAGATCTGTTCAGTCTCCTCTTGCTCCTTCACACTATACTGCCCTGCTGCCTGCTAGAGGCAGGAGGCTGGGATTTCAAGCTCTAAGCCTGAATTACTTAACCTCTACCTATGGGCCCAATTCACTACAGCTCACCCCCCCATATGCGAGGAGAGGCTGCAATACCAGCAGTAGCCACATGGTGTCAGTATAACAGGGCAGGCGCTGCTGATGCAGCCAGAGTGTGAAACATGAGAGAGACTCTGCAGAGATTTGTACTCATTACCAGCACCTCAGCTCTGTGACAGAGCCCAACGTGGCAAGCAATGGCTCTCCTCCCAGACTTCTAAACTGTATTAAGGGAACTGTGGTCTTTCCTGCAACTTAGAAGCCGTTTCTAGGAGATCGTGTAAGGAGATTGGGTTTTTTGTACATCGCTTACATTCATGTTAAGCAATTCATAAATTTTAATAAAGATAACATATAAAGAGACCACAGCCCTGAAGCAATGTCATTTGCCATGAACAAAATGGCACTAATATTTTAGGGTGTCCTGGGTGAAATGTTGGCTCCATTTCCACAAGTAACATCTCTTTCAGTGAGAATTATGAAACAGTGCAAGGAAGCTGAAATATTCAGTACCCTCGGGTAATATCGCCTCTGCTGACATATTTATCAGGTAACAGGAAGCTAACTAACTGAATATCAGATTTATTTTGTAGTCAAGTCCTAAAACAGATGAAAATATCTTTGACACTGAATTTTACTATAAAGTCTGTTGCACTAACCAGACAATGTGTGACTAGTGAGGCTGTAAGGGACGACGTCCGCATGCCTGCTCTGATCCCCAGTCCCTGTCACTAATGGGGCTGTAAGGGATGACGTCTGCATGCCTGCTCTGATCCCCAATCCCCATCACTAGGGAGGCTGTAAGGGACGTCGTCTGCATGCCTGCTCTGATCCCCAGACCCTGTCACTAATGGGGCTGTAAGGGATGACGTCTGCATGCCTGCTCTGATCCCCAGTCCCCATCACTAGGGAGGCTGTAAGGGACGTCGTCTGCATGCCTGCTCTGATCCCCAGACCCTGTCACTAATGGGGCTGTAAGG
The DNA here is from genome assembly GCF_901001135.1 of Rhinatrema bivittatum. Classification (NCBI taxonomy): domain Eukaryota; kingdom Metazoa; phylum Chordata; class Amphibia; order Gymnophiona; family Rhinatrematidae; genus Rhinatrema; species Rhinatrema bivittatum. The sequence continues at coordinate 1,951,771 of NC_042628.1, read as the reverse complement.
GACGTTGTCTGCATGCCTGCTCTGATCCCCAGTCCCTGTCACTAGGGAGGCTGTAAGGGATGACGTCTGCATGCCTGCTCTGATCCCCAGATCCTGTCACTAGGGAGGCTGTAAGGGATGACGTCTGCATGCCTGCTCTGATCCCCAGACCCTGTCACTAGGGAGGCTGTAAGGGATGACGTCTGCATGCCTGCTCTGATCCCCAGATCCTGTCACTAGGGAGGCTTCTCATGTGGTTCCTGCTGGGTCCTGACCTGGAGCACATTTGCTTTCTGGTTCACTCTCCCCATTGCTGAGAACACATTTAAATAGAAGCACTCAGCATATTACAGCTTGGTCCAATTCATGCATTTCCCATTTACAGGAATACTGTGACGATGCATTGCTGCGCCTCACCTGTCACTGTTTTTGAAGCCGTCGCAGGCAGAATTTCTCCGGTTGATGAGAGCACTGAAGGATGGGGGGGAGGAGGGATACTGGGCCGGTTCCTGGGTTTGGGGACTGGCCGCGGCCTCCCTAGTGTGCCCGTCTGTGGGTGGGATGTGTCTGTGTTAGCCGAGGCCGGCTGGTGGGCTCCCAGCAGTGGGGCCTCAGGTGTTGCCAGAGTGGAGGGAGGAGGGACGAAGGGCAGCTCAGGAGGAAGCGGCTGTGTCTGTGCTTTGGGCTGCAGGGGAGGGGTTGCCTGTGTTGGAGGCTGGGGTGGTGGGTGATTAGGAGCCTGAATGACTGGGGTGCTGCTAGCATACCTGCGAGGTAGAGACCCATGGGAATACACAGGGGCCTGGGTAGTCCCTTGGCTAATTTGCTGGCTAGGGGGAGACGGGCTTCTTGTGGAGGGCTTAGGAGAGACGGAAGGGGGCTGAGTAAGTGGCAGTGAGGATCCTTGATTTCCCAGCTGCCCAGCAGATGGAGGTGCTGGTGCTGGCTTTTTGGTGCCTGCGGATGAAAGACAAACATTAGAAAATCCATTGTAGGTGTAGCTGTTTTATAATTCATTGATCACATTTATATACCACCAACCTGTGAGGAGTTCAAGACAGAGGTCAACAAAATACAATCAATATTTAAAAAAAAAAAAAAAAAAAAAAAAAGACTCATCATTAACACGAGTGCTATTATTAAACCCATTTTAAAGAAGAAAAATTCAGATGCATCTAATTTCAGTAATTTTAGACCAGTTTCAAATCTCCCACTTTTGGCTAAGATAATTGAAAAGGTGGTTCAAATACAATTAACAGAGTATTTAGAGGAAAACCATGTGCTTTATCCAGCTCAATTCGGTTTCCGTAAGTTTTTTGTTTTTTTTTAATACAGAGACATTGTCATCATCACTGACAGATGCTTAGAGATTTGGACTCTGGGCATTCATACTTGCCAGTGATGTTCGATATTTCTGCCACATTTGATACTGATCACTCAATATTAATACAGAGCCTTGCTGAAATCTGTTTAGCTGGAAAAACAATTCATTGGTTTGAATTGTATCTTAGATATCGGTCTTTTACAAGTCAAAGTAGGAGTTTCAGAATCTGCCACTTTTTCATCATCTGGAGTAGCACAAGGTTCATCTTTATCTGCAACACACACACACACTGTGTGTGTGTGTGTGTGTGTTACAGCTTTGTAAACTGTTAGCTGGTTTACAAAGCTGTAACATGCCACACCTATGCCGATGACGTTCAGATGTTGATACCAGTTAATGATTCCATTAAAAATACATTGAAATCACTGGAGATATCTCGCTCTTCTATTCAAAAGCTTATAACACACATGAAACTTGGTTTAAACGAACAAAAAACTGAAATACTTTTAAATTTGTAACAAACTGGACAATAAGATATCAACGAATTTTAAAATTAAGCATTGCGATTTCACTTTAGTAAATGAGACCAGGGATCTTGGGGTTATGTCAGACAGTGAGCTCACCATGAAAAGAGCAGTTAAGAATATATGCTTAGTCTGTTTTAATAAACTGTGTATTTAAAAAAAACTAAAACTGCTTTTATATTTTCAGGATTTTAGAACAGTTTTACAGTCTTTAATCTTTTAAAAAATGGATTATTGTAATGCCCTAATCTGCGGTCGAGTAAAAAGGTCAACTTTCTATTCCATCTCCAAAACTGGCTCATTTGAATAAAGTAAGGGAGACAGCTTTATACCTGGCTGGCCCGATAGTGTGGAACATGCTCCCGCCTGAGATGAATTTTCAAACTTTTAAAAAGATTTTGAAAACCAGACTATTTAAACAGGCGTTCAACGTTTGAGCATAGTTTTAAATCTGTTTCGACTAAATGGGATATCTGTTATCAGAATGGAGAACAAGGAAAGGCTTTTATTATGTCTATTGTTTTATTATTTTTTAATTTTATTTTCTTCATTTTATGATTATGATGATATATTTTTTTCTTCGCTTTTGATGGTAGTTAAATTTGTAGGTGCTCCTTTATAGACTTGTGTATTTTATTGATGTATTTTACATTGTTGTAAACCAGTATGATTGTATCAGAATATAAAATTAAACAAACACAATTAAATATAAATGCACCATTTACTGCTTGTACCAGAAGTGGTAGTTATAAATTAGATCCATGTCTATCATTACAAGGTGTTCCACGCTTGAGCAATAAAGCAGTGTGGCCCTTATACACAGCCAAGAGAGGCAGCCTGTCCCATCCCCCCCCCCCGCGGTGGTCACTAGCACATCTGCACTGGTACCGCCTCAGACCACTCCTAGTGCTAATCTTAGCCTGCAGCAGCAGGCGATGCGACATCTGAGCCAGCACAGGCCAGAGTGGCATCTCTTTGGGTCAGAGGCTATGGGTTCCTTGCTCTTTCTACGGCCACTCAGGTTAAGCTTAAATTGGTCCTTGGCATTCATTTTTTTCTGAGATCTCTTGTAAACATTTTATTTTATCAGGCTGCAAGATACATTGTATTCGACCAGAAGCATTTGGAAAGGGTTTTTAAGGATACAGTGCAAATGATTTTAGGGGTTTTCTCTCTCCCCCATTCAGTGAATTCTTCCTCTGTGATGGCTTTTTTGGGGGAGAGGGGAGGGTTGTATGTTAGCCAAATAGTCGCATATTCATTAATTTGGGATCCTAAGTGGTTTAAGACTGTCCATTTTTCTTATATTTTGCTGCAGTTCCCTTTCTAGGATCTCCTCAGGTTGGTAAGGGCTAATAGGAAAAGCCGTGAGTTGATATGGTTTCTCTCTCAAGGGGTGGGATTGTTGAAATATTCTCTCATGGATATTTTAGACTTTTTTTTTAATCTTCTATTCATGTCCCAACTCTTGGAACTCCTTTGAGTCGTTGCTACCTCCATCAACAAATTCCAATTTATACCCAATGCATTCACTTCTCTTCCATTTACTTGCAAGCTGCATAGGCATCCACTACTTACTGCATGTACTCAGTGCCTTCTTACTTTCTCTTATCCACCTTGGGCCTACCTTTAGGAAAATCTGGAACAAACTCTACATGACAATTCAAAATGTAATGGTAAGGTCAGTAAATTAACAGCTAACCTGAAGATTGCCTTACCTTTGCCTCTATCATTATGCTCCAAGTCTACTGCATGGATTGAGTTTTCCCTCCTTTCTGCTCAGAAATCTGTTCCATCCTCTCTCAAATGGACAATTTTTGTGCTCCAATGCTTTGATTAAAGTCTTGTGCTCAGAGGAGCACGTTGGGATGGCTATAGTTCATTCTTCACTAGAGCAAGGTGGGCTACCGGATAACCTAAACATTGCAGTAGTGCAACCTATCCTTAAGAAAGCAGACAATACGTCCATACAACCTTACAATTTACCCTTCAATTTCTTCCCTTCCTTTTCTTTCAAAACTTATCAAAATAGTTGCGTTGCAACAACTTCAGGAATTTGTGGATGACAATGAGCTTATTCATGATTCTCAGTTTGGATTTCATCCTCATCACAATGCAGAGCTACTTGTTTTGATCAAATCCGTTTAGGGTTTGCTGCTGGGGTCAGACATCTTGCTGTCTTTTTAGATGTCCCTGCAGCATTCCATACCCTTGACCATACCTTTTTGCTAGGTCGCCTTCAGTCTCTGGGTGTTACTTCCTTGGTTCTAGCATGGTTTTCACCTCTCTTACGTGGCCAGTTCCTATAAGGTTGCCATTGGTGCGGCTCAATAATCAGGCATTCCCATTGGGCACAGGCATCCCACAGGGATCAGCGCACTCGCCAACATCTCTGTCCCCTGTGTAATGTTCTCTCTAGGCTGGAGGTTTCTTTTAAAATATGTGCAGGTTTTTTTTCCCCTATTACCTCCTCCTTTCAAGAGGCATTGGATAAACTATGATTCTCCAAGATTAAGAATTAGTAATTTGACAACCATTAAGCTTTGAACGTTAAGATGACCAAGGTTTTAGCTTTTTCTTGTTCCGAGGTTGTTCATGTTCCAACTCACTGGTCTTTTGAGGGGGTTACGATTCCCATTATGTATCAAGTAAGGAGCCTGGGATTGGTGGAAGATTCTGCTCTCTCTGCACCCTCACATACAATCTTTAGTGAGAGGTTGTTACTCTTAGGATGTGCCTTCTGCGTTCAGTGAAACCCTTCCTGAATGTTAAGGATTTTTGTAGCGTTGAACAATCTTAGTTCCTTACTTCTTGGCTTACCTCAGTCCTCTCTCCGATCATTACAACTTATACAAAATTCTGCAGCTTGGTTTGTTTCTGGAAGTTCTCAGCAGTCAGTTAAACTGCATTGGTTACTACCATCTCATGGCGCATTAAGTTCAGGATCCTTAATCTTTAAATTCTTTATGATCTTTTAGCAAATTGGCTGCAGAACTGATAGAATATTGCCCTATGCAGTTGTTAGTGGTTCCTTCCCTTAGGTTACAGGAATCCCATTTGCAAACTTTCAACATGACGGGTCCTGTTCTCTGGAATGACCTTCCGGAGTCCCTGAGAATGGAGGGAGACTTTGCTACATTTTCATAAACTGTTTACATTGGCCTCTCCTACTTATCATTTCTCTCTGAGTTTCTCTGTTAGGGGCGCAGAACATTGCCAGTATATTCAAACTGTTTTTGAACAGTCGCAGACTGGGCGGCTTTGCTGTCTAATTTTATTTATTTTGGTGTGTTTTTATTGTATTTTGAAATTTTTACTGATTTTTACTGGTTTTGTGTCGATTTACATTATGCGAGTTAGTGTTATCCGCTGAGATTTGTAAATCAGCGGAATACAAGTTTTTATAAGTAACACACACACACTTATCTAACCATACTGTGAGGCCATCGGTCCATATGAGAACTGTACCTCGTCTTGTCATGTGGGGACTTGGGCCAGCAGAACTATATGCTGGGCCGGCAGACAGTTGGCTGGAGCTGCCGGTTAGCTGCGGCTGGCTCTGCATGGTGTTCAGGGCATGTGCTCCGTTTCTCACAGGTGGTGGTGTGGTTGCAGCTGCACCGTCTTTGGGTTTGCTCACACTGAAAAAAAAAAAAAAAAAAGAAATAGGAAGTCAATATTTCTGAATATCAAGTATCAGGCACAGGGAGATTAAAAAATGATGTAACTTTGCTTTACTCAGAAGATCCTGTTTGCCCAGTGCAACACGCTAGTAGATTTCTCATGTCTGCTTGCTTTTAGTTTTATCAGTGCCAGTAAAATAGCAGCATAAGTGTTTATTCAGGGATACCAGCATCAGACAGAGCCTACACCCCTCTGCCCACAAGACCACTGTACACCAGCTCAATGCTCCCACATTTCAATGCTGCTGCTGCTCTCTCAGCAGAAACAGCATGGCTTGTAGAGTTGATGCATAGGGGGGGGAGCAGAGGCCTGTGTGGAATCAAAGTGGCAGCCCCTAGGGCAGCACAACATTTTCACTTATTATCCATCCTGCCTGCAGGGATAATTATGGACTTGCAATTATCACAATTATTAAATTTCTCCCCATCAGCATCCATCCTGCCTCATCTTGCCTCCAGAGAAAACCGAGGATCCCCAGTGATTATCACATTTCTAGATCTCAATCCTTGCCTCAAAGGAGGTCAACCAAAGCAGTGTGCTTGCAAGCTTAAAAAACAAGAGCTTAACATTCTCAGAAAGTGTCTGTGAGCTCACGTTAGAGACTTTTTTACTGCCTAGGCTGGCATACAGTTTCTCTGGCTAGAAAGAGGAAAGTTTTATGCTGAAAATCAAAATCTTTCGCCTCCTGGGCTCATTTTTAAGATAAGAATATATCTGAGCATTTATAATACTTTTTTTTTTTGTATTGCCATCTTAAGCTTGTATGTCCATAATTATCTTTGAAGGCAAAATTATTACTTACCTGTAATTGTATTCCAAAGTTATTTTAATGAATTCCTACAATTCACCCATCTCCCCGAGGAGTTGTACATGCACCTACACTGAAGAGGAAGCGATAGCGGAAGTGAAGAAAGGTGATTGGATGCTGGAAAATGTTACGAAGTCTAGGTTCACATGCGCGACCCAGAGTAACTATGAACCACAGTCTTGAGGGCAGTGTGACAAGACAGAATGGATGGCGATGCGCCTTTAGCACAGAGGTGGAATAAGCCCCAAAAAGTGACCCCATAGACTGTGTAGCAATTGAGTTAAAGGGACTGTACCTTGCAGTACAAAACTGGTTTTCTGACCACCACCGAGTATCAATAATACCATATAGGCCCCTTATAATGGCAAAGCTGTGGCTAGTCTTGTGTGACATCGGAGACAGAGCAGCACTACTGAAGCACTACTCCGTTCATGACCTTGGATTAATTCTTACTTTGTATCCTGACTTAACACCTACTACACCCTCAGGCACTTTTTGTCCACGATGCACAGGTAATTGGGAATAAGAGTGATTAGAATCATCAAAATAGTTTTATACCCTCTCTTGAGAGCACAGGTGGTGACCGATGTCTAGTTCTTCTGGTTCACTCTTCCAGAAGATTGCAGACTTGAGTAATGCAAAATAAAAAAAATTTTAAAAAGCCTTATAATGGAGAAATTACTTACCTGATAATTTAGTTTTCCATAGTGTAGACAGATGGATTCAGGACCAATGGGTTTATGCTCCCCTGCTAGCAGATGAAGACTGAGTCAGGTTTCAAAGCTGACGTCACCTTAGATACGCCCCTTCAGAGACCTCAGCCCTAATGTATTCTCTTCAAAAGCCATTGTGGACCTACTATTGAAAAACTTGAATACAATTTAATAACCTGATTAAGAACTTGATTAAAAATGGTGACTGTAACTACTCAACCAAACATAAGCGCTGAATCTCAAATATTATAGATGCCCAGATCTAGGGATAGGGTGATGGCTTACCCGTAACCTCTTTGGGATCAAGATTCATGTGAGATTCCTTGGCACTGTTCATGGGCAACCGTGGGCGGGATGCTGAGTCCATCTACACTAAGGAAAACAAAATTATCAGGTAAGTAATTTCTCCATTTCCTAGCATGTAGCCAAATGGACTCAGGACCAATGGGATGTAAAAAGGCTACTCCCGAACGGGGCGGGAGGCTGCTCGTGGTTCAGTTAGCACCACCCTCACAAAGGCTGAGTCTTCTCTGGTATGATATCCAGGCGATAGAACCTGGAGAAGGCATGCAAGGAAGACCACGTCGCTGCTCGGCAGATGTCGATGAGACAGTAGCTTAGATTCTGCCCAAGATACTGCCTAGGTCTTAGTGGAATGAGCTTTAACCGGAAGGGGTAAAGGCTTCGCTGCCTCTACATAAGTTCCCGTGATCACTTCGTTGATCCAGCAAGCTATGGGAGCTCAAGAAGCTGCTTTGTCTTGTTTCCTTCCACCGTGACAGAACCAGTGCGCTGTTTGTTCTTATGTTCTATATACCGAACTAACAGCCTACTGACGTTTAAGTGGTGTAGGAGGCAGTAGCCTTCCGAGTTCTTGTGTCTATCTAGGGACTGTAAGGAAACAGAGCGGTTCAGGTGAAACTCTGAGACTACCTTTGGAAAGAAGGAAGGGACAGTGTAAAGCTACAACATTCTTGGACTCAACCGGAGGAACGGCTCCCAACATGACAGCACCTGTAGTTCAGAGATTTATTTATTTTTATTTATTTAGCAGTTTTCTATACCGACCTTCATAGTAGATAACCATATCGGATCGGTTTACATTTTAACAAAGGGTAAAACTGAGGTAACAATTCTGGTAAATAATAGATAACAAAGGAAAAGGAATAAGTCAAAGTTACAATCAACAAGGTATGGAAAACTTGGAGGCTTAAAGACAAGCTGGAAGGAAGATAGAGGCAGGTAGAATAAATATAACATGTGATATATGTGACGAGCCGAGCATGAGATGTGATATGTGTGACGAGCCGAGCATGAGATGTGATATACCGTATTTTTCGCTCCATAAGACGCACCTGACCATAAGACGCACCTAGGATTCAGAGGGGGAAAATTTAAAAAAAAAAAAATTGTGCTAAACCGGCTCTGCGTCTGGGCGTCTTATGGAGCAAATTAGGGGAGTGCATAGTTTTTTTTTTTCTCCCCATTTTGTTTTCGGGTCTGGGGAGGGCCATTTCGGTCCACTCCCCAGATCAGAAAATTTTTCTTTCTGTGGGAACCCCCAAAACCCCCAAACCCCCCCCCCCCCCATCCCAACCCTTTAAATTAACAACCTCCACCCCCCTGACCCCCCCAAGACCTGCAGAATTAATTTCCTGCAACCCCCCACCCTCCTGACCCCCCCAAGACCTGCCAAACGTCCCTGGTGGTCCAGCGGGGGTCCAGGAGCGGTCCGGGAACGATCTCCTGGGCGTGAGCCGTCGGCTGCCAGTAAACAAAATGGCGCCGACGGCCCTATGCCCTCACTATGTCACTGAGACCGACCGCTGCTATTGGTCGGTCTCAGTGACATAGTGAGGGCATAGGGCCGTCGGCGCCATTTTGTTTACTGGCAGCCGACGGCCCTATGCCCTCACTATGTCACTGAGACCGATCGCTGCTATTGGTCGGTCTCAGTGACATAGTGAGGGCATAGGGCCGTCGGCTGCCAGTAAACAAAATGGCGCCGACGGCCCTATGCCCTCACTATGTCACTGAGACCGACCAATAGCAGCGGTCGGTCTCAGTGTCATAGTGAGGGCATAGGGCCGTCGGCGCCATTTTGTTTACTGGCAGCCGACGGCTCACGCCCAGGAGATCGTTCCCGGACCGCTCCTGGACCCCCGCTGGACCACCAGGGACGTTTGGCAGGTCTTGGGGGGGTCAGGAGGGTGGGGGGGTTGCAGGAAATTAATTCGGCAGGTCTTGGGGGAGTCGGGGGGGGGGGGGGTGTTTGTTAGATTTTTGTTTGGTTTTTTTTTTATATTCGCTCCATAAGACGCACATACATTTTCCCCCCACCTTTGGGGGAAAAAAAGTGCGTCTTATGGAGCGAAAAATACGGTATGTGACGAGCCGAGCATGAGATGTGACGAGCCGAGCATATAGTCACCAAGAATACAGTATTCAGTGTTAACAGGTGTAAAGACAGTGTGCAGCAGCCGAAAGGAAAGACCTGCTAAGAAGTCCAATACATAGATTGAGGTTCCATAGGGGGACCGCCCACTTTAACCTTTTAGGAAATGGGCCAAGTTCAGATGGGTTGACAGGTGGGCTCCGTTCACCTCGCCTCTGAAACAGGAGAGAGCCGCCACCTGGACCTTCAAGGAGTTGAGGGACAGTCCTTTGTTCAGGCCGTCCTGTAAAAATTCCAGAATCATGGGGGATCTTGGTCGTTCGCGAGGGCATCCCGTGTTCCTAGCACCAGGCCTCAAATATTCTCCAGATCCGCACATATGCCAGGGACGTCGAGAACTTCCGCAAGCGGAGCAACGTGGTGATTACTGCCACCAAATATCCACGCTTTGTCATGCGAGCCCACTCAAGGTCCACACCGTAAGACAAAACAGGGTTGAGTCCTCGTGAAGGATTGGATCTTGTTGGAGAAGGTCCCTGTGCAGGGGAAGCATAGGGGACTATCCACCAGAAGTCTCCGCATGTCTGCATACTACGGGTGACTGGGCCAATCCAGGGCAACCAGAAGGACTAAACCTTTGTGGTGTTCGATCTTGCGAATGACCTTGCCCAGCAGAGGCCATGGAGGGAAGGCATACAGCAAGTCCTCCTCGGGCCAGGTCTGGACAAGGGCGTCTATCCCTTTGGAGCGCTGATCTCTTCTGTGACTGAAGAATCAGGGGACCTTTACATTGTGAGATGTGGCCAGTAGGTCGATGGATGGGAGGCCCCAGCAATTTACCAGGAGCTGGAAGGCTCTGGTTAACAATGCCCATTCTCCTGGATCCAGACTCTCCCTGCTGAGAAAGTCAGCTCTGATGTTGTCTTTTCCCATGATGTGGGAGGCAGAGATCCCCTGTAGATTTAACTCTGCCCATTCCATAAGGGGCTCTCTGTCTCCAGAGACACTTGGTGGCTTTTGGTTCCTCTCTGGCGGTTGATGTAGGCTACTGTTGTTGTGTGGTCCAACATCACATGACTTGCTTGTCCCTGGAGCCTGTGGCTGAATTGCAGACACTCTAATCTGACACCTTGGTCTTCCAGGCAGTTTATGTTCCAGCTCACTTTTTCCTTGGTCCATCGCCCCTGGGTTGTCAATTCCTGATAGTGGGCACCCCACCCTTGGAAGCTCACATCCATCATGAGGACTAGCCAGTTAGGTGGGGACAGGCTTACACCCTTGCTTAGATGCACTTCCTGTAGCCATCACTGGAGCAGAGGACATACTTCCATCAGTAGGTGGAGGTGAATCGGCAGTGGGTTCCAATATGACAGCAGGGAGTGTTGGAGTGGCCACATGTGTGCCCTTGCCCACGGTACTACCTCCAGGGTTGACGCCATCAGGCAGAGGACCTGGAGACAGCGCCATACCCTGGGGCGCATTGTGTTCATCAATAGACGCACTTGGCATATCAGTTTCCTTTCCCTCGAGGGAGGGAGGAAGACCTTGTCCTGCTTGGTGTTGAACCGGACTCCAAGGTACTCCAAGGACTGGAAAGGCTTGAGACTGCTCTTGTCCACGTTCACGACCCAACTGAGTTCCTGAAGCAGGGACCTGACCCTGCTGGTCATCTGGAGGCTCTCTTCCAATGATTTTGCCCAGATCAGCCAGTCATCTAAGTAAGGGTGAAACAGGATCCCTTTCTTTCCTCAGTACCGCCGCTTTGACCACCATAATTTTGGAGAATGTTCTGGGGAGGTTGCCAGGTTGAAAGGCAAATGCTTGGAACTGATAATGGCAGCCCAGTACGGCAAGGCATAGGAAACACTGGTGGTCTTGATGGATTGGGATGTTAAGAACTCTCCCGGTTGTACGGCCATTATGATGGAGCGAAGAGTTTCCATGTGGAAGTGAATTACCCGCAGATGATGAATGATGTTCTTGAGATCCAGGATGGGGAAAAGTGAACCCTCCTTCTTGGGAACGATGGAATAATGCCCTGTAGTTTCCTGGGGTGTAGGTACCTGGGTTATAGCCCTCAAACTGAGGAGCCTTATCAACGTGGATTCCGCTGCCAGTGGCAAGGTGATATGAACATGTCCCGAGGGCTGCTGCGAAATTCTAGAGCTTATCCTTCTCATATGATGTCCAATACCCATTTGTCCAATGTGATCTAGACCCACCTCTGATAGAATAGGGATAGTTGGCCCCCTATCTCCTCGTCCCATGGATGGGTCAGCCAAACTTCATTGGGAAGGTTGGGTTGAACCTGAGCCCGAACTAGTTCCTCTTTCTGGTTGTCGCTCTGGAAGGACAGAGACCTTCCCGATTTTCTGTAGTGCCGGAAGCGCTGGAAGCCCTTGGCCCAACTCCTCATGGACGAGGGGTGCTGTGACCTCTTTTTATCTTCCGGTAGCTGAGGCACTTGAGATTCATCCCACTTACTGGCTAGCTTTTCAAATTCGCTTCCGAATAGAAGGGATCCCTTAAAGGGCATCTTTGTGATGTTTGCCTTAGAGGTCGCGTCTGCTGACCAATTTCGCAGTCATAGCTGTCTTCTGGCAACCACCACTGAGACTACTTCTCTGGCCGAAGTACACACTAGGTCCGAGCTTGCATCTGCTAGGAAGGCCGCAGCGTGCTCCATGATTTCTCTGGGATGCGCCCCTGAGCTATGTGCCTCTCTTGAGAGAAGCAGACATGAACGAGTCACCAGGGCACAACAGGAAGCGACCTGCAGTGTCATTGCTGTCGCGTCAAAGGCTTAAGGATGGACTCCAACCGCCTATTGTGTGCATCCTTCAAGGCCGCTCCTCCCACTACTGGGATAGTTGTTCGCTTCGAGATGGTGCAGACAGGGCATCCTCTTTCGGGAAACGCAGGTGTTCTTTGGCTGCCTGGTCCAGAGGGTACAAGGACTTCCCTTTAAAACTGGCTTCTGGAGCACCTCACTCCAGGTCAATCAACTTCTGGATGGCTTCCAGCATTGGGAAATATCAAGAGCTTTCCGTAACGACACCAGGATGGGATTCCTCTTTTGTTCTGACATAGGGTCCGTGCCGGGAACTCCCAGAGTCTTCTGGTCTGGGAGACCAGGACCGACAATTCATCTCTGTGGAAAAACCATAGCATGGTCCAGTATGGCTCCAGGCCTGAAGGGATTTCCCCATCTTCCAATTAGTCTGCATCCATCGTTGTCCGTGGTGTCTGGGTCCCTATCAGGGATACCCTTGGTGAGGCGAGGCATGTCCCAAGACATGCTGATAGGGCTGGGAGGACGAGGCCTTCCCAGCTTCAGCTCAGAGCGGGCAGGGGCAGCAGCTGACCATGCCTGAACAAATGCCACCCAAGAAAAGGTCACCTGGTCCATACCTAGCCCAGGAGGAATTGGGGTAGGGGGCTACTGAACTGCCCTATCCCGGGAAGGATGCATCCCTGGGATTGCTCAGATTCCAGGTGCTACCAGATAAGGTCATGGCTGACCTGTTCTCCGACTGGGAGGGGCTGAGCTTGGAGAAATTCTGAGAGTCCAGCCCTCCCTGGGCCTCCTCACACTGCTGACACAGGAAGGATTCTAGTTCAGACCGTGCAGCCCTAATATGGCAGGCAGCACAAAGGGAGTATCACTTGTGCTTCTTTCTTGCTGGAGCCATAGTTAACTGTAGCTTGTGCGTTCAGCCAGTTAGCGCCTGAGCGCGCACAAATCTGCCCTGACACGTGTATGTATAGGCGTCCAGTTGTGCGCAAATGTATGCATGCGTTAGGCGCACAACAGGGCCGGCCCATACTGAGTGTACCGATCATCAATGGGGGAAAAATGACACCGCAGCAAGATGGCGCTGCCGCAGCCTGCCACATGGAGTGGCCACAAAGTCTGAACCGGGGTCTAGCCCATCGGGGGGCCGCTCTGAAACCTCCTTCCCTTGCCCTAACGGGATCGGGAACGACGTCAGTACGGAGCACCGAGCAAGGAGACCGGAGGAAAGACTTACTGAAGCCTTCCATCTCCCTGAATCAGAGGAGTCCTGTTACTTACCTGGGCTCAGCGTTTACCGGCTGCGTATAGAAATGGTCTCCAGCTGCAGGGGTGAGAGGCCTTTGGCCATCACCACTGCGCTCGGCTTCATGCACCTGCTGCCTTTCAGCTGCTTCAACTCAAAGTCCATACCAGGAACCGGCTCCTGGACCAAGGCACAACCCTGAGGGATCTCAGGAATTCTCAACTGGGGGAGGGACAGGAGAGTGGGGCTCGATCTTTCTCCAATTTAAAGGTAAAATGTCCTCTTCTAAAGAGTACTGTGTTCCCGATAGGGAAGGCACGTCCACATCTGCTAGGAGACGGAGAGATACTGAATGGCTGAGGTCACTGCAGGGGTATATATAGGGTGACGTCAGCTTTGAAACCTGACTGTCTCCATCTGCTAGCAGGGGAGCACATAACCCACTGGTCCTGAGTCCATCTGCCTACATGCTAGAAAATGAATATTCTGTTCTGACAAAACTCCTAAGTAATTTTCAAACTCTATTAACTTGGGAGTTAGTGCTGATAAAGAATCTGTGAATGTTCCTAGAATTTATTTCAGAGGTTGGTAAAACAATGTTGATGAACTCTGAAAGAATGAGAGCGCATTAGAATAACTCACTAAAGAGATAGGACTCTCTATTATAAGGATATTTCAGATACCTTTCCCACCAGCACAAGCGTGCTACAGTGAAGGTACCAAAAGAGCCTCATGGAGAGAATCCCGTGCATGGGAACATTTAGGCGAAGCTGTACCATGGGATGCAGAGAAGAGAGAACATAGGAAAATGGAAGCCAGCAGCTAGATCCTATCCCCATCTGCACAGAAGAATGTATCCCAATAAAGAGAATTCTCCTGCTGAACAGGCTTAGTCTGTACCGGTTTCTTACAGGAGGTCCCCCATGCTCCTTACCTGATGTCCTCAATCCCAGAGTTTAGTAGATCTGCAGTGCCAGCAGGACTGGGACTGCTGTCTAACCCACAGCCCTGCACCTGCTGCTCTGCTCCTGCCTGCATGAGTGCAGCAGCCTCAGACGGTGGCAGGGGCGGCTGGAAAGCAGGGGATGTGTGCTTTCTGCTTATAGTACCCCCTCGGCGTGAATTCGTGTGGAGCTCCAGAACCTTCACACCCAAGCTACAGAGAAAAGACAGGATGAGCAACACAACCCATGCAGGACAACCACAGATACATCACTAGCAGTTACTACAAAGAAGTAGAGCCCACATGAAAGGACAAGGACCCAAGCAGCAAGGCAACACCAAGGATGCCTGGGCATTCATTTAAAAAACCCCACAAAACTGCTTTTGTGTGTTTTTAAACCATGACGCACATTAAACCAACATGCAACACACAATGCAGCTGAGAGCACAGAAATGAGCAGTCATCGAGACCTGGTGCTCGCTCATTAAAATTACACGCGGACACATACAATGTAAACAGACAATAATGGGAGCAAGCAGCTCTTCTCCGTAAAGTGAGTGTTTTTAAGAAGTTAGTTATCCAAGCAATGCTCCTTCCTTAGGTACCATGTGATCTGCTCTTAAAAATCCAGGCATTTTCAGACACCTCCATCACATACCCCCACTCCCCTTCTTCTTCACATGGTATCTTCAGGAATTGTAATCACAAGCGAAGGGATGGTCCAGCGACAAAGCAGGAAAGCTGCCAACCTCAGGAGGGACAAACCCAACTCAGTGCGGCAGGGCAAAGGGCATTTGGGTGTGAGGAGAACGATGGATGCATGATCAAGGCCCTTGCGGGATTTCTGCACACAGTGTATGATGGCGCTCCGAGACTTCTCCAGCTTACTCTGACTGCTCAGAGTTAAAAACAAGATCAGAATTCTCATTCCCCCTAGGGAGGGACGGAGCTCTACAGACCTGAGAGTACCACCTGTGCCAAAGAGTAAAAAATGGACCGTGCAGAAAACAGGCAAAAACAATTACCGATGACTTGTTTTAGAAACCTAACAGGGTATCCAGAGAGGCATATACCACACCACAAACAAAGCTGGCTCTTCTGGAGCCCTGGACTCCCATCAGTCTAAATAAACCCAGACATAGCTCCACTTATAATAGAATACAAAACCCTCATTTCTTTGATTGCAGAAGGAATAAGACAGATTTAGTAAGCAGCTAGAAATTGGAGACACTACTTACCTGATCATTTCATTTTCCTTAGTGCAGACAGATGGACTCAGGACCAATGGGTTTATGCTCCCCTGCCAGCAGATGGAGACAGAGTCAGGTTTCAAAGCTGACATCACCCTAGATTCACCCCTGCAGTGACCTCAGTCCTTCAGTATCCTCTTCAAAAGCCACTGTGGAAATACTATTGAGAAAACTTGATTTAAAATATGATTAAAAATGGATAACTAACTGTACTCAACCAATCAGAGATGAGACGTGCCAAGCATATAGCAACCAGGAACACTATGTGCAAGGTTAAACTCAAGGAAAGACTACGCAGCTGCTGAAAGGAGGACACCGCCAAAAATTCTAATACTAGTTTAAGATTCTACAAGGGCTTGAGACTGCTTTTGTACAGGTTTATGACACAACAGAGTTCCTGAAGCAAGGAGGTCACCCTGTTGGTCACCTGGAGACTCTCTACCACGGACTTGGACCGGATCAACCAGGCGTCCAAGTACATGTGCACCAGGATTCCCTCTTTTCTCAATGCCGCTGCTATGACCACCAGTGCCCGAAACTGATAATGGCAACCCAGTACCACAAAGTGTAGGAAAACTGTGTTGACGGACTGGAATATGTAGGTATGCCTCAGACAGGTCCAGGGATGTTAAGAAGTCTCCCAATTGTATGGCCATTATCACGGAGCGTAGGGTTTCCATGTGGAAATGATTCACTCGTAGATGTCAGTTGACGCTCTTTAGGTCCAGGATGGGGTGAAAGGAACCTTCCTTCTTGGGTACAATGAAGGAACGTCCTGTATTTTCCAGGGGTGCAGGTATTGGAATTATAGCCCTCTTCTTGAGGAACCTTAAGAGTAGTCTCCACTGCCTGCTTCTTGTGCTGGGAGTGGCAAGTAGACATTATGAATATGTCCCAAGGAATGCTGTGAAATTCCAGCACATATTTGTCTCATATGACCTCCAGTACCCATTTGTTCAAAATGATCTGGACCCATTTCTTGCAGAAGAGGGACAGTCATTCCCCTCTCTCCTCGTTCCAAGAGTGGGGCGGCAAATTTTCACTGTGGTGGTTCGGGATGAACCTGAACCTGCCCCTCTCTTGGGTTGTCGACTACGAAAGGACTGAGACCTCTGAAATGTCAAGTTTCTGTAAGGGCAAAAGCAATGGGAGCCCCTGGATCGACTCTTCATAGGTGAGAGGCAAATAACTGCTTTCTCTTATCTTCTAGTAGCCTGGGAGCTGGAGATTTGCCCCATTATAGGCCAGCTTTTCCAATTCGCTTCCGAGAAGGAGGGATCCTTTAAAGGGCATCTTAGTAAGATTTGCCTTGGAGGTTGCGTCTGCTGGACCATTCCACAGCCATAGCTGTCTTCTGGTCGCCACCACCGAGGTCACTCCACTAGCCAAAGTATGGACTAGATCCTAGCCACGTCAGCTAAAAAGGCAGCGGCAGGTTCCATAACCGCTCTGAAATTCACCCCCGAGTAATCCACCTCCCGAGAGAGGAGTAGGCATGAACGAGCTACCAGGGCACAAGAAGAAGCAATCTGTAAGGTCATTGCTATTGCGTCAAAGGCCTGTTTAAGGATGGACTCCATCCGCCTATCATGAGCATCCTTTAAGGCCACTCCTCCCTCCACTGGGATAGCTGTTCACTTACGAGATGTCACAGACCAGTGCAACCACTTTAGGGAAATGCAAACACTCTCTTACTACCGAATCCAGTGGGTACAGAGCTTCTAACGCTTGTCCCCTTTTAAAACTTGCTTCTGGGGCATCCCATTCCAGGTTAATCAACTCCTGGATGGCTTCCAGTACTGGAAAGTAGCAAAAGGCTTTCTGTAGGGAAATCAGAATGGGGTTCTTCTTTGGTTCCATCAGAGTCTGCCCCAGGAACTCCCTGTATCTTCAGGGTCTGGGAAACCAGGGCCAGCAATTTGTCTCTATGGAAAAACCGTAACACGGTCTGATATAGTTCTAAACCAGGGGGAATTTCCCCATCTTCTAAAAAATCTGTATCTTCCTTTTCGTCTGGGTCCCTGGCAGGGATTATCCTTGTTGAAGTGAGGCTTGCTTCGAGGTCTGCCGATAGGACTGGGAGAGGGAGGGATTACTGGTTAAGGTTCTGTCCTGACAGGGGGCAAGTAAGGTAGCAGACTGCGCCTGTATGAAGGTTTGAAGGAGCCGGGTCCATGCCTAGCCCAGGAGGTACTGGGGTAGGTGCCACTGAATTTCCCTCTCCCATGGATGACCCAGTCCCACAGGTACTCAGATCCGGGGTACTTCCAGTTAAGGCTGTGGCTAACCCTTCCTCTGAATGGGAGGAACCGGGTTTAAGCAAAGTCCGGGGAGGCTTCCTCACAGCGCTGACATAAGTTGGAATCCAGATCAGACCGTGAAGCCCTAATATGACAGCAGCGCAGAGAGAAAGGCGCTTACGTTTCTCAGCTGCCGGAGCCATTGGCAGCAGTAACTGTGCGTTCTGTCAGCTCACACTTAAAATTGTATGCGCACAGATTTCAAGAGCCTAGGTGGGATGCGGCGAGGCACATGCACAGCCCATGCGCCCAGCTTTACCTGTATTCTGTGCATGTATGTGCGCACGCGGTGTTATGTGCACTGCGTGTACATTCTATGGAGGGCAATACGGCACACAAAGACGCATGCAAGATGGCGCTGCTGCGGCCTAGCCCACCGGGGGCCGCTCGGAAGCCCACTTTCCCTTACCCCAACAGGATTGGGAATGATGTCGGTACGGCGCGCGCTGAGCTAGACCGAGGATGTCTTACCAAAACCCCTCCAAATGTGTCTGAATCAAAAGGTAAAATTTTTTTTTTCTAAACTTACCTGGGCTCAGCACTTACCAGGTGAGTACAGAGACAGTTTACGGCTGCGGGGGAAGAGGGCTTTGGCCATCACCGCCACGCTCTGCTTCCTGCACCCGCTGCCTTTCAGCTGCTTAAGCAGCAGAGTCCACGCCAGGAACCGGCTACCGGACCAAGGCTCCCCTCTGAGGGATCTCGGAAATCACCTCAGGAATTCTGAACTGGGGTACGGTCCTTTAGGTATCATCGCTGGAGAGCAGGGCTCAATTTTTTCTCCAATTTAAATGTAGAATTTCTCCTTCCAAAAAGTACAGCAATCCCCATAGGGAGAGGTACATCCACCATCTGCGGGAGACGGAGAAATAAGGAAGAGCTGAGATCACTGCAGGGGAGTATCTAGGGTGACACCAGCTTTGAATTCTGATTTTGTCTCCATCTGCTGGCAGGGAAGGATAACCCATTGGTCCCGAGTCCATTTGGCTACACACTAGGAAACTATGATTACAAACGAGAAGAGAACTGCCACAGCTCGCACTTCAAGCTGAGTCTTCCAAAAACTGCAGCAATCTCTGTCACCTCTGCACCACTTCCTGGGGCAAAGTTCCTCTCCTCACCCCACCTTTTTGTCATTTTTCCAGTAGATTTAGGGATCATGAGAAGTGTGAAACAGCCCCGTGCTTCACGTGCTCGCCCATTTATCTACAGGATGGGCAGCAGCAGTACAAGCTTCCCCCCACCCCTCACACACCCTGCTTTACGAGGTCACCTCTAAAGGTGAGAGGGCCACTCGGTTGTGGTGAGGGCCTGTGCATTCCATCCTTCACTTGCAGAAACTGCTTCTCTCATTAGTCAGTACAAGAACCCAGATGAACAGGTCTGGCTGCTTTATAAATATGCATCAGCTGTGAGGGAACGACAAATAGACATCCCACACATCACCCACCCGTCCTTCCGTAGCAGCTCTCCATCCATCACTGCCATACTGATGGGTCTCTTCTTCTCCAGGGTCCCGTAGTCTGGCATCAGCTCGTTTCCAGTGTAAGGCAAGTGATTTGAATTCATGGGAACAACAGGGACAAATGCGCCGGACACATTGAAATCCATCTCTGAAGAGGGAAACAAAACCGTGCACGTTATACAGACAGGACAGCACCGAACGTGTCACCTGGCAAACGGTAACAGGTCAAAATTAAAGCGTGAATTTACCCCAGTGTATATGGAAAGGAAGCCCTCCACATAACACCCTACAGGCAGCGAGACCCCCTCACCTCCAGGGAAGAACCAGTCTGCATTCTGGATGATCGGCTCAATGATGGCAACAGCTTGGACCGACGTCGCAGCCGCGATTTCTGCCAGAGTTCTGCAGAGAGGAAGGGAAAAAGCCCAAAACAACCTTTCATCACAGCCAATCCCGCCAAAATGGACCTATTTATAATTCATGGGTAGCAGCGTCACGCGGTACAATCCCTCTTCAGATCCGAAGTTCTTCATCTTTCCAGAGGGCCTCAGCAGTACAGAAAACAGGGCTCTGTGGCCATTACAGTATGAGGGATGTGGCTTCAGATCCCATCTGCTGGGCCGTTTGGAAGTGATGCACAGATAGCCAGCTGAGGAGCGGCTGAGAGGAGAGGCATGCACACCCCTCACAAAGCCCTCGAGACTGCTTAGGGTAAAAGGACCCCCCTCCTTCCCAGAAAACAGGAAATCATTTGCAAGCCTGTGCACTTACAGAAAGCAATTTTCTCCAAGGACAAGCAGGATGGGTGACATCAGATGGAGCCCCGACACGGAAAAACTTGTGTCAGCGTTTCTAGAACTCCGACTAGGCTCACTGAGCATGTCCAGCATGCCCCGTACCACGCGTCCACGTGGGGTCCCTTCTCCAGTCTTTTTCCACGGAGCTGCAGCATCCCGGTGTGAGTGCGTGAGCTCACTTTGGCCTTTTGGGAAACACTCTCGCGATTTTTGCTGATTTCTTCGCTGTGTTAGACATTGCGTCTCTCTTGGTTCTTCCCCAAAACGTTCCTAGTCAGGGTTTGACACTTTTGGTAAGTTTCCTTTCGTGCTCAATTCCCCTGCAGCGGCAGCGCTTAGGTGCCCACCGCCATCGATTTTGAGGCCCTTCTATTTTGTCCCACTATGGCCATGTCGGGTTTTTGGCAATGCTCCCGTTGCACAAGGATCATGTCCATAACTAACTCTCACGAGATATGTGTCCTCTGCCTGGAGGCACTGCATGTCGTCCAGGGTTGCCGCTTATGCACACAAATGACCCCGAATGGACGTTTGCTTCAGCTCAACAAGATGGAACAGCTCTTCAGGCCGAAGACGACCAAGCCATCAGCACTGATGGACCTTGGAGCCACAAGGATGGACACCACGCCATTGGACATCAGCGGGACAGCAGGTTCCGCTGGCAGACAGGGCCACTGGAGACCCACAATTGTCAATCTCCTCCATGTGTGAAGACATCCTGCTGTCCTTGGAGAACACTTATTTGGTGCACAGATAAACAGCTGCACTGTATGACAACTCTCAAACACTGGCTTACCTATCCTTCAGTCTGTCTGGCTTAAGGTGCAAGTCAGATCTTGAAAGCTAATGCACAACTTCTGATCTGGTTTATTTTTGTTTTCCCAATAAAAGATCCCTGGCTAGCAGTGTATTTAGCCTTCACCAGTTTGTATTAGCTCCCTATTAAAAATTTCCAAGTTACAATGCAGTTTCAGGTCACCTGTTAAACGTCTGTTCAGCACGGCCAGGGCGCAGCTTACCAGATTCAACATCCTACATAGTCCATGCTCCCTTACGTTTAGGATGCGCATTAAAGCTTTCTACTCCTAGCAGGCATTTAATACATCTGTTACTTAACATGAATATCTGATCAAGGAGCGACTGTATGTTATGATTTATCTATTTGTTTTTACTCTATAGTATTTTTTGTTAGTTCTTTTATCATTTTTATTTTGATGACTATATATATAAATCTGTCAACCTCCAAGTACCTGGGATTCAGCAGGCTACAGATCATGAAAACAAATAAATGTGTTGGGCAGAAGTCAAGTCTTGACAGAACTCACCCTTCGTGTTTCGGCCACAGCAAGTTTGGTCCTAAGACGATAGCAATGTTGCTAGGGCTCATTTTATTTGAGTCACTGTACTGTGCAAGCTTTGCTAGGAATTTTATTAAATACCTATAAAAAACAATAGGAAGAAAACTCATTAGGCAGAAGCTGGCTTTACATCATTCTGGGTCAGATCGGGAGGACATATTTTCTGAGCACAATGCAAACTGGGAAAGCCCTTTTCCTGTTCATATCCCATCAGTCCAGACTCCTGGGTTTTGCCTCCCTGCTAGCAGATGGAGACCGAAGAAAAGCTTTACTGACACTGCCATATAACCCAGTATACCACCTGCACTCCCTCAGTATTTCTCTGCCTCCAGCAGATGGTAGAGGGTTAAAACCTGCAGTCTGGGGATTAAAAAAAACAACCAAAACAAACAAGAAATAAAGAGGAAACGTTTGCTTGCAGGGGTGTTAGGTACCGTAGAGGACCATCCCGCCAGTAGAGAAGGTTGATGACCCTGTCTTTGTCTATTTTCTGAGCATAATGCAGACTGGGAACACCCTTCTATAAAGCATGTGGGTCAGGTACTCTGTGACCTAAGACATTCATTCTCGTTCCACCTTTCATTCTATCGTCTATTCAGCTCTAGCCTCTCCCTTCCTCCAGAGAATGGCAGAGTATGGAGGAACCCTCCCCTCACTTGCATGGGACACAACCCCTCCTCCCCACTTCAGAGATGAGAACGGAGGAGGAAGTCTCCTGCTGGGTACTTTTTGGGTACTTGTAGCCTGGTTTGGCCTCTGATGAAAAACAGGATACTGGGCTTGATGGACCCTTGGTCTGCCCAGCATGGCATGTTCTTGTGCTGCATACCTGAAGTTAGCCAAGTTTGCCTTCGGCAGCTTATTGCAGATCGTCCGCAAAGTGTTCAGCTTCTTCTCCTGGTCTGAGATACTGCAGAGGAGAGAGGAAGGAGGTGCACTGTAAGTGGAAATCCCAGCTTCCATCAGTCAATCCCTAGCTATTAGTATACAAACTATCATACTTGCTGCACACTGGAGAAATTACTTACCTAATAATTGTGTTTTAGTGTAGACAGAAGGACTCGAGACCAATGGGTTATATGCTCTCCTGCCAGCAGATGGAGACAGAGTCAGGTTTCAAAGCTGATGTCACCCTAGATTCACCCCTGAAGTGGCCTCAGCTCTTCAGTATTCTCTTCAAAAACCACTGTGGACCTACTATCGAAAAAGCTTTATTAAAAACGGATAACCCTAACTGTATTCAACCAAACACTGATCCCCAGTAAAATTATAGATGCCCTGAGCTTGGGACTGGATGACGGCTTACCTGTATTCTCTCGGAATTTATATCCACTCCATGGGCGAATCCTTGGCACCGTTCTTGGGCAGCCGTGGGTGGGATGCTGAGTCCATCTGTCTATACTAAGGAAAATGAAATTATCAAGCAAGTAATTTCTCCATTTCCTAACGTTTAGTCAGATGGACTCAGCACCAATGGGATGTACAAAAGCTACTCCCGATCGGGGCAGGAGACTGCCCGTGGTCTGGTTAACACCGTCCTTGCAGAGGTCGTGCACTCCTGGGCCTGAATGTCCAGGCGATATAACCTGGAGAAGGTGTGCAAGAAGGACCATGTTGCTGCTTGGCAGATGTTGACAGGAATCAGCAGTCTAACTTCTGCCCATGAAACTGCTTGAGTTCTAGTGGAATGAGCTTTAACCTAAGAAGGTAATGACTTTCCTGCCTCTACATAGTCTCCCTGTGATCACCTCCTTAATCCAGCAAGCTAAGGTAGTCCGCGAAGCTGGTTCACCCTGCTTCCTTCTTCCTTCCACCATGAAAGACAAAAACAGGTAGTCTGTATTTTGGATCGGTTCTGAAACTTCCAGATACCACACCAAAAGCCTCCTGACATTCCGCGTCCTTATGCTTATCTAGGGATGGCAACGAAATGGACGGATTCAAATGAAGCTCCGAGACTACCTTGGGCAAGAAGAATGGAACGGTACAAAGCTGTAACGCTTCTGAAGTCATCCGGAGGAACGGTTCCTGACACGACAATGCCTGTAGTTCAGCCAGCAGGAACACCGTTTTCACAAGAAAAGCCTAAGCAGCAGCTGAAAGGAGGACCCTACCAAAAACTCCAATACTAGATTAAGATTCCACAAGAGAACCGGCCATTGCAGGGGGCCAGAGGTGCTTCACCCCTTTCAGAAAATGGGCCATGTCTGGATGAGTAGACAGGCAGGTTCTGTTCATATCGCTCCTCAAACAGGAGAGAGCCACTACCTGGACCTTCAAGAAGTTAAAGGATTTTGACCGTCCGAGGGGAAACGCGTTCCTCGCACCAGGCCTCAAATATTCTCCAGACCCGCGCCTACGCCAAGGACGTAGAGAATTTCTGCACACGGAGTAAGGTGGCAATTACTGCTGCAGAATATCCTCTCAAGGGCCAGACTAAGACAGAATCGAGAATCCTAATGAAGGAGCGGTCCTTGCTGTAGCAGGTTCCTGTGTGGTGGGAGGCTCCACTAGGAGGCTCTGCATGGCCGCATACCACGGACGCCTGGGCCAGTCTGGAGCTACTAGTAGGACTAATCCCCTGTGGCAATCGATCCTGCAAATGACCATGGAGGGAAGGCTTATAGCAGCTCCTCTTCCAGCCAGGTCTGAACAAGAGCGTCAATCCCCAGATTCAACTGATCTCTTGGCGACCAAAGAATTGGGGAACCTTCACCTTGTGAGATGCGACACCCCAACGATCTACTACCAGCTGAAAAGCTTTGGCCAACACCACTCTCTCTCTTGGCTCCAGATTCTCCCTGCTTAGAAAGTCTGCTCTGACGTTGTCTTTTCCTGTGATGTCGGAGGCTGAGATCATTTGTAGATGTATTTCCGCCCATTCCATAAGGAGACTTACTGGCTTTTGGTTCCACCCTGGCGGTTGATATAATCTACTGTCATTGCATTGTCCAACATTACATGGACCAATTGACCCTGGAGTATGTGGCTGAACTGCAGACGCCAATCTGACTGCTCAGGCTTCCAGGCGGTTTATGTTCCAGAGTGCCTCTTCCTTGGTCCAACATCCCTGAGCCGTCAGTTCCTGACAATGAGTTCCCCAGCCCTGGAGGCAGATAGGGAGGGCTTACCGGCAAGTGAGGTAGCAGACTGCGCCTGTACGAAGGCCTTGAAAGAATTCCACCCAAGAGAAGGCGGCCGGGTCCATGCCTAGCCCAGGAGGTACTGGGGTAGGTGCCGCTGAATTTCCCTCTCCCATGGATGACCCAGTCTGGTTAAGGCTGTGGCTGACCCATCCTCTGAATGGGAGGATCCAGGCTTAGCAAAGTCCGGGGAGGCCAATTGTCCCTGGGCTTCCTCACAGCGCTGACATAAGTTGGAATCCAGGTCAGACTGTGAAACATTAATACGACAGCACCGCAGAGAGAAAGGAGCTTATGTTTCTTGGCTGCCAGAGCCATTGGTCATAGTAACTGCGTGTTCAGGCAGCTCGCACTTAAAATTTTATGCACACAGATTTTGGGTGCCTATGCGAGCCACATGCACAGCCCCTGCACCCGGCTTTACTTGTGCGTGTAGTACACATGTGCGTGTAGTTACTTGTGTGTAGTCACATGTGTGGCATTTATGCGCATGCGCAGAGCAGACATACACTGCGCTTACCGAAGCTCTATGGTGGGCAATACAGGCACAAAAATGCGCACAAGATGGCACCGCCTTGCCTACCATGCGGTTTGCAGCCCACTTCCCCTAACCCCAACGGGATCGGGAACGATATCGGTACAGCACACCGAGCAAGGAGACTGGAGGAGGTCTTAACAAAAACCCCTCCAACATCTGAATCAGGAGGAAATCCTCTTTTTTTTTTTTTTTTAAACTTACCTGGGCTCAGCGCTTACTGGCTGAGTACAGAGATGGTCTCCGGCTGCGGTGGGAGAGGACATTTGCTGTCACTGCCATGCTCTGCACCTGCCTTTCAGCTGCTTCAGCAGCAAAATCCACGCTGGGAACCGGCTACCGGACCAAGGCACAACTCTGAGGGATCTCAGAAATCGCCTCAGGAATTCTCACCTGGGGAGGGACCTTTAGGTATCACCGCAGGAGAGCGGGGCTAAATTTCTTCTCCAATTTAAAAGTAAATTTTCTTCTTCCAAAAGGTACAGCAATCCCCATAGGGAGAGGTATATCCACCATCTCCTGGAGACGGAGAGATACTGAAGGGCTGAGGTTATTCAGGGGTGTATGTAGGGTGACGCCAGCTTTGAAATCTGACTGTCTCCATCTGCTGGCAGGGGAGGATATAACACACTGGTCCTGAGTCCATCTGGTTACACGCTAGGCAACTACACTTTTTTTTTTTTTAATTTTAACTCTGCATCATGGGTGTAACACTGAGCACCACCAGATCAGAACGCACAGTATCCCACAGCTAAATGTTTGTGCATTCAGAAATTTTCAAGAAAGTGAACAAGAAATTCTGAAAACATCTCTAGGAAAAGCATGCAAGTTCTTTTTGGTCTTTTTTTCCCCAGCACCTTGCGTAATACATGTAAAATAGTCTCACTTTGCAGCTTGGGTCCATTCTTCATACAGGCTGAATGTCATTAAAGGTTCCGGTAACTCTCTCAGGTAAGATTTCAGCGCACCTGCAACAAAGATGAACAAGAAGGCTTTCACGATCCATCATTGCAGAGCAGTGTTTACCTCTCTCCCCCCTCCACTACTTCTGAATTCAGGGAAACTGATACAAGAAAAACGTGCGAGCTAGTGAGGCTATTTACCCAGGAAACCTCCCCGCCCCCATCCATCAAGGAAGGGCTGCTGGGATCCCAAAGCAGTCTGACGGCCGGGATGTCCAATTCTGCCACCTCCTGCTCAGCTCCGCAGGACGTCTCTAGAGCAGCGAGAAGCAGCAGCAGAACTCAATCTAAAAGCGAGGATTGGCGATACCTGCAACTGCATGGGGATCCGAATAAAACTCCTCCAGCTGGGATGCGGAACAGTCCAAAGCAGCTTTCAGCTTTTTCAGTTTGGATGCTCCGGCTGCAATCCTGAACAGACCCTGAAAAATAAACCAGTTTACATATCAGACGTATATCCGTCACTGCATCGTTGTCCCTCTCTGGCCACATTCAAATTCAGTCTAAACTCGCCTCTTTCAGGCTGCTTTTCAATCTTAACCACTTCCCTACAATAAATATTTCTCATACACTCACGTGTGTCACTTACGCTTGCTTTCAGCAGGCTGCTCCTATGTGTATCTCTAGTGGCACTTTAGAAATGATAAATTGAATGAGTAGTCGTCGTAAGAGATACCTCCAGACGAGGAGCTGTATACCATGTCACCTATCCCACTTCATGTAGTGAATGTTTACGTTTGTAACCTATCCCCTCACTAGTTCATCCCAAATCACATGATCAAACATAGAAGCAGATGCTACCCTCTAAAAGGGTGAAGAGTTAATGTGAAAATAACCTGCTTCCACTTATACTTTGCAGAGCACTTTCATAAACCAGACTGGCCCACATTTTCTTGCAGTAAAATATTACTTCTGTGACGGAAACATTCAAAAGGCAATACCACCCTTAGCCTTCAGGCAATATAATTATTTGTCATTATTACATCCCTTTGGGGCAATATTTCACCTTACAAGACTTGCATCTGAGATATACACACACAGAGTGAATATTTCACTGCAAAGAGCGAGGTGCAGCTAATACACAGGCAGCATCAGAAGTCCGCAGTTTACATATTCAGGAGTTACTCCTTGAAGTAATACCTGCCTTTTCTGAATGTAGTGTGAAAAGCTGGTAAATGTTTGACATTTATATTTACAACAGGTAAGGCATTTAGAAAATGAGTTTGTTATTTGGCTGCTATTACATAAGAGTTTTATTACAAGGAATCACAAACGAGGGGAGAAGCCGTAATGTACAGGGAGGTTCTGTAAGGCAAACAGGCTTTTCGATAGGAACCTCCAAGGTTGCTTTCTCAGAAATGCTCCTTAAACTCTGTGAGCTGAACTTAAAAGGCAAGCTGAGCTGGGGAGCCTCAGTGCATGGATGAGACGACGGTGCCGGGAAGATTTGTTACGTTCTTACCTCCTCCTTCATGCCGGTCTCCAGCAGCATCATGACACAGGCTTCCATAGGGAGTGCAATCTCTCGCCCACTGCGTTTCAGGTGCTCCTCCAACAGTGTCCCAAAGGCAGGCTTCTCGGCCCACTTCTCTGCGAGGGAAGAGGTGCATGAGTGCATGAGAAAGAAGCGGGCCAGCAGGCTGGCATAAGAGATCGCAGGAGTTCAAGTGTGGCAACAATTCAGAAGAAGGAGCCACAAAAAAAAGAGAAATCATACGAAAATTGATCCTCGCACACACTTCCTGCATGTGCAGGCAGTTTCTGTCCTTTAATGAATTTATATCAATGACCACAATTTCATTTAGATATGAATACAGAAGTGATAGAATAAAAAAAGAATAGAAAAACAGGATTCATTTCTCAAGTTACTTTTCCTGTAAGTTGAACAGGTAAATGCTCCAGTGGCTCTACAAAGTGCATTACTAGGCCTGTGGCTTGGAGACTCCACTGTAGTTGGTGTGGATGAGCAGACGAGATAAGCCATCGGCTTTTTCTCTGTACTGTGACAGGACCGGGTGAATCTAAGGGTGGGGGGAGGTTTGACACGTGCCCTTGTTTGCTGGCTGCTAATCATGCTGATTTAGCATGAAAGCTGAAAGGAGTTTCTCAGGGAATTCCTTGGTGCTTCGCTGTGGAAGTGTGGCACGATGCTCTGATGGGATCTCCAGAAGCGGCAAGGTTACCATAAAAACGTGGCAGATCTGCACCATGCAGCTTTTCACCTCATCCAACACAGGCGCTCCCACAAGTACAGGGACATCCCGAAGCATGGCCAAGCAGGGTGACCATCTGGGGCACCAGCCTGCGGATGTGAGAGTACCAGCCGAACAGAGAAGGGGGCAACGAAAGCAGCCCTTGCGTCCAGCGAGCGCCCCACATCAATACATATTAAACACAGCCCTGCCACACGGAGGGACTCCCAAACTCAACATGCTTAGACATGTGGCACACGAGCAGAGGAAAAGAGCAAGAAATCAGCAAAAGCAGCTTTATAAAGCGACTCTGTGTGTGGGCTGGCAGAGAGCAAGGAAGAGGCGGCAGCAGAGGCACCGATGACCAGGAGAGACGGGAGAGTGCGTGAAGCAGAGAGAGAGTGGCAGAGAGCGAGCCTCATCCTCAGGGACGTTACCTTGCTGGGCTTGGATTTCAGGAAGCACCTTCTCTAAGACTGCTAGTGCCTTTCTATGGTAGTCAGCCTGAGCTTCCAATAACTGAAGACAGAACCCACATTAAAAACAAAACATGCGTTAGCTGGAAAAAAATAAACTCAAAAGTCCCTTTACAATTCTGGGCCTTCTCAGCTGTTTTTGTTTTTTTTTTTTTAAATGCGACTCTTCAAGAAGCAGTCATTGCATAAAAAGAGGACTTGGATATTTGCACTTCTCAGCCTCCCTGTGACATTTTAACGATTACAGCACACAGACACAGGATAACAGGGCGACATGCTGCTGCTGTCACCCCCAGGGAGGAATTTCCTGCTCTGAGCAGTGCTTCTGATGTATTCTCCCCTCGGTTGCAATCACATCATTTTTCACATTTTTGGCAGCAGCTCTGTTCCCCTGGGAGCGGCCGTGGTGGCAGGGAGTTGCAATTTGCCTTGCACACTGCACCTGATAGGGCCAAATTTTTCTGTCTCTCCCAGCTTTCATCCCAACGTATGAACCAAGCGGCTCCCATCCCATGATATCACGGGAGACCTGTCTGCTCCCAGAGGCCGAGTACGGAAACAAGGAGCAAGATAAACAATTTCACTCCAATGACGGCAGTAAAGGTGCAGGACACAGCCGGCCCTCTCAAACCTATTAACCCAGGCAGGATGGCAGGTTCAAATTACCCCAGCACGTCTACCTGTGCCCCAGAGGAAAGAAAAGTGTTCTGGGGTATCCACAGCCCAGCCCTGGGGGAGTGAGGGCTCCCACCCCATGCTGATGTTTCGTAATTGTTTGCTTGTGTGTGTAACGATGCAGAATGTCTTCCTGGGACTGGGAAAGAGGAAGGTGCTCTGGAGGAGAGGGGAGCAGCATTCAGGTCTCACGGATGGCAGCTATTTAGCCTCTGCTCAGTTGCAGCTGCACACAGCTGGTTTCTCTTTAAAAGTTGACTGCATGGTACCCAGCCCAAGTGAGCCCAAGAGCCACCTGCAGAGTGAGCATGGAGTGCCCGGCACACAGGGAGGACACGTTCAAACTTATCCTAACAGAAACACATGGCTGAGAGGAGAACGTGCCCACCGACTCCCAACTCGCCAAGCACCTCCCTCCCCGGAGAGAGGGGAAGGCTGAGAGCCATGGCTCCTGATCCCAGCTCTGCCAGGGAGTGACCTGGGACATACTGGGAGCTCAGCTCCCCTCCCCGGTAACTGCTGCAATTCAGACTCCTGTTCGGGAAGATAACTATTAAAGAACTCAGGAAAAACACTAACAAGCACTAAAAAAAAAATCCAAAAACGTTTACCGTGACAAAGTATCTTCCGTAGTCTCCCTCACGGGAAATGAAGTTATACATATCGGCTGCAAGCTGATCCTTGGGGGAAAGAAAGCAAGGATAAGTCTCAGTCTAACTTCCTATGTCAGGCATTGCAGCGAAAACATTAAATCTGAAACCATAGCTCTCAGGCCTACAACCATTCCTCAGCGAACGTCACAGCCATCAGGAGACAGGAGAGCGCAAAGCCAGCGGGAAGCACCGTCAAGACTCAGGGAGTCCCGTGCAGAACACAGGACGGCTGCTGACAGGCATCCTCCCACTCACAGACACAATGACATCGTCCCCAGGCCCGCACCCTCCCTCCTATCCCAGGCACAGTAATACCCGCACCCTCCCTCCCATCCCAGGCACAGTAATATCCGCACCCTCCCTCCCATCCCAGGCACAGTAATATCCGCACCCTCCCTCCCATCCCAGGCACAGTAATATCCGCACCCTCCCTCCCATCCCAGGCACAGTAATATCCGCACCCTCCCTCCCATCCCAGGCACAGTAATATCCGCACCCTCCCTCCCATCCCAGGCACAGTAATATCCACACCCTCCCTCCCATCCCAGGCACAGTAATATCCGCACCCTCCCTCCCATCCCAGGCACAGTAATATCCGCACCCTCCCTCCTATCCCAGGCACAGTAATATCCGCACCCTCCCTCCTATCCCAGGCACAGTAATATCCGCACCCTCCCTCCTATCCCAGGCACAGTAATATCCGCACCCTCTCTCCTATCCCAGGCACAGTAATATCCGCACCCTCCCTCCTATCCCAGGCACAGTAATATCCGCACCTTCCCTCCTATCCCAGGCACAGTAATATCCGCACCTTCCCCAGGCCTGCACCCTCCCTCCTATCCCAGGCACAGTAATATCCGCACCTTCCCCGCGCCCGCACCCTCTCTCCTATCCCAGGCACAGTAATATCCGCACCCTCCCTCCTATCCCAGGCACAGTAATATCCGCACCTTCCCTCCTATCCCAGGCACAGTAATATCCGCACCCTCCCTCCTATCCCAGGCACAGTAATATCCGCACCCTCCCTCCTATCCCAGGTACAGTAATATCCGCACCCTCCCTCCTATCCCAGGTACAGTAATATCCGCACCCTCCCTCCTATCCCAGGTACAGTAATATCCGCACCCTCCCTCCTATCCCAGGCACAGTAATATCCGCACCTTCCCTCCTATCCCAGGCACAGTAATATCCACACCCTCCCTCCTATCCCGGGCACAGTAATATCCGCACCCTCCCTCCTATCCCAGGCACAGTAATATCCACACCTTCCCTCCTATCCCAGGCACAGTAATATCCACACCTTCCCTCCTATCCCAGGCACAGTAATATCCGCACCTTCCCTCCTATCCCAGGCACAGTAATATCCACACCTTCCCTCCTATCCCAGGCACAGTAATATCCACACCTTCCCCAGGCCCGCAACCTCCCTCCTATCCCAGGCACAGTAATATCCGCACCTTCCCCAGGCCCGCACCCCTCCCTCCTATCCCAGGCACAGTAATATCCGCACCCTCCCTCCTATCCCAGGCACAGTAATATCCGCACCTTCCCTCCTATCCCAGGCACAGTAATATCCGCACCTTCCCTCCTATCCCAGGCACAGTAATATCCGCACCCTCCCTCCTATCCCAGGCACAGTAATATCCGCACCTTCCCTCCTATCCCAGGCACAGTAATATCCGCACCCTCCCTCCTATCCCAGGTACAGTAATATCCGCACCCTCCCTCCTATCCCAGGCACAGTAATATCCACACCTTCCCTCCTATCCCAGGCACAGTAATATCCACACCCTCCCTCCTATCCCAGGCACAGTAATATCCGCACCCTCCCTCCTATCCCAGGCACAGTAATATCCGCACCTTCCCTCCTATCCCAGGCACAGTAATATCCGCACCTTCCCTCCTATCCCAGGCACAGTAATATCCGCACCTTCCCCAGGCACAGTAATATCCGCACCCTCCCTCCTATCCCAGGCACAGTAATATCCACACATTCCCTCCTATCCCAGGCACAGTAATATCCGCACCCTCCCTCCTATCCCAGGCACAGTAATATCCGCACCCTCCCTCCTATCCCAGGCACAGTAATATCCGCACCCTCCCTCCTATCCCAGGCACAGTAATATCCGCACCCTCCCTCCTATCCCAGGCACAGTAATATCCGCACCCTCCCTCCTATCCCCGGCACAGTAATATCCGCACCCTCCCTCCTATCCCAGGCACAGTAATATCCGCACCCTCCCTCCTATCCCAGGCACAGTAATATCCGCACCCTCCCTCCTATCCCAGGCACAGTAATATCCGCACCTTCCCTCCTATCCCAGGCACAGTAATATCCGCACCCTCCCTCCTATCCCAGGCACAGTAATATCCGCACCCTCCCTCCTATCCCAGGCACAGTAATATCCGCACCCTCCCTCCTATCCCAGGCACAGTAATATCCGCACCCTCCCTCCTATCCCAGGCACAGTAATATCCGCACCCTCCCTCCTATCCCAGGCACAGTAATATCCGCACCCTCCCTCCTATCCCAGGCACAGTAATATCCGCACCTTCCCTCCTATCCCAGGCACAGTAATATCCGCACCTTCCCCAGGCCTGCACCCTCCCTCCTATCCCAGGCACAGTAATATCCGCACCCTCCCTCCTATCCCAGGCACAGTAATACCCGCACCCTCCCTCCTATCCCAGGCACAGTAAAACCCGCACCCTCCCTCCTATCCCAGGCACAGTAAAACCCGCACCCTCCCTCCTATCCCAGGCACAGTAAAATCCGCACCCTCCCTCCTATCCCAGGCACAGTAATATCCGCACCCTCCCCACGCCTGCACCTCTACCTGCTCCGTCCCTTCTATCCCAGGCACAGTAATATACAGAGATTGCACATAAGCACCTTGCATAGCTCGACTTTATTACCAGCTTCATCCATTTCTTCTTTCAGGGAGTCTATTTTGGAAGGGTGCATCTGAAAGTTTGTTCCTATGGACTTGTGCGCTTGGTTCCATCTGTAAATAGGAAGCGTTACACTTAGTGCCAGCAGAAGAGCTAAGTCCGTTTGTATCTGCAGAGAGTTGAGCTGCAGTAACCTTTCTTACCTGGCCCTTGCAGAGTCCCAGTCTAACACCAGCTTCGCCAGCTGCTTGCGCTGCTTCTGAATGTTAGGGATTTCCGACTGCGGAAGCAAAAGCAAACTTCTAAGCACATCTTCGAAGCGAATGTCTGCAAAATCAAGAGCAGCAGCGCACTCCCGCCCAAGTCCAGGAGAACACGCTCTGCGGGGGCAGATCTTACATTTAGCTCGGTAAAACACAGAACCGTTCAAGGAAAACCCTTCCAAGTCAAAGCTTTCTCGTTACCCAGGCAGCAGACGTACCTCTGTGAGCTGGTTGAGTGGTTCTAAGACATCCTTCCCTATCTGTACCTCATGCTGCAAGAGCTCCAGGGCCAGCTTATTCTCAGCATCCCCACAAATATCCAGCATCGTGCTACAGAGAAAGCAAACATGTGAAGGTTTAGCACTCAGAGCCCAGGATTTATATCCCCTCAGAGGCACTAGCATAGAAGAACTTACAGGCCATTCCCACAGTACTGCCACACTGACCTCTGCTGGCAGGACTGGGAAAATACAGCAGGTGGCAGGACCTTCAGACATTAATAGGGAACAAGGGAGGAGGGGGAGCACTATAGTAGGGCACACATTTGGAGATCAAGAGCTAAAAGATGTAAAACAGAGGAAGTGAAGCCAAAAAAAAAAAAAAAGTAGAAAATCTTATAGGAAATGAACTCAGAAGCAGTAAGAAATCTGGTCCTGGCCACAGAGGAACAGGGGAACTTATTCCAGCTTCCCTACTCTTCATCCTGGAGGACACTGTGGGGATGTCAAGCAGACAACATGCAAGCTCTCTGCTGTATCTGCAAACATACATGAGTTATTCCAGCTTCCCTACACCTCATCCTGGAGGACACTATGGGGATGACAAGCAGACAACATGCAAGCTCTCTGCTTTATCTGCAAACATACATGAGTTAGGAGGAACAACGTTCAGCAGCTTTTTTGCAGTGTCCTCTAAGGGAGGCATCTACATGAATAAAATATGAATAATTCCAGACTTGACTTCCAAGCAGAGGAGGCCCTGGTTTAAGATAGGACAAACACCTCTGATTATTATGGATCAATCTTAAGAACATAAGATTTGCCATACTGGGTCACAGCAAAAGGTCCGTGGTACCCCGTTTCCAACAGTGGCCAAGCCAGGTCACGAGTACCTGGCAGGATCCCAAGGAGTAGAAAGATTCCAAGTTGCTTATCTCAGGGATAAGCAGTGGATTTCTGCAACTCTACCTTAATAATGGTTAATGGACTTTTCCTCCAGGAACTTGTCCAAACCTTTTTTTAAATGCAGCTACACTAAAAGCTTTCACCACATCCTCTGGCAATGAACTGCATTAACACTTACTCATGCCATTCTACTCATTTTATAAACTTCTATCATATCTCCCCTCAGCCGTCTCTTCTCCAGGCTGAAGAGTCCTAACCCTCTTTAGCCTTTCTTCAATGGGGAAAGCAGAGCTGCTTACCTGTAACAGGTGTTCTCAGAGGACAGCAGAATATTAGTCCTCACACATGGGTGACATCAGATGGAGCCCTAATGCGGAAAACATATCAAAATTTCTAGAACTTTGACTAGGCACACTGAGCATGCCCAGCATGCCCTATACCACGCGTCCACGCAGGGTCCCTCTTCAGACTTGTAACAGAATTATTGTTAAAATAAATAGGAGAAAACCAACTCCATTGGGTGGCGGGTGATTTCATGGGGACTAACAACCTGCTGTCCTCTGAGAACAGCAGTTAAGGGTAAGCAACTCCGTTTGCTCCAAGGACAAGCAGGATGGCTTAGGGAATGGCCTCTGCCATTACTGGCATGGGACCTTCTTGCTGTTTGGGTACTTGCCAGGTTCTTATGGCCTGGATTGGCCTCTGTTGGAAACAGGATGCTGGGCTTGATGGACCCTTGGTCTGACCCAGCATGGCAATTTCTTATGTTCTTATGGTAGTCCTCACACAAGTGAATCCCTAGCTACAAGCTGCTCCCCAACACAAAAGGGGACCAAACACCCAACCAGGTGCCAACAGACACCACCACCAATGCTGTTGTTAACAGAGGGGGAGACAGCCTGAATCCAAACAGGCCGTAAGCAGGGAGAGTTGAGTTCTACACCTTAAACAAGTTCCTAACGACAGACTGCTCGAACCTACAGTCTCATTGGCCATCCCTCTCCAGACAGTAATGTGATATGAATGTGCGAGAGAACTCCACGTCGCAGCTTATCAGATCTCCTCCATGGGAAATGCTCGCAAAAGGGACAATGATGCTGCCATGGCTCTGACAGAATGAATCTTGACATGTCCCCAAGGTGCATTCCTGCCTGGGGATAACACAAGAAGGAGACACTATCCAATTGGCTAGCAACGCCCAAACAATTCCCATCAAAAGGAATAAAAAGTTGGGTGGACTGTCTATGGGCTTCTGTCCGCTCCAGATAGAAGGTTAAGGCTCACTTGCCCTGTTGGCCCAGTTGGAACCAGGGCTGGGATCCTGACTCCTGAGCCTTCATTCACAGCTCCCCAGGATTTTCCCCCTGATCTCACTAGACCCTGCTCCTGTTAGTACCGTTTATCATTTCTAAAGCTGTCCCTGCTCCATGGAGCTTCCCATGAGTCTGGGGACTGCAGGGCCGAGTGTCCCACCTTTCCTTCCCAGTCCCCCGACTCAGGTGCTGTGATCCCGTGTGACCTATTTTGCACTTCCTGCTTTATAAGAGTCCCTTCGCCAGAAGCTTCCTTAGAAACTGCTCTCCCCCAGCGTTGCTTCTGCTGTTTGCTGGCTCCAAGACTGTTCATTATTGAAAAAGAGGCACATTGTAGCTAGAATTTTAGTCTCAACATACACATTTATATTTATTCACGTCAATGTGCATTAAAGCATCTTTAGGTAGAGTTTTTGAACTGATAAAATATATCAATTAGAAATAGTAGCATGAATTTCCAGGCTCCAAGGAGTTAAACTATCTAAACTTTGACAGAAGCAGTAGTGCCAGCAATGCCCAGATGAGCAAAATGTGAAACCAGAGGCCTTGCAGTCCAACACTGCTGCTTTAAACATCTCCAGAGAGCTGACATTTTGGGGAAGGGACAGAGATGGGGGTGCTGGTTGGTTTCTCAATGCACGGTTTTTAAAACTGTTTTATTGTGCACTCTTGATTAGACCAGCAAAGCGGTCTATAAAAACTGTGGGAAAACAATTCTGCCTATATAACAGTTCTACAGGAACTGAAGAAAACCATGACAGAATACTGCAGACCCTTCTAACTGGCAAGCATCAAGAATGTCTTTTTAATCTGACAAATCAGGCAAAGGAAAACGCAGCCATCTTCAGGAAATCCGATAATCAGTGCTGCAGCCACTAAATCCCTGCTAAATACACTGAGGAGACAGGAGACAGAGTGAGACAAGCCTGTAATTGCCTGTGCCTGCCATGCATTCATCCCCCGCACTAACACCTCTCTATAGCACACCCTGCTTGCAGCACGACTTACCTCAGCAGCGTCTCGTCACTCAGCAGCACGGCACCTTCCTGCATTGCCTGAGAAAGGACCATCAGAGGCAGTTTCTTCTACGAGAAGAGACAGTAAAACATGATAGGGGTCTGGCATCTTGGCAGAGTTAAGCCCGCAAGGAATGTCTTGCAGGATCTATAAGTTTGCAGACTGGAGGAGACAGGTGAAAGCACATCCAAGCCTCTCACAACCCGCGCCCTTCCAGCCTCCCAGGCTATCGAGCATGCTGAAAGCTGCCTTCTGACAGCTGATGATGGAGGGATCTTCCAGGTATGTCCTAATGACCCGGACTGACCACTGTTGCAGACGGGATGCTGGGCTCGAGGGCCCTTTGGTCTGACTCAGCCTAGCACCGATGTTCTTATGAGGCTGCAGGATTTCCTTAAAGTGTTACTGTAAAAATCTAGGGATTCAGGTATCAGTCACTCACCCTGCTCATGCAAAATGTCAAACGTGATCATATTCACAAGAAAGGGGGCACTCGACTTGCAGCAGGACCCAATGTATCAAACAGCAGCCCTGGCAGAAGCAGGGACTCAGAGGTTAAAGCGAAGCCGCCTGCCGATAGCTCAAACGGTCTCCTCACGCCACCACCCCCGCCTCCAAAGTTGCAAACGTCTGAGCTGGCAAAATGGAGAGCCCACCTCATTTCTGGAAGTAAACTTGTAACCTGCCAAGAGCCCGAGGCACTGGACTGGCAGAATCTATGGAGTCACTCAACAAATAAATAGGGCCTGACATCAATCTGTAACCTGATGCAAAGAAATCTTTTTAAGGTAAGTTACGTCACAGGGGCTGGACATCCAATATCAGAGACCAATTCTGGTCCTCCAGAGCCTCCCACAGGCCTGGTTTTCAGGATGTGCATAATGAATATGCGCGAGATAGATCTGCATCCAGTGGAGGCAGTGCCTGCAACTCTCATGCATTTTCACCGAGGAGAGTTTGTGGCTCTTGAGGCCTGGAGTTGGCCACCCCCGCGTCACCGTACGATCCCCTGCGTAACAAGCCATGCTGCTCTCTCACGTTTTCCTCAGCTGTCAGCTGAGCTGCGGGTAAAACTAGTTTTAAATGACTCACATCTCGTTTATGCATCTGGTATGAAATTGATCTTAAACTAATAATTAACTTTCAGGATCATCTTCGAGAAAAGCCACAGCTGAAGATCCTGAAGGCTTCCGACAATCATTCTCTGGTGGAGTCAGTCCAAGGTCCATTGGATAAGAAACGCAGCGTTACGGCCAACCCTGAATGAAGGCTGCTATGAAAAACACGAGCGCTGCTTTCCTTTGGCCTTCTGTGTATGACAAGTTCAGAGTCAGCCATTCACAGGCTGGAGATAAAGGACTTCCAAAAGGTGTTTAAGTTTGAACGAATCCTGCGTTACTGCTGATATTTTAGGATCTTTCTTGATAGAGAGTGGGAGTGGGCATGGAAAAGGTGCCTCTCGCAGCAGGATTTCAGTTTTCCCACCACGACTCTGTCTCGGACGTTGGTCTCGAGGGTACTTACGTGTCTCTTATCTGCATCCGCACCGACCTGGCCCTGCAAGCAGCCTGCTAAGCGCTTCTGGGAATTGTGGCACACTGAGCGCACCGCATCCAGCCGCCTCTCGATCTAAGGAAGAGGACAGGAGACATCAGTACAGAGCAACGCTAACATTTCCATCTGCTCAATGCAGCGGGGCCTGGGAGAGAAGGAATTTAAAAGGCATGAGATGAGCACAGAGGAAATGGGAAACCTTCACAGAGCAGCAGTTACAACCCGAAAAAAAAAAAAAGAGAGTGGCTGTTGGGTCCTCGATGGGACATTTGTGGATAAATCACTGCTGGGCAAGTCATTTTGGATTCTACTTGCCGTCATGGACTGTTATTCTGTCCTACTGCTGGGTCATGTGGTGAGAGAGGGAGCACGAGAGCGAGCTGCAGGGATGGGAGGCGAGGGGGGTGCAGGGATGGGAGGGTGAGGGAGCTGCAGGGATGGGAGGTGCGGGGGGTGCAGAGAGCGAGCTGCAGGGAGGTGCAGAGAGCGAGCTGCAGGGAGGTGCAGAGAGCGATGTGCAGGGATGGGAGGTGAGGGGGGTGCAGAGAGCGAGGTGAGGGGGGTGCAGAGAGCAAGGTGCAGGGATGGGAGGTGAGGGGGGTGCAGAGAGCGAGGTGCAGGGATGAGAGGTGAGGGGGGTGCAGAGAGCGAGGTGCAGGGATGAGAGGGGTGCAGAGAGCGAGGTGCAGGGATAAGAGGTGAGGGGGGTGCAGAGAGCGAGGTGCAGGGATGAGAGGTGAGGGGGGTGCAGAGAGCGAGGTGCAGGGATGAGAGGTGAGGGGGGTGCAGAGAGCAAGGTGCAGGGATGGGAGGTGAGGGGGGTGCAGGGATGAGAGGGTGAGGGAGCTGCAGGGATGGGAGGGTGAGGGAGCTGCAGAGAGCGAGCTGCAGGGATGGGAGGTGCGGGGGGTGCAGAGAGCGAGCTGCAGAGATGGGAGGTGAGGGGGGTGCAGAGAGCGATGTGCAGGGATGGGAGGTGAGGGGGGTGCAGAGAGCGAGGTGCAGGGAGCGGAGGGGGTGCAGGGATGAGAGGTGAGGGGTGCAGAGAGCGAGGTGCAGGGATGGGAGGTGAGGGGGTGCAGAGAGCGAGCTGCAGGGATGGGAGGTGAGGGGGGTGCAGAGAGCGAGCTGCAGGGATGGGAGGTGAGGGGGTGCAGAGAGCGAGCTGCAGGGATGGGAGGTGAGGGGGGTGCAGAGAGCGAGCTGCAGGGATGGGAGGTGAGGGGGGTGCAGAGAGCAAGGTGCAGGGATGGGAGGTGAGGGGGGTGCAGAGAGCAAGGTGCAGGGATGAGAGGTGAGGGGGGTGCAGAGAGCGAGGTGCAGGGATGGGAGGTGAGGGGGGTGCAGAGAGCGAGGTGCAGGGATGGGAGGTGAGGGGGGTGCAGAGAGCGAGGTGCAGGGATGGGAGGTGAGGGGGGTGCAGAGAGCGAGGTGCAGGGATGAGAGGTGAGGGGGGTGCAGAGAGCGAGCTGCAGGGATGGGAGGTGAGGGGGGTGCAGAGAGCCTGGAAAGAGAGAGAGAGAGGAAGGGTTCCTAGAGAGAGGAGAAGCAGGCACAGCATGGAAAAGCACAAAAATAAAGGAAAATGCACCTGCAAAACATTGAGAACACAATTGTGTTAAAGTGAAAAAGACAGACTCTCTCTCTCTCTCCCTGGCTCCTAACGCATTTTGGTAACATCCAAGGTTTCTATGTCCCCCCTGCCCCCAGAGTGCAGATCTCCTGCTCTGCCCATCCCTACATCTGGATCCCCGACACCTTTATCTTCTGAACACACCTCCAGGTTACCGGTCAGTGGCTTTAGCCTTGCAGGCGCGTCTGAAGGCCAAACCGTCCAGAATTCCCCACGGAACAAAAAAATCTATTCCTCCACCTTCAGCGTATGGCCTGGTCTGGGAGGATTGCCTGCAAGATCTCCGTAGTCAGCCCTTCCCTTTCATTAGCTCAGTGACCAAACCTCCGAGACCCCTTTATAAGGGACGAGCAGACTGCACGCACCGTGGTGCTGGGGTGAGCAGCAGTGGGGAAGGACACCGTGCACCCCCCGACTGGAAGGACGTCTTACCTGCAGCAAATCATCACTCAGGACTTCAGTTTTCTCAGCTCTGTCAAATGAATAAGTAAAAACGTAAGAACATGGCACTTGTACGCAGCACATATTTCTCTTGCTAAGGCCAAATCTACAATAAAGCATTAATAACATGGAGGCAGTTCAAGGGGGAGCCGTGCAGAAGCTGCACTATAACCCTTACTCGGAGAATGAGGGAGCTAAAGACGTCTTCATCAAGAAAAACAGAGACGGGAGAAGCAACGTGAACATTCACGCATCCAGCGGGCTCCTCTGTTACCAGAAACACAGCTAAAATGGACAACCGGCAAGAGGTAAAAAGTGGGAAACCTAGCGTTGCAGGCATAGGGCGTCAGCGGCTGGCAAGAGAGAGGCAAATAAGAGCAATGGAGATGAGGAGGGCGGCTGTAGGGGAGAGAGAGTGGAGAAGAACCTGTGGAGAAGCAGGAGCTCGAGCTGAACGCGCTTGTGGCGTGGAGCAGTGACCCGTTAGTTGAGCTGAACGCGCTTGTGGCGTGGAGAAGTGACCCGTTAGTTGAGCTGAACGCGCTTGTGGCGAGGAGAAGTGACCCGTTAGTTGAGCTGAACGCGCTTGTGGCGAGGAGAAGTGACCCGTTAGTTGAGCTGAACGCGCTTGTGGCGTGGAGAAGTGACCCGTTAGTTGAGCTGAACGCGCTTGTGGCGTGGAGAAGTGACCCGTTAGTTGAGCTGAACGCGCTTGTGGCGTGGAGAAGTGACCCGTTAGTTGAGCTGAACGCGCTTGTGGCGAGGAGAAGTGACCCGTTAGTTGAGCTGAACGCGCTTGTGGCGAGGAGAAGTGACCCGTTAGTTGAGCTGAACGCGCTTGTGGCGAGGAGAAGTGACCCGTTAGTTGAGCTGAACGCGCTTGTGGCGTGGAGAAGTGACCCGTTAGTTGAGCTGAACGCGCTTGTGGCGAGGAGAAGTGACCTGTTAGTTGAGCTGAACGCGCTTGTGGCGTGGAGAAGTGACCTGTTACCTGCACGGTCATGGAGGCCCTGGAGGAGGAGGCCCGAGGGATGTGCTACAGATGTCAGGCCCCCTTCCCCTTACTCAACCAAAGCTCAAATGAGATTCCTGAGTTTGCGTGGGAGCAACATTTCTACGGAAAGTTCACGCAGATGAAACCCCGTAAGAGTGACCCTCCCAGGATGAACTAAGATCACCTCCCCTGTGGAAACCTACGAGATGGGAGGAGCGCAAGCAAGGAAGCCTGCCAGGAATGTCTCAAGGTGAAAATGTTTTCAGAGGGCACTGCCGAAGGTTAAGCACTTTCACAACCTGCAAAAGATTCCTCCTCTGAGGAAATGAGACGGAAGAGAGCGCGAAGCCCCTGCCCGAGAGCTACAAGGGAAGGTGCGGCCTTCGGGGCCCTTCTAATGCGTCCGTTTCAAGAACTTTAACATTTGGTTAAATGAACGATAAATTCAAAGAAAAAACTAATCCAGGAAGTTAGGAACTTGCTAAAGTCCTGCATCCTCTACTCAGAAATGAAAGATTTTCTCAAGACAACCAGACTAGGCTGCAAGGAATCCTTGTGCAGCCTCCAAAAATAGAAACCAAACTTCTTACGCCCTTCTGACGCGCTTCCCTTACAGCGAGGACGGTGGGAAAGACTCATCCTGGCACTACAGAGCCAGTGAGTAACCATTTCACCGTTTTCAATCTGTAGTCAGAGGGTTTTTCCTGTTGTGTTTCTATGGGAAAATGCTGAGGAGACCAGGGCCCGTCACATGGGCGAGACGACATCGCCCCTTTTCACCATGGATAGGAAACGGAGGACGTCACCGATAGCAAAGCCGGCAGACCTGCAAAGAGTCCTTCCCCGTCAGTCACGGGTCAGAAGGGTCTCCCTGAAGGAGGGAGCTGCACAGCTGCAGCGTTTCCTCCCCACACACACACGCAGAGCACAGACTGCTCACTCCATTTTACGGGTCAGAAGGGTCTCCCTGAAGGAGGGAGCTGCACAGCTGCAGCGTTTCCTCCCCACACACACACGCAGAGCACAGACTGCTCACTCCATTTTACGGGTCAGAAGGGTCTCCCTGAAGGAGGGAGCTGCACA
This sequence comes from Rhinatrema bivittatum, assembly GCF_901001135.1. Classification (NCBI taxonomy): domain Eukaryota; kingdom Metazoa; phylum Chordata; class Amphibia; order Gymnophiona; family Rhinatrematidae; genus Rhinatrema; species Rhinatrema bivittatum. Next base: position 1,909,241 of record NC_042628.1, on the reverse strand, counting down.
GCTGCAGCGTTTCCCCCCCCACACACACACGCAGAGCACAGACTGCTCACTCCATTTTACGGGTCAGAAGGGTCTCCCTGAAGGAGGGAGCTGCACAGCTGCAGCGTTTCCCCCCCACACACACACGCAGAGCACAGACTGCTCACTCCATTTTACGGGTCAGAAGGGTCTCCCTGAAGGAGGAGCTGCACAGCTGCAGCGTTTCCCCCCCACACACACGCAGAGCACAGACTGCTCACTCCATTTTACGGGTCAGAAGGGTCTCCCTGAAGGAGGGAGCTGCACAGCTGCAGCGTTTCCTCCCCACACACACACGCAGAGCACAGACTGCTCACTCCATTTTACGGGTCAGAAGGGTCTCCCTGAAGGAGGGAGCTGCACAGCTGCAGCGTTTCCTCCCCCACACACACGCAGAGCACAGACTGCTCACTCCATTTTATGGGTCAGAAGGGTCTCCCTGAAGGAGGGAGCTGCACAGCTGCAGCGTTTCCCCCCCCACACACACACGCAGAGCACAGACTGCTCACTCCATTTTACGGGTCAGAAGGGTCTCCCTGAAGGAGGGAGCTGCACAGCTGCAGCGTTTCCTCCCCACACACACACGCAGAGCACAGACTGCTCACTCCATTTTACGGGTCAGAAGGGTCTCCCTGAAGGAGGGAGCTGCACAGCTGCAGCGTTTCCTCCCCACACACACACGCAGAGCACAGACTGCTCACTCCATTTTACGGGTCAGAAGGGTCTCCCTGAAGGAGGGAGCTGCACAGCTGCAGCGTTTCCCCCCCCACACACACGCAGAGCACAGACTGCTCACTCCATTTTACGGGTCAGAAGGGTCTCCCTGAAGGAGGGAGCTGCACAGCTGCAGCGTTTCCCCCCCCACACACACGCAGAGCACAGACTGCTCACTCCATTTTACGGGTCAGAAGGGTCTCCCTGAAGGAGGGAGCTGCACAGCTGCAGCGTTTCCCCCCCCCACACACACACGCAGAGCACAGACTGCTCACTCCATTTTATGGGTCAGAAGGGTCTCCCTGAAGGAGGGAGCTGCACAGCTGCAGCGTTTCCCCCCCCACACACACGCAGAGCACAGACTGCTCACTCCATTTTATGGGTCAGAAGGGTCTCCCTGAAGGAGGGAGCTGCACAGCTGCAGCGTTTCCCCCCCACACACACGCAGAGCACAGACTGCTCACTCCATTTTACGGGTCAGAAGGGTCTCCCTGAAGGAGGAGCTGCACAGCTGCAGCGTTTCCCCCCCACACACACGCAGAGCACAGACTGCTCACTCCATTTTACGGGTCAGAAGGGTCTCCCTGAAGGAGGAGCTGCACAGCTGCAGCGTTTCCTCCCCACACACACACGCAGAGCACAGCCTGCTCACTCCATTTTACGGGTCAGAAGGGTCTCCCTGAAGGAGGGAGCTGCACAGCTGCAGCGTTTCCCCCACACACGCAGAGCACAGACTTCTCACTCCATTTTACGGGTCAGAAGGGTCTCCCTGAAGGAGGGAGCTGCACAGCTGCAGCCTTTCCCCCACACACGCAGAGCACAGACTGCTCACTCCATTTTACGGGTCAGAAGGGTCTCCCTGAAGGAGGGAGCTGCACAGCTGCAGTGTTTCCTCCCCACACACACGCAGAGCACAGACTGCTCACTCCATTTTACGTTTTGTCAGCTCTAAAAGCTTTTCATAACGTATTTGCACTAATATCTCATCTTTATAAGCAAATCAAGCAATTCTGCACAGGCTGGGTGCTCAGAGGAAATGCTGATTCTGGGTGCATTTTCGATTTGGTTGGAAGCAGTAGGAGACACCACAGAGAGGGAAACAACTCAAGGAATAAAAGAGGCTTTACCAGAGCCCTTTATCCATGTCTGCAAGCCAACCAGGAACCCAACATGCTGACAGCAAGCTACGACACAGATAGGTGGTCGCTCGGGACGAGATGTCATGTAACAGGAGGCAGAAAAACACCAACCAGTCACAGTAAGGTGGTTTAACTGGCTCTGTGCATGACCGTGCTTAAATCACTCCAACTGCCTGTGGGATTAAAAGCAAGGCACAGAACATAAGAACCTGCCATGCTGGGTCAGACCAAGGGTTCATCAAACCCAGCATCCTGTTTCCAACAGAGGCCAATCCAGGCCATAAGAACCTGGCAGGTACCCAAAAACTAAGTATATCCCATGTTACCATTGCTAATGGCAGTGGCCATTCTCTAAGTGAACTTAATAGCAGGTAATGGACTTCTCCTCCAAGAACTTATCCAATCCTTTTTTAAACACAGCTACACTAACTGCACTGACCACATCCTCTGGTAACAAATTCCAGAGTTTAATTGTGCGTTGAGTGAAAAAGAACTTTCTCCGATTAGTCTTAAATGTGCCCCATGCTAACTTCATGGAGAACTGGGCTTCTGAATGGCAGATGCAATTAAATGTGGACAAGTGCAAAGTGAGGCTCATAGGGAAGAATAATCCCTGGGTTCTGCATTGGGAGCCACCACCCAGGAAAAAGGACTTCCAAGTCCCTGTGTGCAACATCTTGAAATCTTCGGCTCAGTTCATGGCGGTGGGCGAGAAGGAAATAGGAATAATTTGGAAAGGAACAGAGAACAAACTGAGAATATCAGACTGGTTTTGTATCGCTCCATGGTGCGACCACATCTTGAGCATTGTGTGCAGTTCTGATCGCCCCATCTCAAAAAAACAACAGCAGACAAAAGGAAAGGTGCAGAGAAGGGAGATAAAAACGATAGAGAGGATAGCACGGCTTCCCTAGGAGCAGGTGCTAGACAGCTTAGGGCTCTTCAGCTGGTCAATAAGAGATTGATAAACATCTATGAAATCACAAGTGGGGTGAAAAGACAACTAGAGAACAGTCATCGACCCTACAGACTAGCGCGAGGCTCAAAGTAGGCACAGAGAGCGGGGGATTCATGCAAAATCAGCACCAGAATTCAAGGTGACTTGGGATCAGCATGAAGGACTCTTACTTGAAAAGAAGTGCGGGGAAAGTCAGATCAACTGCAGCCCACGGCAGTGCAAGAGAAATGTTGGGCAGACCAGATGGGGCTTAAGATGCGTATCTGCCATGAGAACAATTTCAATGTGCCTCGATCATATTCATCAGCTCCATCAAAATTATATTCCCTCAATGGAGCTAAAAGTCTGCAAGCTACAGAACACCATGCGTGATGATAGCTGCATGGATGGAAGACCTTCCTGGGGGGAGGATATGTACGAGCGTGATGATAGCTGCATGGAGGGAAGACGTTCCTGGGGGGGAGGATACGTACAAGCGTGATGATAGCTGCATGGAGGGAAGAAGTTCCTAGGGGGAGATTTATGTTAGGGGAGGATATGTACGAGCATGATGATAGCTGCATGGAGGGAAGACCTTCCTGGGGGGAGATTTATGTTAGGGGAGGATAAGTACGAGCATGATGATAGCTGCATGGAGGGAAGACGTTCCTGGGGGGGGAGGATATGTACGAGCGTGATGATAGCTGCATGGATGGAAGACCTTCCTGGGGGGAGGATATGTACGAGCGTGATGATAGCTGCATGGAGGGAAGACATTCCTAGGGGGAGATTTATGTTAGGGGAGGATACGTACGAGCATGATGATAGCTGCATGGAGGGAAGACGTTCCTGGGGGGAGGATACGTACGAGCGTGATGATAGCTGCATGGAGGGAAGACCTTCCTGGGGGGGAGGATACGTACGAGCGTGATGATAGCTGCATGGAGGGAAGACGTTCCTAGGGGAAATTTATGTTAGGGGAGGATATGTACGAGCATGACGATAGCTGCATGGAGGGAAGACCTTCCTGGGGGGGAGGATACGTACGAGCATGATGATAGCTGCATGGAGGGAAGACGTTCCTAGGGGGAGGATATGTACGAGCGTGATGATAGCTTCATGGATGGTAGACGTTCCTGGGGGGAGGATACGTACGAGCATGATGATAGCTGCATGGAGGGAAGACGTTCCTGGGGGGAGGATATGTACGAGCGTGATGATAGCTGCATGGAGGGAAGACGTTCCTAGGGGGAGGATACGTACGAGCTTGATGATAGCTGTATGGAAGGAAGACGTTCCTGGGGGGGGAGGATATGTACGAGCATGACGATAGCTGCATGGAGGGAAGACGTTCCTGGGGGGGGGGATATGTACGAGCATGACGATAGCTGCATGGAGGGAAGACGTTCCTGGGGGGGGAGGATATGTACGAGCGTGATGATAGCTGCATGGATGGAAGATGTTCCTAGGGGGAGATTTATGTTAGGGGAGGATATGTACGAGCATGACGATAGCTGCATGGAGGGAAGACGTTCCTGGGGGGGAGGATATGTACGAGCATGACGATAGCTGCATGGAGGGAAGACGTTTGGTCCTTGTCCCAGTGGGGACAGTCTGACGGTTTTCCCGGGCTGGGAGCTGGCAGCTAACTTCAGATTCTCTTAACTGAGATGGCAGACAGGTGGCCTAACCTAGAGTCAAAAGGCTATTAAATGTTGAAAGCTTGAATCTAAAATTGCAAATCGATAGAGAAATTGTTCTTTTTACATCCATTTCTGACAAAGGTGCATGTTCTGTTCGTTTTCCTAAGCTTTGCTACCAAACTGCGCAAAGTGGGATCTGAGGAAGCCATTCAGACAAGCTCCTGCCCGGGGCAAAACACACAAACTGCTTCAGCTGTAGGGCAGGTTGCTTGCTACAAGGTCCCTGCTACTCTATGCCCAACAGTCTGCGAGAGGTTACACTCAAAGCTCATCCAACGCCTTTTCATAGCAACTTCCACATTAACCAAGCGTCCTAGGCACACACACACGGTCCTTTAAGAGAAAACGGTTCCCACAAGCTGCAGGCAGACAGACATTTCTAGCAGCCCAAGAAAACCAACGCAGCACTCTGCTGTTCAGCACATGTACCATCCCGCCGGGACCTGCATCACGAGACTTTCAGTCTAAAAATACAGATTCCTGCTGCAAATAAGGGCTGGGCTCAGATGTACGTACAACTCCATATTATTTTTGTCATTCTCTGACTAAGTGCAAAAGCATGCTGCTTTCTCATTGTAGTGGGAGGCGCGCAGTGCATTCCTGGAGCATGAGCAGCTTCGCAGGGCAGGTTTACTGCTGCTTGCTATGGAAACTGGCTCTTGTTTGTCCCAGGGCCTGTTTCATGGCAGCACGGCCGACGCGGAAGCACACGGCAAAGCTCCTCCACATGCAGGTGACGGGAGAGCAGAAAACAAAAACATTAACCTCTGGTTTTAAAGTCAACGTTTTTCTCGAGCTCATGAAAAAGCATTTAGAAGGACTGGATGCAGGATAATGCTCAGATACGTTCTCCTCAGTTACCTCACAGAGCCCTGCACGAAGGCCGCTCACTAGCCTGGCTGCTGAATACCACAGAGCTACCCTGGCACCAAGCCATGCATGGAAGTTCCCGAGCTGCCTCTTAATGGACTCCACATGAGGAGCCTGCGAAAGTTGTTTAGTCAGCATCTCTGGTACTTTTTATGAAACAGCTAAAAACCTTTGCCTTCTGATGGAAGATTCAAACTGCTTACTAAGTCATTTTCGTGTAAGATGCTGAAGAAATTGCAAACTTTCAGCCAAGTTTAGTAACCCAAATTTTACAAAAAAAAACTCCCACTACTTGATGAGAGGTTGAATTTCCACAGGTGCACTGCTGACATAGCAAGTGGGCAACACAGGGCAGACTCCCGCACCCTCAGTCACAGCAAAGCTTCCAGGCTCGCAGCTCAGCCAAAGTCACTGCTAGCAGACGTGAAACGTTTCTCCTAAAAACCGCAAACAGAATTTGCTTTTATTAAAAAGAATTCAGCTCAGAAAAAAAATCCCTAAACCTAGCCTAGAGGCCTGGGGCAGGAGCCCTCTCTGATGCCCGCTGGTGCTCACCCTCGTCCTCAGGCGCAGGGAAGCAGGAGATAATGGCAGAGATCAAGTACTAGAACTGGACCGAAACTGGACGGCTCTTACCATTTTTATCTGCTGCCAAGATTCTCTCTTTCTTTTTTTTTTTTTTTTTTAATTTATTTTTTATTAAGTATATTAATTACATTGAAATATACAGAAATGTATTTAAAGTTATACGTCAAGAATCATAAAATGCAGTAGAAATTTACATATACATTTCTGAACTATATAGAACATTTTTTAGAAATATTGAAACCTACTAAACAGAACAAAATTCTTGAGCAGATTAAACAAAGAAATATCACATCATTTTTGTGTCAACTGCTTCTAACTTTATTTTATGCCCCCACTAAGGATATCCTAGGGTTAGGAATCCAAATACTTGCGCAACTGTTCAGGCTGATTAAACATAAATTTTGAATTCTGATACTCAACTATACAACGACATGGAAAACGTAAGAAAAATTTGGCTCCTTTTTGAGTAACCTTTTCACGCAATGCTATAAACTCCTTCCTTCTACTTTGTGTACTATACGCAATATCCGGAAAGATTCTTACTGGGAAGCCATGGAAATTTAATTTTTGATATTTAAAATATGTTCTAAATACCTGATCTCTCTCTGCCATGTCTACAAATTGTACTATCAAGGTTGCTCTCATTTTAATTTCCATCTCTGAAGATTTTTCTAAGAGATCAGATAGATTTATATCTTCCCTCAGTTCTCCCTGTTCTTGATTTTCTCCCATATTAGCAATCTGAGTAGTGTAATATATTCCAGACAACATAGGTATTTCTTTATCTGTATATTTTAATGTACTCCTAAGGTAACTTTTAAACAGTTCCTTTGGAGATAACAGGTGAGTTCTGGGGAAGTTCAAAATCCTCAGGTTAACCCTTTTTAACTGATTTTCTAGTTGTTCCATTTTATCTATTTGTAATTTTTCAGATTTAATCAAACTAACCTGTATTTTCTCAATCTCACTTATTTTTGTTGTTATATTATTAATTGACCCATCTAGTTTTTCAATATTTGTTTGTACCACTAAGTTCTTACTTATACCATCCTGTACAATTTTTGCAAGATCATCCAACGATTTTTGCATCAAGAATATCATTTGTCCAATTTCCTCCAGGGTAAATTTCCTAGGAGTTAATACTTTTATTCCTTCTATCAGTTGTGCATTGGATCCCAATAGCCCTTTATCCTTGGTCTCCATTTCAGGATTCACAGTCTCCTTAAGTATACTCAACTTAGGGTCTTCAAAAGAAATCTCTCCTCCTCCCTTTCCTGTTGGTGGTTCTGGAGTAGAGGGAGCTCCAGGACTTAACGAGATCTCATAAGTCAGGGAGGACTGGCTCTGCTCACAGCCAGGACCTCCAGCGACTTCCCCTCCTGGCGAATCTAAAGCAGTTTTCCCAAAGAGGTCGTAAACACTTGGTTGAATCCCACTCGCGGCGGGTGTAGATGTCGATACTCTCCCCTTTCTCTTGGTATGAGGCATACCAGAAAGGGGGTTTACCAAGTAGAAAGAAAATAGAAACAGTACCTTAGAAAACTGAAGTCCTCCTTGGGGACACAAAGGTCACTTGTTTTCGGTTTCAATGGCTGCTGTGATGGAAAACGAGAAATTCCTCCACACTCTCCCGGCGGATCCTGGCGAAGCCGGGCAAAGCCGCGCGCCCCTTAGGCGCGCGGCTTTGCCCGGCTTTGGCGAAGCGCCGACGGCGGGGCGCCGTATGGACGCAGCTGTTATTGGCGTCTGTTCAGGCTCCTCCCACGAACGTCGGGAGCCAGCTGGTGAGTAGCAACAAATTCGAGCAGAGTTAGCAAATGCTGCCTCTAGGAAAAAGTCCACAGCAAGCACTGCTCACCCGATGGACGCCGCTGTTATTGGCGTCTGTTCAGGCTCCTCCCACGAACGTCGGGAGCCAGCTGGTGAGTAGCAGCAAATTCGAGCAGAGTTAGCAAATGCTGCCTCTCGGAAAAAGTCCACAGCAAGCCCTCTCTTTCTATAATGAAGAACCTTAGGAGGGGCCTGAGGACATGAAGAGCAGCCGACTGCTTGCCAACTTAAGTTTCAATACAAAAAATGCAGAGATGCATTTTGGGAGCAGAAATCCAAGGGTGAGATGTCCACGAAGCAGGAGAGAGACCTCAGAGAGATGAGGTTGTGGCCAGAGCCGAAGGAACAGTAGGGAACCTAAGGAGAGGTACAAAGTGATACAGCCCCCAATTTCCTGCAGCAAGATTTAGCAAATTTGCGTAATTTTGCATAAAACGTCACAGCTCTGGCTATGCAATATCAGCTCCCGTTCTCTGGGCGAGTGATTCAATACGTTAAGGTGCTGTGCTGAGGAGGATGCACTCGGGATCCTGCGTCCCTAGCACGTCCTTGGCAACTGGCGCGCAGGAGGCGCGGCTTAGATAAACAGATGCTCGTAAACTGCGCGTCCATTTGCCTAAAGTGACTGCTACCAAGAATTTTCTCTTTTTCCTGATGCTGCTTTCTGTGGTTTCTCCTACTTAGTATCAAGATGACATTAAGTCGCAGGATCCACAGAAAAGCTGGATTTTCTTGTTTTTTTTGTGGCGGTTCGGTGCATTTCAGCTCCAGGGCTGGGAATTGTTTGGAGTACAAACATGCGCCCGAGACGCACAGTCATTTTTTGCATAGGGGGTAATAGCTGATAGCCTCATCCACATGTAATGAGCGCTATTACCTACGCTGGTTATTGCACGGGGAGTTATTTTAGCGCAGCAAGCTATGCCCTAGGCTGAACGCTCTGTATTGCATCGGCCTAATGATCTTTTAAGACCAGCTTCCTGTGCAAGAAAGGGAGCTAAACATTCGGCGCAGGTGCACCGTCTCTCGCGCAGCTTCACCAGGGCGGGCACGGCGCAGGTGCACCGTCTCTCGCGCAGCTTCACCAGGGCGGGCACGGCGCAGGTGCACCGTCTCTCGCGCAGCTTCACCAGGGCGGGCACGGCGCAGGTGCACCGTCTCTCGCGCAGCTTCACCAGGGCGGGCACGGCGCAGGTGCACCGTCTCTCGCGCAGCTTCACCAGGGCGGGCACGGCGCAGGTGCACCGTCTCTCGCGCAGCTTCACCAGGGCGGGCACGGCGCAGGTGCACCGTCTCTCGCGCAGCTTCACCAGGGCGGGCACGGCGCAGGTGCACCGTCTCTCGCGCAGCTTCACCGGGCACGGCGCAGGTGCACCGTCTCTCGCGGAGCTTCACCAGGGCGGGCACGGCGCAGGTGCACCGTCTCTCGCGGAGCTTCACCGGGCACGGCGCAGGTGCACCGTCTCTCGCGGAGCTTCACCGGGCACGGCGCAGGTGCACCGTCTCTCGCGGAGCTTCACCAGGGCGGGCACGGCGCAGGTGCACCGTCTCTCGCGGAGCTTCACCAGGGCGGGCACGGCGCAGGTACACAGTCTCTCGCGGAGCTTCACCAGGGCGGGCACGGCGCAGGTACACCGTCTCTCGCGGAGCAAAGTTATTTTTTGAGTCACCATTGCCCCGCTTCAGTGGGGTAGGCTGGCTCATGGCCACACTAACACTGCTGAAATTCTTTGCATGCTTACTGTACGCCAGTCTCTCTCCCCTGGAAGGCAAGGAATGGCAGTAATAAATGGTTAGAAAATCATCAAATTTTGCTTAAAACAAATAGCAGCCAACCTTGGAGCAGAGAGATCTTCCTCCCCACCCATCATGAATGCCCATTACCCCAAGGGCTCGCTCGCTGAACCCACGTTATTACTGTGGCCAAAGGTTTGCAGAAAGCTGGAAGGGATCCGAGCCAGTGCAGCAATATCCAGCCCACGCCATCCTCCCAGCTCAGCGTCCGAAGCAGCAATGCAACCTGCAGTCCTCAAGAGTTTCATTTTGGAGACGCAGATCTTCAGCAACGCTTTCACTCTGGTGTTTAAAAATGTATAGCCTCATAACTAAACTGCAGCAGTCATTGTATTTTGTTTTGTCCAACTGCATAATAAAAGGAACATATTTAGCAAAATTCTCTGAAAGCTTTTACACTAAGTACTTCAAACGCACTGTTCCATAAAAAGCTTCACATGGTTTATGTTCGGGAAGTGTCCTCCAAGATCTTAGCAAACCCGGCCTTAGCTGCCCTGTAGCAGAGATCTAGAGGCAGAGGCAGTTTCACAACCTTCAGACAGACGGAAGCAAACCTCCTGCCATGCCATCACAGCAGAAAGGGCCCGGCACGCAGCCGGATTATTTATCTTCAGGCTGTTCAGGGAGGACTGGACGCTGCCGGGACTCTCCCGAGTCCATGACGCTGCCTGAAGGAGGCCAGCAGTGCAGAATTCTCTTATCAGCTCCTTGTGAGTGTCCTACATTCCTGCTGTGTACGCTCCAGCCAACATTTCATAAGGGAGAGATGCACGTGCAGGACTTCACTGCACATATACATTTAGGGGGATTTCGGTAAAACCTAAGGAATGCAATTTGGATCCAACAATACATGAGATCATGATTTTATTTTCTTTTTAAATGGAAAACCATGAACACACACATACAAATGTGCATTAAAATGTAAGGAAAAACATAATCCCCACTTCTCTTTCAGACAGGGAAGTGCATGGAGCTGGTGGTGGATGCAGAGAAATAAAATGGAGCGAGTCACAGCTTTATAACGAATCCAGGAATGCATTGCAGGAACGCACAGGACCGATGTTCTGCAAGCTGCTGTACATGAGAAAACAGACACCTGCCACCGATAAGCTTCTCTCCCCCGAAAACACAAGTCCTTGAAAGCAGGAGCAGGCCCCGCTCCCTGCCGGTCCTTGTACAGAAGAGACATGCAGGAACCGAGCAATACCAGGCCAAGGCCTTAAACTGGCAGCAAGCGCAACACACCGCGAACTTTCCAGCTACAAATCACCTAAAAATGATAATTAGCCACAGCAGAACAATCTTCTTGGCAGTCTAAAATCATCATTTTGTTTATTCCATTTGTCAATTTCACCAGCCCTGAAGTCTCAGAGCAATGTACAATTTCTAAAGCACACACACTATAAAATCAAAATCAGAACAAAAATGTACACAAACATAAAACAGTAAATATTAAAGCCAGGCCTTACATAAAGTTTCCTGAACTGTCACTAAGCTCACTTCCTAAGGGTCCAAGGTAAGAGCACAAAGAGGAAAGAACCTAGGACTTCCAAAAGGAGACTTTCAGCAGAACGCAATTCTCTAAGTGGACAGTAAGAATTAAGCAAGTATTTATTTAAAATCCACTTGTAGCCTGCACCCTGCAAAGTTTGGGACAGGGTACAATGGAACATACATAATAAAAAGTGAGTAAAAAAGTCCGAACAACTTAAAAGCCAGCAATAAAATTAAAAAAATAAAATCTTTATCCAAATGAAGCCAATGAAGAGATTTCAGACCTAACAGATCTGAACAGCCACATTTTAAACCAGCAGACGTTGGGAGACCTGCATACAAAACTGCATTAATTTTATCCAACATCCTAAGAAAACAGCTTGATAATACACAATAAAGCAGAAAGTAATCAATTCAAAGCTTGCAACTGAAGATTTAATATCACACAGGCAACCTGCTCCAAAAGTGGCAACACACAGAAATGGACGGGTGCAGACCAGAGCAAGGCTCACCCAAATGGACAGAAATGCATCTTCAGAATGGGCCGAAACCTGGTCTTCAACTTCAAAATTACATTTTAATTGATAGTTCTGGCTCTGTGCAATTTAACTACCCATTTCTGCTCCTGGGAAACAGGAGAATGGTTCTCTTCTCTGGCCTGCACCCTCCTTTACTAATCCTTATTAGGCCAAATCCAGTGCACACCTCTACTTGTGGTGGCCACGCGTTGTTAAACAAGAGGTCTTAGATCATTATTACGCCTCTACAGAAATCAGACCTGCCTACCTTTACAAAAAGCTCCAGCCTCAGAAAAGTGTTTTCATATTCCATAGTAAAAACTAAATCTCTAATTACCCCTTAAAATCCCAGGTAAGACGGCAACCATTCTCTTGGCATGCTTAACCAGATATCAGGTGACAAACCAGAGAAACAAATGAGGTGCAACAGAATTCAGCTTCTCAAGGTCTCTGAGCAGGAGCAGGGCGCGAGAGAAAGTGCAGTTGCTTACCTGTAACAGGTGTTCTAGGACAGAAGGATGTTAGTCCTCACAGATGGGTGACAGAAAAAATACGAGTGAAAAATAAAACGGAAGGAGAACCCAACTTTGTGGGATGGTGGGTGGGATTCCTGAGGACTAACATCCTGTTGTCCTAGGAGAACACCTGTTACAGGTAAGCAACTGCGCTTTCTCCTAGGACAAGCAGGATGGTGGTCCTCACAAGTGGGTGAATATAAAGCTCCAGGCGGACCCCGGTAGCAGGTGAGACCAACCGTTACCGAACAAAGTGCCAACGGGCACAACAGCAGCAGTACTGTTGGCCAGCAGAGGATAGCCTGGATCCGACCAGTGGTTCTAGGCAGGGAGAGTTGGGTTTAAGTCTTTAAGAGATTGAGTAGGACAGACTGGCCGAAGGCACTGTCCTGTCAACCATCTCAGTCCAAGCAGTAGTGGGCCGCAAACATATGCGTGACAAATTTCAGCGACAGGAACCGCTTGCAGATGAGCCACTGACGCCACCATGGCACGCACAGAGTGAGCTTTTATTCGGCCTGCCAGCACATAGCAAAAGGAGATGAATCCACCAGCTAATTGGATAGAGTCTGTTTACCACCGCCACTCCCAATCTATTGGTATCGAAGGACACAAAGAGCTGAGTGGACTACCTGTGACCACCTGAGTGATCTTCTTACAGTCCACAGTATGAAGAGCCCCTTCCCCTGGATGGGAATGAGGTCTGGGAAAGAAGGTGGGTAAAACAACGGACTGATTGATGTGGAAATCAGACATGACCTTAGGTAGAAACTTGGGGTGCATACGCAAGACCATACGATCATGAAAAAGCCTTGTGTATAGAAAGTACATTACCAAGGCCTGAAGCTCACTGACTCTACGAGCCAAAGTAATCGCCACTAGGAATATAAAAAAAAATAATTTCCAGGTGAGGAACTTCGGGTTGCAGGAGCGCAAAGGCTCGAAGGGAGGACTCATGAACTGCGCCAGGACAATGTTGAGGTCCCAGGACACAATAGGAGGTCAAAGAGGGGGCTTCTATTGAAGCAAACGGCGCTGAGATGAACCCTGACTGAGCTGGTCTGGAGCCCAGACTCGGAAAGGTGCCACAAGTAGTCCAAAACTTGGGAAAGGGGCATGTGAATGGATGTAAGTCATGCCCGTGCACCAGGTGGAGAACCTTCTCCATTTCAACCTATAAGATGTACTGGTGGAAGGCTTTCTAGAAGCCACCAGCACCTGGGAGACACTGTCCAAGAGGGCCAGGGGATGAAGAACTAGGCGCTCAACATCCATGCTGTTAGGGCCAGCGCCCGGAGGTCTGGATGGCACAGGGTGCCCTGGTTCAGAGTTATCAGACCAGGCGAAGTCCCCAGCCGAATGGGATCCCTGACAGACAGATCCCAAAGGAGAGGGAACCAGATCTGTCAGGGACAATAAGATGCCACGAATATGATGGTCCCTCTGTCCTGTTGAAGCTTCAGTAGGGTGTTTAAGAGGAGAAGACCCTTCCCCCAGTGAAGGGAGAAGGCAAAGGCCAGATGGTTGCTCCCCCGGCAACAGGGAGCAGAAATTGCTCTCCTTGTAGTTGTACGGGGAGGCAAAGAGGTTCATATCTGGGGTTCCCCACCAATCAAAATTTCCGGCCACTACCTTCGGATTTAGGGACCACTCGTGCTGGAAATGGTGAGAAATCCCTACCCCCCAGAAACCAGGCTCCTGCCATCCTCATGTCCCTGTCTGAGGACAGCCTCCCTATCCAGGCTGACAACATGAAAATGTTAATTCTGCAAAGGATCTCTCACTATCCTGCTGTGTTTTTATTATCCCTGTCTGTGTCTGATCTTTCCCACCTTATTAACAGACAGGTAGAAAGGACAGGCCCCAGCTTGCCACAAGAATCTGCTTCCCAGGCCTGGCTCCTGACCAGGTCTATCTACGCTGGAGAGCCATCACCCAAGGATGAGCAGGCCCACCGCACGCCCAGGAAGCCAGAGCCCAGACCAAGATCCTTCCCAGGCCTACGCCAAACTCTCCACAGACCTCCCAGGCTGCACAAATCCCTTCTTTACTTTAGGCTTTTTAAAATGAAAAAAAAAAAAAATGCATGAACAAGGTGCGTCACCTTTAGTATTCAAAAATAAATACATAAGAGAGAAAGAAAAAAGCCAACTCTGGTGAATGGGAAGTTAAATGTGCTCCTTACAGCTGAGCTTTGCATCTCCCCAGCCCAAATAAAAAATAAGAGGAACAAAGAGCCAGCGAGCATCTTTCAAACGATCAGATCCAGTCATGCAATGGTTCTCCTATGCTGAAGCCACAGAAGAGCCAGGAAAGAAATGTTAAGACAAAAGCAAAGTAATAAGGCGATAGCCCTTCACCAGACTAACCTGATACGTTTCAGGTTTTCAGAAGAGCTAGGACAGGCCCTGGCACCGTCACCCAGCTTGCTACCCCCTAAAGCCACGGCTGCTTCTAGTGGATGAAGCATTGCGCTTTCCACAGAACCTGTAATCGCCTAAACCCCCAGCGGTTTGACTTTCCTAAGCTGTCCAGCTGATGCACAGGCTTGGGACCTATAAAGGCCAGGCTTAAATCTCAGATTTCACTTTCATAAGCTGCCCAGCTGACACACAAGCTTGTGTTTCATATCTATGAATCACACAGATTAGCTTACATCATGCCGTCTACTGCAGCCTTATCGTTCAAAATAAGCAATGCAAACACAAGTGAGAGATTACAGTGATCCAAGGCATAATAAGGGGTCAACAATATTACTACTGAGCCACCAGATATGCAGACAATTGAGTTTAAATATTTAAAAATAGAAGCCAATTGTGCTCAGATTACAGTTCTACAATGGCTAAAGAAAGTCTACAACCCCTTTCACAACATTCACCTTTTACTGCCTTATATCCTGGAAGTACATCGCATTACACATTTGTTCTATGTAGCTGGACATTGTACGCCGCATATGAAAAATATATACTACAATTCCTTAGAAAATGAAGTACAAATAAAAACCTGGATTAGTTTGGTTGAATAAGCATCCACCCCTTGTTAAAGATCTTGTGTAACCAATAGTCTTCAAAAGCATGCACCAAGTGAATCAGCCCCTCCTGCGTTGAATTGTACGGATTCCATGAGGACAGGATAGAACCAACAGGAAATGCTGAATTTATTTCAAAGGAAAGACTCAACCATGAATACTAAGGAGCTGTCAAAAGAGTCATGGGACAAAGTTGTGGAATGGAAGATGGATATAAAAGAATTGCATAGCTTCTTAATATCTGTCTGAATATGGTGAAGACAATTACCAAGTGGAAGGTATACAGCAGCACTCAAGAGATTAGGCCATCCCTCCAAACTGCATAACCAAGCAAAGAATGACTGACCAAACAACCTCGATAGAGCTACAGGACCTCCATAACCCAGGACTCAAACTTTGCACTCCATGATCTGGCCTGTGCCACAGCTGCTATCTCATTTCCTGTTTCCCTTCTGCAGTAGAGGGCGTTACCAGTGCTTGCTGGTAGCAGCTCCTGCTTCCCCTCTGCAACAGACACTGCATGGGGAGGGGTCTGTGGGCCTGTGAGCCCCGTGCAGTTCAGATTACAGAGGGTGGAAGCAGCAGCACACGATAAGCCTGCTCCCAGGACTGGAGGTGGCGTGGGAAAAGGGACAGATTAATGTGCCAAGAGAAGAGAAGGTGATGATGCCAGGGGTTGAGGGGAGAAGGGTGGAGGAAGAGGGAAGATGAGGATTCAAGGAGGTGGGGAGGAAATGTGATGCCAGGTGGTGGGGGAGACTAAGATTGATGTCAGTGTGGTGAAGGAGTGGAGAGAGAAGGAAGGTGATGCCAGAGGCTGAGGGAGAGGTAGAATGAAAGAAGGTGGCGGTGATGAGTCCTGGATGAGGAGGTGATGATGATGCCAGGGAGAGGGAAGCAGATGATGCCAGGGGGAAAGAGGGAAGAGAAAGTGATGGTATGGAAGTGGATTGTGTGCCACAAGGAAGAAGAAGTGACCCCTGTGCCAAGTGTACCCTGAAACAAAAAAGGTTGGGAACCACTGTTGTAGGGTGATGAGAAGGAAGCCATTACTGAAAAACAAAAGCCCACCCCTCAATGTATAGAAAGGAACACGGAGGGTAACGTTCCCAAATGGCAAAACGTTTTACAGTCTGATACGAAAATGAGTTTCGTCCTCAATACGAAGCGTTACATTTAGCACTAACCCAACAAACAAATATTTGTTCACTGTTTTTTTAAAGTTTCTGCTCTAATTTGGTTTGAACCCAGTTCCTTTTAAGCCTGTTACGCTGCATTCACGATCACTGTAAACCGATGCGATGTTCCCAACGAACGTTGGTCTACAAAAAACGTTAAAATAACAAACCCAGAGAAGCAGCGTCCCTACTCTGAAGCAAGGTAAGAGGAGTATCATCATCATCATGCTGCGAGGACGGGCTTTGCACTGCTTCTCTTCAACATCTTCATAAGTGATTATGGAAGGACTTATCAGGAAAGATTTGTCTTTTTTGCAGATACCAAAATCTGCAAAGGTTTCTCACTATCAATACTAGAAATAATGTCATCAGCGTGAGCAATAAGGACCGAACGATATAAAGTGTAATGTCAGTAGAATTTGCATTTGATGTGTGTTGACCTAGAAAATGCATAAATATGAACTAGATTATGTGTTTGCTGCTATTTTGATCCAGAATATGGATGAATATGAACTAGAGTACATTTGCTATTGGGTTGACCTAGAGTACGAATGCTGATTTTCTAAGCCGTTGTGATCTTTTTTGGAATGACGATATATAAAACGCCTAAACAAATAAATCTAGTGAAGCATAAGGAATGGTCTAGAATCAGACAACTAACATTTAATGCTGTAAAACGCAGTCTCATGCATTTGAGTTTGCAAAAATCGAAGAAAGCGAAAGAGTACAGGAGGTGAAACTCTTCTAAGCACAAAGGAAGAGCAGGATCTGGGGACGATTGCATCCGATGATCTCAAAGTGGCCAAATAGGTGGATAAAGGGACAGTAAGAGCCAGAAAGCTGCTTGGCTGCATAGGGAGAGGAATGGTCAGCAGAACAGGGCGGTGATGCTGCCCCTGTATAGGTCCCTGGTGAGACCTCACTGGGAATACTGAGTACAATTCAGGAGATCGCACCTTCAAATGGATATAAACAGGATGGAGTCACTGCAGAGGGAGGCTGCTAACATGGTCTGTGGTCTTTATCATAAAGGATATAGGGACAGACTTAAAGATCTGAACTTGTACACAAGAGAGGAAAAGTGAGATAGGGAGATCTGATAAGAGACATTCAAACACCTCCAATGCACAGGAAGTAAGTCTCTTTCAAACAGAAAGGAGGCTCTAGAATGAGGGGTCAATCTAAGAAAATATTTATTTACAGAGAGAGGGTGGTGGATGCATGGAACAGACTCCCAGTGGAGGTGGAGGAGATGAGGACAGGATCTGAATTCAGGAGAGCCTGGGACAGGCATAGGGGGTCTCTGAGGGAGGGGTGTGTGGATGGCTGTACGGTCTTTGTCTGTTCTCATGTTTCTATGTTACAGAGAGGGTGGTGGATGCATGGAACAGACTCCCAGTGGAGGTGGAGGAGATGACAGGATCTGAATTCAGGAGAGCCTGGGACAGGCACAGGGGGTCTCTGAGGGAGGGGTGTGTGGATGGCTGTACAGTCTTTGTCTGTTCTCATGTTTCTATGTTACAGAGAGGGTGGTGGATGCATGGAACAGACTCCCAGTGGAGGTGGAGGAGATGAGGACAGGATCTGAATTTAGGAGAGCCTGGGACATGCACAGGGGGTCTCTGAGGGAGGGGTGTGTGGATGGCTGTACGGTCTTTGTCTGTTCCCATGTTTCTATGTTACAGAGAGGGTGGTGGATGCATGGAACAGACTCCCAGTGGAGGTGGAGGAGATGAGGACAGGATCTGAATTCAGGAGAGTCTGGGACAGGCACAGGGGGTCTCTGAGGGAGGATTGTGGCACTGTTTCTCACTGACTTGTCAGAACAGAGGGGACAATGAACGAAAAAAAGTGCAGAAGAGTCCTGGAGGAAAACTTGTGAAGCTTTTCATCATAAGAATAACCTGAAGCAGACGGTCAGAGTTACACTGGACAAAAAGGTAAATGGCCTGGAGTGGCCCAGTTAGAGCCCCGACCTTAGTCCAATTGAAAGTCTGTGGCATGACTGTGGCCGTCCGGTAAGGCAGCCAAACCCCAAACTTGGCTCCCCTTCAGAATTCACTTCCTACATTCCCTGCCCGCTCCCAAGCTGACTTCACTTATTTCTAATTCATGCTCAGCTCCCTCCTGTCTGCTATTTCATTTGCAAGCACGATTATTACCTCCATCTGACAAACACTTCCCTGCAGCCCCCCCTGCCCTGTGTTTGCACCCAGACCATGCTCGTCCCCGGGCGTTTGTACATGGAAGCTATCAACCTCCTGGGATCCTGCCAGGAACCGGTGACCTGCACTGACCACTGTTGGAAGCAGGATGCTGGGCTTGATGGACCTTCGGTCTGACCCAGTGTGGCAGCTTCTTATGTTCTTAAGTAAAGACGGAGAAGACAAATCCTGAATTCTCCTGCAGACCACCGCCTCTGCCCCTGCACATCTGCTCACTGCCTCCAGACTCACTACTTCTTCCTCTGACCCCATTCGGTTCTAACTCCCCTGCAGTCAATCTTTAAATCAATCGCTTGTGCCGTTCAGGACCTGCTCCAGTCTGGGTTTTCTCCCCCGCATGACTCCATGACCTGTTCATGGCCAAGCTCAAGCGCCTTTGCCTGATCCTCATCCCGACATGCTCCGGCTTCTCTTACCTCCCCCACTGTGCTGCTCTCATATCTGCTATTGCACTGGCTCAAGGCTCTGTCCTCGGCCCTCTTCTCAGTCTATGCTCTCTCAAACCCACTTTAAACTCTCACCATTTTGAAACGGCTCCTGAATTCTAAGTGCGTCTCAACAGTAAATCAAGCAGAGTCGCTGAGAAGTGTCTCGTGTGTCTTTGCTTTGTAAGTTCCATGGAGCAGGTACCGTCCTTCCTGTCTCTGTGTACAGTGCTGGGTATGTCTAGGACTTCTTTATAAATACGCAGCAGTGAGATTACTCTCCAGGGAAGCTGATGTGCAAAGTCTGTGGCCACCTAGCTGTAATCACTGCCAAAAGGTGCTTTCACCATGTGTTTGCTCGGGGGAAGGGAGACTAACGCAACTGGGGATTTCAGTTTTGATTTTTGGAGCTCTATATGCTTTGTCCTCCAAGAAAAGCATTTTAGGCCCTGAAAAGGTGTGTTGATGGGTGAGAAAACAAATCCCCATTTACATGCAAGCAATTGCGACACACTGACAACACAAGAGTGTGAAAAATGATCAAGGGGGTGCAGACTTTCTATAGCCACTGAAGCTCACAGCTGAAAGGTCTTCCCAGGTCCGGAGCTTTAGGAATTGTGTTCACAGATCCGTTTGGTTCAAAGTGCAGAATAACTTAGTTAATAAGAGTGACTGCATTGCTCGTTCCTGCTCATGCACAGCAAGCATATTCTTTGCCTGCCGGCTACAAATATCATCCCTTAACTCAAGGATTTCTTTTAAGCGGGTTCTACACATCAGATCCTTGGAAGATTGATTCAACGGTAACCGAAGGATTTTTCTTTCATTACCCAGCTGCGTTAGTAAACTGAGCAACCTGGCAACTTAGATCCTAACACTTAATTCTTCAGTATCACAGGAGAGAAAGAAGGCGGCTTGGCCCAGAGGCTGCAATGAGCTTTCAAAGGAAGGCCACAGATTCTCCAAACGCTGACCGTTGCTATATGTATATTATGGACATCTTTTTCAGCCGTCTCTGTGGTCACTGTCATCACCCATGACCACTGCAGCCTTGTCCCAACATAGACAAATGAGTCGGACAGAAATGATGGACAAACTCCAGCCTCCCTCACTCTGAAAACCAGTAAATCTCATGTAGGGTGCTGTGACTCCTGCACACTCCCCATGGAAACCAGGGCCATGCACACTCCTGCCCTCTTATCCTGATTTTGTTCTCACAGATCAGTTCCACATCCGTAGAGGAGGAGGTGTAAGAAACACAGTCACGTGCGCCAGCAGCTGCTAGCAGACATTGCTCCCCCGGATAACAGGCAAAGCAGCCTCCATCCTCACTTTCTGAGCTCCTTCTAGCACATTAAGGGTAAAAGGAACATCAAGCCTGACACTTAAAATCAAGTGAGAGAGACAGACGACTGAAATTGAGACCTCAATGGAACATCCTCATTGGGAATAGAGAATCTGAAACCAGGAGAGGACGCGGCGCCCATCGGTGACGCTGCTGGCGAGAATAGCAACAAACGTCAAACGAAGAAAGGCTTCATTAAATGCTGCACAGGGCCGACATCCTCCATGAATAAATATTACTCCCACAGCGGTACAACACGATGGTTCCTCAGTGAAGGTTATCAGGTGCTGGGATCGAGAGTCAGCAGATTCCTGCACTACAAAGTGACCTGAACTTAAACCAGGGCTTCCCAAACTCCAGGTCACATCAGGGCTTCCCAAACTCCGGGTCACATCAGGGCTTCCCAAACTCCGGGTCACAAACGCCACAACAACAAGAGTGGGGGGGGGGCAGTGTTCCCAGGCACGGCCCTCGATTCATTTTTAAGGCTGAGTCTGCACAGGCCAGGGGAGACCTTCCACTGACCCTGCCTGAGAGAAAACCCTTGCTTCTGCCCTCTCTTCCCGTCAGCTGCCCTGGGGTCCAAAGGAAAATGCCACCCCCCCATGGCAAGTAGAAATAACGCCAGCAGGCGAACTCTTGCACACGTTCCCCATCACACAAGCAGCAGTTCTGGGACAGCACTTTTAGAAGATCAAAAACCAAAGCCTCACCCAGATAGCCAGAGGTCCCCTGCCGCCCCCAGGACATTACAGGGATATAAGAGGCAGAGACCGTCCCCCCTCCCCCAGGACATTACAGGGATATAAGAGAGGCAGAGACCGTCCCCCCTCCCCCAGGACATTACAGGGATATAAGAGAGGCAGAGACCGTCCCCCCTCCCCCAGGACATTACAGGGATATAAGAGAGGCAGAGACCGTCCCCCCTCCCCAGGACATTACAGGGATATAAGAGAGGCAGAGACCGTCCCCCCTCCCCCAGGACATTACAGGGATATAAGAGAGGCAGAGACCGTCCCCCCCCTCCCCCAGGACATTACAGGGATATAAGAGGCAGAGACGTCCCCCCTCCCCCAGGACATTACAGGGATATAAGAGGCAGAGACCGTCCCCCCCCTCCCCCAGGACATTACAGGGATATAAGAGAGGCAGAGACCGTCCCCCCTCCCCCAGGACATTACAGGGATATAAGAGAGGCAGAGACCGTCCCCCCTCCCCCAGGACATTACAGGGATATAAGAGAGGCAAGAGACCGTCCCCCCCTCCCCCAGGACATTACAGGGATATAAGAGAGGCAGAGACCGTCCCCCCTCCCCCAGGACATTACAGGGATATAAGAGGCAGAGACCATGAGCCGTCACACACGCCTGCAATATCACAAGACAGGAAGGGCCAAGAAATCAGCTTCTACATAAGTTTATGAAAAATTAGGTTCCAGCCCAAAGTTAACAGCAGTGCGGCTACCAAAGAACTGACCGGTGATGCTATTGTAGGTATTAGCTTCCTGTTAAAAGGTTAATGCTTAAATAAAACAGGAGGAAAGAAAAGAATTTAGTTTGTGGTAATGCGAGCAGTCCTGCATTTAGACTGATTAAGCAAATCCCAGTGCTTTCACCCCTGGAAGCAGAACCACAATGATATAATGCAATATAATTACAAATGACCAAGTCAAGCTAATGCAGCGTGGAGCACCTGCCCAGGACTGCAGGTCCCACTGCTGCTCCTTAGGACCTGGAGCACGTCTGAGTACCTGCATGGACCCTGCTTTGAAGCGTCTGAAAGGCAGAATACAAGTCATATAAAACAGACTGTGGCAGATTAATGGATCCCAGAAGCAGCTCATCCTATGAACATGAGACGGTTACGTCACAAGGCCCCACACACACTCACAAAAATTCCCTTTAAGCCTCCCATTAAACATCAGCAAGACATCCTTTGAAGTACAATTCCAAAACCCAAACTGCCTGTAACTCCCTTCCCCTCTCCAGACGCATATGGACCAACACCTGCAGGCCGCTCCTGGCAGGCGTGACGTTACCTCTGACAGAGGCTCCCCTTTCTGGCACGTAACCGGGGTACGGACGCCATTGTGCCGCCGTCAGAAGCCACGCCTGGAAAGCGAGCTCAGGTGAAGTGGCTACAGAAACAGAGCACAGCAGTAATAAAAAGGAGCAGATCTTTTATTTGCAATAAATATAAAAGAACAACGGACAGGCACGAGTGAGTATGGGGAGGGTCAGCCTGCATAAATCCGATTTCATTACTAAAGCAAACAATATTTGCAAGAAAGGAGAATTCCCCTTGCTAGGATTAAAACGATGAAACGTCGGCCTGCATAAATCCGATTTCATTCCGATCTAGCGGGAGGTTAACATTTCCAAAAAATGAAGCTTTTTAGTGCTCTGTTCAGTCCAACATTTCCCTCCGACATGCAGGTTACTCTCTACCTTTCAAGGAAGGGCAGACGGCAGAAATCCTTTCCCCAGCAAGATGGAAGCACCGAGATCCTTCTGCCAAGCTCACAGTCACACAAGCCAAGAGTGCAAAGACGGTGGAAATCATTCTGCCCAGCGCTTACAAAGAAGCGAGCCGGAAACCGATCCAATATTGCAAGTCGCGACCAAAAGTAGAGGAACGGTAAAGCAGCAAGGATTCTTTATCACCACAAATCGTCATAAAGAGCCCGACTCGGGCCGAGTTTCGCTCATTCAGGGGCTAGGATGGTATTGCAGGTAAAATAGGTGGATTCCTTATGGAAATTTTGTAAAATAACTTCATCGTATACCAAGCTACAACTGTGCCCTGTTCATCTCTGGAAATTGTCACAGAAAATCCTAAAAAACGTGCTCATTCCATGCAAATACAATTGACCTTATAATACCAGTGCTAGCCCCTTAGGACTGCCAATTCTTAACTCCGCTCACATCCCATGTTGGGTGCGAGAGTAAAGTGCACCGTGTCAGAGGCCCCAGGCCGACACTTCACCTCACAGTTTTGTTTCTTTTGGATTAACTTAAAGCTGGCATACATTACTATTTTTCCATGTTTTCATATCTGCAAACGGGCACATTTTCTCTTCTAGAGACTCTGCTCAATGCCACTTACGAAGACAGGGAAGAGAGCGGTGATAGCAGTGATAGCCCGGGTCACTCTCTCTGCAGCGCAGACCCCAGCCACTACCACTCGCAGTTTCTTACCCCGTGTCTGCATGTTTTCCTCCAGCCTGGCTCGCTCGTTAGCAGCCTTCTCCCAAAATCAGAGGCCACCTCCTCTACACACGCTCCTCCCCCCAAGATGAAAGTGACCGAGTCCCGTGGTCTGCGGTCCTGCACGTCCTGGGTCTGTCTGAGCAGAGATGTGAGGGGTCCTTAAACACTCTGGGTTGTAACCGATCATCTCCCGTGCTGTGCGGACACTGGGAAGAAGTGGTCAGGTGTTCGCGGCCTTTACCCTCCCCTTCTAGTGGAAATAATCAGCAAAAGAATTTGAGAGATTGTTCTCTTCAGAGTCTCCTCCTTTTACATTGATACTATTACCCTTTTTCTTCTTTGTGCCACATGTTTAAAGAAAAACCGATTGGCCTATAAACTCCTGCGGCACAGCATTTTCTTAATTGCCCATTCTCTACAGCAGCCTAAGCCCTCCCATCCAGCCAGGGGCCACACAGCTCAGCTTCGCCGGTTCTGACCCCGGCTCCGTAAGTCCAGCACAAGAGGTCAGCACTGCTTCCCTTCCCCGGCCTGAGCCGGCCATCAAATCCACCTGTCCCTACCTGGCAGTGAGGACAGAGGCAGCCAGAGAGATTTAGAAATGTCCAACGTGGAGGTGAAATCGCAGCCTGCGCTCATCACGGCCTCTCTACAACATGCAGGAGGTCTGCAAAGGGAAACCTCTCCAGAACAGCCAGCAGGTGGGAAGAAAATACATCCTGGAGCGTGTGGGAAGGGGTCAGACTCCGCACGTGTAAGTGTCGGAGATTTACACTTATTACAAGTCACCAATACATAAAGAGATGCAAACCCTGCGAACGGGGGCTGAACCCACAGCCCAGGCCTCAGCAGAGCTCCCCCCTGCCCAGGGCATCAGAGGAAGTCTCCTGGATGTACCCACCCCCCCTCAAACTGGCTCTGGGGAAGGAGGTGCCAGAGTGCTGATAGTGCAGGTTGAGTTTCATGTCAGACCCGTGGGCCCTGTAACCTGCTCATCCTTTACTACAGCCGCAGCGAGATCCACATTCCTGGCGACATCGCTGCCTCTGCGCTGGGTATTCAGCAGCAGGGCCCACGGACAGACAGACAGAGGGAGAACCAGTTCCTCCGCATGCAGACGGCTGCTGAAACTCCCCGGCGATGTCGTCACAACTCTCCCACATTCCAGGGAGTCGCCACTTTCACAGCACCTCACGCCCTCTACGCCACAGCACATCTCTTTGCTTTTTACAAAGGTGCTAGGAAGGCTAAATAATAATAATAATAATAATATGAATGTACACAACGAGAGGGAAGAGCAGACTGCGGCACTGCAGGCCACGCTCGGCCACGGCAGGTGAAGCACGGCAATGGCAACCAAAGAAATTGCTGGCATTGGATGTCGTCAGAGGAGCCCGGCAGCGAGAGTTCATCGACCTCCCAATAAACGCTAAAGTCACGCCAAGCTCTGCCCTCTATCCCCTGCGTTTCAGTTCCAGTCCCAGCTCTGCCCCAAATAAAGCTAAGACAACAGTTAAGCACCAAAATGGTTTTTGCCTTAGCAAGCTCCCCGGGGCGGATCTGGATGAGATGCGCTGTAAAACATGGAAACCTTCTCCGGTTACTGAAAGATACTCTCGCCCCCCAGAATCGCTACATTAAAAAAAAGAGGGACCCTCTATTTTTCTTTCCAAAGATTTCATGATTCACTCTAAGCAGCAAACAGGAAGAGGATATGAAGTGGAGAAAGAAATCCCAAAACGAAAAAGCAAGCACCACTGTGTAAGCCACTAAGGGCTTCCCTTCCCGATCCGTACCAAGCACTTCCATGCAGAAAAACTCCACTCAGAGCAATAAGTTTCTGGTTTGCCAAATCTGTCAGAAAAGCAGATGTTCAAGACAAATGGTCTGCAAGATTTCCCCAGGCAAAAATATCTGGGTGGACTGAGCCTCTAAACCTTGCATCCAGTTTCCTTGTGTGTGCACGTAAGCCACGAACTGCCCACAAAGCCTTCCACGTGGCTGAATTTGTGTTTGGATTGGGAGACGTAAGAAGTCCTGGAGGCAATAGGATCCGGACAGCTCTCATGCATCCCGCCCTTTCCAGCGCTACTCAACATCTACAACACCGCTTTATACAAATCAACTCCAACATCCCTTCCAGCAGTAAAGCAGTAAGACGCGGGCTCTGCTTCCTCAGCTGCCTGGTAGTGCTGCTGAAGTAACGCTCTCAGCCTTTACAGGAGGGCGAGGTCCGTGTTCTCCATCAGCCGGCACTGCTCTCCTTGTGCACCGGAAAATGCAAGGTGGACTCAGAGACTGGACGAGCTCTCGTCTGCTCGAACCCTTAATCACCGTGGGTGGGGGGTCAGCTACCGACTGCTCCTCTATCAATCATTCAAACTCAGACTCCGCACCGTAAGGGCCCATCTAGTGTGTAGTCCCAGAGACCCCAGGTGATCTCTGGTTTTCCCCCTCCCTCCCTCACTCTGTGCTCGCCTCGGCTTTCTTGAATTCTGCCTCCACCCCCAGCACTGGGAGACCACTCCATGCATTCACCCCCCCCCCCCCTCTTTCCATTTCTCTCCAGCAGCTTTCAATCTAAGCTCCTCTCTTCTTCCCACCTTGTACCTGAGGGTTTTCTCACTATCAGTTTACTGCAGGCTTAGTAACACGAAATGTGATTAAATAAAACAAGGGCTTTTGTATTTAAAATCTGCATTGCGTTAATCAAGAAGAGACTTGCAGAACTAAAGTGTTAAATCATATGCACATAACACCTATTTGTTGATTTGCTATAAGAAGACAAAAGCCTCAAAAAGAACTCCCTGCCTTCTTAAAAAATACATTTGGTTTCCTCCCATCAATATGCACTTCCATAAGAGACTGGAGGAGGAGCGGGCAGGGCGTGCGCTCAGCACACGATTCCATATTCTCTCCCATTAATATGCACTTCCATAAGAGACTGGAGGAGCAGCGGGCAGGGCGAGCGCTCAGCACAGGATTCCATATTCTCTCCCATCAGTATGCACTTCCATAAGAGACTGGAGGAGGAGCAGGCAGGGCGTGCGCTCAGCACACGATTCCATATTCTCTCCCATCAGTATGCACTTCCATAAGAGACTGGAGGAGGAGCAGGCAGGGCGTGCGCTCAGCACAGGATTCCATGTTCTCTCCCATCAGTATGCACTTCCATAAGAGACTGGAGGAGCAACGGGCAGGGCAAGCACTCAGCACAGGATTCCATGTTCTCTCCCATAAGAAACTGGAGGAGGAGCGGGCAGGGCGAGCGCTCAGCACACGATTCCATATTCTCTCCCATCAGTATGCACTTCCATAAGAGACTGGAGGAGCAGCGGGCAGGGCGAGCGCTCAGCACAGGATTCCATATTCTCTCCCATCAGTATGCACTTCCATAAGAGACTGGAGGAGGAGCGGGCAGGGCGTGCGCTCAGCACACGATTCCATATTCTCTCCCATCAGTATGCACTTTCATAAGAGACTGGAGGAGGAGCGGGCAGGGCGAGCGCTCAGCACACGATTCCATATTCTCTCCCATCAGTATGCACTTCCATAAGAGACTGGAGGAGGAGCGGGCAGGGCGTGCGCTCAGCACACGATTCCATATTCTCTCCCATCAGTATGCACTTCCATAAGAGACTGGAGGAGGAGCAGGCAGGGCGTGCGCTCAGCACAGGATTCCATATTCTCTCCCATCAGTATGCACTTCCATAAGAGACTGGAGGAGCAGCGGGCAGGGCGAGCGCTCAGCACAGGATTCCATGTTCTCTCCCATCAATATGCACTTCCATAAGAGACTGGAGGAGGAGCAGGCAGGGCGTGCGCTCAGCACAGGATTCCATATTCTCTCCCATCAGTATGCACTTCCATAAGAGACTGGAGGAGGAGCGGGCAGGGCGAGCGCTCAGCACACGATTCCATATTCTCTCCCATCAGTATGCACTTCCATAAGAGACTGGAGGAGCAGCGGGCAGGGCGAGCGCTCAGCACAGGATTCCATGTTCTCTCCCATCAATATGCACTTCCATAAGAGACTGGAGGAGGAGCGGGCAGGGCGTGCGCTCAGCACACGATTCCATATTCTCTCCCATCAGTATGCACTTCCATAAGAGACTGGAGGAGGAGCGGGCAGGGCGTGCGCTCAGCACAGGATTCCATATTCTCTCCCATCAGTATGCACTTCCATAAGAGACTGGAGGAGGAGCGGGCAGGGCGTGCGCTCAGCACACGATTCCATATTCTCTCCCATCAGTATGCACTTCCATAAGAGACTGGAGGAGGAGCGGGCAGGGCGTGCGCTCAGCACACGATTCCATATTCTCTCCCATCAGTATGCACTTCCATAAGAGACTGGAGGAGGAGCGGGCAGGGCGAGCGCTCAGCACACGATTCCATATTCTCTCCCATCAGTATGCACTTCCATAAGAGACTGGAGGAGGAGCGGGCAGGGCGAGCGCTCAGCACAGGATTCCATATTCTCTCCCATCAGTATGCACTTCCATAAGAGACTGGAGGAGCAGCGGGCAGGGCGTGCGCTCAGCACAGGATTCCATATTCTCTCCCATCAGTATGCACTTCCATAAGAGACTGGAGGAGGAGCGGGCAGGGCGAGCGCTCAGCACAGGATTCCATATTCTCTCCCATCAGTATGCACTTCCATAAGAGACTGGAGGAGGAGCGGGCAGGGCGTGCGCTCAGCACAGGATTCCATATTCTCTCCCATCAGTATGCACTTCCATAAGAGACTGGAGGAGCAGCGGGCAGGGCGTGCGCTCAGCACAGGATTCCATATTCTCTCCCATCAGTATGCACTTCCATAAGAGACTGGAGGAGGAGCGGGCAGGGCGAGCGCTCAGCACAGGATTCCATATTCTCTCCCATCAGTATGCACTTCCATAAGAGACTGGAGGAGCAGCGGGCAGGGCGAGCGCTCAGCACAGGATTCCATATTCTCTCCCATCAGTATGCACTTCCATAAGAGACTGGAGGAGGAGCGGGCAGGGCGTGCGCTCAGCACAGGATTCCATATTCTCTCCCATCAGTATGCACTTCCATAAGAGACTGGAGGAGGAGCGGGCAGGGCGTGCGCTCAGCACAGGATTCCATATTCTCTCCCATCAGTATGCACTTCCATAAGAGACTGGAGGAGGAGCGGGCAGGGCGAGCGCTCAGCACAGGATTCCATGTTCTCTCCCATCAGTATGCACTTCCATAAGAGACTGGAGGAGCAGCGGGCAGGGCGTGCGCTCAGCACAGGATTCCATATTCTCTCCCATCAGTATGCACTTCCATAAGAGACTGGAGGAGGAGCAGGCAGGGCGTGCGCTCAGCACACGATTCCATATTCTCTCCCATCAGTATGCATTTCCATAAGAGACTGGAGGAGGAGCGGGCAGGGCGTGCGCTCAGCACAGGATTCCATATTCTCTCCCATCAGTATGCACTTCCATAAGAGACTGGAGGAGGAGCGGGCAGGGCGAGCGCTCAGCACACGATTCCATATTCTCTCCCATCAGTATGCACTTCCATAAGAGACTGGAGGAGGAGCGGGCAGGGCGTGCGCTCAGCACACGATTCTATATTCTCTCCCATCAGTATGCACTTCCATAAGAGACTGGAGGAGGAGCAGGCAGGGCGTGCGCTCAGCACACGATTCCATATTCTCTCCCATCAGTATGCACTTCCATAAGAGACTGGAGGAGGAGCGGGCAGGGCGAGCGCTCAGCACAGGATTCCATATTCTCTCCCATCAGTATGCACTTCCATAAGAGACTGGAAGAGGAGTGGGCACGGTGTGCGCTCAGCATACGATTCCATCTCAAAGAGGAGGCAGGGTGTCAGCTGGCTTCTGCAAACCTCACAGACAGACAGGAGTCACACACTCCCAATTACTGTCATGGTGTGCTACGAAATAAGAAGTCTGTTCCAGCCAAGGTAAGATCAGTAAACACTAAACAAGGCTGAACACGATTCACAGACCAGCTGCTTCCTAGAAGGTCCCGAGGAACAGAACATTTTCTGCCATCCTGTGTACCATTTTTGTCGCTTTGAAGCTATGTATTTTTATGATGGCACTGACCTGACCAATTAATCTTTCAGGATGTCTGATGCATTGTTCTAAGAGACTGAGTTTGTATTTAAAAAATAAATAAATAAATAGAAGAAAGTTCCACACTGAGTAATATTCTGAATTCTGTACAGTGCAAGTCCTGTATGCAGAGGGTGAAAACCTCTAGATCTTGTAACCTGGGACCAATTAATGGTGCTATAGGACTGGCAATGCTGGATTTAATTTTCCCTTAAGCATTGCAAGGCAGGAGTAGATAGGAGCAGAGTGCACACTGGTAGTGACTGAAGGGCAAGACAGGAACATACCGTTACCAATGTGTTAGATTAGCATCGATGTGATAAAGTCAGAGAACAAGGTCAGTTCTGAGGCTTAAATCAGACTCCTTCCTGGATTCCATCACACAGTTTTAGCAAGGAAGTGAATTATGGTTTCCCATAAAAGGTTCAAAAATCTCCATCACAAATTTAAATCTTTCCTAAAAATGTGAAAGTCAGAACACATCCTAGACTATGCATACCTTGGACCAACATTAAGTGTATCTGAGAGTTTTATATTAAAAAACTTTTATAAAAAGATACTCTAAAGGTGTTCCAACACAACTAATTACAATTTAAGATTTTACACAATAATGACAATCAAATATAACATCAGTCCTTGCCCAGCCTCCCCACAAATCATGCACAAATATTACTGGTGCCAAGCTCTAGGCATCTTACAAAGATACAAACAAGAAATCATCACAGACATAACAAAAACTAATTAAGAACTAAAAGCATAACTGAAAAAATGGAAGCAGACTTATGCACCTGCGACTATAAACAGTCAGCAGCAACACCATAACAAAAATTCTCTCCGGAAGAAGCAAGACTTGAGCACAGATTTATGTTTCACACAATTCGTAAGGTGGAGTTCGGCCAGCAAGGAATTCCAAACTACTGGCGAAGTGAGCAGGAAGGCCTTCTCAGGAGTCTCAGCAAGGCGCACCACACAAATGAAAGGGACATCAAGATGACGTCTTTGATTAGAATTCAATGCTGCAGGCGGATTGCACAAATACAGCATTGCATTAGCCCATGGTAACCTGTGCACCAGGCTTGCCACTTTACCTTTATTTAAAATTTGTGTATCACCTGCAATACATACATAAACGTCATCACAATAAAATATTTTAACTGAAATGTCACCGTCAACCAATGAAGATTAGCTAGGACTGGTGAAATAGGATCCTAAGTGCCACTCCTGTGATCAGTCTAGTGGATGCATTTTGTAGCACCTATAATGCTTTTAAAGAATAATTAGGTATGCAGCAGGCAACTAAAGGCAAAATGAAAGCCTGTGCAACGGTCCTAAAATCGTTAGGCTCAAGAAATGGCTAAAGACCTCAAAATAAAAACAGACAATTATTTCTTTTATTTGAGGTTGAAAAGATAGTTTGGAGTCAACAAGTGCTCCCAAACTCTTTGCATAGGTAGCCACTTGCAAAGAGTGATTTGTGATGGGTGCTGATGATATCAACATTGAGCCGAGATAAGTGCCTCGGTCTTAGACATGTTCAGGGCTAACGTTGTGTGACATCCAAATATTAAGATTCTGACCAAGATGAAAATATGAATATACATTTCACACAGTTATAAAATACAAAAAGAAGTTCTAAGGACCCTGTATGCAATAAAGAAACCTCTTCCCCCGCCCCCTCCCCAATAAAGCTGCTATTAAAATTATGATAGCATCAGTCATCCAATCCTCTTATATGGGAGTGAGGTCTGGGGTCTATCATTAAGCCTAAACTCTACAGAATGGGACATAACCCCACTAGAAACCCTGTACCTCCTCCGATTCTGTAAACAGACACCAACAGTGCATGCAGAGCAGTACTAAGACTTACTACTCACCATAGAAAAAAAACTCATTTTCTAAATCTGGTGGTATTGTTAGTAACAGCAACACAAACCACCTCCATATCCAGGCACACAGTGACAACACAAAACCCGATCAAATAAACTCAGCACCTAACAAACTTGCCATATAAAAGCAGCACTAATTCACAGGACTTAAACAATCCTATCCATGAAGAGGCAACACTGCAAGTATTACACCAGGCAATAACACTCCAATACACCTATTAGGAGAACAGAACAAGCCAAGCTGTTAAATAGATCCCTACACAGGAGCTACATGCCAGTCACACATGCACTCTCACCAAATACAGAATAAAAAGACCATAAAGCATAAATAGAAACATGTAGAGAAAAAGTGGAAACTCCAAAAAGAGCCAGACACTGTATGCAATGCAACACTGGAGAACTAGAACCAAAAATGCTTCTCCTCCTGTAAATACAAAAAGGTATCAGGTTTATGTATTCAGTTTTATATTCTGCCACATCATAGATAGTTATGTTCAAAGTGAACAGCAATACAAATTACAATTTAGCAACACAAAACTAGTAAAATGTGGATCTTTTGGGCCTGTGAGATTTCTCATTTTGCACAGACTTGTTTTCCTAGCAACACCTTCCCTTTTCAATCCTGGGACTGACAAGCACATGGCAGCCTAACTCATTTAGTGCTCAGTGGTTGGTTTCCTGTTGACCTGCTGTTTGTATACCCCAAAATGAAGCTTGAAATGCAGCTTCCCCAGTTTCTATAAGGTGGTGTAATTTTACAACATTCAGTATCACTATTGGTCAGAGGTTGGTGCCTTATGCTTTCATTGGCTGTACAGAGTGGCCCAGCCCAGAATTTGCTAGAACTCGCCACTCCTGGCTGAGAGTATAGAGTAAGCTGATCTGCTCCAGCTCTACACATTCTTGTGGACCTCCACAAGCACAGGCTAAATAATGCTAACTAGACAAGTTTTACACTAACTACATGAATCCTTATTTTACCTGTTTGTGAATTAAATATTTTCCCCATTCACTGTTTTATTTGTAAATAAACTCTTTAGTTTGTTAGTTCTATTTTGTGACAGATTGATGATCCCAGCATTTTTGTATTTGGTCTGTAGGTGCATTTCTAGGATATCCTTAAAACCTGACTGGCTAGGTGTGCCCAGAGGATTGGGTTGAGAAGCACTGCCTTAAATGCCACTTAACAGTTTTTGGGCACACCCAATATCAGGAACAGCTTGACTGTTCTCCTACAATGTTGTTACCTTCAGGTACGGCAAGAGAATCCGGTGTACAACTTTTCTCCACGGATTCTCTTTTCTTCTGACAGTCATCACTGCTGAGGACTTGAATATTAATGCACATGGAATGCTGATACTACTTTTGGTGGGAGCGATGGAACTGGACCTTGAGAAATTCCTAGATTAGGATCTCTGCAGGGCCAAGCTGGCTATTATTGAGGTGTCAATCAAGCAAATTCCTTCAAGGAAATCTATTTCCCGAAATAGCCTTCCACAGAAGCCACCTTCCCAGGGCCCTTAGCATCCAAATGAGATCCCTCTCTATTCCCATCCCATCAAAAGAGGTGGGGGATTATTTTGTAGGCCTGATGGCCATCTGAGCCAAATCTGGCGCTTATAAGCCAGATGTCTAACGTACGGGTGTGGCATAATGCCCTGCA
Source organism: Rhinatrema bivittatum (assembly GCF_901001135.1). Lineage (NCBI taxonomy): Eukaryota > Metazoa > Chordata > Amphibia > Gymnophiona > Rhinatrematidae > Rhinatrema > Rhinatrema bivittatum. The sequence goes on along the minus strand of NC_042628.1, from coordinate 1,876,074 downwards.
TGTGAAGGGCTGCTGGAATCCCCACCACAAGATTTTAGGGGCTGTTGCTAGGTTGAAAGCCACCCTTGGGCAAGTAGCCCAATACACAGAGCCTGACTCAGACGGAAATATGGGAGTGAGCTTCCACTAGGTCCGAGGATGCTGGGTACTCTCCATCCAGAAGTGGGACACATGTAGATAACTTGAGCCCCCTCCTTTTTTTAAGCCACACACTGTATTGAGCAGGCGCCATGACTGTTCTCTGAATTCAAGAGCCTTACATGATATCCTCACCAGAACGCTAAGGCCGCTTCCATCCGGGCTAAACATAAGCTGACCAGGACCCACTGAAGCCAATACAGAGTGGCTCAGGCCCCATTATCTCTAGAATCATTGCCTTAAAAGGCCTGTTTCAAGGTTGCCTCCAATATTCTGTCCTGGCCTCAGCGCTGACCCCTCTTCTACCACAATGACCGTCTTCAGCATGATTGCCGGAGGTCAAGCACCAGGTCAGCAGATTCTGAGGAGGCTTTTACACTCCCCTCCTGTGGGCAAGATCCTTGGTGACTTCTTGGTACCCTGGAGGGAAGGATCTCCTTCTGCTGGGTTTGTTTTTTTTGCAAGCATAAGAGACATTTGCTAGAGCTGCTACCACCCTGGAAATGAGAGCGGCCAGCTCCTCTTTCTGGAATTATAGTAGAGCAGCCATCTAATACCAACTCTGGGGCGATTTTTTTTTTCCATATCATGCTGCTTCCCTAAAGGCCTGGGGCTTTCAGAATCCCCTTGAAGAGGGTTCTGGATTTTCCCTTGGTTGCTGCCCCTAGGGGGCGGATGTTAAACCTTAAGGAACCACACACACTATCTTCACATGTCCGCAGTTTCCAGGGACAAGGACTGCTGATATTGGTCTAGGCCACACCCCCTTTATACCTCAAGTGTCCTCTGTCTCCATCAACTATGGAGGAGGGAAATCCCATATGTAATGACTGCTCTAGCAGGATAAGGAAGTTGATGACCTTTAAGGCGGTGTACAATAAATGAAATGAAACTCAGACCCTTGAGTTGTGTGGGGACAGTGTGGTGCGTCTCTAGAAACCACCAGGAAATAGCTTGTGGGAAAAGTGAGAACCCAGCTGGGAGGTTGCCTGTGTAGGGATTATGTGCGCAGAAGCAGGTGGAGCCGAGCAGTGCTTTGCAGGGCCCTCCAAGCACCATGGGGTTAACCTTGAGAGGGCATTAGGGGTGGCATTATGTAACAGAAAACAAAAAATTCACAAACAAACACAAAATTGCTAAATCTAACACAAATTAGATAACATTCAAAAATAACCAACTAAAGCTGACTAAAAATCAAATGCCCTCTCCCCCACAATACTATAATATTTCATTTTAGACAACCAAGTCAAACAGCATCTTAAAAAATGCAAAATTTCAACATCTTCCTGAAAGCTAAAATAGGTGCCCTTAATTCCAAACTCCCCAGAATAGGATTCCAGCACCCGGATCTGCTTAAATGCTTTCTTCCTCCTGTTTTCCGAGTGGCTGTCACTCCACACAGACCTGAGAGCATCTGTAGGTCACATAAGAAACAATCACTTCTTTGCACAATGTAAGGCTCTGTACATAAAATGCTGAGGCCTTCAATAACACGCAGGGAGCCACTGGAATTTGGCCAACAAGGGTGATGCATGTTCTGTCTTTTTAAAAGCTCACTAATAATTCATACTGCATTATTTTCCAAAACCTGAATTAGGAAGGCCCAGAAACACAAAATTGTAGTAACATTCTTGAAATAACTAGAGCTTGAACTATTGCAAGCAAATCTCTCACATTTAAGGACGAGTTAGTTACAATGTGTGGGAGACACCATCTGAGGGCACTGACACAGAACTAATTTTCAGAGTGGGTTAAAAAAGGAATTAAAAAAACCCCCACACACTTTACTGAGCAGGCATGGGAGCCAATGCACACACACACACACACACACACACACACACACAGCTAGGTGAGCCCCCTCGGTCTGTTCCAGAGCTTATGCTTTAGCTAGGTAGTCGACTCTCCAGGGAGACGGACAGGAATTAAGTAAGGCTAAGTCATCTTGCTATTTATAGAGAACCCTGTTAACAGGTAAACAAACTTAGCTTCTTCCGTCAACAAGTAGGCATGAATCAGCCATAAGGCGTGGGGAGTCCCAATGAGAGTAGCATTGCGGAGCAAGTATTTAAAAAGACAACCCAGCCCCTTCAAGTGGAGGAGAATAGACTACTGGCTAAACAGGCTACACAGAACTGCTTATCCAAAGTTACTGTCTCCTTGAGACATGTCGTCCAGACAGTAGCGGGATATGAGAGAGTGTGAAAAAATGGGGATAGACAAAGATCTAAACATGTACACTCTAGAGGAAAGGTGAGATAGGGGAGCTATGAAAGACATTCAAATTTGAAGGATCCATCTGAAGAAAATAGGAAAAAGCATAAGCATTGTCAAGTTAAGTGTAAAACATTGATAAGGCAGGCTAAGAGAGAATTTGAAATGAAGTTGGCCGTAGAGGCAAAAAATTCATAAAAACTTTAAAAAATATATCCGAAGCATGAAACCTGTGAGGGAGTCGATTGGACAGAAGTGCAAGGTGTTGCATATAGGGAAAAATAACCCATGCTATAGTTGCACAATGTTAGGTTCCATATTAGAAGCTACCACCCAGGAAAAGTCTAAGTGTCATAGTGGATAATACTTTAAAATCATCGGCTCAGTGTGCTACAGCTGTCACAAACGCAAATAGTGTTAGGAATTATTAGGAAGGGAATGGTTAATAAAACAAAAAAAAGTGTCAATGCCTCTGTATCGCTCCATGGTGAGACCGCACCTTGCATACTGTGTACTAGGGATGTGAATCGTGTCCTCGATCGTCTTAACGATCGATTTCGGCTGGGAGGGGGAGGGAATCGTATTGTTGCCGTTTGGGGGGGTAAAATATCGTGAAAAATCTAAAAATCGCAAAACCGGCACATTAAAACCCCCTAAAACCCACCCCCGACCCTTTAAATTAAATCCCCCACCCTCCCGAACCCCCCCCAAATGAGTTAAATAACCTGCGGGTCCAGCGGCGGTCCGGAACGGCAGCGGTCCGGAACGGGCTCCTGCTCCTGAATCTTGTTGTCTTCAGCCGGCGCCATTTTCCAAAATGGCGCCGAAAAATGGCGGCGGCCATAGACGAACACGATTTGACGGCAGGAGGTCCTTCCGGACCCCCGCTGGACTTTTGGCAAGTCTCGTGGGGGTCAGGAGGCCCCCCACAAGCTGGCCAAAAGTTCCTGGAGGTCCAGCGGGGGTCAGGGAGCGATTTCCCGCCGCGAATCGTTTTCGTACGGAAAATGGCGCCGGCAGGAGATCGACTGCAGGAGGTTGTTCAGCGAGGCGCCGGAACCCTCGCTGAACGACCTCCTGCAGTCGATCTCCTGCCGGCGCCATTTTCCGTACGAAAACGATTCGCGGCGGGAAATCGCTCCCTGACTCCCGCTGGACCTCCAGGAACTTTTGGCCAGCTTGTGGGGGGCCTCCTGACCCCCACGAGACTTGCCAAAAGTCCAGCGGGGGTCCGGAAGGACCTCCTGCCGTCCAATCGTGTTCGTCTATGGCCGCCGCCATTTTTCGGCGCCATTTTGGAAAATGGCGCCGGCTGAAGACAACAAGATTCAGGAGCAGGAGCCCGTTCCGGACCGCTGCCGTTCCGGACCGCCGCTGGACCCGCAGGTTATTTAACTCATTTGGGGGGGGTTCGGGAGGGTGGGGGATTTAATTTAAAGGGTCGGGGGTGGGTTTTAGGGGGTTTTAGTGTGCCGGCTCACGATTCTAACGATTTATAACGATAAATCGTTAGAATCTCTATTGTATTGTGTTCCATAACGGTTTAAGACGATATTAAAATTATCGGACGATAATTTTAATCGTCCTAAAACGATTCACATCCCTACTGTGTACAGTTCTGGTCACCGCATCCCAAAAAAGATATAGTTGCGATGGAGAAGGTACAGAGAAGGGCAACCAAAATGATAAAGGGGATGGAACAGCTCCCCTATGAGGAAAGGCTGAAGAGGTTAGGGCTGTTCAGCTTGGAGAAGAGACGGCTGAGGGGGGATATGATAGAGATGTTTAAAATCATGAGAGGTCTAGAACGAGTAGATGTGACTTATTTACACTTTCAAATAATAGGACTAGGGTGCATTCCATGAAGTTAGCAAGTAGCACATTTAAGACTAATCAGAGAAAATTCTCTCACTCAATGCACAGTAAAGCTCTGGAATTTGTTGCCAGAGGATGTGGTTAGTTCAGTTAGTGTAGCTGGGTTCAAAAAAGGTTTGGATAAGTTCTTGGAGAAGTCCATTAACTGCTAATAATCAAGCTGACTTAGGGAATAGCATGGGATATTCTTAGTGTTTGGGTAATTGCCAGGTTCTTGTGGCCTGGTTTGGCCTTTGTTGGAAACAGGATGCTGGGCTTGATGGACCCTTGGTCTGACCCAGCCTGGCAATTTCTTATATTCTTATGAATTAATTAGTCCAATAAAAAGTCTCACCTACAGCTTGTTTGTTAACCCTTAACTGTAGATATTATTTAGCAACAAATTGTCTCATCTGAAGTAAGGATGTAAAATAGTCGATGGTTAAACAATTAAATGTTAAATAAAAGTCTTCCTGTTTAGTGCTCTAACCAAGCCATAATTCCCAGTGTTGATGCGGGGACGTCTGGTTTGCCTTTCCTGGCACACCGCACAGCTCCCCACGCTCGGCACGTCAGACTGCACCCCACTGCAGTGTGCGTTTAGCCCTTAAAATAGTTAAATTTAAAATTAAGTCAACTTTTTAAATGATATTTACATGGTAACTCTGAAGTGGATGCTGCGGATAATCCCCATGGGAGCAGAAGACTGTCCTGAGAAGAGGAACGCACTGGGACAGGTCCATACATTCTTCTACTCCAATTCCCACACTGTTTGCAGGCACGAGTAAGAAACTAGTCCTACGCAGCGCCCTGGCAGAAGCAGCGCTGTGAAACCCAGCAGAACCGTCACAGGACAGAAAGGCGACAGGGTGCCCAGGCAATGCCTGCCACACAGAGGGGCAGGCAGGGCTGGAATCCCACTGCTGCCCTCACGTCGCTTCACCCTCCACTGCCTCACCAGGTATAAACTGAGCTTTTCCCTCCCATAGATACAGAATGAGGAAAAATGCTTTCATGACCTGAACTCTGAGACAGGTACCTCCTGTACTTAAATGGAACGACGAACAATGCAACCCAAATTCAAAGTATGCAAGAGGACAAATGCCAGACAGACAGACAGTGTCCATCAAGTACATGAAACAGGATTATGCCATAAACAGCACATTGCCACAGAAGAGCTGGTGCATCCACTACAGCAGGCGCCCCTACTCTTCTCACTTTGCCCAGCACAGGTCACTTAGAGGAGATGCACAGTAACATCTGCTCATCGGAGACACGGGTCGCTGTCTTCTTACACAGACTGCCCAGCGTTTAGCTGGGAAGCAGACAAGCGAGCTCAGCAGATGGAGGACCTTTCCAGGTGGCTGATACTGCAGTAATTCAAATCAACATCACAAGTACAAGCAGCACCTTTAGTTCTTTGTATATTTTGTGGTCGTTTTATCTGCTGCATGACTAGCAGAAGTCATATTTAAGAGAGCTAAAAATATTTCCACCTCGGTCTTAAAAATATGTAGGTGAGCAGCACCAACACTGAGGTGCACTTTTTTCTTACTGTTGATATTTTGCTTGACTTCTCTTATTTCTGTCTTTAAGTTTACTTTTTTTTTTCTTGCTTTTCTGAGGTTTAGCAACTAGGTAACCTGCCTACCAAGATTTTTCCAGCCCTGTGCAGACATCACTTAATGTTGGTATTTGAGTCAGACCTTTGGGGATAGGATGTGCTGTAATTTAACTGTACGAGAGTCATGATATTCCATGGGCTTTTTCTACAAGGAACTACCCACAGCATTAGTAACTCCAAAGGGTGGGTTTTAATCATTGTGTTTAAGAAAACTGTTTAGTAATACCTGTGTCCTAAAAACACATCACTTCCCTCAGCCTTTAAACATGCTGTGATCACACCACCCCTCAAAAAAAGCTAGATATGATGGTTATTTTCATAAGATGACCATTACCTTTATCGTTTAGAAGTGAGATCACATATTGATAATATTTGGACCATGGGGTTCTATTTTTTAGAATCTGGCTTTCGCCCCCCACATTCCATGGAGATGGCCCTTGCTGACATCTCCCGTGACCTCTTCATGGCCAACAGCAGGGATCTTCTTCCACTGGATACTCCCTGCCACTCTATGCTCACATTTACTTCCATCACGACTCTCTCTCCCAGGGCACTTCTGCTGTAGCCCCCTGCCCTGCTTTCCCAGTACCAGTCAACGGGTCCCAACGCTCTGTCCTGGGTCACCTCCTCTTCTCTCTCCCCCGAAAATCACATTAACCAAGCAGGGGTACAAGAAGATAAATTTTGACTTTGTTTTCCATTTAACAATACAAAAATGCAACTACAAATAAAAAGTAAATTTAAACAAACACGAATAACGTACATAAACCAAACAAACGCTGGCAAGTTAGTTGTTACAAGAGGTTATTAAATGCTTGCGTAAAAAACAAAGCTTTCACTGCCTCTCTCAGCTGTGCATAGTTTGCTTCTGAACAAATATCAGCTGGTAAAATATTACAAAAGTAAAGGAGCCTTGAAGCAAAAAGAAGACGCCTGGCCGACTCCAGAAGAACGCATAAACCCTTCTGGGGAGAGTGGAGGAGGAGCAGTTACAACTCTAGCAAGATATAAAGGAAAACTAATAAGACACAACTTTAAACTTCATCGGAAGCTGGTGCAATTGTGCTAGGTAGGCGTCATATGATCATATCTTAAGGCCCTAGATTAATCTAGCTGATGTATCCTGAAGCAGTTCTAGTCTTTTCAGTTGGAGTTACAATAATCAATTCATGAGGCTCCCAAACTGATGGATATATCTAAGATCAAAATGGCCTTTTCAACTATAGAAGAAATTTGATGGACCCGAGGCAACTTGTAGGTCAAGAGCAACTCCCAAAGTAGTAACAATGGTTCCTGCCATCTTTAAGCCAATGACTCCCATGTCAGGCACACAATACCAATGGTACAACAATTTACAACCCAGCTAGTTACAAGGAGAACTCCTATCACTTGTCCAATGTTTATCTGAAATCTGATGACCCTTTTCAGAGGGTCCCCCAATTCAACAATTAACAGTGCATTCTGAAAATAAGAGCTCTGCTCAGACAGGGGATTGGAAGCCGGGCTCTCATAAGGAGCTGCAGTAAATAATTCTCTCACTTCTACATAGGGAAATGCTGGGCTATTTACTATACCATATGCCACTGTAAGCTGCCCAAGACAAAATATTATCCTTCATTGACTGCCCTACGGCACATCAAACTCGTTCCAAAAAGGAAATTACATCTCTGCATAAAACATTTAATATTGTACCTAGAAACATGCACAGTTTGAAGATGCTGCTAGGAGAGAAATGAAAAACATTTTCCAGAGCATAACCTCACTCTTTGCTAGCCCAGGGCTCCTCACCGGAAAAAAATGCTCCAAGTGTACAGCTAGAGAAGAAAATACCATGCTTAATGCCATTCTCGGCCTCCTTCAGAGCCAAAGCTGGATTTAGTGCTATAAAGAATGAGTCTGAGATCTTCAACAGAGGGGGGATTAGTGGCCACCGAACCAAGCCCAGAGATGGCAACGTTTCCTACAACAAATACCTCCTGAAGCCTTATCTCAGAGTCCTGACTAGATGTGAGCTCCGCAGAGCAGAGACAGTCTCTGTACATCTGGTAGTAAATGGACGGCTAGGAGGCAGTAGTGATAGCTGAGACCAGTCCTCTTTACGTAAGGGAATCCTTTAAAGACACGGAGGTGAATATTGTGCCCGACTCTGGTTCAGGGGCTGAAACACAGCAATGTAATAATATTAATCCACAATACAAGCACAGGCATTGTAATGTTAAAAACAGACAGCTTTATTGATATAATCCTATAAATATATATATTTTTTAAGATGCCAGATAATTATCTTATTCTTCGTCTCCTTATGCGAGTAATAATTTATTTATAGGATTATATCAGGATATCTGTCTCTGTTTTTAACATTACAATGCCTGTGCTTGTATTGTGGATTATTACCCTGCTCTGTTTCAGCCCCACATTAGGGCAAAATGCGGCCAGAGTTGGGCACAATATTCAGCTCAGTCTTTTTAATTGTTGTTGAACAACAGAAGTCCCTTAGAGGACTGGTCTCATCTATCAGTACTGCCGCCCGGCTACATGAGATGTCTTCCAATTTGTTTTCTTGCAAATGTAAACATCCTGTCAGGCTCCGAGGGCATTCAAGCATCCATAGCTCACTCGAAGTTTCAGGGTATTTACTGCCATGACCAAACTGAACTCCTGTTTTCAGAATGAAACAAACAGGGGAGGGATCAGAGCTGCTTTTGGCATCAACGCTGATCAAACTGAAGGCACCTGACATGAATGTGAAAGGGAGGAAGCAGTTGGAAATCCATGTTTGCTTCTTCAAGCTATTTAGGCAGAGGTAGATTTCAAAATCCACACATGCTTTAAAAAGTGATGCTTCCAAGTCACTGCATGACAAACTCAGAGTACAAGAAAGGGAGATAAAAAGCTACCTCTTCAAAGGAACACCTGTCAACACCTAACAAACCTGTCATACAACAGCTGGTAACCTGGCCAAGGAATGTCCCCACTACAGCTCCTGGGACGGCCACACCCCGACAGCACCTGCAATACAGCACCAAATCTCACCAGGATCCAGCCAGCCAGGCATTCTGGGCCATAAAGCCACATTTTTTTTTCCCCAAACAGTTCCTGTCAACTTTTGCAGAATGAGTCTGCGACTGTAACTGGTTGCACATTAGGCCCGAGTGCCAGTAGAAGAGGCAGGTAGAGTCTGCATGGTATAAAGCGAGGAATTCATAACGTTTCCCGTCTCATTCTGCATGCACGCGATAGGAAGCTCACAAGAGTCTGAAATGCTGCTTTCAGTTCTTATATTCCAGCACCTCCATAAATATATTCAGTGCAGATTACAATAAAACAATCATAAAATCAACATGAAGCAAAGTTACACATCCAGCACTTAAAATACAAAACTTACATATTACACATATTAAAAAAAAAAAGTCACACTACTTCAGCCATGGCCTTTCCTGCCTTCCTGCACACTAAATTCCTGCAGCTGTCTCAGTTCCACTGGCAATTTGTTCCACTCATTGGTGCGGCTGAGGAAAACACACACCCTCTAGTGTGAACCATCTACATTTTTTAACTGGGGGAATAAGTAACAATTGGGTACCCTCAGATCTCAAGGAAGGACCTGGAGTATAGAGCACAGTATGATCTTTTAATACTCATGGAGACAACGTCTTCAAAAGTTTGAAAACAATAGTTACCAACCTGAACCTACCCCTCTCCATTTAACCGGCAGCCAATGTAAGTCCCTCAGGCCTGGGGTTATAGGTTCGCTGTTAGGACCCAGGCAGCCGCATTCTCAGCCATGCATCGCACACAATAAGCCATCTGGAAGCCCAATACCCAGTGTACCGCAATAATCCAGCTGGCTAGGACCAAGCTTTGGACAATCATCCTGCAATATTTTGGAGGTAACATTTTTAAAGGTCGCACCAACTTACGTTTATAGAAGGCAGTTTTTAATGTGACAACACTGTTGTACTGGAGTCTGCACAGCACTTGCACCCCATTAGTAAGAGTGCAAAGGCAGACCAGCTCAGCCAAGGCCAAAGAAGAGAAGAAAGGGAGCAGGCTGCCAGAAACCTGAGCAGATGCAAACGAAACAGTGAGAAACGGGGAAAAAAAAAAGAGAGAAGAAAGGAAGGGAGCAGGCTGGCAGAAATCTGAGCCGATGCAAACGAAACAGTGAGAAACGGAAAGAAGAGAGAAGAAAGGAAGGGAGCAGGCTGCCAGAAACCTGAGCCGATGCAAACGAAACAGTGAGAAACGGGGAAAAAAAAGAGAGAAGAAAGGAAGGGAGCAGGCTGGCAGAAATCTGAGCCGATGCAAACGAAACAGTGAGAAACGGAAGGGAGCAGGCTGCCAGAAACCTGAGTCGATGGAAACGAAACAATGAGAAACGGAAAGAAGAGAGAAGGAAGCAGGCTGCCAGAAATCTGAGCCGATGCAAACGAAACAGTGAGAAACGGAAAGAAGAGAGAAGAAAGGAAGGGAGCAGGCTGCCAGAAACCTGAGCCGATGCAAACGAAACAGTGAGAAACGGGGAAAAAAAAAAGAGAGAAGAAAGGAAGGGAGCAGGCTGGCAGAAATCTGAGCCGATGCAAACGAAACAGTGAGAAACGGAAGGGAGCAGGCTGCCAGAAACCTGAGCCGATGGAAACGACACAGTGAGAACAAGAAAAAAAATGGAGCCGATGGAAACGAAACAATGAGAAACGGAAAGAAGAGAGAAGGAAGCAGGCTGCCAGAAATCTGAGCCGATGCAAACGAAACAGTGAGAAACGGGAAAAAAAAAGAGAGAAGAAAGGAAGGGAGCAGGCTGCCAGAAACCTGAGCCGATGCAAACGAAACAGTGAGAAACGGGGAAAAAAGAGAGAAGGAAGGAAGGGAGCAGGCTGCCAGAAACCTGAGCCGATGGAAACGAAACAGTGAGAACAAGAAAAAAAAATGGGCCACAAAGCAGAGCAAGAAGTCTTGGCGCAGGGAAGTCCCCCCTGAGGCCCGGGCACGTCTGGACCGGAGAGCATTACAGGCAGCCCTGGGGGACTCGCCCGTGCTCAGCAGCGAGGCCCATAGGAGGCCCCCCCGACGATGAAAGGAGCGGGCGGGGGGGGGGGGGCAGGAGTCACTAACCGCATCCCTCCTCCCCCCGACAATCCCAGATCCACTCGCCTGCCCACGGTCTGGCTCGCCAGCTGCCGCATGCGGTTGAATTGCTTCTTCATGGCCGATCCCGGGGAGAGGACGGGAGCCGGCACCGGGCTGGGCAGCACCTTCCAGCACAGCCAGAGCCGCCTCTCCCCGCAGGAAGTGACTGCGCCTCCCGGCCCGGCCTCTTCCCACCCCGTGCAGGCAGCCATGTGACCCGCGGGGGGAGGAGGAGGAGGAGCTACCCGAGCACCTTTACTTGATGCATTAATATTTTGTAATGTTTCCCTTTTGCTATCTTTTTATTTTAATTATGTTGTATATTACGTTAGCCACGCATGTAACATTCTTCTGCCAATAAAGTTATTTGAATGTTGAAAGGAAGAGCCGAGAGGGGGGTGAAGAGAGAAAAGGAGCCAGGCCAGATCAGGCAGACAAGGAGAGGAGGAGCCAGGGCAGAGAAGGAGGAGAGGAGAGGACCAGGGCAGAGCAAGGGGGTCATGGAGGAGCCAGGGCAGAGAAGGAGGAGAGGAGGAGCCAGGGCAGAGGAAGGGGGACATGGAGGAGCCAAGGCAGAGAAGGAGGAGAGGAAAGGACCAGGGCAGAGCCAGGGCAGAGGAGAGGAGAGGGCCAGGGCAGAGAAGGAGGAGAGGAGGAGCCAGGGCAGAGCAAGGGGGACATGGAGGAGCCAAGGCAGAGAAGGAGGAGAGGAGGGGGCCAGGGCAGAGCAAGGGGGACATGGAGGAGCCAGGGCAGAGCAAGGAGGACAAAGGAGCCAAGGCAGAGAAGGAGGAGAGGAGGGGCTAGGCAGAGCAAGGGAGGCAAGGAGGAGCCAGGACAAGGGAGAATCAAGCACAGTAGTAGAGCATGGCCTTGCTAGAGCAAACGTCAAATAAAGAATAAAGACGAGAAATTGAAACATACAGCCAAAAAACACCAAGAAGCCGTCATAACATGCAGTACCGCACATGAGGAACAGAAGCAGACATGCATTTCTCTCAATGTCACTGTTCCGCTTGCTGAATGACTGTCTCTGTGTCACTCTCTAAGTGTGACTGTCTCTCAGTGTCACTGAGTGTGACTTTCTCTCTCTGTCTTATTGAATGTGACACAGTGTCACTTTCTCTTTCTGAGTATGACTGTCTGTGTCACTCTGAGTGTGACTCTCTGTGATACTCTTTCTGAGTATGACTGTCTGTGTCACTCTGAGTGTGACTCTCTGTGATACTCTTTCTGAGTGTGACTGTTTCTATCTCTTTCTGAGTGTGATTGTCTCCGTGTCACTTTCTTTCTGAATGTGACTCTCAGTGTCTGTTACGTGTGCCGTCCACAGCAGTCCCGCGGCATGACCCCCTCACCTTTCTACAGTGACTCCAGCTCCTGATTCCTCGCTGGCGGCGGTGGGCCGTCAGCTCGGGCCTCCCCTGGTGCCTCCGGCCCTGCTTCAGCCCCCGGCGTTCCCGGTCCAGCCACCGTGCCCATTGCTGTTCGTTGGGCCTCTCCATGTGGCCCGTGGAGAGAGACTGCTACTCAGCGCCGCGCCCCTCCCTAGGCGCACCTGCGTGCATCATTGATGTTTAAGTAGGGACCGTGGCGGGAACCTAGCCGCAGCCCCGGATGATGATGTCAACAGAACTATAGTATTTAAGCGCAGGCTCCACTCCCTAGCGTTGCCTTTGCACCAGGTCTCCTCGCTGGTCAAGTACTCGTTGCCTCCTAGAGAGTCGTCTCACTCCTGCGTTCCTGTTCCTCGTTTGTTCCTGGTTCCTGTCTCCTTGTTCCTGTCCTGCTTCATACCTCAGATTGACTACATAGACTTGACCCTGCTTCGCCTGACCACGCCATTGACTCTCTCCAAGCCCGGACCTCTGCTTCGCCTGACTACGCTACTGCCTATCTCCAGACCCAGACCTCTGTTTCGCCTGACTACGCTACTGCCTATCTCCAGACCCAGACCTCTGCTTCGCCTGATACGCTACTGCCTGTCTCCAGACCCAGACCTCTGCTTCGCCTGACTACGCTATTGCCTTTCTCCAGATCTCGACCTCTGCTTCGCCTGACTACGCTACTGCCTGTCTCCAGACCCAGACCTCTGCTTCGCCTGACTACGCTACTGCCTGTCTCCAGACCCAGACCTCTGCTTCGCCTGACTACGCTACTGCCTGTCTCCAGACCCAGACCTCTGCTTCGCCTGACTACGCTACTGCCTATCTCCAGACCCAGACCTCTGCTTCGCCTGACTTCGCTACTGCCTATCTCCAGACCCAGACCTCTGCTTCGCCTGACTACGCTACTGCCTGTCTCCAGACCCAGACCTCTGCTTCGCCTGACTACGCTATTGCCTTTCTCCAGATCTCGACCTCTGCTTCGTCTGACTACGCATCGCCTGTCTCCAGACTCAGACCCTTGCTTCATTTGACTATACTTGGCTTTCTCCTTGATCAGACCTCAGCCTTGCTTGCCACTGCCTCTGGATTGCCGCCAGCCCTGACTCAAGCCTGTATCTCGACGCCTCTTCAGCTTATATCCTGGATTTGGTCTATTCAGGCTTCGGCCTGCTCTTGCTCGGGTGCCCCGTCTGCCTTCGTTCTTTTGGCACCCGATTCTCTGGGACACTCCCTTGTCCAGAGTAAGACTGTACCATCTCTCATCTGCTGTCTCTGGGCTGACCCAACTTCTACATCGACTACGTACAGAGGCCCACCTAAGTCCAGTTGGCTCCGGCACCCAAAGGCTCAACCCGCGGGGAACGAGGGCTGGTATTGGTGAAGCTCCAGTTGGCCTCTGTCTATCAGCCCACTCCGCCTGCCGATGGTGGGGACCCGTAGGTCTCCTACCTAGGGGATGCGTCAACCCCACCTCGGCCCAAGGGTCCACCTCTGACGCAACAGTGTCACTCTCTGCATGTGACTGTCAGTTTCTCTTTCTGAGTTTGATTGTCTCTGTATCAGTTTCTCTTTCAGTGTCATTCTCTCTTTCCTAGTGTGATTATCAGTGTCAGTTTCTCTTTCTGGTGTGGCTGTCTCTCAGAGTCGTTTCTCTTTCTTGGGTGTGACTGCCCCAGTGTCACTCTGTCTCTTTCTGGCATGATTATCTCTGAGTCAGTTTCTCTTTCTGGGTGTGACTGTCTCTTTCTCTCTCTCTCTCATTGTAGCTGTCTCAGTGTCACTCTCTTTCTGGTGTGACTGTCTCTCAGAGTCAGTTTCTCTTTCTTGGGTGTGACTGCCCCAGTGTCACTCTGTCTCTTTCTGGCATGATTATCTCTGAGTCAGTTTCTCTTTCTGGGTGTGACTGTCTCTTTCTCTCTCTCTCATTGTAGCTGTCTCAGTGTCACTCTCTTTCTGGTGTGACTGTCTCTCAGAGTCAGTTTCTCTTTCTGGGTGTGACTGCCCCAGTGTCACTCTGTCTCTTTCTGGCATGATTATCTCTGAGTCAGTTTCTCTTTCTGGGTGTGACTGTCTCTTTCTCTCTCTCTCTCATTGTAGCTGTCTCAGTGTCACTCCCTTTCTGGTGTGACTGTCTCTCAGAGTCAGTTTCTCTTTCTGGGTGTGACTGCCCCAGTGTCACTCTGTCTCTTTCTGGCATGATTATCTCTGAGTCCGTTTTTCTTTCTGGGTGTGACTGTCTCTTTCTCTCTCTCTCTCCCTCTCTCATTGTAGCTGTCTCAGTGTCACTCTCTTTCTGGTGAGACTGTCTCTAAGAGTCAGTTTCTCTTTCTGAGTGTAACTGTCTCTCAGTGTAGCTGCCTCAGTGTGATTTTGACTGCCTTCCTTTGCCGGCAGTCTCCTGACCTGCACCTTTACCTGACTTGTTATCATTGTTAATTTTAACTCTTTTCTTCCCTCTTTATTTAATGCTTCTGTTTGTTGTTTTGGTAAACACGTGTAAAATTGTCCTGCCAATAAAGTTATCCGAATCTTCTGACCTATCTAGCGAGCCCGCCTCTCTACGTAAGAGAATTGTCATTTACACTATCCAATAGGAAAGGCTGCGTGTGGGAGGCGGCCTTAACCTTTCCCTGCATCCGCCAATGAAAGGGTCCGGAAGGTGCGGCGCCGCGACCAATGGGAGGGCACGTAGTTAGCGGGTGCTGCGGTGAGCGCACGGGGCGGGAGTATTCAGCCTTGCTCCCGGTCCTAAGGCGGCCTCCACGCTGGCGGGATATTGTGCTGCTGCTGCGATATAACGCCTGCCTGAGGGCTGAACCGCTTCCGCGCAATGGCCGGCACGGAGTCCCGCGGTTCTGGTACCGACACGGCCGACGAGGCCGTCCGAGCCACCTGCGACGATGCGTCCATCTGTAAGAGGTAAGGAGGGGCGCCGGCGCCTCTTATGCTTTCTATTGGTCCAACGCAAGAATTGGCCGGAGCCGGTGGAGCTCATGTTTCTGTGGACCCGAACGAGCAGCAGAACTTGTCACCACCCGTTTTGTCCCTGCATTTCTTCAGCTGTTAGAACTTCCCCGAGCCGCTGAAAGGTAGAAGAAACCCCTCCTCTCCACGTGAAAGAAGCCTTTATTTTACAGCTAAAACCACCTAGGAAGCACAGGAGCCGTCACCAGAGCGTCTCGTTTTATGGTCACCTTTGTGTCCGGGCTATGTCTTTCAGAATAGCTGCATGTGACCGGTTTATTAAGGCTTTTCTCCCCTTCTGTTTATCAAGGTATAGACCTTAATGAACGAGGCCCTGGCTGTTAACTCTGCCCTGTAAAATGATGAATATGCTGGCTGTTTGTTTTTTTTAATAGATTCGCTATAAGTATTGGCTACTGGACGGATCCTTACATTCAGCATTTTGTCAGGCAGGCTAAAGAAAGGAAGGCTCCGGAGATCAACAGAGGTAAGTTGGTCCGCAAGTACAAGGTCAAAAAACCCCAGGATACTTCTATTGGTAATGAGAGTGCGTAGTGATTGTGATAGTGACTTAAAATAAATGGGCTGGCTGGGCTGAGAATTCTGGAAAATAGTACCAGCAGCCCCTGTTGAAAGTAGGGTTCCCAATTCTCTCTAGATTCACCTGCAGTTATTGATCCGGTCCTGGGTTTATTCTGTTACATGCAGGGACGTGTAGTTATTTCCTAATGGCAGTCCCTAACAGAAGTAAGACTGTAAGTCTCTGCATGCAGTGAGGTAAACTCAGAATTGGATCAGGCTTGTGTGAATCTGGAGTGATTTTATAATCCTTCTTGAACAAGCTGAGCCTGATACTGATATTATCATTAGTTGTGTTTTCTGTATGTTTAACTGTAAAACATTGGATATGTGAACATGACTTTATGGAAAATAAAATTGTACTATTTTCTCCCACAAGCGCAAAAAAAAAAAATCTTCCCCCCACTGTGGTTTTGTAAACAGAACAGGTTGTTGCAGTACCTATTGTTTACATTAGAAGTAGTGAAGAAGAAAATGAAACGTGCTGAAGGCTGCATGTAATGGCTTCCTGATGAGAGCCAGTTAGGAATGGGTAAGGACAGAGGCCATGATACAGTGGAAGGTCCTTGTGGGTTAGCTTTCTTGACACAGAATGATGGGCAGTACTCCAGCATGACTCTGACCTCTCCAGTGAGAGCTGGATATAAAGTAAAGAGGAAAAACCCAGATCTCGTTCTCAGGTCTGTCCCTTTTGCACAAACAAGTGTCGATTTCATAATATTTTAAATTAACTTTATTAGACCAAACATAGACAAATATATATTTATTATAGATATTCTGAAAACCAAAACCGGGGGCCTCAAGGACCAGAGTTAAGAAATACTGTACAAAGAGCAAAATAGAAAAAAAAAGCATTTAATATTAATGTGGACTTTGTCCTGAGCAGATAAATTGTCATGTTTTCTAACTTAGTCTGTAAAGTATCCCATGTGTCTGGTCTTGACTAATGTACTGTATAAAACAAGTAAGATCCTTCTGCATTGTGTCTGTCTTTAAATAAAGTGTTAAACAAAGAGGACACACAAGTTACTAATAAGAGAAAATATTTTTTTGCTCAATGCATTTTTAAGCTCTAGAATTAGTTGCCAGAGGATGTGGTAAAAACTGCTAGTGTAACTGCATTTAATAATTGTTTGGACAAATTCCTGGAGGAAAAGTCCATAAACCTTTAAGGTAGAGTTGTAGAAATCCACTGCATATTCTTGGGAGAAACAGCCTGGAAGCTTTCTACTCCTTGGGATCCTGCCAGGTACTCGTGACCTGGATTGGTCACAAATGGAAAAAGGATGCTGGGCTTGATGGACCTTTGGTCTGACCCAGTGTGACAAGTTTTATGTTCTTATGCTTTGTCACAGTTTTTAGGCCAGATAATTTTAAACATGTTTTCCACAGACACAAAATTTGGAAAAATCCTTTAATGCATGAAGCCTTTTGAGAGCTAGTAAGTACCAATCCAAAAAGCTAGGGATCACTTAGCCATTTTGAAAGCAATTTTGAAGCTGGCTGACAGGAAAAGGAGGGCTCATCAAGAGTAGGGAATGTGTAAGTTAGCAGGTCCAGGGATCATTTGGCGGTAAGAGGGGGAGAAAGATCTGGGGATCAGCAGAAAAAGGGGGTAGGAATCCCTTACAGTAAGGAAGCAATATTTTGAGACTAAAGCAAACAAATCAGAAAAAATACTCTACATCTTTTCTGTAAAAGGATAAAATTGTTTTTTTGTTTTTTGCAAATGCAGACGGTCATCTAAGTGATCAATCTGTTTAAAGTCTTGAATTCCCAAAGTACCTACAAATGTGGAAGAACAAATATCTCTTGTTGAATTTTATTTTGTAGGATACTATGCTCGTGTACAAGCTGTTAATCAGCTCCTGGATGCTTTTTTAGAGAGGACAGAGTGCAACTGTCAAGTAATAAATGTTGGTGCTGGTCTTGATACTACATTCTGGAGATTAAAGGTAAGAGGTGTTGAAACAGTTTAACTTGTTGACTACACAAAAATGTCTTTAAGTACATGAAGGTAGTGACCCCTGTAAAGCAGCTGATTTTAAATGGTCCTCTACTGAAGAAAGGACATCTGTAGTTGGAGCTTGGTGGCATTCCTTACAAAGAAAATGAATGCTGGAGCTTTACCACAGGATCTTCCACGCTCTTGAAGCTCCTCCTTGGTGAAATGTGTACGGCTGAGCCTCCAGTTGCAGCTTCTGCAGTAACTGTGCTTTTAAGATGAGGGGTCATTCTTTAAACAGTGTTAGTCTGAGCCAAGGCCAAAAGAAAGCATGCAACAAAAATCTAGTTTGTGAGAGGCTTCTGTTAATTGTCAAATGTGTGGTATTTTTTTTTTTAAGCAGAACTGAGCCTGCTAAAACTTGACCCTCAATAGCTGCATATAGTGTTTGTTTTTCTGAAGTACTTGAATGCACAATATGTGTTTTTTAAATGTGATGCACTGCCAGAGACCTGCAGAGTTAGGATTTTGTTTAAGGATGTCACAGGCAAAGAGAGAAACAAGTCTTAAAACATTTTTCCTTTACAAATCATGATGTGGTGCAGGTGGTCGGCCTAGAAGGTGAGGTCTAAGCAATGGGCTGTGGAAATGGAGGTGAGGAATTGGAAGGCCATGCTGAATCGCTCAGAATTTTAGTGGTAGTTTGCGGAGTTGCACCAAGATATGGTGCTGATTAAATCAGAGTTTGGGGCAATGGTTATGGAGCTGTCATTTGTCTGGGCTGATGCATTGAGGAGGTGGAGGTGCGTGCAGACGATCATGCCGCAGATATAAGCACGTGGCGAGAGGAGGTGGCACGAGACATGGAAGAATGCCTGGAAGACCTAGAAAACAGGTCTCGTACGTCAAACATCCGGGTTCATGGAGTGCAAGAGCTGCCGGAATATGCGGACTCTTTCCAAGTGGTAATGAGCATTTGCACGCAGCTGCTTGCATTTGATAAATCGGCTGAATCTGTGCCAGACATCAGATTGGAAAGAGCGCACGGAGTCTTGTGAGAGCAAAGGGGTAATTTACCCTGAGATCTTATGTTTCCATAGTTTCAGGGCTAAAGAAAAAGTAGCTGCTATGGCTAGAAAAAGAGGCCAGATCTCGTGAAAAAAATCAGATGGAGCCTATTTCAAGATCTGTCCATAATTACCATACGGAAGTGTAGAGAATTCAGAAATATCCTATCTGTATTGCGCAAAGAAGAAATCTGGTATCAGTGGCTGTTCCCCCTTCAGCCTTCAATTCTCAATGCAGGGTAATTCGACTAAGGTGAAGACTGTGTCAGCAGTGGCGGATTTTCTGTGCCTAAGAGGGAGAATTTGGGGATTCCTGCCTCTGTGACCCTGGGAATGAAGAGAGAGCTCTGGAGGCAGCCTGAGCAGCCCTTGTCGCCTGGGACTATGGAGATGATCTGAAAGGGGGTGATGAGTTCATGGTTGTGTTTTAAGTGGGCTGCTATCTGGTGCTGGAGTATTGAGGCATGAGCAGGATGTGGCCTATTAGATTAAGCATTATGCTTACGCTCTGTTCATAAGCTTGTGGGTGGCTATGGGTCTGGATGGAGTCCTTCCTCCAGGAAGAGGTGGTTAGGTAGGGTTTGGGATGTGGGGAGGGAGGGGTGAGTGGTTGTGGCTAGAGTCAGTGGATATGTGTGGGGTTGGGGGTGCTGCTGTTGGGAAGTAATATACCTGACTGTAAGATGGTGGCTATAAAAAGTCTTTAAATACAAACAGTCTGAACTCCCCTGTTGAAAGAAACTCAGAGCCAATGTGATTTTTTTTATTTTGTCAGGAAACACTTTTGAAAGCAAGGATTTCCTAGCGTGTAGCCAGATGGACCCAGGACCAATGGGTTATGCTCCCCTGCTAGCAGATGGAGACTGAGTCAGGTTTCAAAGCTGACGTCACCCTAGATTCACCCCTGCGTGACCTCAGCCCTTCAGTATCTCTCCGTCTCCTGTGGACCTGCTTGCCCTACACCAGCATTGTTTAGTGGGATTGCAGCACTCGTTAGAAGGAAAATTTACCTTTAAATTGGAGAATATCGAGCCCCACTCTCCTGCAGTGATACCTAATGGTCCCTCCCCCAGTTGAGAATTCCTGAGATCCCTCAGAGTTGTGCCTTGGTCCGGGAGCCGGTTCCTCGTATGGACTTTGAGTTGAAGAGGCTGAAAGGCAGCAGGTGCATGAAGCCGAGCACAGTGGTGATGGCCAAAGGCCTCTCACCCCTGCAGCTGGAGACCATTTCTATACGCAGCCGGTAAGCGCTGAGCCCAGGTAAGTAAAAGGACTCCTCTGATTCAGGGAGATGGAAGGCTTCAGTAAGTCTTTCCTCCAATCTCCTTGCTCTGTGCTCCGTACTGACGTCGTTCCCTATCCCGTTAGGGCAAGGGAAGGGGGGTTCAGAGCAGCCCTCCCGATGGGCTAGGCCCCGGTTCAGACTCTGTGGCCACTCCATGAGGCAGGCTGCGGCAGCGCCGTCTTGCACACAGTTTGGTGCGGTGTCATTTTCCCCCATTGATGGTCGGTACACGCAGCGTGGGCCGGCCCTGTTGTGCATCTAACACGCCCAGAGCCCTTTTTTAAAGGTTGGCGTTAATTGGCCACCCTCCAATCTTCAGATAGATTGATGGGGAAGCTGTAATATAATGGTATTTTTGGCTTGATGTTTCAGGATCCTGTTAATTTGGGGATCTTGCCAACGTGAGATCTGGTTGTGATTTGCTTCAGTGCGAGTGCAGTGCAAAGTCTTGACTGCATCGTGTGCTGCTGTGATGTGACGTCCTGACTTTATCAGGTTCCGGCATCGAGCTCACCTTGCAGAGATGAGGATTTTACACCCTTTAATCTTTACTGCGCTTTCCTAACCCTCGTTGGTAAAAGGTGTAGAGGTAATGCGTATCTCTTGCTAAGCTACTGATTTGTATAGACATTCAAGTTTTCTCTAATTTTTCCTCCTTTGTTTAAAAATAGCAGTGGGTTGCTGCAGATGTTTAGGATTACTGAATTTCACAGCTGCCCCTTTAGCTTTGCCTAAGATGAACCTGCGATCTGGGGTGTCCTGGTCATTGTGGTGAGGTACAATAGTGACATCTGGTGTCGGGCAGTGGGATCACAGCTCTGCTCCTCCAGGAACCCATCACACAGCGCTTCCCTCACTCACTCACTGTTACTTATTACAAATAAAGCCTTCAGAGGTCATTTGTACCCTCACATTAGAGGTGTACATTCTCCACAGCAATATCGAAATGCTTTAAATAGCTTAACGGTCCTGACTAAGCTCTAATAGCTTTAACTGTAAGAATAAATAACTCCAGAGCACAAGCTGAGTTGTAGCAGCAAGAAACTAGGGCGTGTGAGTCGATTCCATAACAGATTTCCGTAGTCAGATTAGCACTGAAAGCTTCATAGAAAAGCCAGATTTTTCTGCTTTCCTTTCCAAATAGGAATAGTTCCTGTATTTTGTTGGGAGAAAGTTCCATAGGGCAGGTGCTGTTCTGTTCTTTTGGTTTCCCTTATTGACGGAGGCACCATGTAAAGATTTTAGAGGCCCGGACGGCATGTATGAAGAGAACCTTTTGCTGAGCTAGGTCCATCATCTCTTAGCCTTGTGAGTCTGTATCCATTTTGAATTTTGTTCCGTATGGTATTGGCAGCCAGTGCAACACAGGTGTGATGTGTGGTTTGTTGCAGACTTTTGTATGTTGGAGTTTGAGGGTTTTGTCTCTTACTCCTTTATACAGTACACTGTAGTAGTCCAGATGTGATAATCAGTAGCATGAACCACTGTCAGTAGGCTTGACTTCTCAATGATTGGGCACAGTCTATGAAAGCTATGTAACTGAAAATAGCAGCTCGTCACTGGTGCGTTGGTTTGTGGCAGCAATCTGAGTTTCATGTTGGCACAGCTGGGATGAAGGTATTTCAGGAGAATATTAAATGTGCTCATAATTCCTAATTCGGTGTAAGTGGGGTCTACAGAAATCATGTCCACTGCTTCCAGCTGATCCCTAGCACAGAGGCAAACGTGCTACTGCCCAATAACAATTCCTCCAGTTTTCACAGCTTCTGTTGGCTACCTGCGGCCAGCAGGCTTGAATTCATAATTGTCTCCCTGATTAAACACAAGACACTTTACCTCAAGAACCTAAAACATCTTGCAGGTTAGTTCTGTATATGCCACAGACCTAGCTGTCTGCTCATTGGAAGAGATCTGCTTGTCTTTCCCACCCACAGCTGATGCAGAACTAACTAAAAATAAGACGACCACCTCCTGCCTGGGCTCCAGAAGACAGAAGAGCCATCAGGGAAACCCTGCAACATCTGGGATTTCAGATCTGCCTTCCCAGCCATTGCTCCAAAAAGCTGCTGTTGAGCCTTTCTCTGACCATCCCCTAACTCCACATCAGATGGTGCATTGGCTGCATGCTGGTACCTTCTGTCTAGTATCCAACTTCACAGCCTACTCTGCACCTTATTGATCCCTGGAGAGCCAACTGCCTGGCTGAAACAAACTCTGAGGGGCTCAGGAGCTCCCACACGTGATGACTAATTCATCCTGCTGTCTCAGGAGAACCTTGGGTAAAGGTAAGCAAACAGTCAGGTGTGGAGGAGAGAGCCCTAGAGCAGGAATGAAACCACCCAGAATGCTGAATACAAATGTTCTTGCTTAGCTCATACACTGCATTACTCTGAAACTTGTGTATCTGCAATTTAAAATGTAACCTGCTTACTGGGAAATCTTTTTTTTATTTCTAGGATGAGAACCGTCTTCCAAGGAAATATTTTGAAGTTGATTTTCCCATGATAGTTGCTAGGAAGATACACCACATTAAGTAAGTGTCTCACTAGGATTTCTTATGTTGCCTTGCTGAAGCCGCAGCAGAAGATTGATTTGCGTGCATTCTAGCAGTCTGCAGCTTCCTCGTTGCATCGCAGATGGGTCCTAGCAGAACGAAAGCTTGAGAGGGTGCTGGGCTTTAATGGACCCTCAAGAATCACCTGGTAGCAGCACACATGGGTCCGGGTTTAGCTGTTTGCCTGAATCTGGTGCAGTTCATCTGATTAATGTGTAAATGTCAGCAGATAAGCACCCATAGCTCCAAGCTCAGTGCAGCCACACATGCTTTATAAATGACTTTATAAATTAGGGTTGGAATTGGTTCAGAAGACGCAGTTACTGTACAAACATACAGATGTTTAAATAAGCCGTGGTGACTTTCTGGGTCACTGACCTGCAACCACCTTGAACTTTTTTCCCATGGAAGGTGGATACTGCTGCCCATCCTGACTTGGTTCTTTTCCTGTTTTTTTATAAACAAAAAAAAATTCCACTGAAAGTGTGTGTTTGTTTTTTTTTCCATGTAGATCAAAACCTTCTTTATCAAAACCAATTCTGGATGCTCATTCTGATCAGTCTCTCATAATAAGTGAGTATTTACAGTTCTTGTTCTCCTTTATTCTTTCACAAGTCATCTTTATTAAACTTTGGTTTTTGTGTGGTCAGAAAATGTCTAAGAAGGTGCGTCTCAGAGTATTCTCCTGCCAAAACCTAGGGTGGCTGTCCAGCTTTACTTACAGCGTTCACTGATCTCTGCAATTCAGTATCTACAGGCAGTGTATTAAGTCTAATAAGTATATTGTTTTGTTTTGTTTTTTTTTACATTGATGTAACAAAACTGAATGGTTTTTTTTTAAACTGAATCCTCAAAACTGCCCTAAATGTAATTTTAAATTCTGAAAACTCTCCCTGGTGCTACTTGTGGCTTTGTCCTGGTAAGGCAGCACGCCATGCATTGCCTTCCTCGTTCTAGTGTCTGTAAAATCCACTGGAAGATTCAGAAGTCATAAGGGGCAAGTATTTGTATTGGCATTTTGTAATAGATCAAGTTCTGTGTTATACATCCCTTTGAAATGAATGACATGCACAGTAAAATTATTATTTTTCTTTTTTATTAATCGTATTGAACAGATGAAGGAACGTGTTGATAGAAGCAGAAAGCTGCTGTGCTTTAAAACAGCCCTTCTGGCTCAATGCTTCTTGCTTGACCACCTCCGCAATAGAACATTCCTGTTCATACCCCAGATCAGTCCAGACTCCTGGGTTTTGCCTCCCCCGTTTTTAGATTTTTATTTTGTGTAGTGTTCAGGTCATGGGATAGCTGTGGTGGTGCATTAATTTCTCATGACCCAGCATGGTGCAGTTCGGGGCCTGGCTGAGCCCTTTCTCTTCTGGCATACTGTCATCATGTTGTTAGATTGTAAATCCTTCAGGTGGAAAGGTTTTTTATCTCCGCAGATAGGCTTCATCATGCTGTGCCGAATGCACCTTTCCCCTCCATGTCAAAGACCACTTTTTTAATTGTACAGTTGACACTTTTCAGGGCTGAAGATGGAGCATGGGAGTTCAAGGGCCAGTAAAATTGCTCCTTGTGAAAGATTGCACAAGCCATGTGACTGAGCTCCCTGCTGCAAAGATTTATAAATGAGCAGGAATCCTGAGGGGAGAGAATGGGAGAAGCTTCTCATAGAATAGGATCCTGATGTGCACCTGTAACGAGCCTTGGCGGAGGGAAAGTGCATTTGTTTCTCCTGAATCTAAGATGTGAAACAGTCTTGCAGGCCGATGCAATAAAGTGCCAGTTTCCTGCGCGCGCATTTACCTCTCGTGAGTGCTCAGTGCAGTAGGCAAATCAGCTGCCATGCTAAAAAGGGTGCTCGAAGGATAAATTCTGCGTCCCTGGCACCCGGCCCCAGGAGTTGTAGCTGCGTGCAACTTGGGAAAACGGTCGCTCCTAAGCTGCCAAGACTTTTTTTTTTCATTTTTGCTGCTTTCTGTGGTTCTTCCAATTTAATATTGTGACGATATTAAGTCAGGGGAACCACAGAAAAGCAGCATTTGCATTATGCTTTTATTTGATTTATATTCTGCTTTTCAGTACTTCAGAGGTATTTCCCTGTCCCCAGAGGGCTCTGATTTACTAATGCTCAGTAAAGCAGGCCCTGAGGCAGAGACTTCCCAAGGTCACAAGGAGTGGCAGTGGAGTTTTGAACCCTGGTCTCCCTGGTTCCCAGCCCACACTTCTAACCAGAAAGAAAGGTGATGGAATTACTGCCTCTTTACCAGGTCTGCACTAGCACGTCGGTTTCTCCCTGAGACGTGACCTAGTGATGCAAACAGTGCATTTTTACATTTCTTTTGTCTGAGGATACAAAATGGTGGTGGGGTGGGATGACTTTAATTTATGGACACTTTTCCATCCGATCAGTCATTGTGGAGCTGGGTTTTGGGTGTGACTTTGGCAGTGAGTATGAACGTTTGGATTATGGGTTTACTTTCTTGTCCTGGGACTCTGTGCTGATCTCATTATGATTGTTGATTTTATTACTGCTCTTTTACTTACAGATAAGATCTTGATCCTTGGTAATTTCAACATTCGATCTGATAGTAAGCCAAAGGGCGTTCTGCAGGATTTTCAACCATTTTCAGCTGCTTTACAGCTTACTCAGTTACTTGCTGTTCCAACTCATAGCTGGCCATATTTTGGAACTGGTGATCCCTGAATTTTATGCAAAGAAGGGGTAGATCTCCCACATTTCTGTTCAAACTGTGTTGTGGATCATTTGATGAAATTTAACTTTTTTGCCAACGATGGAGACAAATAACAGTTTGGAGGCAGTGTCTGGAAGAGCAATCCAGGGGAGTTCAGGATGAGTAGGTCAAGATTTAACGACATGCTTAATGTGGAGTTTGGAAGCAGTGTCTGGATGAGTAGGACAAGATTTAACGACATGCTTAATGTGGAGTTTGGAAGCAATGTCTGGATGAATAGGACAAGATTTAACGACATGCTTAATGTGGAGTTTGGAAGCAGTGTCTGGATGAGTAGGACAAGATTTAATGACATGCTTAATGTGGAGTTTGGAAGCAGTGTCTGGAAGAGCAATCCAGGGGAGTTCAGGATGAGTAGGACAAGATTTAACGACATGCTTAATGTGGAGTTTGGAAGCAATGGCTGGAAGAGCAATCCAGGGGAGTTCAGGATGAGTAGGACAAGATTTAACGACATGCTTAATGTGGAGTTTGGAAGCAATGGCTGGAAGAGCAATCCAGGGGCGTTCAAGATGAGTAGGACAAGATTTAATGACCTACTTAATGTAGAGTTTGGAAGCAATGTCTGGATGAGTAGGACAAGATTTAACGACATGTTTAATGTGGAGTTTCCACTTTCCTAGTTAATTCAGACACAGTTAAACGTCTTTCCATTACCCATAGACCTGTTAAAATATAAGAAAATAGGGCATTCCTCTCCCGGGGTTCACAGCTTCAATCAAGACTTAATTGGTATAGAAAAAAAAGTCAGGCAGGAGGAGGACAGTGCATGCTGCTAACTCCAGGGGAAAAGATTTGTCTTCAGTGTAATTTTGGGAAACTTTTTGCCATATCAGGTTGACTCTGCTGATTATCTGTGGAACAGGGCCAAGGATCTCTTCCTCTGCACTCAGGCAGGCCAATCCCTGACACACAGCCCTGCCCCATCAGCCTGCCAGTATCCTCCCTCTCCAGTAGATGGTGGACATGAACCAAAAAGCAATAGAGAGGAAAGTGAACCCAACCTGGGGCTTTCCCTCAGCTGAGCGGTTTAGGCTTGAAATAAGAGGAATGGGGGAGCTCCGTGGTGAAGGTCTGTGCCTTCTCCTTCAGTAGCTGCCGGCCCCATCGCGATTCCAGCGGAGATCTGAGATCGGGTAAATTAAAAAGGGGGGAGTTCTTGGCTACCCCCATCTTGCACCTCCAGTCGATCTCTGGGGGATGATGGAGTGGGGTGGGATCAGACGATGCAGTTAGCGTGGCCGGCAGACGCGCTTCTGGGTTTTCGCACTGCCATGGAAAGGTGTGCCCGCTGCAACACATGGTAAGGCCATGGCTGGAGTGTTTCCCCACACGCCGTAAGGCCACAGCCTGGATCCACGTGCATGGTTATGCGCACAATACTGCAGACTGGTGTTACGCACGTGTGTGCAGGCGTAGCCGCACGCACATCTTAGTGCAACGTTCAGGAGGACGTGGTTCAGGAGCCACAGCCCTTTTGAGAAGGATAAAGGCTTTGGCAGTTAGAGACTGAGCTGCAGCGGGTCAAATAGGGGCAATGCAGCCATCTTTCTCTTTGCCCAGTCCAGCGTTGGTTGGCAGCTCAAGGAGTTTGGCCAAAAAGGATTTAGCTGCTGTGCAGGCATCTCCTCAACCAAGGTGAATTGGTAAAGGGGACATAAGAACATAAGAACTGCCATACTGGGTCAGACCAAGGGTCCATCAAGCCCAGTATCCTGTTTCCAACAGTGGCCAATCCAGCCCATAAGAACCTGGCAATTACCCAAACATTAGATAGATCACAAACCACTATTGTTTATTAATTACTGTCATAGCAGGTTCGGGCTTAACTATGCCCACAATTATGCACTTAGCAAAACGCACAAAAAGCGCTGAAATACGTGCACAGAAAACTCACAGGTGCATGCACGCAAAACGCGCTCAACAACACGCTTAAGTATGAGCAGAACAGGGGATACAGATGTAAGCACATAAGCAGGCGTGCAGGCTGTGATCTGCCGGTCAGTGACCAGTCCTCCCACCCTTTTTCTCCTTGGTTCCCTAGGACAGTGGCGCCCCTCCCCGGTGGCGGGGGGGATCCTGGAGAGTGCTGTGGTCGGCCCCATGGACCTGGAGATAGATTTCATATCTTTCCTGGGTGGATATGATTTTTGCCGCAGTGCATCCTAGGCCTTCTCACTCTACGACCAAGTCAGGCAAGTGCCGTGCAGAGCAGTTTAGCGAATGATTCCTGGAAAAATCTGTGCTCCGCACCTTTGGAGGAAGGTGAAATCCCACCTGACTTGGAGCCACATAAGTCACTGCTCTATTTTCTTCCACAGGGTCGTGTTTAGCTAAGATCCTGAAAATGCTTGAAGTGGCAGGAGTAGTGCTACGAGAGTGCTGAGGAAGGTTGCCATCCTAGTCACCTTGCCATTCCTGGAACAAGTGCAGGAGTTGCTTAACCTTGAGTGATAGGCCCTGGTTAAATAAAACAACCAAAACTTTTTTTTTTTTTCTTATTACGAGGAATGGGTCAAGATCACATCGGACCAGTGGGTTCTAAGCCTGATAGAACAAGGCTATGCTTTAGAATTTGCTCGGCCACTGAAAAGCCTGTTCATGATATCTCCCTGTGCTTGCCAGTGAAAGAAGTTTATTGTTCAACTGACCATCCAAAGACTAAGAATGCTGGGGGCCATCATTCCTGTCCCCCAGGAGGAGAGGGGAATGGGAAGGTATTCCATTCATTTTGTCTGATCCTAGACCTGAAGGCGAACGCGACCCTCAAAGTTCCCTGTTTCAGGACATAGACTCTCAAGTCTGTCATAGACTAATGCTGCGAAGCGGAGAGTTTTTGGCTTCCCTGGATCTAACGGAGGTGAATTTGCACATTTAGGATTTGCCGGGATCATCGAACGTACCTCAGGTTCATGATCCTTCTGAAGCATTTTCAGTTTTGTGCTCTTCCTTTCAGTCTAGTCACTGCTCAGAGGACTTTCACCAAGGTAATGGTTGCGGTAATAACAGCTCTCTGAAAGGCGGGGGTGCTGGTTCATTCATATCTGGATGATTGGCTCATTCGAACAAAGTTGGAGGACCTTTGCAAACAGGTGGTGGAAGTGGTCTTGCACCGCTTGAGATCATTGGGTTGGATTGTGAACCTGGCCAAGAGCCGCCTTTCGCCTTCACAGGTTCTGGAATTTTTGGGTGCACGTTTCGATATCTGTGTGGGCAAGGTCTTCCTCACGGAAGGAAGTGGATTCTTAAGCTACAAACATAAGTTTGGAACCTGTTGGAGACCCCAGTGCCCAGGGTCTGGGATTACTTGCAGGTCCTCTGTTCCATGGGCTTGACTTTGGCACTGGTCCCTTGGATGTTTGCTCATATGAGACCACTAGAGAAAACTTTGCTATCCCGGTGGGATCCAATTTCAGAGCAGGTTCACCTTCTGCTATCGTTTACAGAGTACGCCAGGTCCAGTCTTTCATGGTGGCTTGGCTGGGACAATTTGTGCCATGGGGTAGATCTCAAGGTGCCTCAATGGATGGTAGTGACTACAGACACCAGTCTCACCGGTTGGAGGGCTGTCGGTCCCAGTTGGTGCAGGGCCAATGGTCTGAGGAAGCAACTGAATCCATCAATAATCTGGAGACGAGAACGATGTATCTGGCACTGGAGGAGTTTCTTCCCCTGCTGCACAATTATGCAGTCAGTTCTCACAGTGCGACGACTGTGGCCTACATCAACCACCAGGGAGGTACCAAGAGTCGAGTGGTTGCTCTGGAAACGGAGATGCTAATATCCTGGGTGGAGCAACCTTTGGCTTTGAAAGCAGTGTTACACATACCAGGGTTCAACAATTTGCAGGTGGATTTTCTCAGCTGACAATTGGATCCAAGAGAATGGGAGCTATCAGAGAAGGCAATGATCCTCATTTCTCCAGGTGGGGAATGCCTCGTGGATCTAATGGCGACCCAAAGGAATGCCAAGGCACCGCATTTTTTCAGTTGCGGAAGAGAGCTAGGAGCGGAAGGGGTCAATGCCCTGGTGCTTCCTTGGCCACACAACATTCTGATCTGTTTCCGCCATGGCCTCTGTTGGGCAAGGTTCTAAGGAGGATAGAGGTCCACCTAGGAAAGGTGATTCTTGTGGCTCTGGAGTGGCCATGACTGCCTTGGTTGGAGGATCTGTTCAGTCTAGTGCTGGACACCCCCTGAGGCTGGGCCATCTACCAAATCTTTGTTTTCTGCTGGTATTCGGATAGCACCTTCAGACAGCTTTATGATCTAAAAGGCAAATTTATTGATAGCAATACAAAGACAATATAGACAATGTAGAAAGAGGAACAAGGAAAGAGGAAGTCGTTGTTTCTCTGGAGACGCAGGTCAGTGGCAACTGGGCATCAGGCTTGCTTCTCAGCTCTGGACTGCTCGGGTTGAGACTTTTAAACTTTTTTCATTGTCCAATAGAAATACATTGATGCACATCCTGGGTGTATTAATTTCTTCTAATATCCAATTATGAACGTAGCTTTATTGTCCAATCAGGCACCGTCTCTGGGGTGTTGCCTTCTTCCGGCAATGAGCTTTGCCAAAGCACATGGTGGTGAAATATGTTGCCAGCAGAATCAGGAAATACACATTCAGGCTTAAGGCCTATGTACATTCCCCCCTTGAATCGTTTGGGAACGATTCACAAATGAAAGGCTGAGATTGTATTTCCAGGATTGAAATGATCATAGCATCAATTTAGTATGACCCACCTTTTCGTACTGTTGAAAATGGCTTCCATATTCTTTATGGTGTTGAATCATTATTTATAACTCGCATCCACAATCACAATCACAATTGTTCAGGCATACTCATTTTGTACTTTGTTTTATTGTCATCCAGTCTCACATTCATTCTTCATTCAGGTATTGTTCTGGCCTTCTTCCAGTTGGTCCAAGATTCTGTAATGTGGTCCTATTAGCAGCATATAAATCAATTAAATCAATAAATCTACTTAATGATTGATTATTGATTGTGAATGAATGGTTAGAATAGTTGAAGCAATAATCCATCATTCTACTCAGGGTTAATGCCACTGTCTTAGGTTGCCCAGGGTACGCAATCCTAATGATTTGCTACCTGGTGCTTACCCGTCATCGTTAAGCATAACAGCCTGAGGAAGTAACATTGCTGCTGATAAATGAAAGGCTTCCTTTAATATGGTATAGGAGTTCATAGTTGTCTTCACAGTAATGCAGGATGATGTCTTAGGCCATTAAAATAACAAACTTCACTCATTCTCACAATTAACCATTGCAAACTCATTTAGAAATGTAAGCCACTTTAAACTGTGTTTCCCATCAATTAAACCAAATTATATGGAAATGCAATCTTTTCCCTTGGAAAATCTCATTCATTAGTTTCAGAAAGGGATTCAATCATGCTCATCATTAGATGTTGACGAACTGCGGTGACTTGAGAGTGACTTGAGAGTATTTGAGACATAGCAGAAGCAATAGTTATAATTAATTAATAGAAGCAAAACCATGCTTGGGAGTACTATTACTTATGTCTTGGCCTATCATGCATTTGAACATTTTGGGAATATAAACAAATGCTTAAAATCTGAATTAGGAGTAGAATGTCGAAAGAGACATCCATATGGATGAGGGATAAGGAATCTCTGTAACCAATGGGATGATATCTGCAAACTCTACTAAATGTGATGTTTAAGAATAGGGAGATCAAATGAATGTCATAATTCTGTCTTCAATCACCAAGAATAACTATATAAACATTTGGGACTACATTAAACCTCTAGAATCACTAGCCATGCATGTTCTCTTCAATTTGGGCATAGCTATAGCTGGTCTGTGCAGCCTATTCACATGAGCTGCCCAAGAACGGTGTGAAGGCTGAACTGACAAACTATGCTGCAGCACATTGCGCCGGTCTTTCACTGACACGCAGATGTCTGAACAAGTCTGGACTAAAAAGGGCAGAGTATATCAACTGGAGATGAATATAACGTGGAAAGCAATAATGAAATCATAGATGGTAAGTCAAACCAGTTATCTATGGGACCTAGGGATAAATGATCATCTTAATTAATCATATAATGGATATGAGAGAACTGGGAATAGCAGCAAAACTTTAGTATTTTAAATTAATGTGGTGTGTAACATGTAGGTGTACGTAGATGTATGCAGATATCCAAATCATGGCATTTGCAGAATGTCATATGGGCTTGGAGTATATGGCAATCAATTATCATTGACATTTGACAAAGCATATTGTGGTGTAATGTATAACAGTTAAAGAGATGACAATAATTGGGAATGGATCTAATCTGATCAGGGCAATAAAATTCACACAATCATGAGAACTGCATTAATGTAGAGTACAACAACATAAAGACAAAATATAATCAAGCAAAAGTAGTAAAGTTCAATGATGAATGACAGATGAATTCTGTGTTAAGGCCGAGACTTCCATAGAAGGGATGGGAAGAATGGAGTGAGTCCCATAAATGTTGTTTTCACGCTTTCAGTGAGATGTATCAACTTTTCATTCATCACGGCCTAATGAAGATATGTGTTTCTTTAATAGTTTCAGATACCTAATATGGTAAAGTAGCATAAAAGCAAATTAAGCATTTAAAGAAAAGTCATCTGTGGTAAGCTAAACCACAAATAACACGTATTTCAGACATTACATTAAACATAAGTCACACTGGACTGACATACACTCATCCATCCTTCAAATATACATTCAATGTCGTCTTCACATAGGACAGACAACAGATAACATATAATATGAGCTCAAAATTCGTATCAAAAAATGTATCAAAGGAAAGTGAATTAAAAATCAGAAATTCAAAAATGTGTATGAAAAATAAAAGTTCAGAATTCTGTCAAAAAGGTAGAAGTCCTATCGAAGAGGTAGAAGTCCTTGAAGACCTGAAAAGTAAATACTAGCATACAATTGAAATATCAAATTAACAAATATTGTACATATAGATTTCCAACCAATAATATTAAATAAATTTAATCAATAATGTTCTGAGCTTATAGTCAATGTATCATATCAAATAATTAAAATAATTAGAACTCAAATATCAAATAATTAATACTTAAATATGCTACATTTTAAACTAGAAACTATTTCTCCTTTTTTTTTTCTCTTTCTTCCGTTCGTAGCACAGCTAGTGCTGGCAGAACAGATAAGCTGTACTCTGCAGGTTTGCAAGAGACAACTTCCCTTTTTTTTTTCTGTTAAGATACAGTTTGACTCTTTAGTTAAAATGTCCTTTCAAATTCATAATTCTCTTCTCAGAATCATAATTCAGCAGCTCAGATTCTAAATTTTAACACTAGTATATGTTCTTGTCAGTACTCCAGTTCAGTATTAAAGGAATGTGAAGTCAGTAACGTAATAAAGAATCAGTATGTAAAGTTGAGAGCAAAGGGGATTTATTTTGGTGGGAGATATATCTCGCTCCCCCCCTTGATCCCTCTTTTACCACAAATGTACAGTTCAAAGCAGAAAGGAAATAACATGTTGTAAGAGGAAGGTATCGCATGCGCTTGGTGAACACCTTAATAAAAATACATTCACATTGAAAAGAGGAACTTACACTTAAAACTTAAAACTATATGGTACCATTTAAAAATTAACTTAATTATACTAAACATGCTTACACTAAAATATACCTGCAAATGGTAACACAAATAAATCTTAATAGCTTGAACAATAAGACCAGTAAATACATTAACATAGGAAGCCTAGCAACCTGTTATATCTGTCCACAAGCTTGTTACTTTTAGGGCGTTAAACATCTGTGATGGCACTACAAAAGTTCTCAATCAGATAACAACTGACTGACCACATGCATCTGATCCCAGTGCACGGCTGCTGTCTTCTGTAGTAGGGACAG
Organism: Rhinatrema bivittatum; assembly: GCF_901001135.1. Lineage (NCBI taxonomy): Eukaryota > Metazoa > Chordata > Amphibia > Gymnophiona > Rhinatrematidae > Rhinatrema > Rhinatrema bivittatum. The sequence continues at coordinate 1,842,674 of NC_042628.1, read as the reverse complement.
CACGTAATTAGTCAGACAAAGTCTATAGAGACATATCTATTTTGGATTTTATATACCGGAGGATTTTATATACCGGGGGTTCCTGTATGCAACGCGTGTCACTCCGGCTTACATGACAGACATCGGGAAGGCTGGCAAGGATTTACTAGTCTTATGTACACAAATATCCTAGGTAAGCAAATTCTTATTTTAGCTTCTTTGTCCTGAAATGAATATTGCAGTAAAGCAAGCAATAGCTATAAAAGTAAGGCTCAGAATAAGGAGATCATCCTAAAGGATGGTCGTACTAAATGTGGTTCCATTTAAAACTGTGTTTCATATTAAGTTCACACTGTGTTCTGTCCAAGCTTCACTAAGATGGCAATGTAAGGTCCTACATACGCAGATACCTTCTCTGATAGGTGTGAACTCACTTTATCTGGGGACATGTATGTTGGCTATTAAAGCCTGGCGTCATTGTGATGGAGGGACGTATTGGCTCCGACTGCCACTGCTCCTCCAGTGATTAGGGTCAAATTGTGGTGGTGGTGGTGGTCTGCTCGGTCCCCCCCTTGCAGCATATCTGCCTCTAATATTCCCTCTTGGGAATGAGAATCTGTGGTTAGGCTGATAATGGCAATCCCTACTATAATGACCGTATTGTCCACATCGATAGCACTGTAGGTCTGGTAGACGGCGTTGTGGTGTTGGCCAATCAGGGTGTGGTGTCTCCTCAGGAGATGCTGTAGGAATTAAATGGAAGTATCCTACTGCGGTCATCGCCTTCTCCAAAGGTGGAGAGGGTCCTGTACTCTGCACTAGACATCTGGAGGCAGTGTCAGCAGTCCTATAAAGGGGCGGTGATGTGAATTTCTTACTAATTTCTTCCTCTTTTTCTAAAAAGGCCTTTGTCATGACAAACCACCTATAAATTTGGACATGGTTTGCCAGTGTTCTTACATCTTGCCCATTAGATTTACAATACTTGTTTTCCAGAAATGTCATAAGCTGTACGAGCAAGGGCGTGTCAAAGGAGCCTCCTGCTGGCCATGCAAGGGAAGCATCCTTCTCTGCCCACGCTACCCACTTAGAATGGTATTTACGAATCAATTGCTCAGTAGGTTTATGCAGAGCAATAACTCTGTCCAAAGGATTTAACTCACTAGCCTCTCCTACCATCTTGGGATCTCTTAATATTGCAGACCAAACTACGGCACAAGTATTACTAATAAATTTCGTGTAGCCACTCCCTTATGAGAAAGAGTGGTTCAACCTTACCTTAATTGTAGTTTTCACCGTACCGTGAATTCACGCTTCCGGTGTGCTGTACTTCTTCAAACACGAAGGTATTCACAGCGGGGCAGGGAGAGACAGCCTGCAGACAACTATCTAACTATCTAACTATCTATCTAACTATCTAACTAAAGACCTATCTACTCCTTTTCGTTCCGTTCGACTGGTTACCGGTTCCTACTAAAATTACTTGGGCTCCAGTGCGTTACCGCCGAAACAACCGGGATAGGGCCAAAAGGCAGCGTCAAGTCTGCCAATTGTTTTCGAACTTATTAGTACACTAACGGAAAAACCTATGACTCACTCGTATAAGACAAGTTTTTACTTACCTTTCCAGACTGTGTAGACAGCTCCAAGTACGTATTCCTTGGAATGCTTGATCTGGAGGCTTCTTATTTCTAGCGGTACGTATTCCCGCTTCGGGACCCACCTGACACTCCGTCCCTGTACGTGTTCCCTCGGGGGTTCCAGGTAAAAAGTCCCAGGTGGTGTGTCGCAGTATTCAGCTTGGGGTAACTGATTGGTACTGTACAAGATCTGCCAGATAGCAGTGCGCGCCAAGGTCTAAGAGATATAAGGTCTGGGAGATAATAAAAGTTATTGGACAGTTTTTTTTTCTTTTCTTTGAGAGTAAGACTTACTTCCTCAAACGTGGTTTCTGAAGTGCTTCAGGGCTCAAAAATCTCAAAGTAGATTTAGGATGCTTCAGGGCAGTTTTCCACTCCCGATCAATGGCACCCTCACTTCCTTCGATGCTGGCAATGAGGTATCCCTGAAGGTGTGCTAGCCCGCGATACCCGCATCAGGCGTTAGGCTTTCTTTTCCGTTTTCCGGCTCGAAGGACCATATGTTTTCTGCTGGTATTCGGATAGCACCTTCAGACAGCTTTATGATCTAAAAGGCAAATTTATTGATAGCAATACAAAGACAATATAGACAATGTAGAAAGAGGAACAAGGAAAGAGGAAGTCGTTGTTTCTCTGGAGACACAGGTCAGTGGCAACTGGGCATCAGGCTTGCTTCTCAGCTCTGGACTGCTCGGGTTGAGACTTTTAAACTTTTTTCATTGTCCAATAGAAATACATTGATGCACATCCTGGGTGTATTAATTTCTTCTAATATCCAATTATGAACGTAGCTTTATTGTCCAATCAGGCACCGTCTCTGGGGTGTTGCCTTCTTCCGGCAATGAGCTTTGCCAAAGCACATGGTGGTGAAATATGTTGCCAGCAGAATCAGGAAATACACATTCAGGCTTAAGGCCTATGTACATCTTCTACAGCAGGGCCCTATATTTTCAGATCAAGCAGATTGCTTTTTTCTAGTGGCTTGGCTTTTGAAAGGAGACAATTAAGAAAGAAGGAGATATCCGGAGGATGTTTCTACTCTGCTGCAAGCCCATAAGACATCAATTTCTTGGCATATGTCCGGGTTTGGAGGGTCTTCAAGTCCTGGTGTACAGACCAGGGGGTTGATCCTCGTTGAGCTACAGTGATGCAGGTTCTGGCATTTTTACAAAGAGGCCTAAAGAAAGGCTTGTCCTTTAGTTCCCTGCGAGTTCAGATGTCTGTCTTGGGCTGCTTGCAGGGCAAGGTTCAGGGAACAACTGTAACTGCGCATCCGGATGTGGTGCGTTTCCTCTGTGGAGCGAAGCATTTGCAGCCCCCCCCCCCACCCCCCTGTCGTAAAGTGTGTCCTTTCTGGAGCATTAATGTGGTCTTCAAGGGCTTGGGCGAACCTCCGTTTTAGCCTCTTAAGAGAACCACCATTAAAGATCTGAGTCTGAAAGTTGTTTTGTTGGTGCCAATTTGTTCAGCCAGAAGAGTGTCTGAACTTCAAGCCTTGTTATGTAGGGAACCCTTTTTTGTGGATTCCGGAGTGTCTCTGAGGACGGTCCCATCCTTTTTGCCGAAGGTAGTTTCAGCGTTCCAAGTCGGTCAGTAGAGCTTCCGACCTTTACAAATCTAGAGTTTGGTATGCCTCTTGCAAAGGAATTAAGACTGTTGTATGTCCAAAGGGCTTTGTTGTGTTATCTGGAGGTCACTAACAGTTTGATTGTCAAATCACCTTTTTGGGCTTTGGAGTGGTGCAAAAAAGGGTCAAAAGGCATCAAAGGCCATGATAGCGTGTTGATTGAAGGAAGCTATTGGTTCTGCATATATCTGTCACAGTCGACCCATCCAAGAGGGGTTAAGGGCTCGTTCTACCTGTTTGCAGGCGGCTTCCTGGGCAGTGCCAACTGGTATCACAGCAAGAGATTTACAGGGCAGCTACTTGGAAGTCTTTACATACCTTTGCCAGATTCTACCAATTGGATGTCCAGGCTCTGGACGTCAGCAATTTTGGTGAAAGTGTTCTACGAGCAGGACTTCTACAGTCCCAGCCCAGTTAGGAAATCTTTGGTACATCCCAGGGATCTTGGTACATACAGGGAAAGGAAAATTTTGGTTCTTACCTGCTAATGTTCGTTCCTGTAGTACCACAGATGAGTCCAGAATCCTGCCCAGTGGGGGAGAGGAGATTTAGAGTCTGCTCGATCTGTGTACTGTACTAATACTGATTAATCCTGAAGAATGACACAGATTTCCCATTAGTCCTCTTACGAAGTGTTACACATTTACTAGTGATTTTCCTGCTCTTTCCGGGGGATATAATAGTTAATTTGGTTGAACGTTTTGTTAGTTTTTATTCTTGGATACTGATTAATACTGGGGAGATGCAGGAGGCACATTAGTTTAAGAGGCGGTGCCTGTGAAACTTTGTCTCCATCTGCTGGCAGGGAGGCAAAACCCAGGAGTCTGGACTGATCTGTGGTACTACAGGAATGAAAATTAGCAGGTAAGAACCAGTTTTCCTTTCTGCTTTATACCCTTTGAAGGGTGGGGTTCCTGTGGATGCAAAGTGTACATTTAGCCTTGACTGTCATGTGTTCAGTGTCACGCATGTGAGAACTATCAGGTGTGTCCCAACAGAGAAAAGGTTGAGAACCACTGCCCTATAGACCTGTCTATTGAGGACTACGGCCTTTCAGGAGACACTGAGGCTGTAGTCGGTTCACTTGTAAATAAATGTACCTGTTCTAGTAGCCATTTAGGGTTGCTTTTTGTTGCATGGTAGTGTGCCTGGTTTTATGTAATCCGCTTATTGCAACTAGTCTGCTATAGGTGTAATAGTGTTAAATGTAGAGGTTGTGTCAGCTTTTGTTTACTTAGATTCACTGAAAGATACTTTGACCGAACTGCCTAAACTATGACACACAGCTGTAATTAAATCAACAGTACCTTGTGCCAGAATGTAGAAGTAAGGGAGGGAGGCCTTGGGGGAATGTGATGCCTACAATATGGTTTAAATTAACAGGGACCTGATCCAGTGGATATATTCCTTTATGGCACACTTACATTGTACTGCAATTAACCACGAAAGGTATTTGGTGGCAGGAGAAGCTGCACTAAAGTTTCAGTAAACGTGATTCCAGCTTTAATCGTATGGAACATGCACAAGTGAATACAAATGTGCTGTGTTCATCTGCACACATGACATGGACAGTTCATTGAAATCCAGACAGAAGCACGTATGACAGCTCTCTTGAAGTTCATTCCCTCTCGGCTGTGCAGTATTTGAAACACAGAGCAAAGGATCACACTTTGCTGTTGTCTGTTCTTTGAATGGGAGAGCAATTCTTGTACTAAGGTATCCAACATTCTTTGAGGTTACTTGTGACATTTATGCTTTTAACTGAAGCAATGCGATTGAACGCCAGTGCTCTAAAACTGTAAGCAGATGTCTCACCCATGGCACGTTCAGGTACTTGCTCCTTCAAATTTCTATCAAAACAAGTCAGCAAGAAGGTAAAGAATGCAACGCAATGTATACAATAAGCAGAATATTAAAATGTATTTATAACTTGATTTTTGGTGCTCAAGGCTTACAGCATTATTAGAATTCAGGTAAAGTGGATACCTGAGGCAGTGGCAGAGAGAGAGAGTGCCCATGATCCCAGGGGGATCTGAAGCCTTGCTTCCCTGGCTTCTTCGGATTACAGGCAGTACATAATTGCTCTAATCTCTGGGCTCCCCATGCAGAACCCAGGCTGTCCTTTATCTAGGAGGATGCATCGAGCTGCCGCTAAGCACACGGGCAGTAAAAATCTGAAGAACCTTAACAGCCTAAAACTGGATTGGAAAAAAGAGAATTAGAAAGCCACTTTTCTGTTGGAGACACTAAACAGCGAAAGCTGTCCTCTTGTGCTGATGTTTTTCAGATTCTCACACGCTAGACTCCTGCCGATATTGTATCATTGGAGCGGACCTGAGGAACTTGCCAGGCCTCGAGGCGAATCTAAAGAAATTTAATCTAGACCCACAGTAAGGTTTCCTGCTCTTACTTCTGGAATTATTTTGTTCTGTGGTGGGAGAATGAAGGAGCTATCCCCTCGGGCCACACACATCTGACTCTTTAGGATTAAGTCTTTTTTTTGTTTTGTTTTTACTTCAAAGCATTTTATTATTGTGATTAGGAAGAATGAAATTTCCAACACTATAGTAACAAATTTGCACAGCATAGAAAACATACCAAGACTTTACATAGACTGGTAAATAATGCTGCTAACAGAGAATAAACAGCCGGCATTCTGCCGCAAAATCTCAAACTTCCTTCCCCCACGCTCTCCATGTTCTACATAGTGTCCATGGGGATTCGGCGAGATTCAGTGTCCATATTGTGTTGCTGTCACACTGAAAATGTCCCCTTTTCATTCGAACCTGAGGGAGCAAAGTGTGGGCAAAAGAAGCAATGGGAGTATAGGAAACAACTAGAGAAATGAGAACTGAATATGAAATAGCGAAATTACACTCAAATGTATGAAAACCTCTCTTCTTTCTATCTATGTAAGCGGGGGTGACTTGGAACAGCCGGTTCAGCAGTGTCCTCTCAGCTGCACACACAGTTTCTGCTTCTGCGTGGGTCTGGACCTGTGTGAGCCTGAGCGAGGACTTAGAGGAGTGAAGCTGAGTTTCATGCCTGAATGTGATCTCGGTGCCTCTTGCTGCCAGTAATGATAGTTTTGACTGCCATTTTGGTTCCCTTTAATGTACTTTTCAGCCCTCGTATCTGGGGAGGGATGGCTTGGAAGTGTGGGGGATGGAGCAGAGACGGGGGCCAGATACATAGAGGGAGAAAAATAAAAGGGTTGGTGGAGGCGAGATGGGGTGGGAAAAGGAGCATTGTTAGGTATGGGCGATGATGTAAAGATGAAGGAATGGAAGGGTAAGGGAAATGGAGGCTGAAAGATGGAGCTTGGGGGTCTGGTGGCGACTGCACAATGCTACCCCTGAATATCTACACGCATTCCCTTCCCCCTTCTCGTGTGCACAGATTCAGATACAGGGAAGTGTTCTGGCAGGACAGATTTACATGTTTCCAAAGTAATACACAGAATGATTAAAAAGAAGAAGAGAAAACTTGAAATGCTAAAGTTACAGGTTGCGGAAAGTAGAATATCCGGGATGTGGCTCGGGTCTGGTAAGTTATGTGCACATCATAAGAACATAAGAACCTGCCATACTGGGTCAGACCAAGGGTCCATCAAGCCCAGCATCCTGTTTCCAACAGTGGCCAATCCAGGGCATAAGAACCTGGCAAGTACCCAAACACTAAGTCTATTCCATGTAACCATTGCTAATGGCAGGGGCTATTCTCTAAGTCAACTTAATAGCAGGACCCAATGTCAAGAGATTTTCTTCATGGAAAGGGTGATGGATGCATCCAGTGCTGATGAGCACAGGAATGGAATAAAAAAAGGGGGGGTGAGAAGCAGAGGACCCCTAATGGGTAACCTGCACAGAGCAGCACTTATAAACCCTAAACTTGTTGGACAGATTAGATGGATCATTGGGGCTGCTTTTGCCATCATTTCCTATGTTCCTATTGTTAATTTAGAGGCAACATTGGCTAGCAGGATGCAGCTATAGCGTGCCACCCCCTGACCTCGCCTCTCGGCAGCAGTACACACAAAAAAGGGAGCCTTTCCACCACGCCAGTCCAGATGCATGCATTTTGCATCCCTGCCAGCACATGGAGACAGGACTAGATCACCAATAACATCCCTTATAGGTCTCATGCAGATGTCCTGTATTTGTCTCCAAAAGATGGTAGACATCAGCTCTGTGCATCTGTAGGAGAGAAATTACACCTGGGGTGCTGGGCTGGACTGGGTTTCCCTCCATTATGAGTAGGGGGTCATTGGCTCTGGGAGTGCTGGGTTGAGTCTCTTACTTTTTCCTCTCCTACATTTTCTTTTTTTTTTTAATGGTGATAAGGGAGAGCCGGGAAGTTGCCAGGTTGAGCTTAGCTGGGCATGCAGAGCTCTCTGGTTTGTCCTATGCACAAAGCTTGTTTTTAAAAACAAAAAACTGGCACTCTCCTGAAGGCTTCAAGGAGGGAGTGGTAGAGGTTAGAGAGGCCTGGTTAGGGCCTTGCTGGATGCGTACAGGAAAGCAGCCCCAACCGTGTGGATTGCAGTTCTGGCTAAGCACAAAGAGTGCTGTACAGCCTGTGAGAGCTCAGCAACTTTCCTCTTTCTGCCGCATCTGTCAGGAGGCCTTGTTTGAGCATGTGGGAGATCTTAAACACCCCCCCACGGAAGGTGTACACATAGGGGAGCTCCTATGATGACAGTCCTGAGGCCAGCCTCTCTGGGGTGGAGGTGGGAACCACAGCTACATTGCTCAACGGGAGCTGGAGTCCTACTAGCTCCAGGTTGGCCAAGATCTGATGTGGTTTAAGGTTGGGAATCCCCTGAAGCTTCCTCAGAGCATGGATTTCCTATTCCAGGGTCCAGTTTGGTCGGGCAATTCATCTGTTTTATCTTCAACCTGGTTATTGAGAGCAGAAAGCTGATACTCCAGAGCAGGTTATAACCACTGCTGCAGGCATGGAAGAGGTCCATCTCTCTGGCCTGCGTCAAGGTATGAGAAATGTTCCCTTTCAAGGCTTCAGTTCTGTTGATCATTTTGCAGAATGGGCTGCTAAAGGACTTGGAGCTGAATTGCCTTAAGTTCAAGTGGCAGCAGTTGCCTGGTGGGCTGGTTCAGGAAGTGACCTTTAACATCTCATCCGGATGCTTTGCGCTTCCTGAGAGGCGTGAAGTAAATCTGACCTCCATGAGCATGACCATGGGACCTCAGCTTGGTCCTTTGGGACGTGTTGCTCCATTTGAACCCATGAGGGTTGATTAAGAATCACATGCTCAAGATTGCCTTTCTAGTAGCGATTTGTTTGGCAAGAAGGCGGACATGGTGGATAAATGATCAGGAACTTCACCTCCTAGATGTGCATAGAAATCTACTGCGATACCTAAAGTTCATGGATGATTTTAGAAGATAAGATCATCCATTCTTTTCAGTGGCCAAAAGAAAGAGAAAGCTGTGTAGAAAGTGATAGTCCTTTGCCTTAAGGAGACAATGTTCTGTCTAAATCTCCAAGGGACTTGTGGTTCCTAAGGAGCTCAGAGCTTATCCAAGGGCAGAAGCAGTTTCTTGGTTGGATCATCACATGATTCCTTCAGAAGAAATATGCAGGGCAGTGACCTGGTGGTCCTTGCGTTCAGGTCAGAGATGCTGTGGTTTTCAGGCCTTGTGGGATCCCATCCAGTGTGAGGGTTGTTTGGGGTACGTTCTGAGTCTGGACTGGTCTGGTGGAATGAAAAGAAAAATGTGCTCTTATCTGCTAATTTTCTTAAGTCCTACCAGTTCAGGAACCCACCCATTTATCTTTCTGCCTGTTCATCTGAAGAAAGCTTTCAGCTAAATATTTACTCATTTGGGGATGTGCCAGTTTTGGGGTTAATGTGTTTAATTCCTCAGTTGGTGGGAAACCAATAATGGTCCATGCCCATTAACCCTTGCATGTTTGGGAAACAGAAGGTATGTTTGCTTTGATCTAGAAATATTGAAGTAAGAAGTTGCCCCAACCACTAGGATGAGTCTGGTCACTGGCAGCTTATGGTCCTACAGTAACCCATAACAGCATCAGGGCATTTAAACAGTGTAATAATGACCACAGTTCCCAAAAAATCTCTATGCTGTTCCTCTGACCCTAGGAGGGATGGAAAGCACTGCTGTTTTTAGAAACTGTTTCTTGTTTTCTCCTAAGATTACCCACTGTACTGGTTGCAGAGTGTGTGCTGGTGTACATGAGGCCAGAGCAGTCAGCGAGCCTGATAAAGTGGGCAGCAAGCACGTTCCCCACTGCCATGTTCATCAACTATGAACAGGTAAGCAAAACCTGGGGGAAGCAGGCAGGAGGTCATGCACGCTGCAGAAAGGTCAAGAGACTGCAGGCCAGGCTTACTCCGTCTGTGAGTGAACTAGGACTCTCGTTCTGTCAGGACATCATCTCTCCTCCCCTTTTCCCAGGTGAACATGGGGGATCGTTTTGGGCAGATCATGGTGGAGAACTTGCAGAGGCGGCAGTGCAATCTGGCTGGTGTTGAGGCTTGCCAGTCTCTGGAGTCCCAGGTCAGTCTCTACTAATCATGGTTTTAGTCTTATCTCCAATCACTTTATCTTTAAGGCCACCAATATCACAAAAGTACTCTAAACAATCAAAGTGGTACAGATTCTTAGAGGGCTTTTTAAATGTATGAATTTTCCATTAATACAAGACAAAGTACATGTACAATAGAAACAGGGTCTTGTAGGTAATAGAATATCGATAAATATATGAACAAGGAAATATAAACTATATGTATGTGCTTCACCTTGGTGCACAAAGGTAATCAGGATACTGGCGGTATACAAAAGGGAAAAAGCTTAGTATGAGAAGCTACCTGTCAATATAACAGTGTCTGTACCAGGTAGTTAGGTGCTCACAGACAATGTACTGGTGTCTAAATAAGCTCTCAATTGTTCAGAAACAAAAAATACATTGCAGTCATTAATAAATTTTACAATACACTTGCAAGAATAAGACACTAAAGGGTATGCCAAGTGGTATTGTTTCATGCCTCCTGTCTTGTGTAGAGTGGGATATAGGACACATTCTGATAAACTGGCCATAAAACAAAATTAACATTATAGAAATATAATTTTCCCTGTATTGTGCTCAACCACAAATGCAAATGTACTGTGCTCTATAACTTCCAGTCCAGAGTTTTCCAAGAAAGCTGTCAGATTTGACAATTCAATTCCAGCTGGAGATTGAATCAGTAGGTCGAGTAGAAAGTGGAAGGAAAAAATCCTTCCACTTTCTTGGTCCTCCAGAATAGGCAGCGTTTCTTGGAAATACCTTCTCAATGTAATAAATGGAAGTTCCCCCATAATCTTAGGGAAACTAACCAACCTTAAAGCATCTATTCCAATTCTCAAGAGCTTCAAGACGAAGAGAGAGTTTCTTTAGTAATTACTGCATCAAAAGATTGAACTTCCTTAATGTCAGACTCCATTGACTGGATTTTTAGCTGAATGACAGAAATCTGTTCCTCGTGTCTATTGACTGCTGGCTCCAGCTGAGAAGACCATCAGCTTTGGTGGAGCAGCTAAGACTCGCTGTTAGTTCCTCTACAGCCTCCAGGGTCACCACAGCTGGCTTAACTGGGGAAAAGTGTAAATCATCCAGAAGAGAGCTGGGAATCGGAGATCCCCTCGCTAGTGGCAAAGGCAGCCAGAGAGTCCTCAGTCTCCGTGGATGCAGCGTCCTCTCTGCTAGCACAGGGCCCCTCTGCCTCTGTCGTAGCTGTGAGGTCATCCAGTGGTGCTAGGGACATCTGCCTCTCTCTCGCTCTCTCTCAATTCCTGGCTGGCCAAAGTACAGGGAATCGAGGGAAAACCCGGCATATAGAAAAAGTTAAAAGCCAAGGAAGGCAAGGGAGCAGCCTTTAGCCACACTCATAAGAACATAAGATTGCCATGCTGGGTCAGACCAAGGGTCCATCAAGCCCAGCATCCTGTTTCCAACAGAGGCCACTCCAGGTCACAGGTACCTGGCAGAATCCCAAGCAGCTTATCCCATGGATACGCAGTGGATTTCTGCAACTCCACCTTAATACTTGTTAATGGACTTTTCCTCCAGGAACTTGTCCAAAACATTTTTAAATGCAGCTACACTAATAGCTTTCACCACATCCTCTGACAATGAATTCCAGAGCTTTAATTATGTGTTGAGTAAAAAAATATTTTCTTGTATTAGTTTTAAATGTATTACCCAGTAACTTCATCGTGTGTCCTCTGGTTTTCGTACTTTTCGAAAGAGTAAAAACTGATTAACATTTACTTGTTCCAGTCCACTCATTTTATAGACATAAGAACATAACATACTGGGTCAGACCAAGGGTCCATCAAGCCCAGCAACCTGTTTCCAACAGTGGCCAATCCAGGCCATAAGAACCTGGCAAGTACCCAAAAACTAAGTCTATTCCATGTAACCATTGCTAATGGCAGTGGCTATTCTCTAAGTGAACTTAATAGCAGGTAATGGACTTCTCCTCCAAGAACTTTTTTAAACCCAGCTACACTAACTGCACTAACCACATTCTCTGGCAACAAATTCCAGAGTTTAATTGTGCGTTGAGTAAAAAAGAACTTTCTCCGATTAGTTTTAAATGTGCCCCATGCTAACTTCATGGAATGCCCCCCTAGTCTTTCTACTATCTGAAAGAGTAAATAACCAATTCACATCTACCCGTTCTAGACCTCTGATGATTTTAAACACCTCTATCATATCCCCCCTCAGTCGTCTCTTCTCCAAGCTGAAAAGTCCTAACCTCTTCAGCCTTTCCTCATAGGGGAGCTGTTCCATCCCCTTTATCATTTAGGTTGCCCTTCTCTGCACCTTTTCTAATTCTGCTATATCTTGAGATGTGGTGACCAGAACTGCACACAATACTCAAGATGAGGCTGCACCATGGAGCGAAACAGAGGCATTGTGATATTCTCTGTTTTATTCTCTGTTCCTTTCCTAATAATCCCCAGCATTCTGTTTGCTTTCTTGGCTGCTGCTGCACACAATGCTCATTGTATGGTTTCTCTATGGATCGATACAGGAGCATTGTGATATTCTCTGTTTTATTCTCTGTTCCTTTCCTAATAATCCCCAGCATTCTGTTTGCTTTCTTGGCTGCAGCTGCTGCACACAATGCTCATTGTATGGTTTCTCTATGGATCGATACAGGAACATTGTGATATTCTCTGTTTTATTCTCTGTTCCTTTCCTAATAATCCCCAGCATTCTGTTTGCTTTCTTGGCTGCTGCTGCACACTGAGCAGAAGATTTCAATGTATTTTTAACTGACACCTAGATCTTTTCCTGAGTGGAACCTTACATTGTGTAGCTATAATTTGGGTTACTCTTCCCTAAATGCATCACTTTGTCCACATTAAATTTCATTTGCCATTTGCATGCCCAGTTTCCTGGTTTTGCAATGTCCTCTTGCAATTTCTCACAATCCTCTTGTGATTTCACAACTTGGAATAATTGTGTCTCATCTGTAAATTTGATCACCTCACTTGTTTTCCCATTTCCAGGGTTGGGATGTCTGTCGCCATCTTGCCACAACCCTCAGATTATCTTAGTTTCATGTTGAGATGCTGATCGTAGTCAAAGCCAGAAGACTTTTAGGGGTAATTCCCAAAGCTATTTCTGCACAAAAAGGCAAGTTTTATGCATGCAAATGGCTGTACTAAAATAGCCTGGGGTTGCATGCATGTAAAAATACATGCATATATCCACAGGAGCGGAGTAGACACAGGAGATACTTTTTGTGCAGGGAAGTTACATCATCCAACGAGGAGATACAACTTTACAAGCATGAATGTGTGGGCACGCTTGTCTAGTTAAAGTATTTTCAAAGCAGCTTTTATGCTCGTTTGCTTTGAAAATCGTCAGTAAAATCTGCAGACTGTACAGCTATGTGAGCAGCTTGAAAATTACTCTTTTCACATTGTAGTCATGAAAAGATTTTTGTGTTACGAAGACACGTCGGTCACACTCTGGCTAGACTCTTTCCCGCTTCCTGAAAGAGCTGATGATGCCTTTTTCCTCCTGTGGAGTCATCTGTTGGTTAAGGAAAATATTTCTATCTCTTTTAATTGAATATTTGGATGCTTTTATGTTCAAAAAATACTAAACTTTTGGAGAGCTCAAATTGAGCTGAAATGTATAGGATCCTAAAGAGATTCTGGGTTTGAATGTGACAAGTATCTGTACCCCAGAACAGCCTTTTATGAGTGCCTAACACAATAAAGCTCTTTAAAATCATTTGTATGTCAAGCTCTCAAAGTGACTTTCAGTTACTTCTGGGCAGAAGGTGTATATTGCCTACTGACTAGGAAAGGGAACAAAAACTTATTGTGACTTCAACAAGAGAAAGTAAAGTCCCCCACAGAATACCTCTGAGAATCCGTGGCTGTGAACCTAAGTGGAGGGATGCAATGCTCAGCTTGTATTGAAGCAATAACCATAATATAGGGATTGCACGATATAGGAGCTAAATCTTGCAAATTAGGTAACAAAGCAATAAAGCAAGAAATTGCCCGTCTGTCCTCTATCCACCGCCCCTAGCATGCCGCTTGGTAACTGAAGAAAAGTTAATGTGTTCTGCATTCACATACTTCTAACTTCTTATTTTCTGGTTAACATTTTCAGAATATAAAAATAACAAAAATCAGTGTCATGTTTGCTTTTCCTTTGTTCCAAATCTACAAGAACCCGCAGGAAGAGCACAAATAAACCATCAGATATTCTCAGCTCTGGCCGTGGAAGGTGCCTTTTCTAATGACAAAATACTGCCGGTCTGATAACCTAACCTTCAAAGGGAGCAGTGCTAGTCTTCTCCATGCAGTAGAAGAAATACCCGAGCCCAATAGCTTGGAACAAATCTATCTTCTTTCACATATTCAGGGCTTCTGTTTTAACTAGGAAACACCGATAAAACGCCCCGGTGCAAAAAAACAGAAAGTAGCTGTTTGGATAAGGGCCATTGTCCCCAGTCCTCACTTCCTGTGCGGGAGAGCTGTGTTGCTGGCTGCTTACCTAGATTTGTTATGCTGGGCATGCCTGCTTTCTCTCTTCCTCTTTTATCTAACTCAAATGGCAAGATTAGATAATAGAAACTCGTAAATGTTATCAGTAAGCAGGGATGAAGACTCAGACTTTGAAGCAGCTCTTGTGTTTTTTATGTGTTTTTATGAATGTAAAATTCTCCTTGCCTTGACCCATGGACAAGTTGCAGGTAATCTGTAAAATCATCCATGGTAGCGGTCACAGAAGCACTGAAACAATTTTGTGCCTTCAGAGAATCCCTATTTAGCTGGAAACACCTAATTTTACAATTGATAAACATCTAAGAATAGAAAACTTCCAGGTATCCTTGGTCTAGTGGAAGCAGCATCCCATTTATTATGGTAATAAGAAACCCCCGAACGCGCAGCCTCAGCGACCTCTCTCGTGTTCACATGGGCAAATCTAAGGCCTCTTATAGAAAGCGTGTTAACCTCAAGTTAGTGCTAACAGAGCTGCTGCTTCCTTTCCACCCCAGCAAGTCCTAATCAGAACAGAAGTCACGGCGGGTTTCTGCTTTTTTTTATTCTTTTCTGTGGGAGATGATGTAGGAATGTTCCAATTATCCTTAAGTGCTGCCACCACCTAAAGAAGTGGGTAGAGAGAAGATTCTCTATAGAAATCAGAAAACACGTAAGCGTGGAGTGAGTTGCACTCCTAAGTAAGCCATGAACCTTATGCTAGATAGAAAGAAACAGGTTCACAGTAGGCATGAAATAAACTTGGTCCAGTCCACGTAAATAAGGTAATTCTGATAAGCTGCTGTTCTGCATCTCCCATCTAAGTGAGAACCCAATAGCTTTTTTTTAAAGTCCTTCCAGTCTTGTTAATTTCCTGCCTTACCCTAGGCATCAAAGCAGGTCACAATGAAACCCGTTCCAGGATCTTTGTAAAAAAGTGGTTGTATTCTCAGGCTTTTTCCTGCCCATATGAAGCTTTTGGGAAGGCATCACTAACGCCTTTCTTCAGGTATTGCAGTTCTTAAACATACAAGAACCTAGATAACACCATTTCCAAACTCTTGATTTGTCCCATCAGTCTCCGTCAGTCTTTCTCTGTCCTTGATTAGACACTGCACATTACGGAAGAAAGGCTCAGATTTTCATGTGCGCAAATGTTCAAATATGTGAATCTTTCTACACTAAAAAGCAATTCTCGCACTCTCACTGGGTCTTAATGCGGACACCATAAAACCCAAACATATCCAATACATCAATTTAGGCGCTGGTGCCGCAGTATTTTTAAGATCTATCAGGATGTCATCAATGAAGAATATAACTTTTACACATTTCGACATATAAAATATAGAACGTCACATGACTTAATTTGGTTAATTAGGGATTCAGTTATTAGGAACTGGTAGAAGTGAGAGTAAACTCTTGAGTCCCATACCAAGGGGAATCATAACTCGCATTATTTATTTAAACATTTTTATATACCGATGTTCGTATGGACATCACATCGGTTTACATAAAACGAAAGGGGAGAGGAGGAAGAGAAATCGGAAGAAGGAAGTTACATTATAACAAATAACTGATTAAATAAAGGAAGAGAAGGATGGTAAGGCGGAAAGGAGGAGGTAAGAGGAACAGGTAACTGGCTTAACAAAAACATAGAATAAACTCAAAGGGGGGAATATGTACCGGGGAAGGGAGGGAGTTGTCATAAGAATTAATCTTGGCCATTTCATAAAATTTACATCAAAGTTGCATCTTAACAGAACTTCAGAGTCCAAAGCTTTTTCTGCATTAAGTGTGGCAATTCTGAGAGATTCCACCAGAACGCTTCCTGCTTTTAATATTGAGTAAGCAGTGATTCTTATGAGCAGACTTAAACTTAGCTGGATATCTGGTTGGGTTTGAATAAGGCCAGAAAAGGGAGCGTGTGATACAGAGTCTGGAATTCTGTTCCAGATGGAAAGCTCAGCGTAGGGATCAGATCAGGGTGACTTGCCTGATGTGCAGTGTTTGGGAGGAGGGCTGTAGAGAGAGGAGAGGTAATGAGCTTCAGACTGAATGCACTTGCAGGTGAGTAAGAAGCTCCCCTATGAGGAAAGGTTGAAGAGGTTAGGGCTGTTCAGCTTGGAGAAGTGACGGCTGAGGGGGGATATGATAGAGGTCTTTAAGATCATGAGAGGTCTTGAACGAGTAGATGTGACTCGGTTATTTACACTTTCGAATAATAGAAAGACTAGGGGGCACTCCATGAAGTTAGCAAGTAGCACATTTAAGACTAATCGGAGAAAATTCTTTTTCACTCAACGCACATTAAAGCTGTGGAATTTGTTGCCAGAGGATGTGGTTAGTGCAGTTAGCGTAGCTGGGTTCAAAAAAGGTTTGGATAAGTTCTTGGAAGAGAAATCCATTAACTGCTATTAATCAAGTTTACTTAGGGAATAGCCACTGCTATTAATTGCATCAGTAGCATGGGATCTTCTTGGTGTTTGGGTAATTGCCAGGTTCTTGTGGCCTGGTTTGGCCTCTGTTGGAAACAGGATGCTGGGCTTGATGGACCCTTGGTCTGACCCGGTGTGGCAGTTTCTTATGTTCTTGAAGTGAATGCAGGAACAGGTAAGGAGGCACTAAAGTGACTTGGGAAGTTATATAGGGGCAGCGTCGCTGGTGGAAGGTAAGTCATGCAGCTGAATGTTGGATAGATTGTAGTGGAGGCTGCTGGTTCACTGGAAGACCTGTGATTGCAGTAATGCAAGTGTGGGATGGATTCTGGTGGTGATGTAGAGAAAGTAATAACACTTTATTAGTGTTTTGGAGATTTTGGGAGCAGGCTATTTTGCTTTTTGTCTTTGTGATCCTTGTCTGCTTGTTTTTAATGTGTATGTTTAGCTGTGCACCCTTTGAACTTTGGATTATATGCGGCATATAAATCTTTTAATAAATAAATGTGTAGAGGAATCGAAAATGACCCCCAGGTTATGGGTTGAGGAGATCTGGTATGGGCTGTAAAGAGATTGCTTTATTAACTGGTTTAGTGGGATGCAAAGGGTGGTGACGTATGGCGTTCACTCTGAGGAGAGGGAGGTTTAGTGGTGTGCTGCAGAAATCGGTCTTTGGACTGGTGAACCACATCGTGGAAGGATTATTGGGAAAGCTTTGTCTACTTCTGCTAATATCAATATCTGCAATAAGGTAGATGGCTAGGAAGAGAAGGCATCTAGTGAAGCTCTAGGAACGCTCTTGGGTCTGGCAGGTAAGATTTAATGTAAAAAAAAAAAACAATGCAGAGTAACACATTTAGGGTGCTAAAACCCAAAAGACAAGTACAGTATAGATATTCTTCTCATCACAAAAGAGCAGTGTCTGGGGGTGATTGTACCTGATCTTGTGGCTAAACAAATAAATAAGGTGACAGCAGATGCCTGAAAGATGGCTGCATAGGGAGAGGAATGGTCAGCAGAATAGGGAGGTGATGCTGCCCCTGTATAGGTCCCTGGTGAGACCTCACTGGGAATGCTGAGTACAATTCTGGAGATTGCACCTTCTAAAGGATATAAACAGGATGGAGTCGCTGCAGAGGGAGGCTGCTAACATGGTCTGTGGTCTTCCTTCTAAATCACATGGGGATAAACTTAAAGATCTGAACATGTACACCCCTAGAGGAAAGGCAGGATAGGTGAGAGATGATCAAGACATTTGCATACCTCTAAGATTTCCATGCACAGGAGAAGAAGGGTTCATGGAATCTGGTTGAAAAGGGGTAGACTCAGAAACAATCCTAAGGATTTTTTTTTTTTTTTTTACGGAGAGGGTAGTAGATGCATGGAACAGCCTGCCTGTGGGGTGGTGAAGACGAGGACAGTATTTGAATTCAGGAAAGCATGGGATAAACAGTCTTTGAGAGAGTGGTAGGAATTGTAAAGCTGAAGAGTTGGCATAGACGAGCAGACTGGATAGGCCGTAATGTTTTTTTCTGCTATCCACAGAAATATGGAGAGGGGGAGGTGTGTTTGGTGGAGAAAGATGCAAAGTTCTGCCTTGTCCCTAATGGTTTAACAACGGTGGTGCATTGAGGTGCAGTATCAGACAAGCAGGCTAAGGTTTGTGACTCGATTCCTGGTAAAATTTCTGACATGGAGCTAGATCAGAAAAATCCATCCACATCATCTTTCTTTTTTTTTTTTTTCTGTAAGGAAAGTCCTAAAGGTTTCTTCTTAAAATGCAATCTTAAATGTTATCCAAGAATCCAAAGGCTTGTAAAACTTGTTCACATAAAGTAAAGGTAGAAAAGGACTAAAGGTGCATCCAGTCTGCCCAGCAAGCTCCCCATGGTAGAAGCTGCACAAATCCAAAAGGTTTTAAGGTTGCATTCCTGGGGGGTATTGCTGCACCCCCTCCCCGTGGATCTAAGTATGCATTTGATCTATCAGGGTGTACTGATTGGTAGCATTTGTGGAGCTTCCTGGCAGGACTCCCTGCATTGCATTGCAGCGAGCTTGCTTGAGCCTGTGCTTCCTTTCTTTGTTTCTGTAGAGAGACAGGTTGCTATTGAACGGATGGGAAAGTGCCACTGCCCTGGACATGATGAAAGTCTACTGCAGTCTACCACAAGATGATGTCAGAAGGTATTTACACATTTTGCAGATTTATTTTCATAAACTTAAGAACATGAAAAATGCTGGGCTAGGCCAAGGTCTATCAAACCCAGCTTTCTTAGCGACCAAAACAAGTGGATTATGAACCTCTACCAGCAGATGGAGACGTCACAGTGACATCAGCCCGCCAGATGGTGGATGTGCATCTCCCTACTGGGGATTACTCCAATTTGAAAAAGGAGAAATAAGGAAAATTCGCCCCACTCTCCTGCATTGATACCCAATTGAGAATTCCTTAGGTGATTTCTGTGGCCCCTCAGATGAGTACCTTGGTCCAGTAGCTGGTTTTCAGCTGGTGTGGACTTACTAGGCAGCGGATACAGGAAGCCAAGCATGGCTGTGACAACATATGCCCTCTCCCCCCACAGCCAGAGAGACGCTGAGCTCAGGTAAGCTAGATAAAAATAGAAAATACAGAGAGGAGGGGTTTGTTTTGCTGTAGGGCTCCCTCCTTTCTCCAGTCTCCGTGCTCAGCGTGCTGTTCTGATGTTCGTCGAGGGACTTGGGCAGCCTGGCGAGTTGGGCAGCCCCTGTAGGCTAGGCCCCGCTCTGAGGCTTTCTTTAGGCTGCCTTGTACAGGACTGTCTGTTCGGTGTGTGCATCTAGTTATGTGTCCCGTTTTTGGATGCTTAGGTAGGCCTAGTAGTCTGTGTGTCCAAGTTAAGTGGGGCCTTTATTTGGCAATCTGCTTACCTGTGTGCACAAGTTGAGCATTGCTGTGCACTTAATTTTTTTTTACAGCGCCTATCCTAGGAACACCAGGCATTGGGATGCCTAGGCATGGAACACCTACAATTTTTAGACACCTTTTTAAAACAAAACAAAAAAGCTAGATGCACCCCTCTGGCTGCCGATTAGCATGCTGCAAATGAGCAAATCACCTGGACTGGATGGTATACACACCAGGATTCTGAAGAAACTAAAAAATGAAAATGAAATTTCAGATCTATTAGTTAAAATTTGTAACCTATCATTAAAATCATCCATTGTACCTGAAGACTGGAGGGTAGCCAATCTAACACCAATATTTAAAAAGGGCTCCAGGGGGCGATCCGGGTAACTATAGACCAGTGAGCCTGACTTCAGTGCCGAGAAAAATAGTGGAAACTATTCTCAAGATCAAAATCGTAAAGCATATAGAAAGACATGATTTAATGGAACATAGTCAACATGGATTTACCCAAGGCAAGTCTTGCCCCTTCATTTTTTTGAAGGGGTTAATAAACTTGTGGATAAAGGTGAACCAGTAGATGTGGTGTATTTGGATTTTCAGAAGGCGCTTGACAAAGTTCCTCATGAGAGGCTTCTAGGAAAAGTAAAAAGTCATGGGATAGGAGGCGATGTCCTTTCGTACCTTACAAACTGGCTAAAAGACAGGAAACAGAGAGTAGGATTAAATGGTGATGAGCTGAGCCTGCCACTGTCCAGCTCCATGAGGGACGCACAAGAACCCCATTTTAATGAAAATTCAGACTGCCATACATACCTATATGCCTCCAGCTTCCACCCAACCCCTACCGTACAATCGCATCTGTTCTGACACTTCCCATCTGGAGAAATTACAATGGACATTTTTGGAATTAAAGAACCCACTCATTCAGGTAAGAAAACAGAGCCAGAGAAATACCCAGGACCCACTGCTGCATGATCGTCTTGCAAAAGAAAGTAACAGAACTCCTCTGCTTGCTATCTGTAGCTCCCAATTGTAAGCACTGAAACCCAACTTATCAAGGATCTACTTAGCACCCGCAGGCTATGGGCGAGAAGCCTATCCTGGCCAAGGACAGCCCCACAGTCTCTGGTGCCCCCTCGCCTCTTCTCGCTTATCAAGGATCTACTTAGCGCCCGCAGGCTATGGGCGACAAGCCTATCCTGGCCAAAGACAGCCCCCCAGTCTCTAGTGCCCCCTCGCCTCTTCTCTCTTATCAAGGATCTACTTAGCACCCGCAGGCTATGGGCGAGAAGCCTATCCTGGCCAAGGACAGCCCCACAGTCTCTGGTGCCCACCCGCCTCTTCTCGCTTATCAAGGATCTACTTAGCACCCGCAGGCTATGGGCGAGAAGCCTAGCCTGGCCAAAGACAGCCCCCCAGCCTCTGGTGCCCACTCGCCTCTTCTCGCTTATCAAGGATCTACTTAGCACCCGCAGGCTATGGGCGAGAAGCCTATCCTGGCCAAGGACAGCCCCCCAGCCTCTGGTGCCCCCTCGCCTCTTCTCGCTTATCAAGGATCTACTTAGCACCCGCAGGCTATGGGCGAGAAGCCTATCCTGGCCAAGGACAGCCCCACAGTCTCTGGTGCCCACCCGCCTCTTCTCGCTTATCAAGGATCTACTTAGCACCCGCAGGCTATGGGCAAGAAGCCTATCCTGGCCAAGGACAGCCCCCCAGCCTCTGGTGCCCACTCGCCTCTTCTCTCTTATCAAGGATCTACTTAGCACCCGCAGGCTATGGGCGAGAAGCCTATCCTGGCCAAGGACAGCCCCCCAGCCTCTGGTGCCCACTCGCCTCTTCTCTCTTATCAAGGATCTACTTAGCGCCCGCAGGCTATGGGCGAGAAGCCTATCCTGGCCAAAGACAGCCCCCCCAGCCTCTGGTGCCCACTCGCCTCTTCTCTCTTATCAAGGATCTACTTGGCGCCCGCAGGCTATGGGCGAGAAGCCTATCCTGGCCAAGGACAGCCCCCCCAGCCCCTGGTGCCCACTCGCCTCTTCTCTCTTATCAAGGATCTACTTAGCGCCCGCAGGCTATGGGCGAGAAGCCTATCCTGGCCAAAGACAGCCCCCCCAGCCCCTGGTGCCCACTCGCCTCTTCTCTCATCAAGGATCTACTTGTCGCCCATAGCCTGCGGGCGCTAAGCCTATCCTGGCCAAGGACAGCCCCTGGTGCCCACTCGCCTCTTCTCGCTTACATGGCTATCACTCTCTAGTTCATTTAGATTCACAGATTTGAAGTAGCACATTTTTGACCAGGATATAATTTTTCATGAAGGGAAAATGCAGAAACTTGCAGAAACTTTTCTGTAAAACACTGGGACTTTTAATCCTGATCTTATATTTAATGCTTCCTTGAGCAAGAATAAATATTGGTCTGAGGCTCCTAAAAGCGAATAAAAAAAGAAATAGTTTTGTTGGTGGATTGGAGGTTGTTAATTTCTCTGCTGACTTCCTGCTCGCTCTAAATATCCTTTTTTCAGTGTGTTTTGCAGATTTTGTTTTTATAAATATCAACTTACCAGCAGTGATATTGAGAATTTTTCCGTTGACTGTCCGGGGGCCAGAATGAATTTGGGGTACTGGTGCTGTAATACTCTCTCGGCATGTTCATGCGCAAAGTAACTTTTTGTTCACGAATGTATAGTCACTAAATCTGGTTGCTGGTTCTTGGCACAGTGGAAGTACAGAGATGAAGAATAAAATATATCCTGTCCTGCCAGTTTTACCGAGGGCGGGAATGAACAATGCCGGTGCTGCCTTTGACGAAAGGCGCAGGCCTAAAATGAGCTAGTAATGGCATTGATAGCTGCAGTGCTGACCCGAGTTTGTTCTTTTCCTGGCTCTCTTATAATGTACATAGTTAATACATTCAGCAGGTTTCATAAGAATATCTTTTGATAGATAAGTTCTCAATAGGTTACTTGTTAAATGTGTCATCAGTGCTGTAGGCACCTTTATAGAGTAATTCATTACCTAATTCTCAAATACTCTGCCTCCCCCCAGCTACCCTTCATAGTAGATTAGCTTGATAAAAATAAACACTTAACACATGGCATTTTCCCAAACCAAAAAGAGCAGACTAGTATTGAGGTCGGCCTTTCTGGGTTACCCCGTCAGAAGCCGGCTGCTGCTGCCCTTCCGTCTCGGGATTATCTCCTTTGCAGTCACAGGACCTGGGTCAAAGCCCTCGGGTGAGCTTTTTTCTGGATTTGGTTATGATAGCCGCCTGTAATGGAAGAATGCCACAATGTACTGGAAAGAAAATCCTCTTTAAAGCTTGGGAAAAAAAATCATTTTTTTAAAAGGATGAAATGAGGGAGAAGGGCCGAGCTTCACCATTGCTCCTTGCACTAACCCCCAGTACTTTGGCAGAGCTCGGCTGTTCGGACAGCCATGGCTTACAAGCAGCTGAATTCTTCAGACCATCGCTGGCATCTGCCAAGGACTTGAAGTTAGAATTGTTGCATTTCACTCGTGTCCTAAAGGTTATAGTTTGAGGTGAATTTTAAGACCCGCATGTGTGTGTGCACATGGATATAGTGATGTTTATATCCAGTGCACATATGTGTTATAAAATCGGCCGTATGCACATGTGCACGCAGATATCTACCACGCCCGTGCCCTGCCCCTCCATGGGTGCGCACCGGCCCGAGAGTCCTGCATATCTCCCGGCCTTTCTGTGGGCGGTGTGTTCTGCCTCACTCTGCTGCTGAGAGTTCCACCTTTGGGCAGGAAAGTCTTGCTGTGCTGGATTTTTTTTTAGTATTACTTATCCCCACCCCAGGAAAGTGTTTGGATGTAAGTTTTCCTGCACACTGTTTTTCTCCTCCCCACAGAATAGAAAAGTTGGAGTTTCTGGATGAAAAAGAGCTGCTGGAACAGTTACTGCTGCACTACTGCATTTGCTGGGCTACGAAGGATGGCCAGAAGCTGGGTAATAACCTTGCGATAAAGATGCTCTCCCAAGTAGACGTAGTCTTGTCCTGTCCTGTCTTACTGCTGATTAGGAAAGGACGTGATGCATGGGGTTCTTACCTCTCACCCAACACCAGTCTTAGTTCACTGCTTACTCTTCTTTTTTTCCTCCTAGGGCTGGCAGAGATCTCATTTTAAATCGTTTGATTGTGAGGAAACCTTGATGCTAAGTATTGTACAAGAGACTTTTGTTTCTACATCTTTTGAATGGACTATGCATGGCAGTTTCTCTGTGCCCTCATTATCACTGGTAATACTGCAAAATAGACAATTGTTAATTACAGAAACATTTGGCAACCATTGCTAATGCCTGAATCAGTCATGTTAAAAATAATAATAATAATAGTGTATTAAATCTTTGCTGATTTGGGGCTGCTTGCGTTCACGTACTAACCCGGAATACACAATAGCAGTTCATGTATAGTTTTGCTAAATGTAATTATCCCTTCAAAGCTCTAGTGTACTAACTTTTAAGACAGAAAAGTAGATGCAAAGTATGTAGAGTTCAGTAAATGTCTTGTAATTAATGTATGATGGTTTGTGTTGACTTTCCCAGTCCTGCAAAATGACGGTCAAGAAAGCCCTGATGCTTCTGGGCTCCCTGTCACACCTCCTTCTTCTGGTTTAATTTAGTTATGTAACTTTTTATTTGGGAACGTTAGAGTCCCAGCTACAATAGATTTTCAAAGAAATCAATGTACCCTTTCTGTAAAATAGACACATTTTCCTTCTGTATATATTCATAGTAAATGCACCCTGCTTTGTAGATGCTTATTTAGGAAAATTCTCATTTCCTTACACATGAAGTTCAGGTTTCTGTTTGAAAGATTAAAAGTTGTAGTTTTGAAAAATGGGTTTTAAGAAGAAAAATGATGCACAATCTTAAACAATAAAGATGTGTGCATGGCTGCTTTCTGGATTTGTTTTTCGAAAATTTGAGTTGAACTTAACCTTTTACTTTCACCAGACTGAGCTTCAAGAAGGATCTTTTTCTGCAACGCAAAGATCTCTCAAAGACAGTCATGAGCACTGGGTCAGCGTTTGGGTCCTTCTGCTATGCCAAACAGCTCTGCTTGTGTTCATGACCCCAAGAGAAAAATAGAAGCCTCACCCTGCAAGCTTTTCTGGAATTGCCTCAACCGTCCAGCTCACGAAACAAAAGGAAGCATTGAAAGACTGAGACCTTTTACCTAAACCGAAAAAGGAAGACTTCTCTTGTGCTTGGCCCTGAGTCAGCGGGGTCTGGAGGGAGGCTGTGTCCTTCACTCCAGAAGGAGAATGGTGCTGCACCACCTCAAGGCCTCCCTGCAGGAAAGCACCAAAATCATTAGTTTAAGAGAGGAAGTCAGTGCTTGTGGGCACCAGTGGCATCAGAAGAATCCACTCATAGAGTGAAATCATCTCTGCTCTGCGACAGAATCTTTTTACACGGAGCACTTCCTTTTTAATATAAAAAATTTCCATTACCCATGCTGGTCCTAGGACTAAACTCTGCTGGATCTTCAGCTGCAGTTCCACCATCAGCGAAAGGTCATAATCACTTGCTAGAGAAAATGTGGTTAAACATTGCAGAAATATTTGGACATGCCAAAATCACCACCTCCTCCATAGGAAGAGGTCAGTTCTGACTAAACTACCAGTAGTGAGAATAGTATCCATTGTTCTCTTCCACCTTCTTATTACATATTCCTGATGGAATGTGGTTTCACCACCTCATTTATAATGACAAGGACTGGTTCCCTGTGCGTACCCGGAACAGTCCAGACACCTGGATTTTGCCTCCCCTGAAGCAGATGGAAACAGAAGTTTTTTTCAAAACAACCCTGGCATATATACCAAGGTGCCACCCACAGTCCCTCGGTCTTACTCTCTCCAGCAGATGGTGGAGGTGCAAAACCCACAGTCTCTTCTGGTTCCCTGGTTACTGCAGGTTTAATAGTGCAGTAATTTAGTCAGGGTTTGAGGTTTGTTTTTGGTTAGCTAGTGTAAAAAAAAAAAAAAAAAAAAATTAATTCTGTAAGTCCCGTCCCCGTCAGTGGTTCTGAGAGCCTCCCAGAGGGTGATGCGGATCTCCCTCCAGGCCTCAGCAGGGGATCTCCGGCGATGGAGGGAGATGATCCTAAAGTGGTTCGTCTCTTCAAGAAGGATGAACTGGCTCCACTTACTCCGGCCATCTTACAAGAGCTAGGCCTGGAGACACTGCCGGGAGAGTCCCGGCTGGGAGCTATGGATCCTGCCTTTTTGGGTCTCAGAGGTCCTACGGTTTCCTTCCCATTTCATTTCTCAGCGACGGATCTTCTCTTCCGAGAATGGGACACCCCAGATTTGGGATTAAAGGTTAGTAAGGCTATGGACAAGTTATATCCCCTTCCGGAGGAGGCCTTAGAGCTGCTATGTATCCCTAAGGTGGATGCAGCAGTATCGGCTGTTACTAAGAGGTCCACAATCCCTGTAACGGGAGCAACTGCCCTCAAGGATTTACAGGACAAAGCTAGAGCTGCAGCTCAAGAAGGTGTTTGAAGCCTCAGCGCTGGGGTTCCAGACTGCGATGTGCAGTAATTTTGCATTACGCACCGGTCTTCGATGGGCACAGCAGCTCCAAGCTAATTCCAACCTCTCGGTGGGGGAGGCTGCCCAGGCAAATCGACTGGAGGTGGTCATCGCCTATAGCGCTGATGCTCTTTATGACCACCTACGCACGTCTGCCAGATCCATGGTTTCGGCGGTAGCCAAACGATGGCTCCTCTGGCTTCGAAATTGGGCTGCAGATGTGTCATCCAAGGCCCATCTAGGCTTGTTTCCTTTCAAAGGGAAACTGTTATTTGGTAAGGAATTGGAGGACGTGATCCAGTCCCTGGGAGAGAACAAGGTTCATAAACTACCGGAGGACAAGCCGAGGTCAAGAGGACCTTTTGCAGCTCAGACACTGTTCCACGGTGGTAAACGACCCAGGCCAGCGCGGTCATCTGGGTCATCCTTTCGCTGAAGTTCTAACCGGCAGCAGTCGTGGTCTCAGTCCTTTTGCGGCAGATGTTTTGGCAGACCAGGTAACCCGCAGGTGGCGGCGGGGGCCAAGATCTCTCAATGAGATAATGCCGGTTCATTCCTCTGTACCGCTTGGCCATCGTGTGCCCAGCGTGGGGGCCAGACTCTCCCACTTCTTCGAGGAATGGACCAAGATAATGTCGGACCAGTAGGTCCTCACTGATAAGTCAAGGTTACGCTTTAGATTTTGTACAGCATCCTAGAGACAAATTTCTGATATCTCCTTGTGCATACCACGAAAAGCAGCAAGCAGTGCCAGACACGCTCCAGCGCCTACTGGCCTTGGGGGCTATCACACCAGTTCCGTCCGCGGAGCAACGAAGGGGTCGTTATTCCATTTACTTCATAGTCCCAAAAAAGGAAGGAATGTTCGGACCAATTTTGGACCTGAAAAGGGTAAACAGGTGCCTTCGGGTACCTCGTTTCCGGATGGAGACCCTTCGTTCAGTCATCACCTCGGTACGGCAAGGGGAGTTCCTGGTTTCTCTGGATCTCATGGAATCCTATTTTCATATCTGCATCCGGTCAGAGTAACAGAAGTTCCTCAGGTTCTGTATTCTGGGAAGTCACTATCTGTTCCAAGCTCTGCCTTTCGGTCTTGCCATGGCACCCAGGACGTTCTCAAAGGTTATGGTCATGGTTGCAGCGCAGCTCCGGAGGGAAGGTTTCCTGGTCCATCCTTACCTGGATGATTGGCTGATTCGAGCCAAATCAAAGACTCTGTGTCAGTCGGCAATACACCGGGTACTACAGCTCTTACGATCGCTCAGCTGCGTGATCAATTTGGCCAAGAGTCATCTGATTCCCCCCTCCCAGTCTCTGGAGTTCCTGGGAGCCCTATTCGATACGGTCCAGGGCCAGGTAAGGGACTTGTTGGACATGCAGATGCCTACGGTGAACGATTACCTGAGGGTAATGGGCTCTGACATCCACTCTGGAGTTGGTGCCCTGGGCCTTTGCTCATATGCATCCCTTACAATCAGCTTTGCTGTCCCGTTGGAATCCAGTGTCAGAGCTGTATCATCTGCCACTTCCACTTACGGACTCTGTGAGGGCCAGTCTCAACTGGTGGCTGGTCTCGGAACATCTGGCATGTGGGGTTCCCCTGGTAATTCCCGACTGGACGGTCATCACCACAGATGCCAGTCTCTCTGACTGGGGAGTGATCTGTCTGGGGAAGTTGGTGCAGGGACTGTTGGTCCAACCTCCAATCTCTGTGGTCAATCAACCACTTGGAGACCAGGGCGGTGGCTCTCGTATTGAAAGCTTTTCTCCCGCTTCTTCGGGGGAAATCGGTCAGGATCTTGTCAGACAATGCAGCTACGGTGGCCTACGTCAGTCGCCAAGGAGGAACAGAGTTGCTTGGTGGCAGAGGCGGCACAACAATTGATGAGCTGGATGGAGGAGCATCTAGCCAGTATTGTGGCATCTCACATCGCCGGCGTGGACAACGTACAGGCAGACTTTCTCAGTCGTCACCATCTTGATCCCGGAGAGTGGGAATTGGCTGACAAAGCTTTTCAGCTCATCTGCGACCGGTGGGGCAGGCCGTCCATGGATCTGATGGCCACGTTCAAGAATGCCAAGGCTCCATGGTTTTACAGCCATCACAGGGAAACAGGGGCAGAGGGAGTGGATGCCCTGGCCCTTCCCTGGCCGACTAACATCTTATTTAATGTGTTTCCTCCCTGGTCGCAGATAGGCAAGGTGCTCAGGTGGATAGAGCTTCATCCGGCAGAGGTAATTCTTGTGGCGCCAGAGTGGCCAAGACATCCCTGGTTCGCGGATCTGCTCAATTTGTACACCGCACACCCGCTAAGATTCTGGAATCAGCGGCTCTTCTACATCAAGGTCCCTTCTGGTTGGAAGAGGCGGATCGCTTTTGTCTAGCGGCATAGCTTTTGAGAGGCAATGGCTGAAGAATAAGGGTTATTCCGATGCGGTGGTGGCAACGTTGTTGAGGTCGCGAAAACCATCCACTTCCCTGGCTTATGTTCAGGTCTGGAAAGTATTTGATACTTGGTGTGCTGGATGCCCGATAGACCCCACGCGGGCGTCGATCCCTGATATTCTCGGCTTTCTTCAGGCGGGTCTTTCCAAAGGGCTTTCCTGCAGTTCCCTTAGGGTACAGGTTGCGGCACTTGGTTGTTTACGTGGTAAGATCAGGGCGTAGCGGTGACGTTGCACCCAGATGTAGCGCGTTTCCTACGAGGGGTGAAACACGCTCTCCTCTTCGCCTGCCTTGTCCTTCCTGGAATCTCTATTTGGTTCTATCATCCTTGTGTGCCCCTCCTTTTGAGCCGTTGAAACGAGCAACGCTGAAGGATCTCATGCTGAAAGTGGTGTTTGGTCGCGATTTCTTCGGCACGTCGAGTTTCTGAGTTGCAGGCATTGTTGTTGTGCAGGGAACCCTTCTTACGTATTTCTGATTCTGTGGGGTATCCTTGCGGACAGTTCCTTCCTTCCTCCCGAAGGTAGTCTCTTCATTCCACATGAATCAATCAGTTGAGCTTCCCTCTTTTTCAGTGTGGACCGCTCAGATCCCATCTCAAAGGATTTACGGAAACTGGATGTGCGCAGGGCTCTGCTGTGATATCTAGAGGTCACGAATCCTTTCCGGGTATCTGACCATCTCTTCGTGTTGTGGAATGGACGGAAGAGAGGTGATATGGCCTCCAAGACTACGATTGCTTGCTGGCTAAAGGAGGCCATTAATTCCACGTATTTACTGCATGGTAAGGTAGCTCCAGTGTGGCTTCGCGTCCACTCCACGCGGTCATAGGCCGCTTCATGGGCGGAATGTCATCAAGTCTCGCCTCAGGAAATTTGCAGGGCAGCTACGTGGAAGTCATTGCATACGTTTGCCCGATCATTACAGATTGGATGTGCAAGCTTCAGACTCCGGGGTCTTTGGAGAAGGGGTGCTCAGAGTGGGCCTCTCTGGCTCCCACCCTAGGTAAGTCAGCTCTGGTACATCCCAGGTGTCTGGACTGATCCGGGTACATACAGGGAAAGGAAAATTAGTTTCTTACCTGATAATTTTCGTTCCTGTAGTCCCATGGATCAGTCCAGAGCCCCGCCCATGACTGTGTACACTGAAGTAACAGAGTCTGCTCGTATAACCTTCTTTTCTGGGTATTGGTACTGTTTTTCTCGCTTGTTGTTTTGGTTCAGCGAGTTCTGATCCCAGTTGGGGGTTTGTATCCACCTTATTATAGTTGGACAGATAGTTGGTTGGTTTGGTTTTGTTCCATTCTGCTTTGACATTACGTAAGACTGAGTGACTGTGGGTGGCACCTTGGTATATATGCCAGGGTTGTTTTGAAAAAAACTTCTGTCTCCATCTGCTGGAGGGGAGGCAAAACCCAGGAGTCTGGACTGATCCGTGGTACTACAGGAACGAAAATTATCAGATAAACTAATTTTCCTTTATCGGCTAGCCTTCATCTGTACACCCCAGCTAGAAATCTACCGTCAAGGAAGCCCTTCTCCAAGGTTAACAAGATTAGTTACAACTTGGGAACATGCATTCTTTAGTTTAGGTCCAATCCTTTGGAATTCTCTACCCCTTACACTGA
This sequence comes from Rhinatrema bivittatum, assembly GCF_901001135.1. Taxonomy (NCBI): domain Eukaryota; kingdom Metazoa; phylum Chordata; class Amphibia; order Gymnophiona; family Rhinatrematidae; genus Rhinatrema; species Rhinatrema bivittatum. The sequence goes on along the minus strand of NC_042628.1, from coordinate 1,812,428 downwards.
GAATATTAAGCAACCCAAAGGAATTAAAAAAGAAAAAAAAAAGGCCTTAAAACACCATCTATTCAGTCAGACATTTGCTGACCTATGCAATCCAAAGTAGACTCAATTCCTTTTGTTAATTCCTTTTCTTTTTGTTACTCATTGATTTTATTTCTGTTTAAGTTCCTTTTATTGATTTGACTTATTTGATTGTGTCTGTGACAATTATGAATGTACTATTATAACCCGCCCTGAACTTTGGGCGCAGGATATAAATCCCTTTTAAATAAATATTCAATTTTATCATCACTTGAAACTTGGAGAATATCCCTTACACTTTTCTTTAAAAGCTCTTGAGCACAGCCTGATCTTTGGAAAATTGAAGTGCAAATTCGTGGCCAATTTGGAATGCAAGACCAGAATGTCTTTTTCTATGGGCCCTGGTAACACTTTACAATGCTGAAACTTGTTACTCATCCTGTACACTATTCCTCCAAATTCCATTCCTTTCCTTTTATCGTGGTCTGCAAACTTAGTCGCTGCAGTTCTAGCAAAGAAACAAAGCTCAGACGGAGAATTAATCAAAGTATTGTCAATCCTAGTGACCTCCAAAGAGATGTCTTCTGTAACAGTCACGAGGCCCTAACTGATGATCCATCTGTGCCTCTGGCAATGGGACCCATCAAGAATGCCCTGCTTTAGGGCTCTTACCCTCAGTCTGAGCCATATTGATTCTGCCCTACCTTCAAATGCTCATGGATTTAGCAAGCTAGCATCTGGGGCTTCCACTAAAGCTGCCCCTGTCCTCTCCAAACATTGAATCAGCGGTGTAATAGACACAGGAGAGACCGAGCGCCAAATTGTGCAAAGAGGAGGATTGGAGTGCCGCAGCACAGTGTCACTCCCAAATCCACTGATGGCTCTCTGCTCCCCAAGGCACTCTGCAAATGGTGCTCTCGGACAATCAATTATTTGCCATTAAGCTTCAAACATTGCTCCCTGGCTCCAGCCCATCTCAAGCTGCAGTTAGCACACCAGTCAGTAGTAATGGAGTTAGCGTTAAAAAGAGCTAAGCATTCAGCTGCCTTCCAGTACTACCTCTACTAAAGAGGCCAGGATGCTGGATAGTATGGCCAAGAGAGTTTTCTGGTCAGCTATGCTAAATTCAAGGATAGCCACTCATGGTGCAAAAGTTACAAACTTTAGCAGAAGACCTTCCAATAGACATGGTGGGACAGTTCCTACTTGTGATCTAAGAAGCTGAGGAATATGGCAAGCACTTATCAGGTCAGTCTTATGAGTCCAGCTGGCAGTAGCTATTGGAGCCAGAAGAGTAGCTTGGCTGCATGTGCATGACAGACCTAGCTTATTAGTGTGGTCCGAATCCAGATTGGTAAGGGTCCAAGGTGTTGATGGTGAGTAGATAGTTGTTGTAATATCAGTGCCTTTTTTAAAAATCTTGTTTAGGACAGGGAGGTTTGACACCAGGCAGCGGTAGTTGAGGTCATTAGGGTGAAGGTTGGGTTTCTTCAACACAGATCTTGTTTGTTTGTTTTGGGTTTTGTGTTTTTTTTGTGGGTGGAAAATGGGCTTCTGCTAGCAATGAGTTGATGAGAGATTGGATGCAGCCTTTTTTGATCAACCAGGGTCCGCTTGGCTTGAGGGAGGTGAGCAAGGCATCTTCTAGAAGTGAGCAGAAAGTCAGACACTGGGGTAATGGCCTGTGCCCTGTTGCTGGTAGGCTTCCCTTTGGTGTTCAGTCAAGGTCAGATTGGATGCATGTGATTTTATGTGCAAAGAATGTGTCTAGTTTGCAGTGGGAGTTGGCAGGGAGCAAGGGCTCCCAGCAGCTTGTTGATGGTCTGGAATAACTCCCTGAGTGCGTTTTTGGCTTGGTTGATAGTTTTGTGTAGTAGATTCTCTTTACTTCAGTGATGGCCATATGATTTCCTCTCTATTTGTGCTGCCTGTAGTTCTTTCAGAGCTGATGTGAATCAGTGGGGTTGATGTTGATCTGCCATAGATAAAGACTGCCTGATGGAAAACCACCAGCATCAAAAATCTTAAATTCTGTATTCAGCAGCAGGGACTCTGAAATTCACTGTGTTCCCCACAGAAACATTTCCAGAGTGGGCAAGTGTTTGGAGGGAAAGGTACTAGGCACTTGGTGAAGTAGTCGACCCGCTTTGGGGGATCAGCTAGACGGGCAAGCCCCTCCCTGCATCCAGCCCTCTGGAGCTGCCCCTCTATTCTAGATTTCAAGCTGTGGTGGAGGAGCTGTCTACATTGCTGTGGAGGATGAGTAGTAACACTTCTGGGTTGAAGCATGATGGTGGGCAGATCAGTCTTGTGGCTTTCACTAGTTTAGATTCTTGGGGTGAGAGAGATTTTATTTCAAACTATTAAGTGATCCATATGTTCTCTGTTGCATACTCAATACTAGTTGTAGAGGGACCAGTCTCGGGCCTGGTCTATCAGTTAGCTTGGTTGGGTAAGGCAGAGGTGTGCAGGGAGGTTAAGAATTAATGTGGGAGGTCCAGTGTGGATGTTGAAAGCCCCAGGATTAGGTTCCTGAAGTACTCCAGGCTGTAGGAGGTCATCTAGGACTGCCATGGAACTTGATGGTGGGTAATATTTTAGAAGGATCCCCTATTTGGGTCAGTATAGGCTTTGAGGAAGGTGGCATCAGTTCTTTTGGGTTCCTGTGGGGAGAGGGGGTCAGGTCTGGTGCGGACCTACAAATAAGAGGCAGAGGGGTAGTTATCTACGTGGGGGATAGACATAGGTATAGTCTTGGGGCAGATTTGGTTAAACTGGAGGGAATCCATGTCCTGTGCCCATATTTCGGTTAGGTGTACGACAGCAGCATTACCCATGAGTAGATCATGTGTGAAGTTAACCTTGGTGTGGATTGAACAAGTGTTTAGGAGTCGTGTCCTGAACGCAGAGCGGGATTGAGCCTGGCGTGCACTTGGTCCTGGTTTTGGATTACTCTTGGTGGACAGAAGAGATTTGAAATGTTTTCTTTCTGTGTGGGTTGGGTAGATATGGTATAAGGAGCCTTTGTCTTGACCAGTTATGATAACTGATTATGCTTGGTCTGGTATGTGGCACATCCTTAGGGAGGGAGCCTTAGGAAGAGGCAGATTGGTAGGAGGGCTTGAAGTAAGCATGGTCTTGGGGAATGCTGGATCCTGGTATCTAATGGTCCAGGCTTTCGGCAGCTGCAGGGCTGGACCTGGCGTCAGCTGCTAGGGATACCTTCGCGCTCTACGTGCGGTGATTCCAAGGTAATTCTATGAAAGCATGGACAAAGGGGCATCTGATCAGTAGCATTTATTTAGATTTTTATATTCAACGTGGGCATCAAAGCAGATTACATTCAGGTACTGTAGGTAGTTCCCTGTCCCCCAAGGCTTACAATCTAATTTTGTACCTGAGGCAATGAAGGGTAAAGTGATTCGCCCAAGGTCATAAGGAGTGACAGTGGGATTTGAACCCTGGTTCCAGCTAATTTAGGATTTTTGGGGTATAATTCAGCAGCCTAGCTGTGCTGTTGAATATCCCTTGCAAGTTATAAGGCATTACAGTAATTTTATCCTCTCATCCATGCATTGAGTTTCTGAGGCTCAGCCTGCCGCTGAGGTCCTGCATGTGGCATGAAGAGCATTTCCAAAAATGCAATCCTGGAGATTCTGCATTTCAGCTTCCAATGTCGAAGCCTAAATTTAGCTTCCAGCCCCTCCCTCCCTCACCTTACTCACATATACCATGACAGCTGCCTCCTCCCCAACCCTCTTGAATATCCCATCCAGGTGGCTGATGAGGGCAGGGCAGTTACCAAATGACCCTTCCTCATGCCAGCCACCCAGCTCTCTATATTCCTATTAGATTGGTTTTTAATTTGAAAATCTGATTTATTTATTTTGTTTTACACAAACATTGTACCTTATGTCTTGTTCCTTGCATTTTCCAGAGCTGATATTCTTTAAGGTTGTGGTATTTAGGTCATAGACAAAAAGGGAAAATCTGTGCTGCAGCAAAAGTTTGAGCTTTGGATACAAGATTTTTACCCATTAATAAAACCTATTGCACAACAGCAATAAGTCAAAGAAATGTTATTGGAACTGTTTTCACCACTAGGAGGAAATGTGATTAAAAAGCAAGAGCACTGAGTGCTTAGAGGACCCCTGGCAAATGATTTTTCCTGTATATCAAAGCAGTTACTCAGGTACCCTCATTGGCTGCAGGTAAAAATGGTTCACAAGGATCGGGCCAGCAAAGCAATTTGTGGTGATTTCATTTTACTGTTGATCTCCGATGCATCCCTGAAGCCTTCCCACCCTGCACCCTTTGTCTCCTACCAGATCCTCCTCCGATGCTGCTGACTGGTCAGAGCGTGGGCTACCTACGATGCCTGAATGTAACCGAGCTACCACTGAAAAGATGTGAGATTAAATCCAAATAAAAATAAAATAGGCAAGACGTCTTGTCCCATTCTGTGTGTTGAGCCATGAATATAATCAGACTGTGTACGCCTTTCTGTCTTTCAGTATCAAATGTTCACTTGGGGTGGTGCATGCACAAGGTTAGTTTCGCTGTCCTTGGAGGGTGGTGGTTGAAAAGGCGGCACTGGATCTAATCCTGCTGACCTGGCTATGCTCCAAGGAAATACTATGGAGAGTGACAAAGGACAGGAATTAGTTTTCCAGTTAATCAAAGACCATGAGTTATCTCTCGCCCTCATTCCAGATACTGTTCAATGGTTGAATTCCTTGAAGTGCTTAAGGAATAACCTTGCCAAAGCTGGAACATATCCTTACCTAATATTTAACCTCCAGGTACAGTAAACAAGGATAAGTATTAAGAATGTTTAATATAAAAATCCCCAAGCGCGTCAGCTCATGTGATAAATGCATGCACACATGCTCACGTGCACATACAAAAGCAGACACACATACATGCATTTTCATTTTCACAGCTCTGTACTGTCCAAAAAAAAAGTGGTTTGTAATTTACAGCATAATAAAATAGTACAATAATCATATCAAATATTGAATAAAATCACAATTGAAAATAATGAAATACATGAAAATTCAAACACAACCCCAATCCAATCCCTATCCCCACCTCCACTCACTAGGAGCAGGGCCAAAAACTAAAGCCTCGCCCTAAACCAAACCTTAAATAAGGGAGCATGAAATCTGTCTGTCTGGGATCCTATCAGGTACCTGTGACCTGGTTTGGCCTCTGTTGGACACAGGATGCTGGGCTTGATGGACCCTTGGTCTGACCCAGTGTGGCAAATCTTAGATTCCAAGCCCGCAGCAACGCTCCCAGTGCTCCCAGTCACTCCCAAAGGGATGGTACATGCCCACACTAATTGCTCTGGCTAGAGAAATGTTAAGATTGTTTTTTCCGTAGACAAATGGGAGCTCTGAAATCGGTTGTCAGACTTTTAAGAAGCAAGATGAGAAGTCACATTTTACGTTGCCTTACTTTCAGTCTTAGGGCTCATTTTTTGCTTTGGTGTAATGGAAGGTGGGGAAGTTTCAGAAAACTCAGTTTACTTCTCCAGAAGAGTAAAATTTAACACTAACTTGACATTGACCTGATTTCAGATTCTGAATCGCCATCCTACAGCAACCAAGGGGAAGGAAACAAGGTGGCGGCTGCTGGCAGGGAGTTCAGATTTTGAGTTCAGCGCAGGCTTTTTTTTTACACTTTTGGGACATTTCCTTAAAGCAATTTATTATGGGCAAGACAAAGAGGAAGACTAGGCCTTGTCCCCCCAGAGGTCAGTATACCCCTACCGCAGACTTCCATCGTCTACTTTGTCTCAACGTTGGAGGGGTCTTCAGCTGGCTGTGGCCCAGAAGGCATCATCCAGCCCGAGGTAATGAACAACCCTGACGCAACGGAGATTCCCCTGCTGCTTGGAGGGGATTCTGCAGCTTTTGCGGTGCGAGCCCTGGCAATCTGTGCGTTCATTGGGGGCTCTGATGTGTCAATGGATTCTATCATCCCCTCCCATTTGGCTGCTGCAGTAGAGGTATCTGATGCAGTGTGAGAAAGTGCTGCTGCTAGTGAGCACCCCTAAAGGAGAGGATTGTGGCAGTATCTGATGCAGTGTGTGAGTGCTGCTAGTGAGCACCCCTAAAGGAGAGGATTGGGGATTGTGGCAGTATCTGATGCAGTGTGAGAAAGTGCTGCTGCTAGTGAGCACCCCTAAAGGAGAGGATTGTGGCAGTATCTGATGCAGTGTGTGAGTGCTGCTAGTGAGCACCCCTAAAGGAGAGGATTGGGGATTGTGGCAGTATCTGATGCAGTGTGAGAGGGCTGCTGCTAGTGAACACAGCTAAAGGAGAGGATTGTGGCAGTATCTGATGCAGTGTGAGAGTGCTGCTGCTAGTGAACACAGCTAAAGGAGAGGATTGTGGCAGTATCTGATGCAGTGTGAGAGTGCTGCTGCTAGTGAGCACACCTAAAGGAGAGGATTGAGGATTGTGTCAGTATCTGATGCAGTGAGAAAGTGCTGCTGCTAGTGAGCACCCCTAAAGGAGAGGATTGGGGATTGTGGCAGTATCTGATGCAGTGTGAGAGTGCTGCTGCTAGTGAACACAGCTAAAGGAGAGGATTGTGGCAGTATCTGATGCAGTGTGAGAGTGCTGCTGCTACTGAACACAGCTAAAGGAGAGGATTGTGGCAGTATCTGATGCAGTGTGAGAAAGTGCTGCTGCTAGTGAGCACACCTAAAGGAGAGGATTGAGGATTGTGTCAGTATCTGATGCAGTGAGAAAGTGCTGCTGCTAGTGAGCACACCTAAAGGAGAGGATTGTGGCAGTATCTGATGCAGTGAGAAAGTGCTGCTGCTAGTGAGCACACCTAAAGGAGAGGATTGAGGATTGTGTCAGTATCTGATGCAGTGTGAGAAAGTGCTGCTGCTAGTGAGCACACCTAAAGGAGAGGATTGTGGCAGTATCTGATGCAGTGTGTGAGTGCTGCTAGTGAGCACCCCTAAAGGAGAGGATTGGGGATTGTGGCAGTATCTGATGCAGTGTGTGAGTGCTGCTAGTGAGCACCCCTAAAGGAGAGGATTGGGGATTGTGGCAGTATCTGATGCAGTGTGAGAAAGTGCTGCTGCTAGTGAGCACCCCTAAAGGAGAGGATTGTGGCAGTATCTGATGCAGTGTGTGAGTGCTGCTAGTGAGCACCCCTAAAGGAGAGGATTGGGGATTGTGGCAGTATCTGATGCAGTGTGAGAAAGTGCTGCTGCTAGTGAGCACCCCTAAAGGAGAGGATTGTGGCAGTATCTGATGCAGTGTGTGAGTGCTGCTAGTGAGCACCCCTAAAGGAGAGGATTGGGGATTGTGGCAGTATCTGATGCAGTGTGAGAGGGCTGCTGCTAGTGAACACAGCTAAAGGAGAGGATTGTGGCAGTATCTGATGTAGTGTGAGAAAGTGCTGCTGCTAGTGAGCACACCTAAAGGAGAGGATTGAGGATTGTGTCAGTATCTGATGCAGTGAGAAAGTGCTGCTGCTAGTGAGCACACCTAAAGGAGAGGATTGTGGCAGTATCTGATGCAGTGAGAAAGTGCTGCTGCTAGTGAGCACACCTAAAGGAGAGGATTGGGGATTGTGGCAGTATCTGATGCAGTGTGAGTGCTGCTGCTATTGAGCACACCTAAAGGAGAGGATTGGGGATTGTGGCAGTATCTGATGCAGTGTGAGAGAGTGCTGCTATTGAGCACACCTAAAGGAGAGGATTAGGGATTGTGGCAGTATCTGATGCAGTGTGAGAAAGTGCTGCTGCTAGTGAGCACACCTAAAGGAGAGGATTGTGGCAGTATCTGATGCAGTGTGAGTGCTGCTGCTAGTGAGCACACCTAAAGGAGAGGATTGGGGATTGTGGCAGTATCTGATGCAGTGTGAGTGCTGCTGCTAGTGAGCACACCTAAAGGAGAGGATTGTGGCAGTATCTGATGCAGTGTGAGAGTGCTGCTGCTAGTGAGCACCCCTAAAGGAGAGGATTGGGGCAGTATCTGATGCAGTGTGAGTGCTGCTGCTAGTGAGCACACCTAAAAGAGAGGATTGGGGATTGTGGCAGGAGCTTGGGCCTGCTGTGCTCTCTAACAGGCTGATGCAATATCAATGTATAAAAACATGAGTCCAAGCTGGGTGCACAACTTTTAAATGCACTCACATCCATTTGTCCTGGGTGTTTGATGCAATAGGAAAGTGACCTGCCGTGCTAAAAGGGATGTGCATTGGGTAATTTGTGCATCTTTAGTGCTCTACAGCGGGTGCCCAGGAGAAGTGGCCTGGCCAGAGCTCCCTCCCCACCTCCTTTTAACTGATGCTGGTCAGTGAAAGGATCAATCCCCTTTTAGGACAGCCTTCTGAAAGGGATTGGTTGTTTCAGTGACATCTTGACAGTGAATGGACCAATCAGAACCGCTGCCAGCAGTGAGTGACAGAGTGAATACATTAATATTAAGAGTCGGGCACCTCATTGCATCGGCCTGTACGTGTGAATCTGTGCAGATCATTTTGGATTCCATTTGCTCAGCCTTCACAATTTTGGAGAGATCAGTATATAACGTGTCTGAAGATTTAAAGTCTTCCCTGTTGAAACATCAGAAGATTCAAGAAAAGCAGCAGCAGTTGTTGGCACATTCATAACACTTAACTAGTGGAAGATAAAGTTGAAATATTACAAGGACGCTCTATTGATTAAAAACTCTGGGAGAATTCACAGGAAATTGGAGGCCACTGAACATCACATCAAAGCTTTTGATTTATGATTCATAAGGTTGGGGTTTTTTTCAAGCTCTTGAAGTAACCACAGGGGATATGTTTAAAAATATTTAAAAGATCGTGGATATTTTGCTGGAAGGGATTCCACCATTAATTAATACTGTATATTCCCTTTCTCAGGCTAGCACTGTAGTGAACGATGCCAGGTCATCTTAAATTCATTTGGACACTTTGGACTGATCAGGAAAGATCTATCGCAGAATAGGTTAAAGCAGCTCACATTGTTATGACTGATATTTTTGTAAGATAAAAATATGATTGTGTGTTTGTTTTCCCATCAGAGACAAAAGTCCTTTCTGGATTTCAAAATGTTGCTTTTTTTCTGATATTTCTAGGAATCTGCTAGTACATGAGAAGAATGATTTGGCTTGTGACTGTTGGTTATTTCCTCCGGTGTTTTTGATAACTGAGTAAAGGTCTGATTACTTTCTAAGAGACTAGATGTGTCTGTTTTGATCCTGAAAAACTGAAAGAGTTTCTAGAGATGTAACAGACACCTAAGGGCAGACATCATAGGTGGTCCTACATCACTTCTGCGATTCTGATAAGATTATTGGGAGCTTGGTTTTTCTTTTGGAAAGAAACAGAATACCAGATTCTGTAATGGCTTAGTTTATTTTTTGAAATTTTGTTCTTTATGTTAGTATTGTTTGTAACATGGCATGGAGGAGTAGTGGGCTGAAGTCCAGGGCAGCCAGGGTTCAAATCACGAAACCTCTCTGTGATCTTGGCCAAGTCATTTTACCCTCCACTGCCCCAGGTACAAACTTCAATTGTGAGCCCTCAAGGGACAGGAAAATACCTACAGAAGCTGAATGCAACTTGCCTTCAGCTACAATGAAAAAGCATAAACTACATCCACCATAAAAAGTAAATTCTGTACCATGTCTTTCCTTGCAAGCTGATCTTATATATATTTTTTTTATATAAATATTGCAAAAAAAAATAAAACTATTTGGTTCTGGAAGCCACATTTAGGCTCTTAAGTAGAAAGCTTAAATCCAGAACCTCCAGGGTGGCATTCTCTGAAATGCTCCCTGTTCCACGCGCAGGTCCCCAGAGGCAGGCAGAGCTCCGGAGTCTCAATGCGTGGATGAGAGGATGATGCAAGGAAGAGGGATTCAGTTTTGTTAGGAACTGGGGGAAGGGGGGAGTCTCTTCCGAAGGGATGGGCTCCACCTTAACCAGGGTGGAACCAGACTGCTGGCGCTAACCTTTAAAAAGGAGATAGAGCAGCTTTTAAACTAGAGCAAAGGAGAAAGCCGTCAGTCGCTCAGCAGCGCATGGTTCGAAGGGAGGTATCTTCAACGGATTCTAATGACGCATTAGAATTAGGGCATCCCGACAGTGAGGTTCCAATAATAAGAAAAGTAGTCCAAGTGCCTGTAACTAAAAACTCACCTGAGCTAAAAAAAATTCCAGTTTATCCCTATCAATTAAAAAGCAGAATGTTAAAACAAACAAAAAACACATTTTGAAATATTTGTAAGCTAATGCCAGAAGTATAAGAAATAAGATGGGAGAATTAGAGTGTTTAGCAGTGAATATTGACATAGACTTAATTGGCATCTCAGAACCATAGTGGAAAGAGGATAACCAATGGGGAAATGCTATACCATACAGTGTACAAATTATATCACAATGACGGAGAGGAGCATCTTGGTGGTGTTTTATGTCCGGGATGGCATAGAGTCCAACAGGATAAAAATCCTGCAGGAGACTAAATGCACAATCGAATCTTTATGGGTAGAAATCCCTTGTGTGTTGGGGAAGAGTATAGTGATAGGAGTATACTACCATCCACCTGGCCAAATGATGAGATGGACAGTGAAATGCTAAGAGAAATTAGGGAAGATAATCAAACTGGTAGTGCAATAATAATGGGAGATTTCAATTATCCCAGTATTGACTGGGTAAGTGAAACATCAGGACATGGTAGAGAGATAAAGTTCGTGGATGGAATGAATGACAGTTTTATGGAGCAATTGGTTCAGGAATCGATGCAAGAGGGAGCAATTTTGGATCTAATTCTCAATGGAATGCAGGATTTTGTGCAAGAGGTAACGGTGGTGGGGCTGCTTGACAATAGTGAGGGGTTAAAGGGGCACTTAGGGAAGATAAGGCCATTGTGGAAAGACTAAACAAATTCTTTGCTTCAGTGATAAAATTAAGAGGATGTTGGGGAAATACCCATTTCCGAGATGGTTTTCAAGAGTGACTATTCAGATGAACTGAACCAAATCATGGTGAACCTAGAAGATGTGGTAGGCCACATTGACAAACTGAAGAGTAGTAAATCACCTGAACCAGATGGTATACATCCCAGGATGCTGAACTAAAAAATGAAATTTCAGACCTGAATTTTCAAACGCTGGCACACACAAAAACCAGGAGATACACGTGTGGCTAGGCTGAGCACATTTTAAAAATTGCCCGGCCACACACACATCTCCCAGTAAGCATGGAAGTGCTGCATTGTTAAAAAGGGGCGGGGGCCAGCCAGGACAGGGGCCATTAGGCCTGACCCGGCCAGCGCTTGAAACTTATTTCATCTATTCAGATGAAGTAAGTTCCAAAAGAAAATGAAAAAAGGTAGGAAGAGGGGTTTTGGAGGACAGGGGGAAAACTAAATGGAGAAAGTTCTTTTTCAATCAACACACAATTAAACTCTGGAATTTGTTGCCAGAGGATGTGGTTAGTGCAGTTAGTATAGCTGTGTTTAAAAAAGGATTGGATAAGTTCTTGGAGGAGAAGTCCATTACCTGCTATTAAGTTCACTTAGAGAATAGCCACTGCCATTAGCAATGGTTACATGGAATAGACTTAGTTTTTGGGTACTTGCCAGGTTCTTATGGCCTGGATTGGCCACTGTTGGAAACAGGATGCTGGGCTTGATGGACCCTTGGTGTGACCCAGTATGGCAGGTTCTTATGATCTGGTTCTCAAAGGAGGGATGAAAACAAAAGCAAAAAGAACAGCATTTGAGAAATAAAAAGGATCCCAAAAAGGGGAACACAGGGAAGAATACCTAGTGAAACTGAGGGAGACAAAGAAAGAAATCAGAAATGCAAAAAGTCTGGCGGATGAAAGGATTGCCAAAGAGGTAAAGTGAGGTGGCAAAACCATTTTCAAATATTTCAGAGAAAGAAGGGGGCCTGAAGAGGTATCGTGAAATTAAAAGGCGGCAAGGAGCAATCTGTAGAGAGAACATAAGAAAATGCCATACTCATGATTGGGATATCAGAGATGAAGAAATAGCAGAAATATTAAACAAATACTTCAGTTTGGTGTTCACTAAAGAAGACCCTGGAGAAGGGCCATGGCTGTTTGCCAAGACTGTATATGGGGATTAGGTAGACGAAACTGTTGATGGAAGAGAATGTATGGTAAGAGCTAGGTAAACAAAGTTGACAAGACCTTGGGGCCGGATGAGATACATCCTAGGATACTACAGGAGCTCAGAGATGTCCTCACTGGTCCAATGAAAGATCTGTTCAATAGATCCCTGGAACCAGGAGTGGTGCCACAAGACTGCAGAAGAGTGGTTGTGGTCCCACTTCCAAAGAATGGGAGCAGAGAGGAGGCTGGAAATTACAGGCCGGTTAGCCTCACCTAGGTGGTGGGAAAAATAATGGAGATGCTGCTGAAGGAAAGGATAGTGAACTATCTACAATCCGGTGGGTTGCTGGACCGGAGGCAGCATGGATTCACCAGGGGAAGGTCTTGTCAGGCAAATCTAAATCTGCAACAGAGTGGATATGCCTGATAGAGTAGAGAGAATGAAAAGTGATTTAAGAAAGCTTGAAGAGTGGTCAAAGACTTGGCAGCTGGAATTCAGTGCTAAGAAGTGCAGAGTCATATATCTGGGATGCAGGGTGAAAGATTGATATGCACAGACCAAGAGAGTGATCTTGATATGATAGTGTCTGGCGATCTAAAAATGGCAAAGAAATGTGACATGGAGATTGCTAAAGCCAGAAGAATGCTGGGCTGCATAGAGAGAGGAATAACCAGGAAGAAAAAGGAGGTGGTGATGCCCCTGTACAGGGCCTTGGTGAGGCCTCACTTGGAGTACTGTATTCGTTTCTGGAGCTCATCTCTCAAAAAAGGTAGAGACAGAATGGAGGTGCTCCATAGAAGGACGACCAAAATGGAGTGGGGTCAGTATGGAAGACTTATGAGGAGAGGCTGAAGGACCTAAATATGTACACCCTAGAGGAGAGGAGGCGCAGGGGAAATATAATACAGACCTTCAGATACCTGAAAGGTTTTAATGATGCACGAACTTCAAACCTTTTCTGTTGTAAAGAAATCAGTAGAACTAGGGGATATGAAATGAAACTCTAGGAAAAATGTTTTCAGGGAGAGGGTGGTGGATGCCTGGAATGCCCTTCTGGAGGAGGTGGTGAAGACGAAACAGTCAAAGAATTCAAAGTAGCATGGGATAGACACTGGATCCCTAAAGGCTTGAGGATGGGAATGAAGAAAAGAGTGCATGGGGGTAATTTACTGGCGCAGCAGTTACTACCTTAACAGAAAGTATGGGAATTACTACCCTTAATCAATAAGCCTTGATGCAACTGCAATATTGCTCTCTGTTTCTAAGGCGGGGGCAAAAAGGAATTAGATTCAGACAACAACTGATGAGGGCCCCGACTTTTACTGTCTGGGAAACTGATAAACATGGGGATAACCTGCACGGAGTGGCAATTACGACCCTTAACAAATAAGCCTTGGTTCCCCTGATGTAATTGCAACATCACTCTCTGCTTCGACGGCAGAGGCAGGTGGGGGATTGCGGTGGAAACATGTATCCGATTTCAGATGACAACCAACATGGGCCTTGACTTTTTATGGTCTGGGATACTGATACACAGATGTAAGGGAAAAAGCACAGGACGGCTTCTAAGGTCAAGTCCATAAGCAAAGCACGTCAAGCAGCACTGTCTGAATTGTCAAGAATGCTCATCACCCAGTAAAAGAGAAACATGGCGGTAACCTCCACAGCACAGCAGATGCTACCATAAGAAGCTTGCTGGGTTGACTGGATGGACCATTTTGGTCCTTTTCTGCCGTCATTATTATGTTACAGAGCCGGACACAGGACCAATTCCTGTGGCTCACTACTGGTAACCTACTCTTTTTTTTTGCATCACACTCAACCAATTTCTAACCCAGCCAGTCACTTCAGGGCCCTCTGTTTGTTTAGAACTGGAATTGGGTCAAAGGCCTTGATGAAATCCAAGTACATTACATCTAGCACTCTCCCCTGATCTAATGCGCTGCTTAAGAAATTGATTAAATATACCTGATAAGATCTACCAGTTTCACTTGGTGGGCCGTGGGCTCCTCCCAGAAACCGCTTTACTCTCCTCCTGGTCCAGGCCACCCGTCACGGTGGGACGCCGCCATCTTCCAGCCAAGCTTCCCCTTAGGCGCATATGCACCTGTCGTCACACTGGTGGCAGGAAATCCCCCGCGGCACCCATCAATGACCTCAGAAGCTCAGGCCTTCACTCACTCTCCCTCACTGCCCCAGCAACAGGTCAACCTACTCTTGTAGTAGTGCTTGTTGCTCTCCGTGTTGTGCCTTCGGTTCTTCAGGTCCAGCGTTCCTGTCTTCAGTTCTTCTGCTTGTCCTTGTTGCCTGCCTGTTGTCCTCCTCGCCTTCCTGTCCTGCCTATCAGTCCCTCCTTTCCCTTCAGATGGATACCTGGTTTGACTTTGGCCTGAGCTCAGATACGCTTGACCACAGCCTGCCACTCAGGCTGGATGTGCTTGACCGCTCCCTGTCACTGACCACTGCCTGCCTCCGAATAAGCCTGACTTTTGTCTGCTTCTACCAGCTACCTTACGACGAACGCCTTCACCATCAGCAGAGGTCCCCACCTACGACCCCTGAACCCAGGAGGGACGAGGGCTGGTATAGGTGAAGCTCCAGCTGGGCCTCTGCTTGCCAATGGCAGGAAGCTACAGTGCACCCCCTGCAGGTTGCACCAATCCTGCCTTGGCCCAAGGTCCACAAATGCAAAGTCAGTGGATTCCAGAAACTGCACTCTCCTTGCTTTTCTCACTCTTGTGGCTCCTCTTCCTAAAAATGGAGAGGAGTCTATCTGTCTGTCTCCTGACTCTAAATAAGAGTTCAAACTCTCAGACAATGGAGCTGTGGGAACTTCCCTAATCTCCTCTGATGTATCCTGTTCTGCCCCGGTCCGGCGCACGTCGACGCTCACCCAGCCCCACATCACTGGGTTTCCTTTTCCAGGACTCGGGGAGGGGATTACTGGTTCACGCTCCCTCCCCACGGTAAGCCTGGTGTTACTGGTGCTCACTGTCTCCCTTCCAGGAGCCAGGGCAGGGTTCCCCAGCCCTGCTCTCATGGTCTCTGGGGATCATCCAGCCCCGTGCTCACCATTTCCCTCCTCCTAGGACCCAGACAAGTGATCATCAGAGCAGTTTTGGGCAAATGACAGAAGAGCCCTTGGCCGTCTGCACGCTGCTGTTTTATGCCGGTTGCTGGAATCTCCACTAAAATCTGTTTTTCTGTTCATTTTTAAACTGTCATTCTTTTCTTTAAAACTTTTTTTTTTTTTTTTTTTTGCAAATCTATCTTTTAAATTTTCCAAAAATGTATAAACTTTCTATGTGGGCACCAGGAAGAACCTTAAACCGCATCTCTAATCCTTTGTGTGTGGAAGCAGGAGCAGTCACCTGTCTGCATCGTCTAGAAATTATTTGTTAACACTAAAGAAGTATCAGAGTCTTTTCTGGACTGTTGCTCTGCTTTCCAGGTGCGCTTGTCCTAGCTAACTCCGTTTGTTCCTCCCGCTTCCACCAGCCCTTCTGTATTTTCCCTGTGACTTCTTCCTTCTCCCTAGGTTTCCCACTGGAACTGTGAAGACTGCTTGCCATTGCCCCAGGACCGACCGGTGCTTCTATTAAGCAAATTAGGCGATCACCTAGCGAGCCAAACGTGGAGGGGTGCTGGGTCAGAGCACTGGGCTGGAGCTGCAGGACTGAAGGTTCGCCTCGGGCACCAGCCCTGCACTGCCCCTGTCCCAAGGAGCGAGACATGGAACTGGGTCGAGATCCGGAGCCACCTGTTGGACTGTCAGACTGCCAGAGCCACAGGTTTACCAAGCAAAACATAGCAATGGCTCAGCACCAGGTAATGTCATGAGCAGTTATCCTGGAAATTATCTCCAATGAAAAGGAAATGACGCTTGGAGAGTGCAAGAAGCTAATATGGAAAATGAGCCTAATCAGAGCTCTGAATGTCAATGCTGTTTATTGTCCATTTGTCTCTTCCAGTGTTGGAGGAATTTAATTCTCTTTCTTGGCAGAAATCTGAAAACCTTGAACCAGAGGACTGTTCAGATAACACATCAGGGCTTGTGCTGATTGGAGCACGGTGCTGGCCTATCAGATTGCATTGCTTTTTTTTTTTTTTTTTTTTTTAAAGAAATGTAAATCCACTTCAAAAACAATTTCTTTTTGCTCTCCTCAGCTGGAGGTGCAAAAGTGCTTCCCAGCGATAAGTGGACCTGCACACTACTTTGAATTAATATCCCACTTCTGGATTTTCCTACCCTAACGTTTTCGACAGCTGGAGAAATACATAGTAGGTTTACTGCGGAGAGTGAGTACAACGCAGTAATATTCAATTTACTGTAGGGAGGGAATGTGCACCCGGCTTATTGCAGGTAGGGAGCAGGTACCAGTAAAACCCAGCTGCTTACAAGGAGGGAGAATGCATCATTAACACCCGGCTTAGCGTGGGGAGAGATCGTGCACCAGTAACACCCGGCTTAGCGTGGGGAGAGATCGTGCACCAGTAACACCCGGCTTACCGTGGGGAGGGAGCGTGCACCAGTAACACCCGGCTTACCGTGGGGAGGGAGCGTGCACCAGTAACACCCAGCTTACTGGGCGGAGGGAGCGTGCACATTAGTACCCATCTTAGTGTGGGGAGGGAGCGTGCACCAGTAACACCCGGCTTACCGTGGGGAGTGAGCGTGCACCATTAGTACCCATCTTAGTGTGGGGAGGGAGCGTGCACCATTAGTACCCATCTTAGTGTGGGGAGGGAGCGTGCACCATTATTACCCATCTTAGTGTGGGGAGGGAGCGTGCACCATTAGTACCCATCTTAGTGTGGGGAGGGAGCGTGCACCAGTAACACCCGGCTTACCGTGGGGAGGGAGCGTGCACCAGTAACACCCAGCTTACTGGGCGGAGGGAGCGTGCACCATTAGTACCCATCTTAGTGTGGGGAGGGAGCGTGCACCAGTAACACCCGGCTTACCGTGGGGAGGGAGCGTGCACCAGTAACACCCAGCTTACTGGGCAGAGGGAGCGTGCACCATTAGTACCCATCTTAGTGTGGGGAGGGAGCGTGCACCAGTAACACCCAGCTTACTGGGCGGAGGGAGCGTGCACCATTAGTACTCATCTTAGTGTGGGGAGGGAGCGTGCACCATTAGTACCCATCTTAGTGTGGGGAGGGAGGAAGCACGTCGTAGTAACACTCAGCTCTGTGCACAGCCCCTTGCTCACCTAAAGCAGGACAGCTCACTGCGTGCCAGGCTAGCGAGAAGGAGAAGGCTCTTCTTAGAGCAAAGTACGGTCATCTGAAAAGCAGGGAGTGTCGTCATTATCTATACTTTAAAATTCTGTTTGGTAAATTACTGATGTTAGGAGGCAGACGAGATTCTGCTGGAGACCCCAGAGTCTGTGACAGATTCCATTTCCTATATCATATTGCACTCTGTCCCCTTGACTTCCCTCCTGTGCCTGTCCTGTTCCTCCCCTCATTCCAAATCCAGCACCAAACAGCTTCAAACAGGGCGTTTCTTCCACAATTTGACATTCTCAAGGTGAGATGGCAGCATAGTAAAATGTAGGTGCACTTCAGAGTATATCGATGAGGAAACGGGTCCCAGCAGAATTTCCTCAGGCACATTTCTCCTGGACCCAAAGTAATGGCACTTCTCTAAACAAATTTCAGCCCAATCCGTTCTGCCAGAGCCTCCATGATACACGGACACACATTCAGACACCTTAAGTGCTTTGCAAAGGTAGGAAACACACCTGAGCAGTGATGGAAGGTAGTGGCTGGGATGTGCGAATTTCTGTAGGAGGTCTGCAAGGCAGGTCTCACCCAGGAGCTGCCCCTCTGGATGGTGCATGGATTGACTCAGGCTGACAGTGAGGTGTTCTGTGTAAATTGCCACTGCTATAGGCTCAAGACGCACCTCTTTTGCAGCCTTCCCATGTCGGCGCCAGAGTTTGCAATGTCTTTGAAAGATCATGACCTGGATGCAGAGCATAAAGTGACACAGCCACACTGGTACGAGCGCTATGTACAGCCCTGCATCGCTGAGCTGCTTGGTACAGCCATTTTTGTGTTCATTGGCTGTGTCTCGGTCATCGAGAATGTGGAAAGTACCGGGAGACTGCAACCAGCACTCGCCCATGGACTGACTCTCGGACTCACCATTGCCATCCTAGGAGGCATAAGGTACCGGTGCATTTATATTCAGCCACTTCAAAGCAAATTACATTCAAGAACTGTGGGAACACTGCATGTGCTGTAGTCAAGCAACAAATTCTTTGGGGTCTCTCCTTAGTCAAGGCATAGGAGGCAGTGACTTATTGCAGAAAACAGAATAGGACTGAGCAATCATTTCTCTCAATGGAGAAAGACAAATAGTGGAGCACCACAGCTGTCTGTACAGGGACCAGTGCTTTTTATTTATAAATGATCTGGAAAAGGGATCAAAGTAGTAAATCACAAACAGATTGTGAGAAATTGCAAGACAGGGTAATTGAGCAAACAGAATATTGGGAATTATTAGGAAGGGAATGATTAATAAAACGGAAAATGTCATAATGGCTCTGTATCACTCCATGGTGAGACCACACCTTGAATACTGTGTACAATTCTGGTCGCCGCATCTCAAAAAAGATATAGTTGCGATGGAGAAGGTACAGAGAAGGGCAACCAAAATGATAAAGGGGATGGAACAGCTTCCCTATGAGGAAAGGCTGAAGAGATTAGGGCTGTTCAGCTTGGAGAAGAGATGGCTGAGGGGGGATATGATAGAGGTGTTTAAAATCATGAGAGGTCTTGAACGAGTAGATGTGAATCGGTTATTTACACTTTCGGATAATAGAAGGACTAGGGGGCATTCCATGAAGTTAGCATGGGGCACATTTAAGTCTAATCGGAGAAAGTTCTTTTTCACTCAACACACAATTAAGCTCTGGAATTTGTTGCCAGAGGATGTGGTTAGTGTAGTTAGTGGAGCTGGTTTAAAAAAAGGTTTGGATAAGTTCTTGGAGGAGAAGTCCATTACCTGCTATTAATCAAGTTTACTTAGGGAATAGCCACTGCTATTAATTGCATCAGTAGTATGGGATCTTCTTAGTGTTTGGGTAATTGCCAGGTTCTTATGGCCTGGATTGGCCACTGTTGGAAACAGGATGCTGGGCTTGATGGACCCTTGGTCTGACCCAGCATGGCAATTTCTTAAGTTCTTATGTTATTAAATGGCAGATAATCATATGTGGGAAAGTGGAAAACGATGCATATAAGGAAGAATCATCCAAACTATAGTTACACGATATGGGTTCCATATTAGACATCACCACCTAGGCAAAGGATCTTGCAGTCTCAGTAGATAATACTTTTAAATCCTCAGCTCAGTGTGTGGCCACGGTCAAAAAAGCAAATAGAATGTTAAGAATTATTAGGAAAGGAATGAAAAATAAAACTGATAATATCATAATTCCTCTTTTTCGCTCTATGGTGCGACCTCATCTTGAGTATTATGTGCAGTTCTGGTCACCGTATCTCAAGAAAGATATAGCAGAATTAGAAAAGGTACAGAGAAGGGCAACCAAGATGATAAAGGGGATGGAAAATTCCCCTATGAGGAAAGGCTGAAGAGGGGCTTGCAGAAAAGAGAGCTGAGGAGAGAGCTGGAAATCTATAAAGTCAGGAGTGGTGTGGAATGTGTAAATAGGGAATGTTTATTTATCCTTTCCAAGAGTACTAGGGACTAGGAGACTCCATGAAGCTAACAGGTGGCACTGTTAAAACAAATCAGAGAAAGTATCTTTTCACTCAGTTATACAATTAAACTGTCAGTCTTCATGTCCCCACTGAAACTTTAGTGCGGATAGGACACTAAACACGAAGTTATTAGGGATACACTCACTGCTTTACATGACTTGTTCAAGGATATGCTGTAATGGTGTCAGAAATGGGATAGGAACTTGGTTTCCAGGAGTCACAGCACTAACCCCCAGGTTCACCTGCCACTGTCAAACCTAATGGCATAGGCTGGTGTTTAGAATGCTGTAGATAAAATTCTTAGTGCTGACTTTCTTCCTTCCTTTGCTTGTTTATTTGTTAATTCTAACAGATAATATTATAAACCAGTTCTTGCATGTTCCATCTGCTTCAGTTTGAATTATATTTGGTACAGTGTACTGCAGGTGCTATGTGATACCACCAATAACCCTCGCTCATTCAAGCGATGTGGCACATGTCAGAGCTGTCACTTGGAGCAATGTGATATCAGAGCCTTCAGATGTATGGATTTATAGTGTGGTCATTACGTGTCCTCTCATGCTTTTCCTTGTGTTGCAGTGGTGGGCATTTTAACCCAGCCGTGTCACTTGGGGCGTGGCTGATTGGTGGCCTGAATATAGTGCTGCTTCTGCCATACTGGGTGTCCCAGCTGTGTGGTGGGATGATAGGGGCAGCTCTTGCAAAGGTACGTGTGCAGATTCTACCACTGACTTCACAGATGAACTCACCGCAAATGTGGATATTTATAACATGACATATGCTTTCACTATATGATTGGTGGAAGTCGGTGAAATACACCTTTAGTTTTCATAACCATGGGGTCTCTTCTTTAATCAGAGAAAAAGAGATGGAAAGTAATGAGAGAGAAAAGGATCAGGTAGAGAATTTATTAGCACCATAGAAAAAATAACTGCATTTTCTTCTCTCAAAATGCATCATCAGTCCTGAAACGATTGTGGATATCACAACCTGCCAGAAAAGCCACTGGCTCCAGTGGACAGAGAGAAATGTCAGCGACTTGTGTCCCTCCAGCATTTCATTGTAATACACTGAAGGATGTCCTGGGAGCGCTGCGGGCAAAGCTTAGGTCCTAAGGCTGGTGTCTGTCTGTCTGCTGAATTATAGAAGTGATGGAAGCTGTGTGACGAACACCTAGTGGTGAAGATGGAGTCTTTGTGGTGAATGTGTAGTTTGGCAGTCTGTATAGTAGGGAAAGAGGCTGCGTGCTGAGCATGTAGTACTAAGGTATCCGTGTGGTGAACATACAGTGGTAAGGTATCATTTGGTGAATGTGAGGTAGCGACAGTCTGCATGATGAACAGGTAGTGGTGAAGATGGAGTCTTTGTGGTGAATGTGAAGTTTGGCAGCCTGTATAGTAGGGAAAGAGGCTGCGTGCTGAGCATGTAGTACTAAGGTATCCGTGTGGTGAACATACAGTGGTAAGGTATCATTTGGTGAACGTGAGGTAGCGACAGTCTGCATGATAAACAGGTAGTGGTGAACATGGAGTCTTTGTGGTGAATGTGTAGTTTGACAGCCTGTATAGTAGGGAAAGAGGCTGCGTGCTGAGCATGTAGTACTAAGGTATCCGTGTGGTGAACATACAGTGGTAAGGTATCATTTGGTGAATGTGAGGTAGCGACAGTCTGCATGATGAACAGGTAGTGGTGAAGATGGAGTCTTTGTGGTGAATGTGAAGTTTGGCAGCCTGTATAGTAGGGAAAGAGGCTGCGTGCTGAGCATGTAGTACTAAGGTATCCGTGTGGTGAACATACAGTGGTAAGGTATCATTTGGTGAACGTGAGGTAGCGACAGTCTGCATGATAAACAGGTAGTGGTGAACATGGAGTCTTTGTGGTGAATGTGAAGTTTGGCAGCCTGTATAGTAGGGAAAGAGGCTGCGTGCTGAGCATGTAGTACTAAGGTATCCGTGTGGTGAACATACAGTGGTAAGGTATCATTTGGTGAATGTGAGGTAGCGACAGTCTGCATGATGAACAGGTAGTGGTGAAGATGGAGTCTTTGTGGTGAATGTGAAGTTTGGCAGTCTGTATAGTAGGGAAAGAGGCTGCGTGCTGAGCATGTAGTACTAAGGTATCCGTGTGGTGAACATACAGTGGTAAGGTATCATTTGGTGAATGTGAGGTAGCGACAGTCTGCATGATAAACAGGTAGTAGTGAAGATGGAGTCTTTGTGGTGAATGTGAAGTTTGGCAGCCTGTATAGTAGGGAAAGAGGCTGCGTGCTGAGCATGTAGTACTAAGGTATCCGTGTGGTGAACATACAGTGGTAAGGTATCATTTGGTGAATGTGAGGTAGCGACAGTCTGCATGATAAACAGGTAGTGGTGAAGATGGAGTCTTTGTGGTGAATGTGAAGTTTGGCAGTCTGTATAGTAGGGAAAGAGGCTGCGTGCTGAGCATGTAGTACTAAGGTATCCGTGTGGTGAACATACAGTGGTAAGGTATCATTTGGTGAACGTGAGGTAGCGACAGTCTGCATGATAAACAGGTAGTGGTGAAGATGGAGTCTTTGTGGTGAATGTGAAGTTTGACAGCCTGTATAGTAGGGAAAGAGGCTGCGTGCTGAGCATGTAGTACTAAGGTATCCGTGTGGTGAACATACAGTGGTAAGGTATCATTTGGTGAATGTGAGGTAGCGACAGTCTGCATGATAAACAGGTAGTGGTGAAGATGGAGTCTTTGTGGTGAATGTGAAGTTTGACAGCCTGTATAGTAGGGAAAGAGGCTGCGTGCTGAGCATGTAGTACTAAGGTATCCGTGTGGTGAACATACAGTGGTAAGGTATCATTTGGTGAATGTGAGGTAGCGACAGTCTGCATGATAAACAGGTAGTGGTGAAGATGGAGTCTTTGTGGTGAATGTGAAGTTTGACAGCCTGTATAGTAGGGAAAGAGGCTGCGTGCTGAGCATGTAGTACTAAGGTATCCGTGTGGTGAACATACAGTGGTAAGGTATCATTTGGTGAATGTGAGGTAGCGACAGTCTGCATGATAAACAGGTAGTGGTGAAGATGGAGTCTTTGTGGTGAATGTGAAGTTTGACAGCCTGTATAGTAGGGAAAGAGGCTGCGTGCTGAGCATGTAGTACTAAGGTATCCGTGTGGTGAACATACAGTGGTAAGGTATCATTTGTGAATGTGAGGTAGCGACAGTCTGCATGATAAACAGGTAGTGGTGAAGATGGAGTCTTTGTGGTGAATGTGTAGTTTGGCAGTCTGTATAGTAGGGAAAGAGGCTGCGTGCTGAGCATGTAGTACTAAGGTATCCGTGTGGTGAACATACAGTGGTAAGGTATCATTTGGTGAATGTGAGGTAGCGACAGTCTGCATGATAAACAGGTAGTGGTGAAGATGGAGTCTTTGTGGTGAATGTGAAGTTTGGCAGTCTGTATAGTAGGGAAAGAGGCTGCGTGCTGAGCATGTAGTACTAAGGTATCCGTGTGGTGAACATACAGTGGTAAGGTATCATTTGGTGAATGTGAGGTAGCGACAGTCTGCATGATAAACAGGTAGTGGTGAAGATGGAGTCTTTGTGGTGAATGTGTAGTTTGGCAGTCTGTATAGTAGGGAAAGAGGCTGCGTGCTGAGCATGTAGTACTAAGGTATCCGTGTGGTGAACATACAGTGGTAAGGTATCATTTGGTGAATGTGAGGTAGCGACAGTCTGCATGATAAACAGGTAGTGGTGAAGATGGAGTCTTTGTGGTGAATGTGAAGTTTGGCAGCCTGTATAGTAGGGAAAGAGGCTGCGTGCTGAGCATGTAGTACTAAGGTATCCGTGTGGTGAACATACAGTGGTAAGGTATCATTTGGTGAATGTGAGGTAGCGACAGTCTGCATGATAAACACGTAGTGGTGAAGATGGAGTCTTTGTGGTGAATGTGAAGTTTGGCAGTCTGTATAGTAGGGAAAGAGGCTGCGTGCTGAGCATGTAGTACTAAGGTATCCGTGTGGTGAACATACAGTGGTAAGGTATCATTTGGTGAATGTGAGGTAGCGACAGTCTGCATGATAAACAGGTAGTGGTGAAGATGGAGTCTTTGTGGTGAATGTGTAGTTTGGCAGTCTGTATAGTAGGGAAAGAGGCTGCGTGCTGAGCATGTAGTACTAAGGTATCTGTGTGGTGAACATACAGTGGTAAGGTATCATTTGGTGAACGTGAGGTAGCGACAGTCTGCATGATAAACACGTAGTGGTGAAGATGGAGTCTTTGTGGTGAATGTGAAGTTTGACAGCCTGTATAGTAGGGAAAGAGGCTGCGTGCTGAGCATGTAGTACTAAGGTATTCGTGTGGTGAACATATAGTGGTAAGGTATCATTTGGTGAATGTGAGGTAGCGACAGTCTGCATGATAAACAGGTAGTGGCGAGGTGCCTTTGTGATGAATGTGTCATAGTGATGGCGTTTGATGAAGGTTTGGTAGAGACAGATTATGTATGGCAAATATTGCCAGTCAATTGATGGACTGTGTGGTTAACCAGTAGTAATGATAGGGTTGGTGTGATAAATGGGCTGTAGTGATGGTGTCTGTGTGGTGAACATGTAGCAGTTTTATTTATTTATAATTATCTCATCTTTCCATAACCAAGGGAAGGTGAGATAGGGGAGATATGATAAAGACATTTAAGTACCTCCAAGGTTTCCATGCACAGGAGATAAAGCTCCTTCAACAGAAAGGAGGGATCATGGGATGAAAGTAAAAGGGGAGGAATCAGGAGTAATCTTAGGAAATATTTCTTCACAGAGAGGGTGGTGGATGCATGGAACAGACTCCCAGTGGAGGTGGTGGAGATGAGGACAGGATCTGAATTCAGGAGAGCCTGGGACATGCACAGGGGGTCTCTTAGGGAGTGATGGGAATTGTAAAGGTAAATTAGTTGGGAGGATGGGCAGACTGGATAGGCAGTGTGGTCTTATTCTGCTCTTATGTTTCTATGTTTCAAATTTGATTATGCATTGTCCAGTAAGAATCGAAAATTATGCCCAGAATTCTCTCAATTTGGCATAAAAATTCAGCTTTGTAGAAATATGGAAGGACAGAAGGCTGTCAATGATTGTTTCCATGTTATGATGATTTAGATATAACTTATTTTCAAACACCAGACTTCAGCCTCTTCCAGGCAGCGCTGTAGTTTCTCAGGACTCTCTTATTGATCATTCCCAGGACTACAATGTATTTGAATGTCATCAGCATACATTACATATTTGCAGTCAGTTCTACCACTGATCCTTGCAAGTGGCTCAACATATAAGTTAAATTTGAGCAGTGACCGCGTGCGCATGGTGGATGTGTCATAGCAACAGCGTCTGTGTGATAAATGAGTTGTAGTGACAGCATCTGTGCCGCCATAGGCAATGACCACGGAAAATCGATTCACGAATTCCACGGGTGCGGCCTTCACCTCTGTCACATCAGATGCGCAGATCCCGAGTGCTATCGGAGGAGAGATCGTGATGGCTTTCCTCCTGGTCCTGGCTGTCTGTATGGGAGCCATCAACCAGCAAACCAAGACCCCTCTGGCACCGTTCTGCATCGGCTTCACCGTCACGGTCGATATCTTAGCAGGGTAGGCTGCCTTTCAGATCTTCCCCTATTCTGAGCTGCGGGTTTCCATGCTAAAAGTATCAAAATAGAAACCACCAGGGAATGAGCTTCCTCTGCTAAGTGACGTTGAATTACGAGTAGGATTGTAATTAAGTGATTCTCCTTCAGCTGCAGTGGCAGGGGTGCGGTACAGACCTTAGCAATAATTCTCGGGCCAGGCCCATCTGCAGAGGCCCAGAAAGTTTTATAACAGGAGAAGGATCTCTGTGTGCAGGAAAGACTCTATTTTACCTTTCCCATGCTCCCTTCTCACTCACTTGCCTTGTTTGGGTTTTTATAGCTTCACAGTTTCTTCCTGCTCCTTTGGGCTTTTGGAAGAATCAGAACCAGCCTCTGTTGGGCTACTTAGCTGAGAGTTCCTCAGTGTAAAATCCTCTTCCCATCTACTCAGCCATTGCAGGGACAGTGCTCAGGCTGGGCGCCTTCAGAACTCCACGTCTGGCCTGTAGGTGTCAGCACTGAGCAGCGGCTGAGACATCCCCCGGGCTCCAGCCCCAGCCGAGCCTCTTCTTGCTGTGTCCACGTTCCGCGTGAGCTGAGAACCGGGGAGTTACACTCTGGGAGACATTTGTTAAATATTATTGATTGCTCTTAACCTTTCTTGGTACAGAAGTTTGAATATCGCCTCTTGCTGCTGTCAGAAGCAGTGCGCAGCACAAAGTGAAGCAATGCTGACCTCACTCTGTTCCCTTGCAGGGGAGATGTCTCCGGAGCCTGCATGAATCCTGCACGAGCATTTGGCCCAGCAGTAGTAGCAAATTACTGGGACTATCACTGGGTGTACTGGGTAGGGCCTATGGTAGCCGGCCTGTTAGTAGGAGCCTTGATAAGGTAAGACGCTCTTCTGCTAACTCGAAAGAGAAGATTTATCCATAAAGTGGCAATTTCCACACTGCACTGGGAAAAAGTCCATGAGTACTTTTGCTTTGAAATTTTCATGAAGTACAAAGTTCCTGCAGACAGTTACACCTGCATAGAGCTGAAAACACAATGTGTGCCCCCCATACCCACACACACACACCCAGAGCCTCCCTCTCACACACACACACCCAGAGCCTCCCTCTCACACACACACACCCAGAGCCTCCCTCTCACACACACACACCCAGAGCCTCCCTCACACACACACACACACCCAGAGCCTCCCTCTCTCACACACACACACACACCCAGAGCCTCCCTCTCTCACACACACACACACACCCAGAGCCTCCCTCTCACACACACACACACATATATACACACACACCCCCAGAGCCTCCCTCTCTCACACACACACACACACACCCCCAGAGCCTCCCTCTCTCACACACACACACACACACCCCCAGAGCCTCCCTCTCACACACACACACACACACCCCCAGAGCCTCCCTCTCACACACACACACACACACCCCCAGAGCCTCCCTCTCACACACACACACACACACCCCCAGAGCCTCCCTCTCAGTGCTTATCTGCATCAAGAGACAATTAACATGGGTAGAATCACTTTAGAAATTGGCTATTATCTGATTTTATTATACACGGTTATCGCACGGGAAGCGATTTCTGGCTCAGTTACGTTCCATGCCCTTGGCCTGCTCCCCTCTGCTCGCTCATCCTTCTGTTCTGCTCTGCACCCTGGGTCCTCCTCTTTCTGTTCCCCGACTACTGCTCGCTCCCTCGTTTCTGTTTTCTGTGGTCTTGACCCTCTTCTGCGAGTCTGGGATGGAACTTGGGAAGGCCTTGTGCCTTTGACATAGTGAACGTGCTTTGGTTACCACAGGTTTATCATCTGAGAAGTTTCCTACTATAATTCCATTTTTTCAGATTTTGTAAACCATTTCATTTGCCATCAGTGTATTCTCTAGGGCTCTGTAATGATAGCTTTTTATTCCTTCCTTAAAGGCTCCTGCTGGGTGACAAAAAGAGCCGACTGTTCCTGAAGTGACCGTGACCTGCATCTGAGCAGATTGAACATTGCCTGTAACTCCGCTGTGAGCAGCAAGGGTTACAAGTCACTGTCTTGCAGCCAATGAGGAGAGTCCCAGACTTCAAACAATTATTCGTGAAAGGAGACGTCTTCTAAACTTAAAATTCTGAAACAGCACCAGAACTCTGTGTCCAGTTAACCAGATCTACCCCAAAAGCAGCAGCCAGGACACCTGCACCTAGGGGGGGAGGGCAGGGATGGGCACGGGCGATGGGTTCCAAATCTAACCTGAGCTACGCATAAGAGAGACAGAGCGAAGCATCCCTGCACCCCAAAACCAGCCCCAAAGGAGAGGAATGGGGAAGGGGGTGCTGCGTGGAGAGGACGCTGTGCAGAGTGAGACTGAGGTACACGGGCAGAGCTACATCGCTCTGGGGCAGGAGGGGTTCTCCATGCTGCAGGACCTTATTAAAGTTCATCCTCAGGTGCAGACATGCAGCAGGGACCTCTCTCCAGTTAGGAACTGATTCTGCAGTGCTGCTTATCCAGGAATCTCTTCTCTGTTATACGATGGCAGATAAAGACCATGTGACCCATCCAGACAGCCCCTTCCTCAGAGTTCCTCTGTGCTTGTCCCCTGTCCCCATTCCCACTGCCACTACTGGGAGGCCGTTCCCTACATCCACCACTAGAAGATTGGGCGTCCAAATGGCAGGTGAAATTTAATGTGGATAAGTGCAAGGTGATGTTAGGTTCCATATTAGGTGCTACAACCCAAGAAAGAGATCTAGGAGTCATAGTGGATAACACATTGAAATCGTCGGCTCAGTGTGCTGCGGCAGTCAAAAAAGCAAACAGAATGTTAGGAATTATTAAGGGAATGGTGAATAAAATGGAAAATGTCATAATGCCTCTGTATCGCTCCATGGAGAGACCGCACCTTGAATACTGTGTACAATTCTGGTCGCCGCATCTCAAAAAAGATATAATTGTGATGGAGAAGGTACAGAGAAGGGCAACCAAAATGATAAGGGGAATGGAACAGCTCCCCTATGAGGAAAGACTAAAGAGGTTAGGACTGTTCAGCTTGGAGAAGAGACGACTGAGGGGGGATATGATAGAGGTGTTTAAAATCATGAGAGGTCTAGAACGGGTAGATGTGAATTATTGACTCTTTCGGAAAATACGACTAGGGGGCACTCCATGAAGTTAGCAAGTAGCACATTTAAAACTAATCAGAGAAAATTGTGCATTGAGTGAAAAATAATTAAGCTCTGGAATTTGTTGCCAGAGGATGTGGTTAGTGCAGTTAGTGTAGCTGTGTTTAAAAAAGGATTGGATAAGTTCCTGGAAGAGACGTCCATTACCTGCTATTAATTAAGTTGACTTAGATAATAGCCACTGATATTACTAGCATCGGTAACATGGAATAGACTTAGTTTTTGGGTAATTGCCAGGTTCTTATGGCCTAGATTGGCCACTGTTGGAAACAGGATGCTGGGCTTGATGGACCCTTGGTCTGACAGGTTCTTATGTTCACATTCACGCAGCATTGACTGAATTATCATGAAGGCTGCTCACCCTGTACAACTGTTGCCAGCAGTAATTTTGTTATGGGTTTGACAGTTGCTTAGTTTTGATTATAAATATTACTTCCCTTCACATAAGGCTTGGGATTGGGAGTAACCTGCACGGAGCAGCTATTGCTACCATAATAAACTTGCTGGAAGACTGGATGGACCATTTGCTCTTTTTCTTCCATCATTACCATACTATGTTACTGTGTTAGGTAAGGCTCAAAGAATAAATATAAATGGCTGCTTCATGCAGCAGTCACTCAGGAAATGCTTTGCAATAGTTGTTTCCCAACCAGTTTGCCAAGCAAATGTCATCACTGGGCTCCGCTCCATGCACCTCACAGCAAGTGCTACCAGTGGTGGCTCTTAAGCATGTGGAAGCTCCTTGCTGACTCCATGTATGTCTCTTATTCTTTGCCTCAGCAGAAGCCCTGGAGGGTGGTAATTAAGGGGCAGCATACAGGACAGAATAACTTTGTGCAGCTCACACATTGCACACAGCATCTCTTCCCTGTCCTGAGCTTCAGCCTCTGCCTTCTCCCCAGGAGGAGTGAGATGGTGAGAGCAAGCACTGGATGTGACTGGCTCCGAGTGTTGGGAGCAGCTCTGGCAGCCACATCTGGCAGTCATGGTAACTAACCACACGGGAAAGACCACTTTAGATCTAGTTCTCAGTGAAACACAGGATCTGGTAAGGATTAGAGGATCACTTGGCAACACTGATCATAATGCAGTTAAATTCAGCATAATCACCGGAGAACAGATACTAAGTAAAACTACTGCAGTAGCATTAACATTTAGAAAGGGAGATTATGATACAATTAGTTAGAAATAACCTAAAGGGAGTAGTTGCAAAGTTTAAGAGTTTGCATAGTTGGTGAGGAAAGGAGAATATTATAATGCCTCTGTATTGATCCACGGTGCAACAGCACCTTGAGAATTTTGTGCAGCTCTGGTTGCTCCATCTCTGTCTTATGAAGAAAGGTTCAGCTCTTCAGCTTTGAGAAGAGACAATGAGGGGATCAGATAGAGGTTATAAAATCATGAATGGGGTGGAAGGGGTAAACAGGGAACAGTCATTCAGCGGGGACACTCTAGGAAACTAATTTCCATCTGATTTAAAACAAACTGTAAGAAATATTTTTTCACTCAGTACACAATTAAGCTATGGAATCAGTTTCCAGAAGATGTAGTGAAGGTGACTGCCATAGTGGGTTCAAAAGGGATTTGGACAAGATCCTACCTAGAAGAAAAGCCCATAAACCATTATAAGAAAACCATCCCTATCTCAGGGAGTGAGCAACAAGAAATAGATTTACTGGTTACTTGTGACTCGAGCAGGTCACTGATGGAGAGAGAATGCTGGGCATGATCGCCCTTATCTGCACCCCTGACCTCTCCTCTATGAACTATGAATTGTCTGGCACCCATTGGCCCCGTGCAGCTGATACATCAGACCCAGCTGCAGGTAGGAAGTGCAGGAAGGGGGTCACGATGTGGATTAGCAAGCTAGAGACGACAACCCAGCCGATATTATCCTTGGAGTGGGTCAGGCCTGGCTAACCTTGTGTCTTTAGATTTTGGATGGGGGGGGAGACTCTGTCCTGCCCCCACCCCCTCACACACACATAAAGCACCCCAAGTCTTTCTGGTGACCTTCCTGCCCATTGGGGATATGAAACTGGATGGACCCTAACCAGCATGGGAGAATTAAATCTTTTTAGCATCTCTGGATGCTTCTAGTGCAAAAAAAAGGAGAAGCCTGGTTTTGTCCCATTTTTAGGGGAATCAGCAATACAAGTTAATTTATTCTCCAGAATAAAGCCAGGGCTATCCCTCATGAATTGGAAGAAGCAAAAATTCACCAACCAAAATCTCTGCAAAAATACTTATTAATGGATGTGATTTTCATCCAAAGTTTCCCTAAGCAGACAGGAAGAGGTTTTACCCAGCAGGGAGTGCAGAAAAGCTCTCCAGGCAGAGTGAGAAAGGAAACTTTCAGGTGCAGCGATCCAGCGAGATCAGCGTTTCCCAGCCAGGATTGCACAGGTTTGCATGCACTGGGTTCCCCAATGTATGAAAAGCCGACTGGCTAGATTGCAAAACACTGGGCTAGATCTTCAGTATCAGTCGACTGGCTCCATACATGCTCGATTCTGCTTACATTTTTGTCCCAAAGTTACTCTTCAAATTGCTCCTCCATCTGAGACAGTATCCCTTGGAATTGAAGTCCTGAAATGGGCTCGCCCGCCAGGATATGGAATGGAAAACATCCCTGCAAGGCAGGCTTCCTTCCCAACAATACCTGAGGTCCAGATGTACTTCTCTTCTTCCAGGGCAGAGACTTCAGCGGGGTCTCCAGATGAACAAACTTCTTACTCTCAGTTCCCCTCTCCAGATGGCACTTGGGAATGTTCAGGATGAAAGATGCAGGGAAGTGGGGGAAAATAAACTTCTCTTATCCCCACTTTTGGGCAGGAAATGTGTCAGCAAATTTCCTACCAAAGAAAAAAGGAAAAATCTTCACTCAGAATAGTCACTCTGTCCACCAACTGGGTATGAGGTAGAACAGAAAAGCTTCTTTCATCCTAATCCTTACCAGAGGATCCGATTTAAAAAAATGTAAATAAATTGAGGACTCTCCAGTCAGATTATGGACCAGAGAGGTAAACTTCCTTTCTTTCTAATTTTGAGGACACTAAGGCACGAAGCTCAGCCCACAAGAAATTAGGGAACCAAACAAAATGATAATGCAGCACAGAAGACCTCCTCTGCCTGCCTTTGAGCAGAAAGGGACTCCCAGCGGGAGCTTTGCAAAATGGTTTGCTTCTTTCCTACCCCTAACCCCATGGGATACACCCAGCCAGTCAGGTTTTTAGGCTCTCCATATTGAATATGCATGAGATAGATTTGCATACCATGGATGGAGTGCATGCAAATCTCTCATATGCATATTCATTCCTGAAAGA
Source organism: Rhinatrema bivittatum (assembly GCF_901001135.1). Classification (NCBI taxonomy): domain Eukaryota; kingdom Metazoa; phylum Chordata; class Amphibia; order Gymnophiona; family Rhinatrematidae; genus Rhinatrema; species Rhinatrema bivittatum. The sequence continues at coordinate 1,780,443 of NC_042628.1, read as the reverse complement.
CTGGCTTAGTGTGGCTTGAGGAGATCCCAAGGGAGCTTCAACACCATTGTTTCCCAACCCTATATCCTGGAGGAACATCTAGCCATTCGGGTTTTCAGCATATCCACAATGAATAATCATGAGAGAGATTTACATACATTTGCATATTTATTGTAGCAATACTAAAAATGTGTCTGGCTAGGAGTGCCTCCAGGAAAAAGCTAGGAAACACTACCCTCCTTCCCTCTCCCCCTGCAAACACAGCTTCCTCTATCTCCAACACTCCCAGTCTCAGCTCTTAAGCTTCTTGGTGCAGCCTATTGTTAGACACTAGTTTAGGAATATTTATTACATTGGTTTTCTCCCTGCCTACCTAAGGTAATTTAAGTATCAAAAGACACAGTTCCTTCCATTACTTTTGAAATCAGGAAATAAATTCAGTACAGCTGGGGATAAACAAATGTCCTTGTGAAAGACAAAAAAAGGGCAATCAGCTCTTATTTATGTGACCACTTGAGAGTGCTATTGCCTAAGTGGGAGAGACCAGTGCCTTATAACTGCAAATTAAGACATATATGATCCTATTGACTGGAAGGCATTTGCTGGTCAACTGCAACCCCATGACAGACCATATTATCATGGGATTAGACAAGGGCCACTCCTTTCTTCTAGTACTCCTAGACATTTCGGCGGCATTTGATACCGTCAACCATTCCATCCTCCTGAATCGACTAGCAGACATAAGTATATCCAGATCAGCCCTCAGCTGGTTTATGTCTTTCCTCAGCAATAGAACCTTCAAAGTTAAAATTAATAACAAAGAATCACCTTCGACAAGATCCTCACTTGGTGTACCTCAAGGATCCTCTTTATCACCCACCCTCTTCAACATTTACCTTCTCCCCCTCTGCCAGCTTCTAACAGACCTTAACCTAACACATTACCTATATGCAGATGACGTGCAGATTCTGATTCCGATAACTGAATCCATCGCAAAATCTCTCACGCACTGGAACAACTGCCTAAAATCGATTACCAGCCTCCTCAACAGTCTTAATTTGGTTCTTAACGCATCTAAGACCGAACTCCTCCTCATCTCGCCCAACCAAGACAACCCACTACTACATATCAACCCCAATACCCAGTTCACGCATACCCATGTAAGAGATCTGGAGTTTCTACTCGACAATCGCCTAAACTTAAAGAAAATGATCAACTCCACAACCAAAGATTGTTTCTATAGACTTCAGGTCCTAAAAAGACTGCAGCACTCTCCTCCTGGGTCTCCCCAGCTCTACCACCAAACCTCTACAGCTGATACAGAATGCCGCAGGAAGAATCCTGACCAACACCAACCGCGGAGAACACATATCACCCATCCTCCGTAACCTACACTGGCTCCCAGTGAATTACAGAATCCTGCACAAATCACTCACTCTAATTCACAAATCCATCTATAATCACCAACATCTGGACCTGGTATTCCCTCTCAATCTCCATATCTCCAACAGACCGACTAGAGAACCATATAAAGGAACCCTACAGGCCCCACCGACAAAAGCTACTCGCCTCACCTCGACCAAAGATCGTTCCTTCTTGACAGCAGGCCCAGCTATCTGGAACAACATCCCTTCCGACCTTAGACTGGAACCCTGCCTCGTAACATTCAGGAAAAAACTTAAGACCTGGCTCTTCCGCCAGGCCTTCTCAGATCCCCCTGATACTCATTAGTCGAGGTTCTATGGATCTCCGTACCTCCTTAAGCTTCTAATAAGATCCTCCCCTGACTCACCATTTGTTTATATTTGTTGTTTACTGCGTTCCTAGGCCTTTTTTCTTCCAGCAATCTACGCCTCCAAGTTTACTATCCTTGTTGAATGTAACTTTGTTCTTCCTGTTTAAACTTTTGTTTTTTAGTACAGTTCCCCAATTCAATGTAAACCGATCTGATATGGTCTTTTAACTATGAAGGTCGGTATAGAAAAGTGTTAAATAAAATATTATAATTAAACCTCTTCTGAAATAGAAGACTTTGCATCAGAGCTTAGTTAAGTGAAATAATACATAGTCATATCATGTATCCAGTAATAAGCAGGGGTCAGAGTACTGAGATCATCTTAACTAATTACATATAAAAACGTGAGTCTGTCTTTGTTTCAGACAGAAAAAGAGAGGGACACCATGAAGTGACTGATTGATAAGAACATAAGAACTTGCCAAGCTGGGTCAGACCAAGGGTCCATCAAGCCCAGCATCCTGTTTCCAATAGAGGCCAAACCAGGCCACAAGAACCTGGCAATTACCCAAACACTAAGAAGATCCCATGCCAATGATGCAATTAATAGCAGTGGCTATTCCCTAAGTAAACTTGATTAATAGCAGGTAATGGACTTCTCCTCCAAGAACTTATCCAAACCTTTTTTGAACCCAGCTATACCATCTGCACTAACCACATCCTCTGGCAACAAATTCCAGAGCTTTATTGTACGTTGAGTGAAAAAGATTTTTTCCGATTAGTCTTAAATGTGCTACTTGCTAACTTCATGGAATGCCCCCTAGTCCTTCTATTATTCGAAAGTGTAAATAACCGAGTCACATCTACTTGTTCAAGACCTCTCATGATCTTAAAGACCTCTATCATATCCCCCCTCAGCCGTCTCTTCTCCAAGCTGAACAGTCCTAACCTCTTCAGCCTTTCCTCATAGGGGAGCTGTTCCATCCCCTTTATCATTTTGGTAGCCCTTCTCTGTACCTTCTCCATCGCAACTATATCTTTTTTGAGATTTCAATGTGTTAGCCACTATGATGCCTAGATCTTTTTCCTGGGTGGTAACTCCTAATATGGAACCTAACATCGTGTAACTACAGCAAGGGTTATTTTTCCCTATATGCAACACCTTGCACTTGTCCACATTAAATTTCATCTGCCATTTGGATGCCCAATCTTCCAGTCTTGCAAGATCCTCCTGTAATGTATCACAATCCGCTTGTGATTTAAACTACTCTGAATAATTTTGCATCATCCACAAATTTGATAACCTCACTCGTCATATTCCTTTCCAGATCATTTATATATATATTGAAAAGCACCGGTCCAAGTACAGATCCCTGAGGCACTCCACTGTTTACCCTTATCCACTGAGAAAATTGACCATTTATTCCTACTCTCTGTCTCCTGTCTTTTAACCAGTTTGTAATCCACGAAAGGACATCGCCACCTATCCCATGACTTTTTAGTTTTCTTAGAAGCTTCTCATGAGGGACTTTGTCAAACACCTTCCTGGACTAAGAAGGCAACTTTTCCCCTTTTTCCTTCCGTCAGAGGATCTGCTAGTAAGCTAGTTCAATAAATCAATTCTCTAATATACTGAAAAAAGCATAGCCTGTTATTCTATAGTAAGAAGAGCAACTAAGGTGATTTTTAGATAACCTTGCTTGTGTTTATTTTTTAGATAGATAAACAGTATTAGCATGCATCTTATATCCTACCTACAGAACTGTGAAGTGGCTGAAAGGTGGAATATAAATCAAATACATAAATATCCTCTTAGAATTAGGGAATAATAGGAAGGTTTGTCATGATTTTATTCAGAATAGAGTGTGAATTTTTAAGCTTCATTTTCTAAGCGTTTGTGTTACAATTGGCAGCTCACAGGATGGCCCCGAAAGCCACCTCACTCACCCCTGATGTTGCATAAGGGCCTCCCATGGCTGGGACACCACTTCCAACTGCTAAAGCACTGCGCCCAAACGCCATGTTCCTACTCCAGGGGCTCCCGCTAGGCCCCTCTGATGTCACATGCCCGGGCCTAATTAAGCTCCAGCGCGTGTTGCTTCTGCATTCCAGATTCTTCCTGCGGCGTCCATCCTTGCCTTGCCTTCCTGTCTCATCCTGCCTCATCCAGCCTTCCCTGCCCAGCTCTCTCCTCCAGTATACCTTGGGTGTCATTCTCAGTCCTTGGCCTGATCTGTTACTGACTTCTTGCTTTGGACCTAACCACGATTGCCTGCTGCCTAGTTCTGACCTCTTGCTTGCTTGCCGTCCGCCCCAATCTTAGCCCGTCCCAGTACCTCTGCCCTGACCTTGGCCTGCCCTTGGACTCTTGCTCTCTCTACCATCCTAGGGCCCTGGCTAAGTCCAGCCAGCCACCAGAACCCAAGGTCTCAACCTGCGAGGAAGGTGGGTGGTATAGGGAAAACCCTGGATGACCTACAATGGACACCAGAGGGGAAACAGCTCAAGAGATCTATCATTCGGTACACAACATCCTCCAGGCCTGTCCACCTGCTGCTTAATCGCATGGAGTGTTTCATTTCCAGAGGCTATTTGCTGAGAAAGTTCCCTGAACCACAGGCCCAGTCACCTCCTCCACCAGGGCTCCATTGCTAGCCGCTGGCCATTTTGTTTTCTCCCAGTGCGATTTGCTGGTCACGACTCTGCTGCTTCGAAGCAAGGATCCTTCTGTTGAAGTCTGGGAAGCCATGGGTAAGCTGAACAGCGGCTTGAGCTGGGATAAAGGTGTGGAAGGAAGGTCGTTTTTAAGAGGGAACACCGGGAGCAAGCCATTCGCACGTCTCACTCGCTCATCGGATCACGTGGTCTCCCCTGGAAGTCATCATTTATTCCACAATCATCCTGCAACCGGGCCACAGAGAAATTCATTCAAAGCATTCAACAGTCATGTGAGGTTGAACAGAGAAATCATATGATATTTTTCATTTGCTTGGACTTAGAATGGAGGAAGAGAGTGAGGTTTGTGGTTTGTCTGTTTATAATTTAGAAAAACCTACATTTCCTCTCTTCTATAATGCTAATAAATACATTCATCACTATAGTGGCATGTGTTTGTTTCCTGTAGAGTATAAGAATGTAAACGTTTGTGGACTGATTTTGCTTATTTTACTTGTAATTGTAATACTTTTTTTTGTGCTATAGCTTGTACTCCTCATGCCCGGGAGAACCTTTAGTTGTGGCATACAGCTGAAAAGCGGTGTTATTGATGTAGCTCCTGCCGTCGGTGGGGGTTTAAACTATCATTGTAGTATAGGGTATACAGTAATGTTCAGCATACCTGGGAGACCCTGTCAGGGGAAACTACAGGCCCACATTAAACCTGGAGTATTTTCACACCTCTAGAGGTTCTGGGTTTGGATTGTTTCCGTTTTCTGTCAACACTTTGGGATTTTGCTGCAGAATTGTGGCAGTACAGGATCACAGGAAAGAAGATGTAAGTATAACATTTTCCATATCAGATTAGTGAAAACCCTAAAGGGAACTCACGCTGCGTGCAGATGTGTGTGTAAATGATCGATTAGGACCAGTCCGGATCTGCACAATGAATATGCATGACATCAGTTTGCACACACTGGGTCGCCAGTGCATGCTAATTAATCTCATGCACCTTTATTGTGGATATCCTGAAACCCTGATGGGCTCTGGAGCTCCAGAACAGGTTTAGGGAAAGTGCCAGGAATAGCATCAGCTGAGTCTGGAGAGCTGAGGTGAGAAGACTGCGAGGGCCCAGACACCCCCCAAGAACCAGGGCTGCAGTTGCCATAGCAACACTTAAAATAGAAAGAAAGAGCAGAATTCCCTCACAAACCAGGCGTGTCTGGGGGGTGAGAGAAAATTAACCTTAAAAGGGGATTCATTTACAAAGGTCATATTTAAAGATGTGTGAGCAGCTGGAAGCTTAAAATAGCCCCCTGTAACTTCTGAGCTAATTGCTACAGTTCTGCCGCTCCTCGTGACCTTGGGCACCTCACGTCACCCTCCATTGCCTGGGGTGCAGACTGTGAGCTCCCCGGCAGCTGGTCCTCATACATGGGTCAGCACGGGCAGCATCTGCAGCGCCCTCTCACGCCTTTAAATGATGGGTGGCAAGCATGAGGAGCGTCCAGAAAGTGAATAAACTCTCTCAGTGCCCCTGGACAGGCACCGTGCCTTAAAAGGGTAATACGTACCCGTATTCAGGGACAGGAAAACCCTGCCCCAAAGCTCTCACAGTCTTACGGTTTGGGAAATATTCAGACCCTATAGATTGACATTGTCCAACCCAAATACCCAGTAAATACTAGTACAAAATGTTTTCAGGCATCTACATTTCTTTTAGTGACTCAGATAGAAAGTATTAATAAGATCCACTCATCAACATGGGATTTTTCACCGAATACAGAACGCAGCTTGATGGTAGTGTGGGAGACAGAGTGGCGTTCCCTGGCTGGAGACAGAAAGCTGGAGTCAGTGTGGCCTTTCTGCTGCAGATAAAACTTTATTAAACAAACAATGCATTCCCAATGGACTTCCTTCCTACACACAGAGGGGCTGTAGACTGCCTTGCTCCTGGTCAGTGCTGCTGGTTTGCACAGAGTGCTTTACAGGAGCTGCCTTCCTCCTGGAGGCGTAAGGGCCTCCTGAACCCAGCTGGGCTTGCACTCTTATCCCAGCCACAGCTGGGTCCCACCCACAAAGCTCTCTACCTCTGTGGGATTTAAGGTGGACCAGGCCACATGCTTGGTCCTGCACAGGTTTAAAGGAGGAAAACAGGGTCACTCTGTGACATACACCCTCCCCTCAGCTTGGACCTGTTGGTTCGAGCATCACTACTTCCCCTTGGATCCCATCCAGGGAAGCACAATATACTCCACTCCCCTTCCTCTGGCCTCCTACCGGTTATACTTGGGGATGGGAGATCTAGAGTTATGCTCATCCCTACCCATTATGGATACCCAAAAAACACTGTAGTACCACCCACTGTAGTCTTTGCTCAGTGAATGCTCACAGTCCTTTATCTGAATCCATCTATAGCTCCAGGTTCCACTTCCACCCCAGCGGGACTCCTTGGACTAGTTATGGGACGTGCAGTGAGTATTCTTCACTCACCTCTGCATTGACTTGTGTGTCCTCTGCACTGTCACAACAGGCACTCTCTGGCAACTCCATTGCGGCTCTCGGTGACTCTTCACTGCTGCCGCGGATTGGCTCCTCTGAGCTCCCTCTCACTGGGGATTCTGCCGATGCCTCTTCAGTGTTTGGGCATCCTAGAGAGCCTTCCTCAGGCCTCCTATAGCGCTGAATTCAGGCCTCTTAATACTACCTTCTTCTGGACAGTCTGTGTTGCTCTCCCCAGGGCTCTCTGTCAGGGATCTCTGCAGTCCTTTAAGCTCTCCCGTGAGCTCTCAGGTAATAGAGTCATTGTATGGGCTTCAGCCCCATTGCTGCTTCCTTCTCCCTCTGGAGTGGAGTCTCTTTCAAGGCTCAAACACCAGCCATACAACTCAGACGGCTGCTGTGCTCTTCCGCTTCTAGGAGCCCTACAGCTTTTCTGTCTCTACTTCAGGCAGGTTGGCAGTTTTTCTCAGTTCGCTTCCTACCATAGCGATCTCTCTGGCGACTTGCCTTAGCTCCACCTTAGGTCACCTCTTTGCAGTCTCCTGTGGTTCAGCAATCAGCTGCTGCCAATTATTTCTGCTTTCCTCTCTGGGCATCTACGGCATGCAGGAGCGGCTTTGCTGGCCCCATTAGCAGCAGTGTCCCTCTCCAGGATAGGGCAGACACTCTCTCTGCTTCCAGCTTTCCCCAGTGTTTTGTCCGACATTCTGGGACTTCAGTACACTTGTCTGTAGCTGCTTCTGCCCTTCTAGCAGAAGTGCTTGCCAATTACCTCCTGACATGCACCCATTCTGCTGCAGCTGCACTGCACCCACTGGATCCAGAGCAGGTTTTCTGGAGCACCGCTGAGGCTTCTGGCAGCTGCACTGCAGTGCACCCACTGGATCCAGAGCAGGTTTTCTGGAGCACTGCTGAGGCTTCTGGCAGCTGCACTTGCTAACAGTTTCACTTTTACTTTGGGCCACACAGTGCACAACTGTTTTTCTTCTCTTTTTTTCCCCTTCCCAGTTGCAACTCCCTGTTAACATGTAATTTCTATCTGCTGTTCAAATGTAAACCAGTATGGATGTCCCCACTAATACCGGTATATATAAGTCTTTAAATAAATAAATGGGAAAAAAAAGGTTTAAAAAACCCCAAAAAACCAAACCTGCCTCACCGACGCTAGCTACACTGTGGAGAACAAGCCCTAAACTTTGGACAGAGCTTGGCTAATCCTGAGTAACTTCCAGACCCGCACTAAATTAAAGGCAGTTTCAGGTTTTTCCTCCTGACTTGCATGCTCCTCTGAGAGCCCACAAACCTTCATCTGTCAGTGCTCTGCTTTGCAGTGCTTCCCAAGCTGCAGCCTTTTGCTGCCAGCGTCTTCTGTCCAGTTTAAGAACAGTGGCTTAACCTTCCCTCTGGAGGCTTGGGTTGTTATCTGTGCAAAGCTTAGAGAAAAAAAAAATCCCTGACCCAACACCATATGTGGGAGGCTGAGTGGCGTTTCCCTGGCTGGTGCATATAAAACTTTAAGCAGCAAACACAATACTTCACAATGGACTTCCTACCTTAGCAATAATCACTCACACACACAGGGGCTGTAGTCTGCCTTGCTTCTGGCCAGTGTACCTTCACTCCCTTCTGGTTTGGACAGAGTGTTTTACAGGAGCTGCCTTCCTCCTGGAGGCATAGGGGATTCCTGAACACAGCTGGCTCCTACCACAGAACGAACGAACTCTCTGGGATTTAAGGTGGACCAGGCATCTAGCCTGGTCCAGCACACACAAAAAGGAGGAAAACAGGGTCACAGGTAGCTACGTGCTCTCCGCATATAAACCTTTTAGTCTTCACAACGTCTTTGCGATTTACAATCTGCTGCTGTGGGACAGACAGCACATCATTCCCTTTTTCATTCAGCAACTGCAGTGGAAGATATTGGGATTTTGTAGTCCAGTGCAATCAATGCAGGTCTGATTGCCCTGGTCAGATTATCAGTATTTGTAATCTTTGTTTGAGCCATCCATTGATCAACTGCTCTCCCAGCTTAGTGGCCGATGTAATAAAGTATGCTCAGCAGAGCACACACATTCATCCGTAGCAGGAGTTAAACATCGTTTAGTGATTCCAGCACACAGTTTTAACCCTCAGCTGATTACATCGGATACTGACTAACAAGCTTTCTCTCTCGAGGTATTCTGCTGCTCCAAGCAGGATCAGTTCTCATCCAAAGCTGGATCCAACATCAATCAAATTACAAAAATACTGTCATGGCCACCTGTTTGTTTTGCTTTTGCATGTAGTCCTATGTACTAGAAATATGGAACATAACAGCAGATAAAGAGCATTCAGCGCACCCAGTCTGCCCAGTCACATCTCCTAAGGGATGCAGTTTGACCATCTCACCTTTGATTTTGTCATAGGCCACAATGATAAGTGGGTTTCTTTCTTCTCCAACTGCTATCATGTCATAGCGCATTACTCTTTGTGACTTCCTAGGCACGAAAGCAACTAAGGTGAGATCCCTATCAAAAGCAAAGACAGAGGAGAATTTCTCTCTTTGGGATCAGGCTGCATCCCATGTGGAATGTGCTATGTTTTTATTGTAAAATGCTTTGATGTCCTTGATTAAAAGGTATGATATTAAGTAGAAATTACTAAAATGCCAGCCTTGCTTCTCCTGATGTTCCCCAGGTATTTTATTTATTTAAAAACTCTTCTATACCGTCGTTAATTCACCATCACAATGGTTTACAGAAAGGCACAATAAGAAAAAACTATAATTGGTACAGATTACAAATTATACATGTGCCAACATAGAACTGTTACATATTTTAATAAGGAAGGACTATGTGTTAATTAAGGCTTATATGTCGGTTGAAAAACTCTCAGGTAGATCATGTTTACCCTTAGCAAGGTTTCTGCCAGGTCTGTGCTGGTGAGCGTTATCTCTTGTGCAAGTTTTTGTAGAAAAGGCTACCTAACTGTTTGTGCTGTTCTTTTCCTGCTTCTTTGCTTCATTACAGCATCACCAAATCTTGATGCCACATTTTGAAGGTTTGTTGGACATACTGGAGGTAAGTTTCAAAGGAGTTACATGTGTAAATGTAAGATACTATCATAGCAATTTTAAAAAGCCATTTACACACGTAAAGTGCACTTACACGTGTATAACCTATGGACAATTCAAGGGCATATACTGTAGCAATTTTCAAAGGCCCACTTACTCCAGTACAGTGCATTTACTCGAGTGAAAGCTTTTTAAAATCAGGCCCATAGAGTGTAATTTTATAACAATGTGCATAATTATGCCATGCCAAAATGCATACATTTTGAAATTATTTGAAAAAATATTCATAAACTAACTCAAAATTATGCATCACATAGTTTGTGCAGCTGGATTTAAAATCAAAAGTGTGTCTGTAAAACCCAACTCCACTACAAATCTGCCACCCAGAACACCCCTTTTCCAGCCCAGTGCGAGGGTTGCTCTTTATGTTGCACTAAACCTTTTACTTTTATATAAACTCCCAATCACATTGCAAAGAGAACAGCAAACGTTTCCGTACGCTCTCATGTAATGCAAGTTCAGCTTTTTGTCCAGTGAGCTTTCATTGTTTTTTTGCAATGTGTTTCATTTTATTTTGAAAAGAAAACACAAATATTTAACAAAATTTCATTCTTTTTCAATAAAGCAGCAGCTAATAGCCACTAGTGCCAGCACTAACCTTCCTCCCACTCCAAAAATACCAGCGTTGGCGCTGCCAAACTGTATATCCTGATGCCTCAGCCCCCTCCCCCCATCAGATGTCCGAATGGGTCAAGAGGTGCTGGGGATTGCTCCTGCCCCATCTGGACTCCAGGGGCAGATAAGATGGGTCCAACTAGGGGGGCTTCAGGGGATCCCTGGCCCCTTCCTACCATTTTATTTCAAAACACTAAAACAGAACAAAAGAAAAGGAGTTAAGAGCTGCCGTCTGAGAGGAGACATCCAGCTTCCCAGGACCCAGCTCAGGGCAGCATAACCGGGAGATCTGAGCAGAGGTTGTCGTGTTGGTCCACTTGAATGCACAGAAATAAAATAAAGTGATGCCTTTTCATGCACTAACAGTGCTTCTTGTTTGCTGACCTTCATTTCTGAGAGAGAGAAAGAGAAAATTCCCTCCTGTCCCAGTGAAATGCACTGATGTCAGGAGTCAGGACGCCTTAGGAAAGTGAAAGTAAAACATGTTAACCAATTTCCTGCTTCAGAGAGAAGTGAGATCTTTCCCTCTAAAAGAACTTGTCCTGAGCAAGGCCAAAAGGACTTCATCCAAGCTTGTCAGGCACTCATCTTGCCTTTGGGTATGGAGACCATTAACATCAATAAATGATTCAGCAGCCCCTACTGTACTGGGCACCCAGGAGACCCAGCGGATACTTATTGTGGCACAGGCCCAAAATCCTGCTCCTTCTTTTCCTCAAGTCCTCACTTAACTTTTTCATTGTTCTTGATTAGCACAGGATGCCACTGTTTGCTTATCATTCCTTAAGGGGCCGCACTGAAAATGGCTGCTAGTATTGATCGCCCGTTGTCTTAACGTAGCCACATTCTCTAGGCGCCCGATGCAATATTTAAATGAGGCAGCGTTAAAACGGGCACTAACAGAGAACTGTGCATCCATAGTGCTCAATGGTTTATTGCAACAGGCGCTCAGTGCCAGCATTTTTTTTTTTTATAATGCACTTCAGCAACCTTACCAAAATATTAGCTGCCCCTTGCTATGGACGTCTAAATTGCATGGCCATAAGAAAATGTTTCTTTTAATTAAGTCAAAATATACATTTATTTTCTCCACTGCAAGCAGTAAATTAAAATGTCATAATGATACTAAGGAGGAGGAGACATTTATTACAACACAGAGAACCCAGTTTTTTTATTTTTTTTTTCATGGGCTCCTAACTGCCAGTTGACTTTACTCCATCTCCGAAGTGGGCATCCAACGCTTTCCTGCATAGTTAATGCCCTCAGCTGCGTGGACTTTATATCTGACGGGTGCTATCGGGTGTGCATGTAGGGACGCCTGTTTTGGATGCACTAATCTCACTGTATCAGGTGCTAGTCTAGTGTATCCAAAATGTATGCCTAACTGCGCATTAACCCGTGTGCTAGGCTGAGAGCACTTTATTGCATGAGCCCCTAAGTGTGTGGAGAAATGATTACAAGGGGAGTGTGCCCCATGCATGTAAGTCTGAGTGGGCGAGGAGCCATGCAGGATTCTGGGGATCTACCTGCCATCTGTATGAATCTGTGCCTCCTTATTTCATCTTATCTGCCTTGGGTCTACCTTTAGGAAAAAGGCGGAATATCAAATACTTCTAAATATATGAGTACAGAATAGCTCCAACTTGTCATTTAATCTTCTGGGGGTTCCAGCAGTAAACATCAACAGCAATCACAAAACAATGTACCGAGTCACAGAATCCTACTGCAGAACAGTTTTGTGTAAAAACAATCGCACATTCAGAGTTTCAACAGCTCCAAGAAAACACAAAAGCAAAAAACAGCAACACCTCCAGTTTGCCCCAATGATAAACGCAGCCATTCCTCACTTGTAGCCCTGAATCCAGCATTGAAAGTGCCTCCTGGGAGACGTGAATCTGGCACTTATGAACTCTTAGAGTCCTGGAATAAATCCGCAGTGCCTAGGGGTAAGATGTTGATAAAAGAAAGACCTTGCTGAACTGGCAGAACCAGCAAGCCTTGCAGAGATTTCTTTCCATTCTGCAGCAGTCCTAAGTGTTACGTATATAAAGGGTGGCCTCAGGTTACAGCCCTCCGGGTCGCAGAAGCTCTTTGTAGGCTGACTCTGGGTATCCAGATGTCTGCCTTCTGGCTGGACAGCCCTCTTTTCTCTGACTCCATCCAGGAGGGGATGTGGAAAGAGCGAAAGAAGAGCTACTCTACGCCCTAATCCAGCTACTCCTTTCCTGTTGTTTTTCCCTCTCTGGGTTGCCCAGTGCCCTTCCAGCAGTGGTGCCTATGGCCAGAGCCATGTTGGCTATAGGGCAGGTATAGCTCTGGGCCAGACTGCCCACACATTGTAGCAGATCCTGGGCCCTAGGGCAGGGAAGGTACTGCAATGGCTTCTTCCTATAAACGTAGTTTCCCTGTGACCCCATTTCTGGAGGGAGACTTCTGTCCAGTCTTGGCTTTGTGACACCCCCTGATGCATTTTCATATCTACAGATGAACCAAGAACTACAAATTCCACAATGCACTGACTAAATCTGGCGTAAAGATTTCCCCAGAATAGGGGTCACTTGGCAATTCTGTGACACTTTGTTAGCAAATATTTAAATGAAATTGGGCTGGAACCAGAGCAAGAATTTTATTTTACTGGCTCTTATATGAATTTTGCATGAGAAACCTGGGCCAGAATACCACTCACAATCTCATACATTACAGGTATGAATAGCACTGGGGTGGAGCTCTGGTACAGTACAGGTATGAATAACATGGGGGAGGAGCTCTGGTACAGGACAGGTATAGATAACACTGGGGGAGGAGCTCTGGCACAGGACAGGTATGAATAACATGGGGGAGGAGCTCTGGTACAGGACAGGTATGGATAACACTGGGGGAGGAGCTCTGGTACAGGACAGGTATGGATAACACTGGGGGAGGAGCTCTGATATTATAGGTGTGGATAACACTGGGGGAGGAGCTCTGATATTATAGGTATAAATAACACTGGGGGAGGAGCTCTGGTACAGTACAGATATGAATAACATGGAGGAGGAGCTCTGATATTATAGGTATAAATAACACTGGGGGAGGAGTTCCTGTACAATACAGGTGTAGATAACACTGGGGGAGGAGCTCTGACATTACAGGTGTGGATAACACTGGGGGAGGAGCTCTGACATTACAGGTATGAATAGCACTGGGGTGGAGTTCTGACATTACAGGTGTGGATAACACTGGGGGAGGAGCTCTGACATTACAGGTGTAGATAACACTGGGGGAGGAGCTCTGACATTACAGGTATGAATAGCACTGGGGTGGAGCTCTGGTACAGTACAGGTGTGGATAACAATGGGGGAGGAGCTCTGACATTACAGGTGTGGATAACACTAGGGGAGGAGCTCTGACATTACAGGTATAAATAACACTGGGGGAGGAGTTCCTGTACAGTACAGGTGTAGATAACACTGGGGGAGGAGCTCTGACATTACAGGTATGAATAGCACTGGGGTGGAGCTCTGGCATAGGACAGGTATGGATAACACTGGGGGAGGAGCTCTGACATTACAGGTGTGGATAACACTGGGGGAGGAGCTCTGATATTATAGGTATAAATAACACTGGGGGAGGAGCTCCTGTACAATACAGGTGTAGATAACACTGGGGGAGGAGCTCTGACATTACAGGTATGAATAACTTGGGGAGAAGCTCTGGTACAGTACAGGTATGGATAACACTGGGGTGGAACTCCTGTACAGTACAGGTGTGGATAACACTGGGGGAGGAGCTCTGACATTACAGGTATGAATAACATGGGGGAGGAGCTCTGGGACAGTACAGATATGAATAACATGGGGGAGGAGCTCTGGTACAGTACAGGTATGGATAACACTGGGGGAGGAGCTCTGATATTATAGGTATAAATAACACTGGGGGAGGAGCTCTGACATTACAGTTGTGGATAACACTGGGGGAGGAGCTCTGATATTATAGGTATAAATAACACTGGGGGAGGAGCTCCTGTACAATACAGGTGTGGATAACACTGGGGGAGGAGCTCTGACATTACAGGTATGAATAACATGGGGAGGAGCTCCTGTACAGTACAGGTATGGATAACTCTGGGGGAGGAGCTCCTGTACAGTACAGGTGTGGATAACACTGGGGGAGGAGCTCCTGTGCAGTACAGGTGTGGATAACACTGGGGGCGGAGCTCTGACATTACAGGTATGAATAACACTGGGTGCGGAGCTCTGGAAAGCAGCACTGGCTACAGGGATCACTGTGCTGACTCTCTGGAGTAGGACATTTATTTTATAACCTCCAAAAGAAGTTCCATGGAGGGTTGTAGCAGAGTGCCCCAGGAATCTCAGAGCTTGTTTCTTCTCTCTTTAATTTCACCAGGAGGAACGATCAGAGGGGAAAGAAAACAATGAATGACTGGCGAGAGAAGCATGGGCAGGGGATGGGGCTTGTACTGGCTGCCTGGTCAGTCCTTACCTCCTCTGTCGGATAAAGTCGGGCTTTACGCAGTAGAGTGCTTGACTCTGTGGACTTCTTTCTAGCCTCAGTAAGACGAGGCTCCTGGGGGTGGCAGAAAAGTGCTTGAGTGCATTAAAGTTTGAGATTTGTCTGTGCAGAGCAGAGCAGCATCATTGGAGCCCCTTTAAAGCTGGTTTGTTGCCTGCATTGAATATTTACTCAGAACAGCATTTGCACCTGCAAGGGGTCACAATTTGAAGCTCCAGGGAGGACGACTCAGAACCAATGTCAGGAAGTATTTCTTCACGGAGAGGGTGGTGGATGCCTGGAATGCCCTTCCGGAGGAAGTGGTGAAGTCCAAAACCGTGAAGGACTTCAAAGGGGCGTGGGATAAACACTGTGGATCCATCAAGACTAGAGGACGTGAATGAAGAGTGGGTGGCTCACGGGAATGACGGCTACTGCCTGGAGATAATACCCTTATTCAATAAACATACACATGGTTAATGCGACTCCAACATTGCTCTAAGCTTCAATGGCAAGAGGGAATGTGGAAAAAAGGAGTTGCATTCACAAAAAAGCGGGGAGTAGTTTGCTTGTTACGGCGGTTACTACCCCAAACCAAATAAGCCTGATACTTCACTTTCAATGCATATCCAGCATAGCTCTCTGCTTCAATGGCAGGGAGAAAGTCTGATACTTCATGCATATCCAGCATAGCTCTCTGCTTCAACAGCAGGGGAGAAAGACTGATACTTCACACATATCCAGCATAGCTCTCTGCTTCAATGGCAGGGAGAAAGTCTGATACTTCATGCATATCCAGCATAGCTCTCTGCTTCAACAGCAGGGAGAAAGTCTGATACTTCTCTTTCAATGCATGTCCAGCATAACTCCCTGCTTCAATGGCAGGGGGAATGAAGAAAAGTGGATCTATATACAGACAACAACTAACAAGGACTGAATTACATAGTCTGGGTAAACAAATAAGTATGGGTGTAGCTTGCTTATTGCGGCGGTTACCACCCCTAACTAATTAAGCTAGATATTTCACTTAGATGCAGTTCCAACACTGCTCTCTACATTAATGGTGGGGGTGGAAGGGAAACAGAACCAAAAGGTTACTAAGAACCAAGAGAAACAGATAAGTATGAGAAAAAAAAAGTGCGAAACTTGCTGGGCAGACTGGATGGGCAGTTTGGTCTTCTTCTGCCGTCATTTCTATGTTTCTATATGAATTTGGGTTGGGCTCCCATGTATGTAAAGTATGTGCCCTGATTTGAAAAGGAAATAATTAGTGGTCCTTTTGCTCTCCAGTTTACCCAGGCGACTGCTTACTTCCCTCCACACTTCTTTCAGTGCTTACATTTTTTCTATCCTCATGTTCTGCTCAAACTTTAATAATTCACTTCGGTTTCCTTTGCTCGTTCTATTCCGATCCATGGAAGGGAGATTTAGCTCTCTAGTCAAGAAGTGTATTAGGTTAGTGCACATAAAAGCTCTCACCGTAGTATCGATTGTTATGGTTTTATTTGTTAGCTGTTTCTGTTTCGTATTTTTGAGCATTAAGTGACTGAAGAGAACCTCTCTCGGCAGTTGGCCCCTGGCTTCCGGCCCATCACATTGCTCAGAGCATAACTGAATCTTCTCTTTATCTCATGTCTTGAGATAGCAGCCATGCAGCTCAGCCCCCTGATTAATCCAAGCTTTCTGCCACAGTGCCAGCAGGCAGTGATAGGGCATTATCACAGCAGACCAGAGAGTCTCACTGAGGCTTTGCTCCTCTCAGACTCATCCAGCAGCGCAAAGGCCTTGCTGGCACCTGTGCAGCTCCGATAACTTTTCCTTACCCAAGACAAAAAATGGGGATGAACACACAGGTCACCGTGACCTATGTGGAAACTGACGACCCATCTTCTAGTTTTATTATTAAATCCAAAGAGGCTACAAAAAAAACCCACCGACACAAATCCCCGAGGGAGAGAGAGGGCTGCAGGTAGGCAGCAGCCGGCTGAAGCTGTGCTGAATCTCACTCAGCAGAGAGCAGCCTCTGCTTCCCAGATGCTGAAAAACACTTTCCCCATCTTCTAGAGAGACTGAAAATCTGAGCATGATCAGAACCAAACATAAAAGAGCAAACTAACAGCAACTCCCACATGGGGATGCTGGATGGATCAAACCATTTCAATTAATAACCATGGGCTACATAATCCCCCCTAGAAACCCGAGTCCTCACAAGGTACATACAGTCAGTTAATATTACAGAAATAGATGATAGACTCAATACATCTAGTTGAAATTACATTAAAATACAGTCTGCCATCTCATCATGAAACACACATACTACCTATGGGCACAGCCTAGCTTCCTGCTGATCCTTTGTGAGGAAATGTTAACTTATATAGCATCCCGGCTACCCTGACCACAGCCAGGTGAACAGAAAGGTGCCATAAAAGCCAATTTAACTGTATTAGCATTAGCACTAAATTCCAAAAGCTTTTCACACTGTGGATAATTTGCCTTCCAATCTGGTTGTGACTTTCAAGCACAGCCACTGTGAAAGAACTTTCACAAAGAAGACAATTTTAACACGAGGAAATCCTTTTGCTGCAACCATATCTATACATCCGAAGATATTCTCCAGGCATAAACAGAGACCCACTTATACCATCCGACAATGTAGCAAGGTTTTCTTTAAAGTTTAACAATTATTATTATTACAATATATAAGTTCACTGCAAATAACATTAAAAATACACTCACATGTGTACCAAGAAACGTATGACATATTCCAAACTAACAAAGAATTCTGTCACAACCATGCAATTTCTTTGTTACACTGTTAGGCTCTAATATATTTCTGTCACATAAAAGTGAATGCCAATATTATACAAAATGCATTTCTTCTATCCTATCACAATGATCTCAATAAACTATTTATTAAACCTCACAATGGTGTTTTACAAACTCCTATCTTCAAGAACATCCCAACAGGGCCTCTTGTCTCACTACCTCTCGAGTGGCTTCTTCAGGGAAATTTTTTGCTAAACAAAATCTTCAGGACCTATAACTTCTATAGGTCCTGAAGTTATGACACAAGTTATCAGTTATCCATCTAACTCCAGGTTCTCCAAGTTATCCATTTAAATGTTTAGTTTTTCAATATTGATCTCATCATATATAAAATCCACTATTATGAAACAGATGATGTAACAAATATATTTTTTCAAAATTAGATGGTAAAATATATTTTTAATCACTTTATCTTATTATATATTGACCTGAATAATATTACATCAGAAAAGAGTTGAAATCCAAACACTGTGCATCAATATATTTAAATCTCTGCTCAAGGCACATTTCTTTCGCAAGGATGTTTTCAACAATCGTCACTTAAGATATTATCTTCTAAACCAACATCAAACAACTTAACTACCCTCAGCTACTATCATCAATTTATAAAGTTGGGGGGATGTAGACAGTAGATGTAAAACACAGCACTCGCTTCCAGCAGCGACTGCAGCTCTTTAATCGGCCTAAAATTAGGCTGAACATCGGTTTAAACCGAATGTCACCTTTGGAAAAATCCAGGAATGTATGGGGAAAAAATCAGTTTGAACTGAAAACGATGGACCCTAAATATAAAATGCAAGTGTTCTGAGATTTTTTTTAAACCAAAAATCAAACAATTTAAAGTCAATCACTTTCTGGGACAATGCTAACTGCAATACATCATAAATACCTTTTTGAATATCCTATGTAGGATGGAATGTGAATGGAAGCTAACATTCTCTATCCTGATACATAACAAGCCCTCCTCCCCGCTTATCAGCCTCAGTATTGAGCTAAATTACATCTTAATAGGGAAGGAGAATGTTCCCACCCTGTTATCTCTCATAGAAGCAAACTTTAGGACTGTGGGCTCAGGAGGCGTCCATCTCAGACGTTTAACAAAGGTTTGCTGTCCCTGAATTCTCAATGCACACTCAAAACAACACACAATCCTTGCAAGAGATAATTGTTTCAACACACCGAATCTCTTGCTGGTTAAATTAATTCCAGTGCTACCTGTTAGTTTCATAGAATGTCCCTCCTCATTAGGAAAAAACTGTCCCCTATTTACCTGTTCCACCCCACGCATAGTAACATATTAACGACAGCAGAAAAAGACCAAAATGGACCATCTAGGCTGCCCAGCAAGCTTCCCAAGATAGTAATTGCCGCTCCGTGCAAGTCACCCCCACGTTTCTCTTAAGGGCAGTAACTGCCGCTCCGTGCAAGTCACCCCCATGTTTCTCTTAAGGGCAGTAACTGCCGCTCCGTGCAAGTCACCCCCATGTTTCTGTTAAGGGTAGTAACTGCCGCTCCGTGCAAGTCACCCCCATGTTTCTCTTAAGGGCAGTAACTGCCGCTCCGTGCAAGTCACCCCCATGTTTCTGTTAAGGGTAGTAACTGCCGCTCCGTGCAAGTCACCCCCATGTTTCTCTTAAGGGCAGTAACTGCCGCTCCGTGCAAGTCACCCCCATGTTTCTCTTAAGGGCAGTAACTGCCGCTCCGTGCAAGTCACCCCCATGTTTCTCTTAAGGGCAGTAACTGCCGCTCCGTGCAAGTCACCCCCATGTTTCTCTTAAGGGCAGTAACTGCCGCTCCGTGCAAGTCACCCCCATGTTTCTCTTAAGGGCAGTAACTGCCGCTCCGTGCAAGTCACCCCCATGTTTCTCTTAAGGGCAGTAACTGCCGCTCCGTGCAAGTCACCCCCATGTTTCTGTTAAGGGTAGTAACTGCCGCTCCGTGCAAGTCACCCCCATGTTTCTGTTAAGGGTAGTAACTGCCGCTCCGTGCAAGTCACCCCCATGTTTCTGTTAAGGGTAGTAACTGCCGCTCCGTGCAAGTCACCCCCATGTTTCTGTTAAGGGTAGTAACTGCCGCTCCGTGCAAGTCACCCCCATGTTTCTCTTAAGGGCAGTAACTGCCGCTCCGTGCAGGTTACCCCCATGTTTCTGTTAAGGGTAGTAACTGCCGCTCCGTGCAGGTTACCCCCATGTTTCTCTTAAGGGCAGTAACTGCTGCTCCGTGAAGGTTACCCCCATGTTTCTATTAAGGGCAGTAACTGCCGCTGTGTGCAGGTTACCCCCATGTTTCTCTTAAGGGAAGTAGCTGTCGCTCCTTGCAGGTTACCCCCACATTTCTCTTAAGGGAAGTAGCTGTCGCTCCATGCAGGTCACCCCCACATTTCTCTTAAGGGAAGTAGCTGTCGCTCCTTGCAGGTTACCCCCATGTTTCTGTTAAGGACAGTAACTGCCGCTCTGTGCAGGTCACCTCCATGTTTCTCTTAAGGGTAGTAACTGCCGCTCCGTTCAGGTCACCCCTTTTCTCTTAAAGGCAGTAACTGCCGCCCCGTGCAGGTTACCCCCATGTTTCTCTTAAGGGCAGCAACTGCCGCTCCGTGCAGGTTACCCCCATGTTTCTCTTAAGGGCAGCAACTGCCGCTCCGTGCAGGTTAAGTTTTTTTATTTATTCCCATCCTCTAGTCTTTACGGATCCACAGTGTTTATCCCACGCCTCTTTGAAATCCTTCACAGTTTTAGTTTTCACCTCTTCCTCCAGAAGGGCAGTCCAGGCATCCACCACCCTCTGCATGAAGAAATACTTCCTGACGTTGGTTCTGAGTCTTCCTCCCTGGAGTTTCAAATCGTGACTCCTACTTCTACTAAATTGTTTCCAATGGAAAAGGTTTGTTGATGACCATGGATCATTAAATCCTTTCAAGTATCTGAAGGTCTGTATCATATCTCCCCTGCTCCTCTTCGCCTCCAGGGTATAAGTATTCAGTTTCTTCAACCTCTCCTCATAAGTCATTCGATTGAGACCACCCATCATTTTGGTCGCCCTTCTCTAGACCACCTCCATCCTGTCTCTTTTCTTTATCAGATACGGTCTCCAGATCTGAACACAGTACTCCAGGTGAGGCCTCACCAAGGACCTGCACAAGGGGATCATCACTTCCCTTGTCTTACTCGATATTCCTCTCTCTATGCAGCCCAGCATTAGCTATCGCCGTGACACACATCGTGACACACATCATCGTTAGACACTATCACCCCCAAGGTCTCTCTCCTGCTCCGTGCACATCAGCTCTTCACCCCCAATGCATATAAACTTGTATTATATCCTCTCTGTTATCTCTTCTCTAAACTGAAGAGGCCTAACCTGTGTACCCTCTCATACCTTTTATCATTTTGGTTGAACTTTGCTGTAGCTTTTCTAATTCCACTCCATCTTCCCTGAGATACAGTGACCAGAACTGCACACAGGACTCAAGGTGCAGTACAGGCATTATGATAGCACTGGGACACAGGCAATGGACAGTGCAGGGATATGAGGTGAATGAGCTCTCAGAGAATCGATGTAGTGGCAGAATACTTAGTGTCATGGTCTTGGTGAAAAGGAGGAGCTTCCTGATATTTCAGCACTGGGCAGTAAAATCTCCAGCTATGGCGCTGCTTAAATCTGACCATTTATGTCCTCTTGGATTTGTAGCACTGCACACAAGATGTTTGTCCAACACTTACATCCTTGCATCTGCAGGTTAGAGCTGGAGTCCATGTAAGCCAGATAGTATTCTCCTGTCCCCTGACTTTTATGACTTAATGTCTTGAAGTTGTCTTTATTCGGAAATCCCCCTTAATCTGTTCTGTATATCTATGCATGGCAGAGCGTCTGCAGTGTAGATAGGAAACAGGAGATTTACATCTAAAGTTAGTGCTTCACATATTCAGTTTGGAACCAGTTAAAGATAAAGTACAATTCAGTTCTGTAAACTGAAATAGGAAGCATATGTGTCCTGCTGGGTCCGACCAAGGTCCATCGAGCCCTGCATTCTGTACATAAGAACATAAGAAGTGCCAGGCTGGGTCAGACCAAGGTCCATCGAGCCCTGCATCCTGTACATAAGAACATAAGAAGTGCCAGGCTGGGTCAGACCAAGGTCCATCGAGCCCTGCATCCTGTACATAAGAACATAAGAAGTGCCAGGCTGGGTCAGACCAAGGACCATCGAGCCCAGCATCCTGTACATAAGAACATAAGAAGTGCCAGGCTGGGTCAGACCAAGGTCCATCGAGCCCAGCATCCTGTACATAAGAACATAAGCGGTGCCAGGCTGGGTCACAGCAAGGTCCATCGAGCCCTGCATCCTGTACATAAGAACATAAGAAGTGCCAGGCTGGGTCAGAGCAAGGTCCATTGAGCCCTGCATTCTGTACATAAGAACATAAGAAGTGCCAGGCTGGGTCAGACCAGGGTCCATCGAGCCCAGCATCCTGTACATAAGAACATAAGAAGTGCCAGGCTGGGTCAGAGCAAGGTCCATCGAGCCCAGCATCCTGTACATAAGAACATAAGAAGTGCCAGGCTGGGTCAGACCAAGGTCCATGGAGCCCTGCATCCTGTACATAAGAACATAAGAAGTGCCAGGCTGGGTCAGACCAAGGTCCATCGAGCCCAGCATCCTGTACATAAGAACATAAGAGGTGCCAGGCTGGGTCAGACCAAGGTCCATCGAGCCCTGCATCCTGTACATAAGAACATAAGAAGTGCCAGGCTGGGTCAGACCAAGGTCCATCGAGCCCAGCGTCCTGTACATAAGAACATAAGAAGTGCCAGGCTGGGTCAGACCGAGGTCCATCGAGCCCCACATCTGGTACATAAGAACATAAGAAGTGCCAGGCTGGGTCAGAGCAAGGTCCATCGAGCCCTGCATCCTGTACATAAGAACACAAGAAGTGCCAGGCTGGGTCAGACCAAGGTCCATCAAGCCCAGCATCCTGTACATAAGAACATAAGCAGTGCCAGGCTGGGTCAGACCAAGGTCCATCGAGCCCAGCATCCTGTACATAAGAACATAAGAAGTGCCAGGCTGGGTCAGACCAAGGTCCATCGAGCCCAGCATCCTGTACATAAGAACATAAGAAGTGCCAGGCTGGGTCAGACCAAGGTCCATCGAGCCCTGCATCCTGTACATAAGAACATAAGAAGTGCCAGGCTGGGTCAGAGCAAGGTCCATCCAGCCCAGCATCCTGTACATAAGAACATAAGCAGTGCCAGGCTGGGTCAGACCAAGGGTCCATCGAGCCCTGCATCCTGTACATAAGAACATAAGAAGTGCTGTGCTGGGTCAGACCAAGGTCCATCGAGCCCCGCATCCTGTACATAAGAACATAAGAAGTGCCAGGCTGGGTCAGACCAAGGTCCATCGAGCCCAGCATCCCGTACATAAGAACATAAGAAGTGCCAGGCTGGGAGGAAGTGACAACATCAGGATCAATGGCTCCTTGATTGTGGTTTCCTCTCTCTCCATAAGAACTTGCCATGCTGGGTCAGACCAAGGGTCCATCAAGCCCAGCATCCTGTTTCCAACAGAGGCCAAACCAGGCCACAAGAACCTGGCAATTACCCAAACACTAAGAAGATCCCATGCTACTGATGCAATTAATAGCAGTGGCTATTCCCTAAGTAAACTTGATTAATAGCCGTCAATGGACTTCTCCTCCAAGAACTTATTCCACCTAGCGAAATCCACTAAAATCAGGGCCACCAGATTGGGAATTTGACAAAGCAAGTAGTTGAAAACCACCAGACTTATCACAATGTCTTCCAAAAAGAAATCTATGGACTTTCACCATTTCTCCTCCTCAAAGTTAGAAGACTCGGCTGGAGCTGAGAGTAGGGTGGGAGACGATCCGGAAGGTCTAGAAATGCAAACATGCCCCAAGTTCCTGCCTAAGGTAGTGACAGAATTCCACCTTCACCAGTCGATTGTCCTGCCAATTTTCTTTGCTGGGCCCCATTCACACCAAGGCGAATGAGCCCTGCACAGTTTGGACTGTAAGTGAGCCTTAGCCTTCTAACTGGAGCAGACAGAAGCGCATACACAGTCCACCCACCTTTTTATTTCTTTTGATAGGAATAGGTTGAGTGTTGCTGTGCCAAACAAACACTATTCAATTGGCTAGCAGATTGCATCTCCTTCTGTTATGCCCATGCGGGACTGCATCTTCAGGGTCTTGTCAAGGCTCATTCTGTCAGAGACATGGCAGCATTGGTGGCCAACTTGTGAGCAGTTCCTGTGGAGAAAATCTGCAAGGCTCTCTCCACAGAACCACATCACACTATTTTCTGGATAGGAATGGCAGACGTGACAGTAGGTTTGGCCAATCTGTCCTTCGGAATCTGTTTGAGGTGAGGAACCCAACTCTCTCCCGCCTAGGGCCCGTTGTTTGGGTTCAAGCTGTCTCCCCTTCTGTTTACCAACAGCACCGGTTGTATTGTACCCGTTGATACCTGGTTAGGTGTCTGTTTGTCCCCTTTTGTGTTGGGGAGCAGCCTGTAGTTAGGGATTCACCCATGTGTGAGGGCTACCAACCTGCTTGTCCTCAGAGAAAGCAGAGTTGCTTAACTGTAACAAGTGTTGTCCGAGGACAGCAGGATTTAGTCCTCCCAAAACCTGCCTGCCACCCCATGGAGTTTGGTTTCTCCTATTTTTTATTTTTATCGTAATTCTATGTTATGAGACAAGAGGGTCCCCGCGTAGACGTGTGGTACAGGGCATGCTCAGTCTGCCTAGTCAAAGCTCCATCTGATGATGTCACTCATGTGTGAGGACGAACATCCTGCTGTCCTTGGAGAACACCTGTTACAGGTAAGCAACTCTGCGGTGTACTAGTATTAATAGCAAAATAAAATTACAAAGGACACTAACACGGACACTTCCCAGGTTCTGGTTCTGGCCCATATTGCCTCTGATCAGATTACATTTCTGGCCTGCTGGCAGTTGCTTTTCTCCGTCTCTGGCTTCAGATTTTGTCTGGATCTTTCTTTTTCGGGTCTGTGTGTGTGACTGAGGCCTGCAGCAGCCTAGCTTGTTCTCTTTCCTCTAAGGGGTTGATGCAATAAAATGCACCCAGCCTAACGCACAGGTTTGTGTGTTCTGGATGCGCTAGATTAGCACCCAATGCAATAAGGAGATTAGCGTGCGCAAAACACGCGCCCAAACAAATCATAACCAATAGCGCTCATCACATGCAAATTCCATGTATATTTATTTATTTGTTTTTATATACCGGTATTCGATTTACATATCACATCGTTTACATCTAACTTGAAGGTGCAGGAAGCAAAGCAATTCCTTTTGTCAGGTACAGGGCATTAGCTATTATCCCATCCCCCCCAAGCAAAATAAAACATCACAGGGCACCCAACGCACAAATGTAACTCCAACCCCGGAGGTGGCGTTAAGTCAATCCGCGAGTCAAGGGCTCATGAGAAATTAAAAGATACGATCCTCTAAGCTTCCTCCTAGTTAGTATCATTGTGACACTTAAACCTGCTACTTGTGGTGTTTACATACAGAGGGATAATGCAACGGCTTGATGTTTCTGGGCGCCCACTTTACACACACAATATGGGCATGATAAAACAGACTCGCGCCCACTGCAATTGTGGGTGCCCAATGGGATGTACACAACCTTCCCTAGTGCAACCTGTTTTACGCAGTCCCTCATTTACATAGTGCATTGGGTGCCCAATGGGATGCACACAACCTTCCCTAGTGCCACCTGTTTTACGCAGTCCCTCATTTACATAGTGCATTGGGTGCCCAATGGGATGCACACAACCTTCCCTAGTGCAACCTGTTTTACGCAGTCCCTCATTTCCATAGTGCATTGGGTGCCCAATAGGATGCACACAACCTTCCCTAGTGCAACCTGTTTTACGCAGTCCCTCATTTACATAGTGCATTGGGTACCCAATGGGATGCACAAACCTTCCCTAGTGCCACCTGTTTTACGCAGTCCCTCATTTACATAGTGCATTGGGTGCCCAATGGGATGCACACAACCTTCCCTAGTGCCACCTGTTTTACGCAGTCCCTCATTTCCATAGTGCATTGGGTGCCCAATGGGATGCACACAACCTTCCCTAGTGCAACCTGTTTTACGCAGTCCCTCATTTACATAGTGCATTGGGTACCCAATGGGATGCACAAACCTTCCCTAGTGCCACCTGTTTTACGCAGTCCCTCATTTACATAGTGCATTGGGTGCCCAATGGGATGCACACAACCTTCCCTAGTGCCACCTGTTTTACGCAGTCCCTCATTTACATAGTGCATTGGGTGCCCAATGGGATGCACACAACCTTCCCTAGTGCCACCTGTTTTACGCAGTCCCTCATTTACATAGTGCATTGGGTGCCCAATGGGATGCACACAACCTTCCCTAGTGCCACCTGTTTTACGCAGTCCCTCATTTACATAGTGCATTGGGTACCCAATGGGATGCACACAACCTTCCCTAGTGCCACCTGTTTTACGCAGTCCCTCATTTACATAGTGCATTGGGTACCCAATGGGATGCACACAACCTTCCCTAGTGCCACCTGTTTTACGCAGTCCCTCATTTACATAGTGCATTGGGTGCCCAATGGGATGCACACAACCTTCCCTAGTGCCAACTGTTTTACGCAGTCCCTCATTTACATAGTGCATTGGGTGCCCAATGGGATGCACACAACCTTCCCTAGTGCCACCTGTTTTACGCAGGCCCTCATTTACATAGTGCATTGGGTGCCCAGGGGATGCACAAACCTTCCCTAGTGCAACCTGTTTTACGCAGTCCCTCATTTACATAGTGCATTGGGTGCCCAATGGGATGCACACAACCTTCCCTAGTGCCACCTGTTTTAAGCAGTCCCTCATTTACATAGTGCATTGGGTGCCCAATGGGATGCACACAACCTTCCCTAGTGCAACCTGTTTTACGCAGTCCCTCATTTACATAGTGCATTGGGTGCCCAATGGGATGCACACAACCTTCCCTAGTGCAACCTGTTTTACGCAGTCCCTCATTTACATAGTGCATTGGGTGCCCAATGGGATGCACACAACCTTCCCTAGTGCAACCTGTTTTACGCAGTCCCTCATTTACATAGTGCATTGGGTACCCAATGGGATGCACACAACCTTCCCTAGTGCAACCTGTTTTACGCAGTCCCTCATTTACATAGTGCATTGGGTACCCAATGGGATGCACACAACCTTCCCTAGTGCCACCTGTTTTACGCAGTCCCTCATTTACATAGTGCATTGGGTGCCCAATGGGATGCACACAACCTTCCCTAGTGCAACCTGTTTTACGCAGTCCCTCATTTACATAGTGCATTGGGTGCCCAATGGGATGCACACAACCTTCCCTAGTGCAACCTGTTTTACGCAGTCCCTCATTTACATAGTGCATTGGGTGCCCAATGGGATGCACACAACCTTCCCTAGTGCCACCTGTTTTACGCAGTCCCTCATTTACATAGTGCATTGGGTACCCAATGGGATGCACACAACCTTCCCTAGTGCAACCTTTTTTACGCAGGCCCTCATTTACATAGTGCATTGGGTGCCCAATGGGATGCACACAACCTTCCCTAGTGCCACCTGTTTTACGCAGTCCCTCATTTACATAGTGCATTGGGTACCCAATGGGATGCACACAACCTTCCCTAGTGCAACCTGTTTTACGCAGTCCCTCATTTACATAGTGCATTGGGTGCCCAATGGGATGCACACAACCTTCCCTAGTGCAACCTGTTTTACGCAGTCCCTCATTTACATAGTGCATTGGGTGCCCAGGGGATGCACACAACCTTCCCTAGTGCAACCTGTTTTACGCAGTCCCTCATTTACATAGTGCATTGGGTGCCCAATAGGATGCACACAACCTTCCCTAGTGCCACCTGTTTTACGCAGTCTCTCATTTCCATAGTGCATTGGGTGCCCAATAGGATGCACACAACCTTCCCTAGTGCCACCTGTTTTACGCAGTCTCTCATTTCCATAGTGCATTGGGTGCCCAATAGGATGCACACAACCTTCCCTAGTGCCACCTGTTTTACGCAGTCCCTCATTTACATAGTGCATTGGGTGCCCAATGGGATGCACACAACCTTCCTTGGTGCCACCTGTTTTACGCAGTCCCTCATTTACATAGTGCATTGGGTGCCCAGGGGATGCACACAACCTTCCCTAGTGCAACCTTTTTTACGCAGTCCCTCATTTACATAGTGCATTGGGTGCCCAGGGGATGCACAAAACCTTCCCTAGTGCAACCTGTTTTACGCAGTCCCTCATTTCCATAGTGCATTGGGTGCCCAGGGAATGTGGCTGTGTGTGTGTTAGGAAAACGGACGCTGGTAACACATCTTATTGCATTGGCCTGCAAGTGTGTTAGGCTCTCGGGGCACAGTAAGTCTTGGCCACTTTGGAGCACTGTGCAAAACCTGATACAGTACCAGTTCTGTCACACTAAAGATTTATTTCAGTGGAAAATGTGTTTTCCTGTGTAATTCATGGTAAGTGTGTACATTCTTTGGTTCCCTTTGCACTGTCTGGTGTCAGGACCTGAATGTCCCTCAGGTAGCTCAGACTTTGCCGATATGCATAGTGCTAAGAAGCGCTTTCTTCATCAAAGCATTTTTTATAGTAATTTGAAATCTATTCTGTCTGGGATGAGGGACCTGGCTTGGGAATGGGATTCTTGAGGATAGGACATGTGCTCTGAGAAATGCACTGCTTCAGATCTGGGGCAGGGATTTATTGTACCTGAATAATAATAATGCAAACCATATGATTACTATTATTCCATCTACTCACAAGACAGCAATGTTCAAAAGTACAAAAGCTGCAAGTGAGCTGTGCAGATTTCCTCAAAAGTCCTAAAGTCTGCTTTATGACAGATTCTCTCTTCTTTCGCCAGTCCCGACATCGCAGAGAGAGAGGCAAACCAGCTGTGTGTGTCTTATCCTCAGAAGTCATCATATACTGTAATCTTTACTCTGGCAGTCATTGAAGCCATTCCTAAGAGCTCTTATACAAAGTTACAGAAATGTTCTGACTCCTTCCTGTATCAGCAGCGCTGCTCTGGAGTTACAATGTCAGCAACAATCCCATCAGAACAGATTGAAACAGTTGTATCAAGAACTCTTCATGAATAAACAGCCACTTAATCTAAAGGAAGCACGAAACACCGTCCATGCCTTGCTAGCCCTTGAAAGGCGGGTGCGGCAATTTAAGGTCTTAACTCTCCCTTCTGTCCAGTCGGCCCATTTAAGTATCTATCGCTGGAACAAAATTATGGAATTCACATTTGACGGAGTTAAGAGTGCAGACTGATTTTCAAACTTTTTAAAAAAGATCTAAAAACCTGGCTATTTAGACAAGCTTTTGGAGAATAATCCATTTTATGATTTATTTTGTAGATTGAGTAGGACTGTTAGCATGAGTAAGTGAGGCTTTTATGATGGTATTCCATTTTATGAGTATTTGAGTGTTTATTTTATGTGTTTAATTGAATTTATGGTACATTATTTTTATTTTTTCTTGGATCTAGTTTACTTTTATGTAGTAATATTTATATTGAATTGAAGATGTTATGTTTTATGTGATTTTATTTGTATTTATGCTGTGAACCGTGATGATTATTACCAGAATATCGGTCTACAAAATGATGTCAATAAGTAAATAAATAAATAAATCAAAGATGTAATATCAGACAAACCTAATCTTACAACAGGAGTACCACAAGGATCAGCCTTGTCCGCAACACTCTTTAACATTTACATGCTGCCTTTATGCCAGCTTCTAGCAGGACTGGGAATCATACTTATTTATTTATTTTTTATTTATTTATTTAAAATCTTTTCTATACCGTCGCCAAGTTATATACCATCGCAACGGTTTACATGTAGGCACATATTTAATGTAAGTAAAAGTGTACTATAGTACATTCTAACAGGTGCCGTCACAGGTTCGGTTACAATATATCATTAGACAAAATAATTTTTAGAGAAGTGGGTCATGACCGAGTGTACTGAAAGTACTTTTATGGGTAAATTTATTATACATAGTGTTATCAATATGCTAGTTGTGATGTGGGGTTCATAGACTACTCTACTGTATTGTCATAAGTACTGTGTGTCGGTGTTTATCTGCTTATTCCTGAATAATTTCTATTCTCCCGTCTCCTTACATATATGCAGACGACATTCAACTAATTCTACCAATTGATGACACAATTGAGAAAACATTAAACCTAGCCAACATGGACCTAAATATTATCAAACAGCTGTTAAACCAAATGGAACTAGATATTAACATCGAAAAAATGGAATTTCTACATTTAGAACGGAAAAATATTGAAGTCATTCAAACTCTAATAATACTCAAAAACAACCAGAAAATAGAATTAGCAGAAAAGGTACGGAATCTGGGAATAATAATAGACACAGAACTCAGTCTAAAACAACACATATCACTAAAAGTAAAGGAAGGCTATGCAAAGCTCATGGTTCTCAGGAAACTAAAACCCTTACTAACACCTGCAAACTTCCGAACAGTGCTTCAGGCACTAATATTTTCTAGCTCTGACTACTGTAACGCCCTGTTACTAGGATTACCACAAACAACGTTAAGACCACTTCAAATACTACAAAACACCACAGCAAGAATACTGACTGGTAAAAGGAGGAGGGACCATATCACAGAAACTCTAGCCAAATTACACTGGTTACCCATAGAATACAGAATACAATACAAAACCCTATGTACAATACATAAACTAATACATGACGATAAAGCAGAATGGCTGAACACAGCACTACGCGTACATGTCCCACATAGAAACCTGAGATCAGCCAACAAAGCCCTCCTAACCGTCCCTTCAGTCAGGACAGCGAGACTAACCCACGTGAGGGAAAGGGCCTTATCCTTAGCAGGACCTGTACTGTGGAACACTCTGCCACTAGAGATCAGACTACAAAGAGACCTCAAAACCTTTTTAAAAAGTTTAAAAACCTGGCTTTATAAACAAGCCTTTTACAAAGAGAACGGAGAATTGAAAGTATAAGAAGCGGCAGAAGAACATCAGCACACTGCACTTTTTTCCCAACACGTGCATTTTTTATTAGTTTATTATTTTAACTCACGACTAACATAATAGAAATACACAGAGCATGAGAATTATACTTGTAAATAAAGTATGATACATGTATAGAAGGACAAGACTTATCACACTCATCAAATAATATTTATTATGAAATGATGTAACTGAACCTTAATGGCACTTGTTAGAATGCACTACCCGACACATTTACCAGCTTTAACTTATCTGCCTGTATGTAAACCGTTGGGATGGTATATAACTTAACGACGGCACAGAAAAGATTTTAAATAAATACTTCTTCCTGATCAGTTGGCGAAATCTTTGCAGTTATGAAAAGGAAGCATGAAGGGGTTCAGTTCGGTAACAGCCTGCTACTCCTCTCTTCTCAATTCAATCTCTCTCTCTCCCTCCCAATTCACCCTCGCAAGCTAGATCCCAGCTTCTCTTCCTTCTCGCCCTCCAGCTCAACCTCTGTATCACTTCTCACTCTCCCCAGCTCCATCTCTGCTCCTCTCTTCCTCAGGGCAGGTACTTTTATTATTTGTATTGGGCAGGAAATGTCCCTGAGAATATTTAGGTCAGAAGAAGAAATGTACTCATGCAACTTGCATTTTTAACTCTATGAATGAGTGTTCTAGGAATATTCTACCCATACAAAAAGGAGGTGGAAATATCCTCAGATAATTTGCATCCATGGCAAGTCTGTTTGTACTTTTGCTTTGAAAATTGGTGAAAGTCCAAGGGTAAAAAGTATCCCCAGACTGCCCCAGAACTGGTAAAAAAAAAATATATATATATATATATATATATATATTATAAGAGAAAAAATAGATAACAGCAAAAATAAGAGTCAAATGAAATGAAAAAGGAGAGTAAAAGAGCTTTTCTGCATCCTGGCTATGTCTGTGGCAGATCGGCAGGATCCCATATTTCTTGCTGGGAATCCTGTTTTCCCCAGGATGCAACAAAGTTTTTCTGGCTCGTATGAATCTCTGGTATCTGCAGGAGAAAGATGGCAGAGCAGGAAGTCTTGGCTGGAAGGGGAAAAGGCAGAAGCTGGCCCTGTCCTTAGGAATTGAGCGACTGTGTTCAGATAAGGCAGTTCCCAGGGCTCGCCTTTTCTCTTCTTCCTGCTGCACAGCCTCCTCTTTTGCTGGATTTTCTGCCATGTATTTTTTTCCCTACGGCAAGATTATTATAAAGCAGAAAGTAACGGGAACCCTGTGCTTAGGAAGAATGAAAAGCTGACATGGCCTCCATCAGTGAACAGAAGTAAATGGTGCTATCGCTCTACAGTGATCAATCACTGAGCACATCACTCCAAGAAAGAGAAACCTCTGAGCAGTTACAATCCTCTAGTAAAAGTACCATGAAAATTACTGGATAGCATCATTCAACCATCCCTCATATATAGGTGTGAGGTCTGGGGCATCTATTATTAACAGAACCCTCTCCATGTCCACAAAAAACATCCCTAATAATGGGTGCACAGCAGAATTAGGACACTTCCCCTTACCACTCAGCACGCAAACAAGAATATTCAAATTCTGGTATCACCTCAGTGACAGCAACACAAACTCTCTCCACTGTCAGGCACTCTGTGATACCGCACCAAACCCTGGTAAAATACACCCAGCACTTACATAGCAAAAACAGCACTAACTCCTAGGATTCAAACAACAATTATCCTACCTTTGAAAATATTACACCAGGCCCTAGAGCACCAAAACCAAGGTCACCTGCTCCCCATGGGAGGGGCTGCAAACTCCATTGTTCCCCTTGGAATCTCCCATCCCATGGGAGATTGGGTGGATGCTAAAGTAGATAGAGTGAGAGAAAAATGAATAGATGGACATACAGAATGAGGCAGGGACTGACAGATGAACAGACAAATATAGTGAGAGGGAGAAAGAGAAATGGATGGACAGACTGGATAAGGCAGAGACAGACAGGTGGATAGACAGACCGGTAGGGTGAGAAAGAGCAAAACAGGGACAGGTGGACAGACAGGTAAGATGAAAGAGAAATATATGGATGGACAGACAGAGAAAGCAGAGAGAGATAGGGAAAGACAAAAAGTGAGACAGAGAGATGGACATACAGGCTAAGGTAGGGACAGACAGATGGACAAATAGCAGCAGCAGCTCCAGAAATGTTTGTATGGGGAGGCACAGTGAATTTCAAGGTGGACAAGCACCCATTGCCTTTCCCTTCAGCCAATCACAGTAGTGCAGCCTGAATGTGTGTGAGGGCAGGGGTGGGACAAGCTCCTGTCATCCCAGTGGAGCCACCCCTGTGAGAGAGAGAGAGAGAGAGATAATGACAGAGGTGGAGTGAGAGAGGGGACAGACAGACCAACCAGTAAAGTAAGAGAAAGCATGAGAGAGGGAAAGATGGGCAGACAGGAATGATGAGAGAAATAAATGGATGGACAGAGAGGATAAGGTAAAGACAGACAAGTATGGAGAGAGAGAGAGGGATGGATGGATGGACAGACAAGCAAGCAGGGTCAGTGCAAGAGGATTTGGTGCTTTAAGCCAACCTTCAGTTCTGCAGCCCTCTCCCCCTCTCCTGGGCCACCACCTGCTCTGCCCAGGGGGTAAGGCCAGAGGAGCTGGACTTCGGCCACAAACGCAGAAAGCTCCACGCGAGCTCAGGGATGGACTTTTCCCAGCACTTCCTGGCCTGGCTCCTCCCAGGCAGAGGCTCGGGGAGCGCGCGGCGGGGGCGGGGCTCCTCCTGGCGCCGCCCCGGGGCTGGTGACGCGCGGAGAGGGGCGGGGCTGGTGACGCGCGGAGAGGGGCGGGGCTGCAGAGCTGGGGCTGGAGCCCGCGCCGGAGCCGCCTGCAGAGCTGAGTCTCGCCGCCCCGTCCCCGCCATGGCTGAACCGGGCGCGCTGAGCGAGGAGGGCGAGGAGACCCCGGTGCGCTTCGCCCGCAAAGGGGCCCTGAGGCAGAAGAACGTGCACGAAGTGAAGGAGCACAAGTTCACGGCGCGCTTCTTCAAGCAGCCCACCTTCTGCAGCCACTGCACCGACTTCATCTGGTGAGAAACCGGGAGGGGGACACCGGGGAGAGCCCGCAGCCCCTGCACCGACTTCATCTGGTGAGGGACCGGGAGGGGGGATCGGGGCAAACCGGGGAGAGCACGCACCTGCCTTCTGCAGCCACTGCACCGACTTCATCTGGTGAGGGACCGGCGGGGACACCGGGAGGGGGGCACCGGGGAGAGCCCGCAGCCCCTGCACCGACTTCATCTGGTGAGGGACCGGGAGGGGGGATCGGGGCAAACCGGGGAGAGCACGCACCGACTTCATCTGGTGAGGGACCGGGAGGGGGACACCGGGGAGAGCACGCAGCCCCTGCATCGACTTCATCTGGTGAGGGACCGGCGGGGACACCGGGAGGGGGGCACCGGGGAGAGCCCGCAGCCCCTGCATCGACTTCATCTGGTGAGGGACCGGGAGAGGGGAGGGGGGCACCGGGGAGAGCCCGCAGCCCCTGCACCGACTTCATCTGGTGAGGGACCGGGAGAGGGGAGGGGGCACCGGGGAGAGCCCGCACCTGCCTTCTGCACCGACTGCCCCCGGTGTCCTGTCGCTACCTTGTTCTCGGTGCTAGATCTTTTCGCTTGGTGTATGGACGGGAGCCATGGCTGCTGTTTCCTCTAACTCTCTGCTTTTTTTGTAGGGGATTCGGGAAACAGGGATTCCAGTGCCAGGGTAAGTGCTCCTGTCCTTTCTCTCAGGCTGGAGGAGGAGGAGGTGTGAGATGGGCTTATTTAAGTGCTATGTATTTGTAGGAGGAGGGGCTATTTAGTGGTGGATGTGTGTTGAAGGGAGGGTTATTTAAGTGGTGGAAGAGGGGTATGTGTATGGGGAGGGATATTGTGTGCTGGGGGGGAGAGGGGAGCATAGGTGGTGGGGGTTTGTGGGAGGGGAGGGGGGACCGTAGGTGGTGGGGGTGCGTGAGAGGGGGGAGAGGGGAATATCAGATGGAGGAGTATGTAGTAATGGGCTATTTGTATGTGGACGGTGGGGGAGGGTTAGGTAGGTAATGGGGAGGAGAGGTGCAGTATTTCTGGGCTCGGCTGTGTCCTGCAGGGAAGGTGCTGTAATGTTGCAGGGTTGCTGCTGAGTGCAGCTGCTGGAGGCTGTGGTTGGATGCCGGAGCTCTGTTTGAGGAAGTGACTGCCCTCTTCCTCCAGCTCTTCAGGTACAGTACATGCATATTTCATGACACCGCAGCTCTTAACCCTTTTAGGGATGCAGATTTGTTGCCATGGGCTGGCGGGGCAGGGGCATCTCGCTTCGGCGCCTGCTCTTGTGGCAGCGCATTAGGCAGCCGAGCGAGCTTTCCTGCGGCTCTGAGCTGCAGGGCTGGGTTTAAGATGATGGCTCCAATAGGCAGAGGAGTGGGGGTGAGGGGTTTCACCCCAGAAGTCAGAGCGCAGCAGTTTTCCAGTGCCCTATTCCTGCTGCTCCCTTTATTCCCCAAGCAATAAGTGGTAAGCCTTCATCTGAAGATTTGATCATGATTCCAGCTCATTTAAATATTATGAAAATGGTTTTGCAGGGATTTTTTTTTTTTTTTTTTTGCTATGTGAAAACACAAAAATAACCTTAGCTGCACTTCTCTGAGGTGTAGGTGGGAAATCACCATGTTGTGTGATTTCTGCACATAATTTTGCTGTGCTAAAATCACTAATGAGTTGATTTGCATACTTCTTTAGTTCATTAACAATTTTGCATAATTTTTGCAAATGGCTTTGCAGCTGCAAAATTCTGTGCCGAAAAATGACAGCTAGCACGTGTTTAAATGCACACACACGATTTCTCGTATGAGTTGCCATTTTTCCACCCATTATTGCATTTACAAAGCTCTTTACAGATAAGTGAGATAGAAGCAAGAAAATGTTTGTGTGCTGGAAAGTCTGTGCTGCATGTTGGTAGTTCTGTATCACCTCTCCTGGGAGTGTTTGAAGTATCTAGGGCAAAAGAGAATTAGAGCTGGCACAGGGGCTCACTGAATGTTTAGGGAAGGATCCTCTGAACTTTCATCTTGTCACGCTTGATAGGAATCCTGAGTTTGCAGCAATAAGGATTTGTGGGAGACGGATATTGGTTGTACTTATTCGAACCATACAGCTACCTTGATTAGATTCAGAGAGACTGGCATATAAACACCACGAAAGAACTGCTGGGGAGTTTAGTACCAATCATTGCGGCATTTTTCTGTTCCTCAGTGTGAGAATACTTACAGGTTCCTTGAAATGAAAAGTAAAAAGCAAACAGCCTGGTACGTTTATTCTGAATCTGCCATCAGAGGTCCATGACACACACACACGTTTGTTTGAAATCTGAAGCCATTTGCACTTAGCTGGAGAAATGATCCACGCTGTGAGCCTGGCAGTCCTCCCTCCAGGGATGTTATGCCAATGTCCTTTTTTTCCCTTGTGTTGGTCCTGCTGCCCCTCAGCCATGTGTTGCCTTTCCTGGAGGAGAACACGCTGGGACTGTAACAACATTCACAGCTTGGCTTCGCCTGGCTGCTATTGTAATTAGTGCTACCCATCCCATAATAGTGCATCATGGTGTCTGTGTTTTACTGCAGGGAGGGAGTGCTGCAGGACTCTTGTGCAGAGCTAGAAGGGTTTTATCATTCAGCACTCTTAAATATTCATGTCTTCATTTTTTTATTTTTTTTTTTACAGCAGCTGGATTCATTTTTCTATTAACCTGCACACACAAAAAGGTTAAAAGCACAAGTTTGAAACGTGTGAGCAGTCAGACACTAGTGTGTGTATATGACCAATGTACAATTGCATATTTTCAATTAATCTGTGCATCTAGAATGAAAATGATTGATTAAATAGGAAAGAACACTAACTCGTAACTCTTTTTATTAAATAAGCAGCCTGTATATACAATGGACTAGCGATCTGTTTGTTGGTAAAGGAATTCCTTTTCAGTTGGGAGGTGCAGATGTCACCTTGGGAGGTTTGGCATGTCTTTGATATCCACGGTGCTTGTTTATTAATTACCGGATCCCAGAAAACTCTCAAGCAGGTAACAGGTGTGCAAGGCACAATAATCCATAAAACTGCCAACATCATCATGTAAAAATGAATGCATGCAGATGAAGACACTAATCCTTAGCAAAGAGTACTTAGTCACTCCTAAGTACTCCAGAATCACGCGCAAAGACGAATAATCTAAACAGTGATAAACTGCACTTCTGCAGTCCTGGAAAGCTCGGGTTTTACTATGCTCACAAGATTTAAATCATTCTAGATTTATAAACATTTACCAAACGGGGCTCAAGGCAGATTACAACCAAATTTAGGGTTAAATTCCTGCTACGTTTGTGACTCAGATTGTTGGGCTGGCCCGGTGAGGCCCGTGCCATGCAAAGGCAGTGCAGTGAGACTGCTTCTAGGAATCCATTCCTTCATCTTCAGCACAAGGTTTAGGGCAAGAAAGCTGAATGTTCATGAGTTAGATTGAAGGATTTCCTGCCTATCCTGAACACAGCAGCCACTGATTGAAAGCCAACCCCTCATCTTCAGGCATCCAAAGGAGTTAAAATGCTCACTTTTAACCAAATGTTTAGAGCACAGTGGCTTACGGCAGGTAAAATTACATAAATATGGCAGCTAAATATCACAGCTATATATAGCTGCAGAATTATAAATACTCCATAGTAAGAGGCATAAACACAGCACATGTACGGTCACAGCTGGCTCTGTCTCCAGCTCCTCTGCTCAGACCATTTTAATTTTGTAAATGTCTTATTCCTACTGTACAATGCTTTATAGAACACACTCCTGGGGATGGCTCCTTTCTGTGGTGTTTTGTGGAACACGCCCCCCGAGGACGCCGCCTCCCTTCCACGTTTTGTGGAACACGCCCCCCGAGGACGCCGCCTCCCTTCCACGTTTTGTGGAACACGCCCCCCGAGGATGCCGCCTCCCTTCCACGTTTTGTGGGGGACGCCGCCTCCCTTTATGATATTAGTTAGTGTTGGTTACTAAATTGGTAATCTTTTTTTTTATCTCAGTTGTTGGTATTGTATCGATTTTGTGTGGAGCAGGGTTTATATTTTTTTTTATTATTGATTCAACGTCTTGTTCTGATATTTCTATAAATGATGACCATATGTTAACATCTCTTTTTTGCATTACGATTGCTTGTTTGCTGTTTTTTGGGAGTTTGTTTCTTAGGTTTAATATTTTGTCAGTAAAAAATTTAGCTAATTCATTGCATTTTGATTCAGGAAGACTTTGAGGTGATTCTTGTTTGTCATTTGTGAGATTTGTTACTATGGAGAATAAGGTTCTTGGGTTATTGGCAAACTTTTCTATTTTATTGGAATAGTATTCTTTTTTAGTATTAAGGATCAGTTGTTTGTAGAAAGCTAGATTTTTCCTGAATTTGGTTAGGTTTTCAGTTTTGTGTTTTCTCCAGTTTTTTTCAAATTTTCTGAGCTTTCTTTTTGCATCTTTTATTTTTGCATTATGCCAGTGGTTACTTTGTTTTGTTTCTTTGATAGTTATTGTTTTGATGGGGTTTATTTCATCGGCTATTTTTTTGGTTGAGTCTAACCAGAGTTCCGTAGCTGAGTTACAATCATTAAGTGTTATGTCTTTTAGTTCTTCTTCTAATTTGTCCTTTAGTTCATCCTTGTTATAGGGTGGTCGATATTTAAATTCTATGGGATTATGAGTTTGTATGGTCTGAGGATTGAGAATATTAATATTAGACTGAATAAGGAGGTGGTCAGACCAAGGAATTTGTGTGTAGCTTGTTGCTAAGTGTTCTAGATAGTTGCTATTTATGAATGTTAGATCAAGTGAGTGTCCGGCTCTGTGTGTTGGTTTATCGGTTATTAGTGAAAACCCTAGTGCTGTCATGGCATCCATTAGTGTCTGGCATGTGTTAGAAAGGGGTTGGATATCCATGTGTAGGTTAAAGTCACCTAACACTATGGTAGGTTTAGAGGTGTTTAGATGTGTTGTCAGAAACTCGATTAGTGGTGACATATTTAGCTCTAGTAAACTGGGAGGGCAGTATATAAGGCATATTTGTATATTGCTGAAGATGGCAATTTCATGGTTAGGTGGAGGTATTATTGGGATTAGTTTACATTTAAAAGCTTTTTCGATAATTAGTAGTAGGCCGCCTCCACATTTATTTATCCTTGGGACTGAGAATACCTCATAATTTTTGTGTGCTATTTGATTTTTTTAACCATGATTCAGTAATTGCAACGAAGTTGGGTTTATTGTCATACAGTAGGTTGGAGATGATTGGGAATTTTTTAGTGATTGATTGAGCATTTACTAAGATGAATGTTAATATTAGTAAGTTATTTAGAGTTAGGGCGTTTGATTTGGTGGTTCTTATTGTATGTACAGGGGAGGGTATGTACATGGGAGAGGAGTATATACAGGGGAGGGTATGTACACGGGAGAGGGGTTGTATATTGGTACGGGGGGGGGGGGGGGGGAGGAGAGGAGTTACATGATGGCCTGCTTAAAGAGCCAGGTCTTTAATTTCTTTTTGAAGGTTTGGGTGCAGGGTTCGAGATGAATATCGGGGGGCATGGAGTTCCAGGGATAGGGGCCAGCAATAGCGCGCGGTCTTTGGTGGATTTGAGGTGTGTGTATTTGGCAGGGGTGGGGGATTAAGAGGGTGCTGGAGTGAGCAGATCTGGTAAGTCTGGTAGGGGTATGGAAGTGTAGGGATTTGTTTAGGCATTGCACGTTGGGGTTGTGGAGAGTTTTGTGAATTAAGGTGAGGGTATTGTATAGGATTCTGAAGGAGATAGGGAGCCAATGGAGGTCTTTAAGGATGGGAGTAATGTGATCGTGTTTTCGAGAGTTGGTGAGGATACGTGCAGTGGTATTTTGGAGCATCTGCAGGGGTTTGAGAGAAGCAGCGGGGAGGCCTAGCAGAAGTGCGTTGCAGTAATCCAATTTGGAGAAGATTACTGCTTGGAGGACCATGCAGAAATCATTTAGGTGGAGGAGAGGTTGGAGTTTTTTAAGGACATGGAGTTTATAATAGCATTCTTTCATGGTGGTGCTAACGAATTTTTTGAGGTTGAGATTGCAATCAAGGGTGACACCGAGGCTTCTTGCTTGGAGGAGTAAATGTGGGGGGGGGGGGGGGAGAGAGCAAAAGGAAGAAGAGGAGTTCAGTTTTGGAGAAGTTCAGGGCAAGGTTTAGATTTGAAAGGAGAAGATTAATCGAGGAAAGGCAGTTATGCCAGGTTTGAAGGGAAGTGCCAATGGAGTCTGTGATGGGGATGAGAATTTGGACGTTGTCTGCCTAGATGTAGTGGGAGAAGCCAAAGTTGGAAAGGAGACGGCAGAGGGGCAACATGTATAAGCTGAAGAGAGTGGATGACAGAGAGGGGCCTTGGGGGACACCAAGGGACAGTTTGATGGGGTGGAATTCGTTGTTGCCAATTTTTACTTTGTAGGTTCTGTTTTCAAAATAAGATTTGAACCAGTTGAGAGCTGACCCTGCAAAACCAATTTCAGATAGTCTGTTTAAAAGGGTTTTGTGGCTAATGGTGTCAAAAGCAGAGGATATGACAAGCAAAACAAGGATGTAAGATTGACCGTGGTCAGGACCTTTGATAATGGTGTCATCAGCGGTCAAGACCCTTGATAATTTTGTGTCATCAGCAAATTTGATCACCTCATTCATCCTACCCCTTTCCAGATCATTTATAAATATATTAAAAAGTACCAGTCCATGTACAGATCCCTGAGGCACGCCGCTGTTTACCTTTTTCCACTGAGAAAATTGACCATTTAATCCTACTCTGTTTCCTGTCTTTTAACCAGTTTGTAATCCACAAAAGGACATCCCCTCCTATCCCATGACTTTTTAGTTTTCTTAGAAGCCTCTCATGCAGGACTTTGTCGAATGCCTTCTGAAAATCCAAATACACCACATCTACCGATTCACCTTTATCCACATGTTTATTAACCCCTTCAAAAAAAATGAAGCAGATTTGTGAGGCAAGACTTCCCTTGGGTAAATCCATGTTGGCAGTGTCCCATCAAACCAGGTCTATATAAATGTTTTGTGATTTTATTCTTTATAATAGTCGCCACAGTTTTTCCCAGTACTGAAGTCAGGCTCACCGGTCTGTAGTTTCCCGGATCACCCCTTGATCCCTTTTTAAATATCGGGGTTACATTGGCCATCTTCCAGTCTTCAGGTACATTGGATGATTTTAATGATAGGTCACAAATTAATTGAGAGAGGTCTGAAATTTCATTTTTTTAAAATTCTTTCAGAACCCTGTGGTGTATACCATCCCAGTCCAGGTGTTTTACAGTTTGTCAGTCAGGCCTACCACATCTTCCAGGTTCACCGTGATTTGGTTCAGTTGATCTAAATCATCACCCATGAAAACCTTCTTCGGAATGGGTATCTCTCCAACATCCTCATAATTCAGTCTTTCCGCAATGGTCTTATCTTTTCCAAGTCCTCTTATAACCCTTCAATCATCTAACGGTCTAGCTAACTCCTCACAAGCTTTCTGCTTTGGATATATTTTTTAAAGTTTTTTTTATTATGAGTTTTTGCCTCTATGGCCAACTTCATTTCAAATTCTCTCTTAGCCTGCCTTATCAATGTCTTACATTTAACTTGCCCAATGCTTATGCTTTTTTCTATTTTCTTCAGATGGATCCTTTTTCCAATTTTTGAAGGATTTTTTTTTTTTTGTGCTAAAATAGACTCTTACCTTGCCTTTTTGCTAAAATAGACTCTTACCTTGCCTTTTAACCGTGCTGGTAATCATTTCCCCTTACTTCCAATTTCTTAATGTGTGGAATACATCTGTACTGTGCTTCTAGGATGGTATTTTTTAACAAAGTCCATCCCTGTTGCACACTCTTAACCTTTTTAGCTGTTCCTTTCAGTTTTTTAAAACTATTTTTCTCATTTTATCAAAGTTTCCCTTTTGAAAGTTTAGCACTGGAGCCATGGATTTGCTTATTGTCCCCCTTCCAGTTATTAATTCAAATTTGATCATATTATGATCACTATTGCCAAGCGGCCCCACCACCATTACCTCTCTCACCAAATCCTGTGCTCCACTGAGAATTAGATCTAAAATTGCTCCCTCTCTTGTCAGTTCCTGAACCAGTTGCTCCATAAAGCTATCATTTATTCCATCCAGGAACGTTATCTCTCTAGCGTGTCCCGATGATACATTTACCCAGTCAATATTGGGGTGATTGAAATCTCCCATTATTACTGCACTACTAATTTGGTTAGCTTCCCTAATTTCTCTTAGCATTTCACTGTCCGTCTCACCATCTTGACCAGGTGGACGGTAGTATACCCCTATCACTATAGTCTTCCCCAATACACAAGGGATTTCTAGTTTTAGGCTGAGACAGAAATGTTACACAT
Organism: Rhinatrema bivittatum; assembly: GCF_901001135.1. NCBI lineage: Eukaryota > Metazoa > Chordata > Amphibia > Gymnophiona > Rhinatrematidae > Rhinatrema > Rhinatrema bivittatum. Next base: position 1,737,952 of record NC_042628.1, on the reverse strand, counting down.
TTCAATGTTCATTTAAATATTGCAACCTATTTTTGTTCTTTAATGCTTGACAACTTTTACTGCTTTTCTTATAAGGATCTCACCATTTTCCTCTGAGGGAGCTGCCAGTGTCTCCAGAGCATGTCCCTTCCTGATTCCCTCTGTCCTTCCATTGTCTCCAGGGTCTGGTCATTGCTATTTAATCTATTTATTCCAAGGTCAGGAGCCCCAGAATGGGCTGCAGTGATTATGGACAACTGTACGATTCCTGTATGCTTCACAAGACTGCTGAAAGAACAGAGATCCTGTCACCTCTGGCATTGGAGAGCTCCGGGAGCTGACTCTCTCTTTTTTTTTTTTTTTTTTTTCCTAGAAATTTTGTTTCTATAAAGGGTTAGTGACACATAAGACAAATTATGAACCAGCTTGCTTATTTGCTGCTGCTGTGCAGTACCTGTTCTGTGATAGGACTTTGTGTGTGTGTAGGGTAGGTAGGTTGCACTGCTGCTGCCTGTGCTGGGGCTGTGTGTGTGTGTAGGTAGGTTGCACTGCTGCTGCCTGTGCTGGGGCTGTGTGTGTGTGTGTAGGTAGGTTGCACTGCTGCTGCCTGTGGTGGGGCTGTGTGTGTGTGTGTAGGTAGGTTGCACTGCTGCTGCCTGTGGTGGGGCTGTGTGTGTGTGTGTAGGTAGGTAGGTTGCACTGCTGCTGCCTGTGGTGGGGCTGTGTGTGTGTGTGTAGGTAGGTTGCACTGCTGCTGCCTGTGGTGGGGCTGTGTGTGTGTAGGTAGGTAGGTTGCACTGCTGCTGCCTGTGCTGGGGCTGTGTGTGGGTAGGTAGGTTGCACTGCTGCTGCCTGTGCTGGGGCTGTGTGTGTGTGTGTGGGTAGGTAGGTTGCACTGCTGCTGCCTGTGGTGAGGCTGTGTGTGTGTAGGTAGGTAGGTTGCACTGCTGCCTGTGGTGGGGCTGTGTGTGTGTGTAGGTAGGTTGCACTGCTGCCTGTGGTGAGGCTGTGTGTGTGTGTGTGGGTAGGTAGGTTGCACTGCTGCCTGTGGTGGGGCTGTGTGTGTAGGTAGGTAGGTTGCACTGCTGCCTGTGGTGAGGCTGTGTGTGTGTGTGTGTGTGTGTGTGTGTGTGTGTGTGTGTGTGTGTAGGTAGGTAGGTTGCACTGCTGCTGCCTGTGGTGGGGCTGTGTGTGTGTAGGTAGGTAGGTTGCACTGCTGCTGCCTGTGCTGGGGCTGTGTGTGGGTAGGTAGGTTGCACTGCTGCTGCCTGTGCTGGGGCTTTGTGTGTGTGTGTGGGTAGGTAGGTTGCACTGCTGCTGCCTGTGGTGGGGCTGTGTGTGTGTAGGTAGGTAGGTTGCACTGCTGCCTGTGGTGGGGCTGTGTGTGTGGGTAGGTAGGTTGCACTGCTGCTGCCTGTGGTGGGGCTGTGTGTGTGTGTGTGTGTAGGTAGGTTGCACTGCTGCCTGTGGTGAGGCTGTGTGTGTGTGTGTAGGTAGGTAGGTTGCACTGCTGCCTGTGGTGAGGCTGTGTGTGTGTGTGTAGGTAGGTAGGTTGCACTGCTGCCTGTGGTGGGGCTGTGTGTGTGTGTAGGTAGGTAGGTTGCACTGCTGCTGCCTGTGGTGGGGCTGTGTGTGTGTGTGTGTGTAGGTAGGTAGGTTGCACTGCTGCCTGTGGTGGGGCTGTGTGTGTGTAGGTAGGTAGGTTGCACTGCTGCTGCTGCCTGTGGTGGGGCTGTGTGTGTGTGTAGGTAGGTAGGTTGCACTGCTGCTGCTGCCTGTGGTGGGGCTGTGTGTGTGTGTAGGTAGGTTGCACTGCTGCTGCTGCCTGTGGTGGGGCTGTGTGTGTAGGTAGGTAGGTTGCACTGCTGCTGACTGTGCTGGGGCTGTGTGTGTGTGTAGGTAGGTAGGTTGCACTGCTGCTGCCTGTGGTGGGGCTGTGTGTGTGTAGGTAGGTAGGTTGCACTGCTGCTGCCTGTGGTGGGGCTGTGTGTGTGTAGGTAGGTAGGTTGCACTGCTGCTGCCTGTGGTGGGGCTGTGTGTGTGTAGGTAGGTTGCACTGCTGCTGCCTGTGGTGGGGCTGTGTGTGTGTGTAGGTAAGTAGGTTGCACTGCTGCTGACTGTGCTGGGGCTGTGTGTGTAGGTAGGTAGGTAGGTTGCACTGCTGCTGCCTGTGCTGGGGCTCTGTGTGTGTGTGGGTAGGTAGGTTGCACTGCTGCTGCCTGTGGTGAGGCTGTGTGTGTGTGTGTAGGTAGGTAGGTTGCACTGCTGCCTGTGGTGGGGCTGTGTGTGTGTAGGTAGGTAGGTTGCACTGCTGCTGCCTGTGGTGGGGCTGTGTGTGTGTGTAGGTAAGTAGGTTGCACTGCTGCTGACTGCTGGGGCTGTGTGTGTAGGTAGGTAAGTAGGTTGCACTGCTGCTGACTGTGCTGGGGCTGTGTGTGTAGTAGGTAGGTAAGTAGGTTGCACTGCTGCTGACTGTGCTGGGGCTGTGTGTGTAGGTAGGTAGGTAGGTTGCACTGCTGCTGCCTGTGCTGGGGCTCTGTGTGTGTGTGTGTGTGTGGGTAGGTAGGTTGCACTGCTGCTGCCGCCTGTGCTGGGGCTGTGTGTGTGTAGGTAGGTTGCACTGCTGCTGCCTGTGCTGGGGCTCTGTGTGTGTGTGTGTGTGTGTGTGTGTGTGTGTGTGTGTGTGTGGGTAGGTAGGTTGCACTGCTGCTGCCTGTGCTGTTCCTGTCCTGTGAGGGGCTGTGTGCCTGTGCTATACCTTTTCTTTACTGGAGCTGTACCCTTGCTCTTTACCAGCACAAAGTTTACAAGAATTTTAAAATCTGTTTCTTTTTAACCTGATTGAATATTGCTTAGGACTTAGGCAGAAGCAGAAAAGAAAAATCAATATTAATTCATAGAAATTGCAAGAAGTGTTCCCTTTCCGAATCGCTGATTGTACCTTGTTAAGCTTACTCTATGCTTATGGCCTGGGACACAAGAACACTTGTGTATAATGTGTTTATTAGTCAATATAAGTGTTCTCGGGAGATGCTGGGTTCTGGGTGCCCTTCGTCTTACAATCTGACCAGCATCTCCTCGTATACAGAAAGTGATCCTTGTTTTATAGGTAACATTCAAATAGAGGAAAAGGATAGAAGGTTCTAGAGACTTGCATGACTGCCCAAAGAATCATTTACATAAGTTGTGATGTCAACTGCATGATTAAATCATCGCTAACTACCCTGATTGGCTTCCCAGGATGTGTAGCCCATTTCCCATGACTTTCTTTGTTCTGGTAAACTCTTACTGGTCAAGACAATCAACAGGTCTGTAACTGTGTGGATTACAAACTCCTGAGAATGGTGCCTGAACATAAGAAGATAAGAAAATGCCATACTGGGTCAGACCAAGGGTCCATCAAGCCCAGCATCCTGTTTCCAACAGTGGCCAATCCAGGCCATAAGAACCTGGCAAGTACCCAAAAACTAAGTCTAACTGAAGCTCCCCCGTGGTGACTCTATGAATAGACATCACCTGTCTGGTGCCTCCACGGATATCCAGGGACATTCTGTAAGTCACTCAGAATCCATTCAGCCCAGGCAGGCCAAAGACACGCAGAGGGTTCTGGGGATTTCCTTCTCCATTTTGGTCTTCTTTTCAGGCATACTTCTCAACCTTTTGTGAAGGAGTGCAGAGTCTCTTGGGTTTAGGTTGCCTGCTTTGGGTTCCCTTGTGCAAGTGCAAGCTTTCTCCTTGGGATGGCCTGGATCACTGGTGTGAGGATATTTTAAGTAAAAAAAAAAAAAAGTGAATATGATAATCCTAAGTCTAATTTCCTAGAGGTCCATATTCACAAGTATTTAGCAAGATAATTTGGCTTAGGGAGCTAGAAGTTAGCTGGATAAGGTAGGGGCTTTCCGAGGAGCTGCATATCTGGGGTCAGCTGAGTATGGACCTGGAGGTAACTGAGATGAATGAGCAGTGCATTGCCCCAAACCTGGATAGTGTTATCTGGAGCCACAGGAGGTCATCTTACCTGAGCCAGAGCTCTCAAGCCATTCAGAAAGGCTTCAGTTGCACCTCCTTTATAGCTTCACCTGAATGAATTTTTAATTCTTTTTCACTGTTTTATTTGTATTTATTCATAAGCATTTGATATTCTACCTTTTTTCAAGAGTGGCCTTGTGGATTTACAAACAAATTTCAGGCAAGCAGTTACAGTAACAATCAGGAGTCACAGTAGGAAGTGTTCAATTTACTTCTAAAGGGGGGAAGGATGAATATAGTTCGGGGCAGACAAAATCCCAATCCAAAAGATGAGAATCTGTACCTTAGGATTCTTGTGATCTGTGCTGAGAAGACAAAACTGCCAAGTCTTAGCTGGGGAGCAGAGCTCGTGGGGTACGAAGGATTGGGGGCTCGGGTGTGAAAGTGGGGAGCAGAGCTCGTGAGGGACGGGATGGGGGACTCGTGGGGTGTGAAAGCGGGGAGCAGAGCTCGTGAGGGACGGGATGGGGGACTCGTGGGGTGTGAAAGTGGGGAGCAGAGCTCGTGAGGGACGGGATGGGGGACTCATGGGGTGTGAAAGCGGGGAGCAGAGCTCGTGAGGGACGGGATGGGGGACTCGTGGGGTGTGAAAGTGGGGAGCAGAGCTCGTGAGGGATGGGGCGGGGGGCTCATGGGGTGTGAAAGTGGGGAGCAGAGCTCGTGAGGGACGGGGCGGGGGGCTCGGGTGTGAAAGTGGGGAGCAGAGCTCGTGAGGGACGGGGCGGGGGGCTCGTGGGGTGTGAAAGCGGGGAGCAGAGCTCGTGGGGTATGAGGGGCATCAGTAACTTCAGGGGGAGATAATGGGGGAGGTAGGGAGAGGAGGGGAATGGGACCAGGGCCAGAGGAAGAACTGCCATCCTGCCCTAGATCCTGGAAACATCCTCCCCTGTCCCCCTCTCTCCCCCCTCCTGTCCCCCTCTCTCCTCCCTCCTCCCTCCTGTCCCCCTCTCCCCTCTCCTCCCTCCTCCTGTCCCCCTCTCTCTTCTCTCCTGTCCCCCTCTCTCCTCCCCCCCTCTATTCCCTTCTCCTGATCCTGTCTTTCTCACTGTAGATCCATTTCCTACCCACAAAAGTAAAATAATTAATATGGACACCAAAGCCAGGTTGTAAGCATTTGTTTAGTGTAAAGCGGTCGTTGCCTTCTTTAATATGAAAGTCTCTGCTTGCATTGTGGCAGGAGACGGGGGAGGGGAGGCTGAGCGGGCGGCACGCGCTGTGCCAGGCTCATCCTCCCATGCAGCCCGCTGAAAGGATGGCACTGCTGCAGCTGAACTTCCAGGGAAGGCTAAAAATACGGCTGCTAATTACCGCAAGCCACCGCCATCTGCAGAGATCCTGGGGTGTGAGGCATCTGCACAGAGAGCTGGAGCTCACACATTATCAGCCGCCTTGCTAGCCCCACCTCTTCCTTCCCTGCCCTCCCCTCGGAGGGGAAGTGAAACTGATAGCAGAGGAGCTCCCAGTATGGCCTTGCTGCCCCTCGACCTCTGTGAGATGACCTGGGGCTCTCTGCATTATGTTTCTGGCTTTGGTGGCCTCTCTTCTCAGTCTGGCACTCTTTGCCATGAACGACATTTTCTTCCTGGCAGCTCTGCCAGCGTTCAGCGCTCTCTCCTCCTAGCAGCCTTTTCTTACCCCCAGCCCTCTGGATGGACGGAGTTTGCTGGTGACCCCACAGCCAGTGAATGTACCTGAGAGTAGTTTGATGGGTAAAACTTAGCTCAGGCACTGCCACTCGGGTTGTCCTGAAAACCCAACTTTCTACAGTTGTACAATGACCCAGCTGGACCTCTTGGCCCGTCACGTGGGATTGTTGCTGGTGCAGGGACGCGGATGACCATGCAGTGGGCTCGGGCAGGATCCGCCTTTGGCACTCGCAGGAGTCTGTGAGGGTTGTGAGATGACCCAGGTCCCTTCATATTCCCTGAGTGGCCTCGAGAATCCAACTCACTACAACATCTTTGGGGGTCCTTTGAAAGGTTTCTCAATCTGCAGAGAGTGCAGGATTCATTTGTGCTGTACACGTTAGTGTCGCGTGGCCTTTTCTGTTCCTTTGCGTGCATCTTGTAAGACGAGACCTCTCCAACCTCATTCTTCTCTCGGTTTGAGCAGATTCTGACCCTGTGGATAGATAAAGTGCCACAGCTTTTCAGCAGTTAAGGGACCAAAGATATTGCTTTCCTTTGTTTCTTTCCCGCTTATCTTATTGCCTGTAGGTTGATTTAATAGCCTTGTGCAGGTGTCGGGAGGAGGATGCATGCTTGTCCCCTCTGCCGTCTGCCTGAGATGTGGCACATGTGCATGCAAAGGCTGCTCCCTACGAGGAGCCGGGATGATGTCACCAGGCTTCTCCGCATTATGCACTTTTAATACATGTTTAGATAAAACATTCTTGAAAGATGGTACAAATATTTTGTAATGTGGAGCTATTATAAATAATTCATTTAGCTTTGCTGCCTTGCTTGTTTCTAATGAGTTTACGCATGTACTGTGTGCTCAGGCAGCAGGGACGCCTTCTCTCTCACGCTTGCAGCCTGGTCCTGTCCTGCTTTATGGTTTCAGACTTTTGCCCCCGTGCATAAAATGTTCACAGGCTCAGTAGATTCTCACACTCTGGGCTGATTGCTTTCTGGACTTGTCCTCTCGGGGTCTGGTAGACTCTCTTGCAACATGTGCCATATGTTTCCAAGCAAGACGGAAGGCCTTGGGTGGTGGCTTCAGCTGTTTCCGCTGCTCTTGCCTTTCCCCCTTCTGTTGTCCTTGGAGCAGCCTCTGCCTCCATCTGGGGTGGTCCCGAGCAGTTTCCTCCCAGGAGTTGGTTGGATGTTGCACGAGTGAGTGCCTCGATGAAGCTGGGAGCGGGAGTCGGCCGGCCGGATGACGCGACCCGCCCAGCCTTCATGCTCCTGGCTGGATGGGTCTTCTCCAGTGTACACTTTGCATCTAATGCTATTTATTTATTTATTTATTTATTCATTTTTAATTTTTATATACCGAAGTTCTTGTAGGGACTACAAATCACTCCGGTTTACATAAAACAAAGAACTGCTCAACAGAGAGTTTGCTGCCCAAAGCTTTCAGCTTTGGGCAGCAAAACTGGGTTTCAGCTTTTTGTGCGAGAGGGGCTCTGAATTACTGGAGCTCGTTGAGAACTGGTTGATGGAGGAGCTTCGCCTTCGAAGTGTAATGTCCGTCTGGCATTCTGCTAATCAGGTGGATTGGCTCCTTTTAATTCCTGTGTGTTTGCAGCCCAGCTGTATTGTCCCATATTACAAGGAGACACTGTTTGCCCTTTCCTCCTGTACTGAGCGGGTGCTGTGGGTTCAGTGCCATCTCCTGCCAGCAGGAGTTGCCTCTGCAATGTGGGGCCACTCTTTCCTCCCCAAGGGGCCCAGGGGGACATTGGATTGTGTTCCTCCTTTACCATTTGCATTCCAGAAGATTATTCTTTTTAGTTTTTCATCTCTGGGTTCACCTGGAAGCTTTGCTGTTGTCCGGCAGTTCCCTACAGCGCCTGCACAGAGTCCATCGGGGGTGGTGGGGGTGTCGGGCAGGAGGAGGTCAGCAGGAATACAGGCTGGGGTCCTCACCCTGCCCGGCAGGGTTAGCATACGCACCTTATTTTTCTTTTAACTTTATTCTGAGGGTTCCTGTGCTACTTTAGAGGCAGACAGCCAGGGGGTGGCACCTGGACCTCACACACTGCCATGGGGCAGCTGGTTCTGGCTGCTTGTCCTGGGCATGGTAATTGTGGCAGCTTTGCTAGGTTAGATTTGTGGCCGTGGCTGCTGTTCTGGTTTGTTTTCCAGGCGGTGCTGCATGGCTTCGGGTCTTTGTCTGCTCAGTGCCCGGTCTGTGCCAGCCTTCTTGCTGGCAGTCTCAGTCTGCATTCTGATGTCATCGTACTGCAGTCTGGAAAACTCTCTGTACTGGAGGGTGCCACACTCCTGAGGGCGCGGGGGTGTACGTTGAATGCTCGGAGCTCCCTTTTCCTCATCCAGTACTTGGCAGCCCTTCTCCGTTTGCCTCCCACACATTGGAAGGTGCTCAGGCACTGCTTGGAATTAAGCAGATCCTGTCTTGCACTCTGTTTGACTGCAGTGGAAGCTCCGTCTGGCGATTAGTGCGTGTTAGGAACCAATATCTTTTCTGCCAGTGCCATCAGATGAGGGAATCAGCCTCCGATTCAGAAGCCATTCTCACTTTGTAGCAACTGAACCTGTAGATAGATCTACAGTTGTAATCTCTTCTGATCAGGAAGCTTTTTCTACCTCCATTTACCTTTTCTGATTTGTAAATCATTTTTTCTTTAAATCTGTAAACACCTTGTAAAGTGCTGTGAGCTGGAAGCATACAGGGCTGACGCCTTACAGGCCTATTAATAAGGTTAGAGCTGGAAGCCCTCTGGGGATAGAGAAATACCTACAGTACCTGAATGTAAACCCATGTGATATCTCAATTGAGATGAATGTCGGTATAAAAAAGAAGGAACGAGCTGCAGGGACTCCTCGTCGGGAACAAGTTGCTGCTTGCTCCCTTGGCTGTGGATTCAGTGACGCTCAAACTGATGATGCCTGTGAAGGCTCTTGTAGTGACTGGGCCCCCTCATTCCTTCCTCAGTAAAGATGAGATGGAGAAAATCTTTTGCAAAGAGATTATCCAAATGCACATCTCAATTGCCTGATCTAGGAATGCATTAACCTGCTGCTGAATGAGCGATTGTCAGCTAAACGGACTGGAAGAGGCTGACAGAGGAGAGCAGACAGCCTGCAGTCACGGATAAATTAACACCAGACCTGTGATTGCCTGTCAGGAGATGTTAAAAGTCCCACATGAATATTGGAGCAACTGAGCAGCTCCTTGCAGGGGTGAAGGTGGACTGGACCACCTGGAAGGCGCTAAATCATTTCCCTGCCCAGGTAGGCAGGTCAAGAGTTGACATGGCAAATGGGCAAAATCTGCCAGACCTGCAACTGTGATGAGCCTGGGCTGCCCTAGCTCGAGGAAGGCCCTGCACAGTGCTGAAATGTGCTCCTCACTGGAAAGAAATCCCACGCTGATGGATGCACACAAGAAGCTTTTCATGTTTCAGTAAACAACATAAAAGGCTCTAATTTATTTGAAGTAGAGATGGAAAGTCCTGACTAAGAGTTGCCAGAGCCACCAGCTTAATGGCCCTTGTGTTTACCCCATGCTGTGTAATTGACCTCAGTTAATAAAGCGCTCAGATTTAATGGTGCCACGGGCTGGAGCACACAACTCAGCCACGGGAGAAAATGAACTAATCTTTCTGCAAAGTGACCCTGGGAAGGACCAGCAGCTGTCCTTTCAGCCTCCTCCCTCTGCTCTCAGCAGCCTCTCTCCCTCAGTAGTAGTTCTTGTTCTCTCCCCTGACTCCATGTCCTGCAGTGCACAAAATATTTCATGAGAGCATAAGAAGATCCATCGATCCCAGCATCTTGTACGTTACATGCTGGGTCAGACCAATGGCCCATTGAGCCCGGTGTCCTGTACAGAACATCAGTGTCGTGCTAAATCAGACCAGAGATCCACTGAGCCCAACATTCTGTCTGCAACACTAGATAGGTAAATGTATTGGTGCATTGCCCTGCTCGGATCTCACATTGCTACGTTGCCTGGATCTTTTGCAGTTCTTCCGACCTGAGGCTACCTGACCTGAAGTGGGTGATACAGAGTAGGAAACGTTAGTGCCACTGACAGGTGATGAGGGGGCTGGGAGTCAGGGGAATGTCTAGTTGAATTTAAAAGGACGCTTTCAGGGTTAGTAAGCAGGTTGTGCTGCAGCAGAGAGATGCAGATTAAAACTCAGCCATTGGCCCATCCTGCAGTTCTGCCTCTTGTGCTGCTTTAATTTGCATATCTTGACTGATGCTGGTGCAGTGTAGTCTGCTACAGGAGGGACCTAAAACTTTTATATCTTCATTAAAAGTCTCTGGAAAAGTAAACAAAGGTGAAAGAAATGTGTGTGATGTCGAGTGGCTGGTCCCAGCCCTGGAGACTGCCCCTTTAATGTCAGCAGAGTCCTCGCTATTCTGCAGTGTCAGATTTCTGCAGTGCTAATGCCTCACACATCCACCAGTTTAACCCTAGGAACCTGATGCACTTATTTGCTTCCCTGTACGCTCAGCTTTTGGCCTCCTGTGCTGTGACTTGTGATGACTTCCCCCTAGCCTTCGCTGTCCTCTGGGCTTTGCGCTCCTACTCGGTAGCTGGTGCCAGATGCCACATGCAGGCCCATTCCTCCTCCCCTGTGATTCAGCTGCTCAGGAGTATTTCATGTTACAGAAATTGCACATTTGCATTGGAAATGAAGGGAAGGGCACCACAGGCATCCTTACTGGACAGAACATAAAAACATACAATTTTGCCATACTGGGTCAGACTGAGGGTCCATCAAGCTTGGAATCCTGTTTCCAGCATTGGCCAATCCAGGCTGCAACTACCTAGCAGGATTCCAAACAATAGACAGAGCCCAGGGATAAGTAGTGTTGCTTCTCAAGTCCATCTACTTTATAGACATCTCCTCCAGGAACTTGTCCAAACCGTTTTTAAACCCACCTATGCTAACTGCCTTTATCACATCTTCTAACAAGGAATTCCAGAGCTTAATTGTGCTTTGAGTGTGAGAGAATGTTCTCTGATTTGTTTTGAATGTGCTATTTATTAACTTCATGGAGTTCCCCCTAGTCTTTTTATTTTTTGAAAGAGGAAATAACTGATTCACATTTACCCATCCTATTCCACTCTAGATTTTGTAGACCTGTATCATATCCCCCTCAGTCGTCTCTTCTCCAAGCTGAACAGCCCTAATCTCTTCAGCCTTTCCTCATAGGGGAGCCATTCCATCCCCTTTTATCATTTCTGGTTGCCCTTCTCTGTACCTTCTCCATTTGTGCTATATCTCTGATTTTGTACAAGTTGTCACTAATGCTGGACCTCATGCACTGCAAGCAGGCAGTATGCGGAGTCATTGTCCAGTAAGGGTGTCCATGATTTGGGATTATTAGTATCCTCTGTTTGCAGACTCTCTCATATGTGTGTGTGTGTGTGTGTTAGTTTAAGTGGAATATGTTCTTGCATCTTGTACTTCGTGGCTCCAGGATTCTGGCCTTGTTTCTTGTAGTGACTCTATTCATAGTTGCCCGATTCGAGGCACATCCCCAGTCCTTCAGGCTTCAAGCACTGGCTGTGACTGGTATCCAGGTATTTGGGGGGGCTGACAGGTCCTTTTGTGTTTGCAGACATTGTCTCAGGAGCATGGGATGGGAAGGAGGCATTGCCTGCAGCCAGAACTGCTGATGTGGTACCTGCAGAGGATGAAATCTGGCAATGGGATCCCTTGGCTTTGCTGACAGTAAATGAAGAGTTATAGGGTCTCCAGATGAAGCGGTAGTGAATGGCCCAAGAGCTGGACCTTGCCTGCTGAAGCCTAGAACATGAGCCTCAGGCTCTGACTGACTTGGTCCTTTTGAGCAGTGATGAGCTCAGATCACTGTTAATTCTCCAGGTAGCACAGAGCCACTTTTCCCTTCATGCTGAGTATCTGAACCTCTGCCTATGCTGCTGTGATCCCTGATAAATCCTGAACCCGTGACACTGACAAGGGTCTGCATTACTATTCGTTGTTATTAAAGCCGGATTATCTTTCGTGTAATAGCTTTAATTAACAGGAGCTATTCTACCTGTTTCATAGGCTGCTTTCGGGATCAGGACAGTGGTCGTGAACTTCAGAGCTCTTCATGGCGCCCTGTGCCACCGTGTTATCAAGTGATAATCCAGACCATATCCTGAAAGGGGGCCAGAGGAGAAGGAGAATTACTTTCTGAAGATTGGAAGGCTCATGGCGGCGATGCAGGAAGAGACTAATGGCCCGTAATTAAACAACTGTGAATGGCTGTGTTTTGTCCAGGCAGCCTGCAACGACTTCCTCATAACTTCCTACACAGAAGGAATTGTTTGAATCAGGGCAATACGGATCTGTGCTCTCGGCCAAGTGTGGCCGCGTGTTTTATACTGACAGGGCACCAGCGATGTAGGAAAATGTGGGAGAGGTCCTGGAAGCCACATTTAGGCTCTTAGGTAGAAAGCTGAAATCCAGACCCTCCAGGGCAGCAGTCTCAGAAATGCTACCCATTCCACATGCAGGACCCCAGAGGCAAGCAGAGCTCCAGAGTCTCAATGCATGGATGAGACGATGGTGCAAGGAAGAGGGATTCAGTTTTGTTAGGAATTGGGGAACATTTTGGGGAAGGGGGAGACTTTTCTGAAAGGATGGGCTCCACCTTAACCAGGGTGGAACCAGGCTGCTGGCATAGGAAATAGCCACTGCTATTACTGGCAGCGGTAGCATGGGATCTGCTTAGTGTTTGAGTACTTGCCAGATAGTTGTAGCCTGGATTGGCCACTGTTGGAAAAAGGATGCCGGTCTTGATGGATCCTTGGGTCAGACCGAGGTCCATCGAGCCCTGCATCCTGTACATAAGAACATAAGAAGTGCCAGGCTGGGTCAGACCAAGGTCCATCGAGCCCAGCATCCTGTACATAAGAACATAAGCGGTGCCAGGCTGGGTCAGACCAAGGTCCATCGAGCCCAGCATCCTGTACATAAGAACATAAGAAGTGCCAGGCTGGGTCAGACCAAGGTCCATCGAGCCCTGCATCCTGTACATAAGAACATGCCATGCTGGGTCAGACCAAGGGTCCATCAAGCCCAGCATCCTTTACATAAGAACATGCCATGCTGGGTCAGACCAAGGGTCCATCAAGCCCAGCATCCTTTACATAAGAACATGCCATGCTGGGTCAGACCAAGGGTCCATCAAGCCCAGCATCCTTTACATAAGAGCATGCCATGCTGGGTCAGACCAAGGGTCCATCAAGCCCAGCATCCTTTACATAAGAGCATGCCATGCTGGGTCAGACCAAGGGTCCATCAAGCCCAGCATCCTTTACATAAGAACATGCCATGCTGGGTCAGACCAAGGGTCCATCAAGCCCAGCATCCTTTACATAAGAACATGCCATGCTGGGTCAGACCAAGGGTCCATCAAGCCCAGCATCCTTTACATAAGAACATGCCATGCTGGGTCAGACCAAGGGTCCATCAAGCCCAGCATCCTGTACATAAGAACATAAGAAGTGCCATGCTGGTTCAGACCAAGGGTTCATCAAGCCCAGCATCCTGTACATAAGAACATGCCAGGCTGGGTCAGACCGAGGCCCATCGAGCCCAGCATCCTGTGCATAAGAACATAAGAAGTGCCAGGCTGGGTCAGACCGAGGTCCATCGAGCCCTGCATCCTGTACATAAGAACATAAGAAGTGCCAGGCTGGGTCAGACCAAGGTCCATCGAGCCCAGCATCCTGTACATAAGAACATAAGAAGTGCCAGGCTGGGTCAGACCAAGGTCCATCGAGCCCAGCATCCTGTACATAAGAACATAAGAAGTGCCAGGCTGGGTCAGACCAAGGTCCATCGAGCCCAGCATCCTGTACATAAGAACATAAGAAGTGCCAGGCTGGGTCAGACCAAGGTCCATCGAGCCCTGCATCCCGTACATAAGAACATAAGAAGTGCCAGGCTGGGTCAGACCAAGGTCCATCGAGCCCAGCATCCTGTACATAAGAACATAAGAAGTGCCAGGCTGGGTCAGACCAAGGTCCATCGAGCCCAGCGTCCTGTACATAAGAACATAAGAAGTGCCGTGCTGGGTCAGACCAAGGTCCATCGAGCCCAGCGTCCTGTACATAAGAACATAAGAAGTGCCAGGCTGGGTCAGACCAAGATCCATCGAGCCCAGCGTCCTGTACATAAGAACATAAGAAGTGCCAGGCTGGGTCAGACCAAGGACCATCGAGCCCAGCGTCCTGTACATAAGAACATAAGAAGTGCCAGGCTGGGTCAGACCAAGGTCCATCGAGCCCTGCATCCTGTACATAAGAACACAAGAAGTGCCAGGCTGGGTCAGACCAAGGTCCATCGAGCCCTGCATCCTGTACATAAGAACATAAGAAGTGCCAGGCTGGGTCAGACCAAGGTCCATCGAGCCCAGCATCCTGTACATAAGAACATAAGAAGTGCCAGGCCGGGTCAGACCAAGGTCCATCCAGCCCTGCATCCTGTACATAAGAACATAAGAAGTGCCAGGCTGGGTCAGACCAAGGTCCATCGAGCCCTGCATCCTGTACATAAGAACATAAGAAGTGCCAGGCTGGGTCAGACCAAGGTCCATCGAGCCCAGCATCCTGTACATAAGAACATAAGAAGTGCCAGGCTGGGTCAGACCAAGGTCCATCGAGCCCTGCATCCTGTACATAAGAAGTGCCAGGCTGGGTCAGACCAAGGTCCATCGAGCCCAGCATCCTGTACATAAGAACATAAGAAGTGCCAGGCTGGGTCAGACCAAGGTCCATCGAGCCCAGCATCCTGTACATAAGAACATAAGAAGTGCCAGGCTGGGTCAGACCAAGGTCCATCGAGCCCTGCATCCTGTACATAAGAACATAAGAAGTGCCAGGCTGGGTCAGACCAAGGTCCATCGAGCCCTGCATCCTGTACATAAGAACATAAGAAGTGCCAGGCTGGGTCAGACCAAGGTCCATCGAGCCCTGCATCCTGTACATAAGAACATAAGAAGTGCCAGGCTGGGTCAGACCAAGGACCATCGAGCCCTGCATCCTGTCTGACAGTGCCCTGTCCAGATCCTCAATGGTTGGTCTTTCTCATCTCACTCCCAGGGATAAGCGCTGGCTTTCCCAGGTCTACCTGGATATTAACTGTTTATGGACTTTTCCTTCAGAAACTTGTCCAATCCTCTTTTGCACCTCACTCTGTTATTTGCCTTGACCTTGTTCTCTGGCAACAGATTTCATGGCTTGATTGTGCGCTGAGTAAAATAAATTTTGATTATGATATGTTTTCAATCTGCGGATTGCTGTTTCCTCTAGTTCTAGTGTTTTTAAAAGGTAAATAATCATTCCCTATTTACCCCTTCCACCCCACTCATGAATTTATAAATCTTAATTATATCGCCTCCGTTATCATTTTTCCAAGCTAAAGAGCCCAAGAAAGAGATCTAGGTGTCATAGTGGATAACACATTGAAATCGTCGGCTCAGTGTGCTGCGGCAGTCAGAAAAGCAAACAGAATATTTGGAATTATTAGAAAGGGAATGGTGAATAAAATGGAAAATGTCATAATGCCTCTGTATCGCTCCATGGTGAGACCGCATCTTGAATACCGTGTACAATTCTGGTCGCCGCATCTCAAAAAAGATATAGTTGCGATGGAGAAGGTACAGAGAAGGGCAACCAAAATGATAAGGGGATGGAACAGCTCCCCTATGAGGAAAGGCTGAAGAGGTTAGGACTTTTCAGCTTGGAGAAGAGTCGGCTGAGGGGGGGATATGATAGAGGTATTTAAAATCATGAGAGGTCTAGAACGGGTAGATGTGAATCTTTTATTTACTCTTTCAGATAATAGAAAGACTAGGGGGCACTCCATGAAGTTAGCATGGGGCACATTTAAAACTAATCGTAGAAAGTTCTTTTTCACTCAACGCACAATTAAACTCTGGAATTTGTTGCCAGAGGATGTGGTTAGTGCAGTTAGTGTAGCTGGGTTTAAAAAAGGATTGGATAAGTTCTTGGAGGAGAGGTCCATTATCTGCTATTAATTAAGTTGACTTAGAAATTAGCCACTGCTATTACTAGCATCGGTAGCATGGGATCTTCTTAGTTTTTGGGTACTTGCCAGGTTCTTGTGGCCTGGATTGGCCACTGTTGGAAACAGGATGATGGGCTTGATGGACCCTTGGTCTGACCCAGTATGGCATATTATGTTCTTATGCCCATGTTCCTCGCTGGCATGACAGTAATCTCTCATGCACATGCATGTGCCCATGTGACAGTAATCTCTCCTGCACGCGCATGCGCCCCTGTGACAGTAATCTCTCTCTCATGCACGCGCACGCGCCCCTGTGACAGTAATCTCTCTCTCATGCGCGCGCGCCCCTGTGACAGTAATCTCTCTCTCATGCGCGCGCACGCGCCCCTGTGACAGTAATCCCTCTCTCATGCGCGCGCACGCGCCCCTGTGACAGTAATCCCTCTCTCATGCGCGCGCACGCGCCCCTGTGACAGTAATCCCTCTCTCATGCGCGCGCACGCGCCCCTGTGACAGTAATCCCTCTCTCATGCGCGCGCACGCGCCCCTGTGACAGTAATCTCTCTCTCATGCGCGCGCACGCGCCCCTGTGACAGTAATCTCTCTCTCATGCACACGTTGCCCTTGCTGACATTCACACAATACTCGGGGTTAGGTCGCACCATTTCGTGAAGCATTTAATCACAAACCAAATGGACAAAAGTATTTCTAGAGATGTAAAGAGAACAGGCGTGAGGGGAGGAGAAGTGGCATCTTTATATCTTTCAGAAATATTCTTTAATTTTCACAGCCTAGGAATTTAAACATTTCATCCATAAACCTAAAATCATCCAGTTAGTAGGCAGAAAGGGACTTCCCTGATTTAAGACCGAGGCCTGATTTGTAGTTCATTGAACGAGGCAGGAATTCCCCGTGTGGCCTGGGTGTCCGTTCTATGTATTTCGTATCTGCAGAGCGGCTGTGGTACGTGGGGCCCTTGTAAACTCCCTGGACCTGAAACGGAAGTGAGCAGTGCAGCCCAGGGAAGCCTGAAGTCCGGCTGTAAGTATTCTGTGGTTACAGACTCATTTCTAGCTTTGAGATGAGTGAAGCAACCATGTGACGCTGTATCAATCCTGAACAGCTCTGCAGAAAAACGGGAGACACGGTGCCAGCTGTGCTAGGAGCTACTTTAAGATGTGCTTCATCCTCATCCCACCCCCACACACACACTGCCAAGCACCATCAGTCAGACCCTAGCACTAGATGTGTCCACATGCACTGCACACATGAAGACCTGCAGGGCTACCTGCTCTCTGGGATGCAGCAGAATTGTCGGTGGGAGCACTTTTCTGTATTCAGAGCTGATCCCATATCCAAGCTTCCACACCTGGGCAATGTACACTATAGCGGCAAAGGGATGTTGGGAGCAGGTCATCTGGTGCTCTGGAGCTACTTAACCCATTATGTCCCAGTGTCCTATTTAGACAATAGCTTCTTTAAAAAATTTGGGACAGAATAGGTTAATGTAATTTAGGAAATTTATAGCAAATGATTTCCTGGCTTCATACTGGTTTTAAAACTGTGAGAAGATCATTAATAAAGTAGTATCCAAATTAGGCTCATAGAAACATGATGGCAGAAAGACCATCCTGCCTCTCTAGTCTGCACATCCACACAATCCCTACCACTTCCTCAGAGATCCCCTGTGCCTGTCCCAGGCTCTCCTGAATTCAGATCCTGTCCTCATCTCCTCCATCTCCACTGGGAGTCTGTTCCATGCATCCACCACCCTCTCTGTAACATAGAAACATGAGAACAGAGAAAGACCGTACAGCCATCCACACACCCCCTCCCTCAGAGATCCCCTGTGCCTGTCCCAGGTTCTCCTGAATTCAGATCCTGTCCTCATCTCCACCACCTCCACTGGGAGTCTGTTCCATGCATCCACCACCCTCTCTGTAACATAGAAACATGAGAACAGACAAAGACCGTACAGCCATCCACACACCCCCTCCCTCAGAGACCCCCTGTGCCTGTCCCAGGCTCTCCTGAATTCAGATCCTGTCCTCATCTCCTCCACCTCCACTGGGAGTCTGTTCCATGCATCCACCACCCTCTCTGTAACATAGAAACATGAGAACAGACAAAGACCGTACAGCCATCCACACACCCCTCCCTCAGAGACCCCCTGTGTCTGTCCCAGACTCTCCTGAATTCAGATCCTGTCCTCATCTCCACCACCTCCACTGGGAGTCTGTTCCATGCATCCACCACCCTCTCTGTAACATAGAAACATGGGAACAGACAAAGACCGTACAGCCATCCACACACCCCTCCCTCAGAGACCCCCTGTGCATGTCCCAGGCTCTCCTGAATTCAGATCCTGTCCTCATCTCCTCCACCTCCACTGGGAGTCTGTTCCATGCATCCACCACCCTCTCTGTAACATAGAAACATGAGAACAGACAAAGACCGTACAGCCATCCACACACCCCTCCCTCAGAGATCCCCTGTGCCTGTCCCAGGCTCTCCTGAATTCAGATCCTGTCCTCATCTCCACCACCTCCACTGGGAGTCTGTTCCATGCATCCACCACCCTCTCTGTAACATAGAAACGTGAGAACAGACAAAGACCGTACAGCCATCCACACACCCCCTCCCTCAGAGATCCCCTGTGCATGTCCCAGGCTCTCCTGAATTCAGATCCTGTCCTCATCTCCACCACCTCCACTGGGAGTCTGTTCCATGCATCCACCACCCTCTCTGTAACATAGAAACATGAGAACAGACAAAGACCGTACAGCCATCCACACACCCCTCCCTCAGAGCCCCCCTGTGCATGTCCCAGGCTCTCCTGAATTCAGATCCTGTCCTCATCTCCACCACCTCCACTGGGAGTCTGTTCCATGCATCCACCACCCTCTCTGTAACATAGAAACATGGGAACAGACAAAGACCGTACAGCCATCCACACACCCCCTCCCTCAGAGACCCCCTGTGCCTGTCCCAGGCTCTCCTGAATTCAGATCCTGTCCTCATCTCCACCACCTCCACTGGGAGTCTGTTCCATGCATCCACCACCCTCTCTAAAGAAATATTTCCTAAGATTACTCCCAAATCTAGTCTCTCCCTCATCCCAAGACCCCTCAGTCTAGACACTCCTTTCTGTTCCAATAAGCCCATCTCCTGTGCATAGAAATTTGACGTTTGTAAATGTCTCAATCATATTTCACTGAGCCTGCCTTTCCTCAAGGGTATAGATTTTAGATCTTTCTATGGTTCCTGAATTTGGGAATGTGTTTGGTATTGCTTCCCACGTCTGCTGAGCGGGGGGAGTGGGTGGCATGGAATGGTGGGGTCTCTTCCCACGTCTGCTGAGGGGGGGGAGTGGGTGGCATGGAATGGTGGGGTCTCTTCCCACGTCTGCTGAGCGGGGGGAGTGGGTGGCATGGAATGGTGGGGTCTCTTCCCACGTCTGCTGAGCGGGGGGAGTGGGTGGCATGGAATGGTGGGGTCTCTTCCCACGTCTGCTGAGCGGGGGAGTGGGTGGCATGGAATGGTGGGGTCTCTTCCCACGTCTGCTGAGCGGGGGGAGTGGGTGGCATGGAATGGTGGGGTCTCTTCCCACGTCTGCTGAGCGGGGGGAGTGGGTAGCATGGAATGGTGGGGTCTCTTCCCACGTCTGCTGAGCGGGGGGAGTGGGTGGCATGGAATGGTGGGGTCTCTTCCCACGTCTGCTGAGCGGGGGGAGTGGGTGGCATGGAATGGTGGGGTCTCTTCCCACGTCTGCTGAGCGGGGGGAGTGGGTGGCATGGAATGGTGGGGTCTCTTCCCACGTCTGCTGAGCGGGGGGGGTGGGTGGCATGGAATGGTGGGGTCTCTTCCCACGTCTGCTGAGCGGGGGGAGTGGGTGGCATGGAATGGTGGGGTCTCTTCCCACGTCTGAGCGGGGGAGTGGGTGGCATGGAATGGTGGGGTCTCTTCCCACGTCTGCTGAGCGGGGGGAGTGGGTGGCATGGAATGGTGGGGTCTCTTCCCACGTCTGCTGAGCGGGGGGAGTGGGTGGCATGGAATGGTGGGGTCTCTTCCCACGTCTGCTGAGCGGGGGGAGTGGGTAGCATGGAATGGTGGGGTCTCTTCCCACGTCTGCTGAGCGGGGGGAGTGGGTGGCATGGAATGGTGGGGTCTCTTCCCACGTCTGCTGAGCGGGGGAGTGGGTGGCATGGAATGGTGGGGTCTCTTCCCACGTCTGCTGAGCGGGGGAGTGGGTGGCATGGAATGGTGGGGTCTCTTCCCACGTCTGCTGAGCGGGGGGGGGGGGGGGGAGTAGGTGGCGTCTTTCTCTGGTTGTTGAGTCAGAAGTGTGCTTAAGGGAAGGTGTGACAGGAAATCCTTAAGAGCTGGATGAAGGGGTTTCTCCTTTATTCATTTCAGGCTCTGAGCTCAGCAGGAGATGTGTTCTTTGTTTATGAACATTTGTAGCCAGGAGAGCTTTACCCCAGCTGGGGCGATACCTCAATTTTTTTTTTTTTTTTTAGAAAAACCCATGTCTCAGTGGTATAGTAACTTCCTGTTACAGAGAACTTCCTTCTTTTGAGCTGGGGTCGGAAGTTTCCCTGCAGTAAGAAATGATGGTGAGCAGTCCTGCTCTTTCAGTAACCCAACTCCTCTCACCCCACACCAGTCCTGCCAGACCTTCCCTCTGACCACTGGGGCGCTTTGATATGAATGTTACGTGAGCCACAGCACTGAATTGTGTATTTTCTGCTCTCCTGGAGTTTTATGTACAGTCTGCTGCTGCTTCTTTATCCTCCCATCATGATGATGGCGTCTTCCTTCCCTAAGAATGTGTGAGTTTTCAGTAAGTAAATCTGTGATGTAAGACCAGTCCTTGACCCACAGGTGAGGCAGGTAAAATCTCCATCTTTTTCACACACTTCTTTATTAAATATGTAAACATGTATTGAAACATACAGGACAAAGAGTCATTACCATAGGTATAGCCTCCACTCCTCAATCACAGGACAGCAAGTTCCTTCCAATTCAATCTTCCATTAAACAAACAGATCCAATTTGAAAACCAGCAGCCAATTAGACCAAAATTTCATAAATGTATCTGTACAACTCATATTCAATTAATCAGCCTTTTCTTTCCGTAATTATCCGGAGTGCAATGTTCTTTTCAGGGTGAGGAGATCTTCTTCTTCCAGCCAAGACTAAATCTGCCCCCACTCTTATCTGCTTCCTAACTCGAGAAGACTCCTCCGTAACGCTTTGATGGACTTGCAGAATTGCTCCTTCTTTCGTACTTGTATTCGCTTGGTTTCCAAACTCTGCACAGTTATGACAAAGCTGCCTCTGTTTATATTACACTGCATTCTTATATTGAGCTCCTTTCCTAAAAAACAAGAGCAGCTAACATGATCAAAAATACATGAAATATAATTAAAGATTTGATCCTTTCCAAGGCCATTTCCTGCCCGTTGTTGAGGCCCACCTTGCCGATTTCAAGATGTCCTTGAACTTCCCGTCATCTATACTCGCTCTTGAGCTGGAAATTCTGCTTTCTCCATCCCCATGAATGATCTGCCCACCACAGCTAAGTCCTCACCGCTCGTCGTGCTGCATTTCAAGGACTTCCCTAACGGAAGTCTTTTTTTTTTTTTTTTTGCCAGCTTGTACTGCAGGTGGATTTCAGATAGTCTGTGGTCTTTCATCCAGGATTCACATCCGTACAATCGCTCTTATCCTTCTCTCATGCCTCTAGCAATGATGGAGATGGTCAAAGGAAGAGCTCGCCTTGGCAATGACTTGGATACTTCCTGCACTGGCCCGGTGGCTCATGTGGCAAGCTGGGGCTGGTGAGAGGCACCACTCAGAGACCCAGGAGAAGGACGTCATGGTCATTACTTAAAGGTGACACCTAGCTAAATGCCTCTGACTATGGACATCGGTTTTTAATTCATAGCTTAGGGCTTCATGCTGCCAGGGATCTCACAGTCAGCCAGGCAGCAAGTTAATATTTTGTATTACGCCTGAAAGACCGTTCAAAGACGAATTTCTTTAGAATGTAATATTCATTCTTTGCCTGGCAAATTGCACTTTGAGCAGCTGGTCCCCAACAAACATCACAAATACTTATTTATATAAGCCAATTTATCTGCTTCCTACCAAACTCCACCATCAATTGATGCGAACTCTTCTGTATTTATGGTTCAGACTTAAAATATTGACGTCATAATGAAGCAGCACACAAATCTGGCACAGTTTGTAGTTGTGATTGTAATTGTTCAATTTTTTTTTTTTATTGTAACCCACCAGAAGAAAGTGAGCTGGAGTGGCCAGGTAAAAACAATTTTCGTAAATTGTTTTCTGTTTTCAGGTCCTGAACATGTACAAACCATATTTTTAATTAGTAAATAGGGCTTATAGATTGCCATCATTTAGCAAAGCAAACTGCCCTGGTTTCCTGGAATGGAAGATCCTTACTCCAGGGCTGCAAGTTACACATGGCCCGCAGATCGCTGCCCACGAAATGACTTCTAGCTCCTGGCTGTACATCCATCCTAAATGCAAGAACTGGAGCTTATGATCTTACGCTTTGATTTGTGTATCATCTCTGGACTTACTGCTATTGGAAGTCCTAAGTAATACACCTTGAACAGCAAAGACCCCAAAATAATATGCAGGGATGCCGAGGTGAACAGGTAGGAGCACAACCAGAAAGTTGTTATTGCCTGGAGTGTGGGGGATGGGGAGGGGAGGGGCTGTGCTGCCTGTGTAAGCCAGGAGCTTATTCCACAGCGTTATTACCAGTGACAGAGCAGCTAAAAGGGCTCGTGGGGGCCCTTACTAACCAAACCGCGGCACTGAGAGCGCAGCTCGGGGACAGTCCCCGGTGCTACGTGCACACTGTCTGGGAAGACTTGGCTCAGGAGCTCCTTGGAGAACTTTTATTATTGTGACTTTCCCAGTCTGACCCCTCAGCCTCTCATTTCCAGTGCTGAAAGGAAAGGATCATTACCAATCGTCCAGGAAAGCACATGAAATACCCCTGCTAGTTACGCCGGGATTTTGAAAGTATGAAAATCGAGATTCTGGGCACTTCCGCAGCCCCTCTGCACACGTCGTACCGATGCAAATCCAGAACTGAAAAGTGGAAAAAACCTTAGTCCTCACAGTCAACTATCAGCCGGCAAGAGTGAGGTGGTGGTAGTTCAAAGAAATATTATAATCTGCAAACGTAGAATCGTGTTGATATCTGTCTTTAAAGTAAAGGAGTCCATATGTAACATAAAGATTCAAAAAGTCATTCACATCGTGGTTCACTATGGAGATGCAACATGAAATAGGCAAGTCAGAATTCATCCCAACCAATACCACCCACACCTGCACAGAAATCCAAATAAATATCTAAAGCCTGCTTGCAGGGGCAGGGAGACCATCATAGAAGCTAAAATAAGTACAAAAATGGAGCCAAAAAGTCACCTGACTTAAAATGTCCAATCAGAGAAGAGGGAGGAAACAACATGGGAGACATTTAACTGATAAAATGCCAGAGGAGTGCCCATAAGCATTTAGCGATTAAAAACAAGTCACACGTGGTAAACAAATAGTTTATAGTAGTCTAAGGTTATTCAAGTGGTGCCCCCATCGGTTTAAGAATAGTTTGTTTAAGAACAGTTTGTTATAAAGCAGAGACGCAGCCACTGATGTGACTACAGCATTGATAAGCAAAGGACAATTAGTACCAGAAGAAAGGATGAACATAGGGACGGACAGCAGAAAAAGATCGTGGGGCCTTTCCAGTCTGCCCATCCCCACCCACTGCTCAGCTCTACAATCCTAACCCTCCCTCAGAGATCCCCTGTGCCTGTCCCAGGCTCTCCTGAATTCAGATCCTGTCCTCATCTCCACCACCTCCACTGGGAGTCTGTTCCATGCATCCACCACCCTCCCTGTAACATAGAAACATGAGAACAGACAAAGACCATACAGCCATCCACACACCCCTCCCTCAGAGACCCCCTGTGCCTGTCCCAGGCTCTCCTGAATTCAGATCCTGTCCTCATCTCCACCACCTCCACTGGGAGTCTGTTCCATGCATCCACCACCCTCTCTGTAACATAGAAACATGGGAACAGACAAAGACCGTACAGCCATCCACACACCCCTCCCTCAGAGACCCCCTGTGCCTGTCCCAGGCTCTCCTGAATTCAGATCCTGTCCTCATCTCCACCACCTCCACTGGGAGTCTGTTCCATGCATCCACCACCCTCTCTGTAACATAGAAACATGAGAACAGACAAAGACCATACAGCCATCCACACACCCCTCCCTCAGAGACCCCCTGTGCCTGTCCCAGGCTCTCCTGAATTCAGATCCTGTCCTCATCTCCACCACCTCCACTGGGAGTCTGTTCCATGCATCCACCACCCTCTCTGTAACATAGAAACATGGGAACAGACAAAGACCGTACAGCCATCCACACACCCCCTCCCTCAGAGACCCCCTGTGCCTGTCCCAGGCTCTCCTGAATTCAGATCCTATCCTCATCTCCACCACCTCCACTGGGAGTCTGTTCCATGCATCCACCACCCTCTCTGTAAATAAATATCTCCTAAGATGACTCCTGAGTCTCCCTCTTTCACTCTCATCCCTTAACTCCTCAAAAGAACCTCCTAATTCTGACTTTTTATCTTGCTTTACTTTGCAGTCTTCTCAGGATTTAAACCATCAACCTTGTGTCTCAAGGCAGAGGTTATAGCACTAAACCATGGAGCGAGGATGTTTGGGCATCAGCTGAAAGAAATATAAAGTGGCAGGTTTTCAGGAAGCTCAAGCTGCAAAGGTAGAAGAGCAGGCGATTATCAGAGGGAAAGGTGCTGCATGCATGGAGTATGGAAGTCGCTTATGTGCTTAAAGGGAAAGCTCTGTGAGAATGTAATGTGTGCACGCGCCAGCAAAGCCCCCTTCACCCAAAGGTGGTGAGTGCCAGCTTTGCAGCTTGGGCCGGTTCCCAGCAGCAGCAGCTTTCGGTCGTGCTCAGCCTGGCAGTCCTGCTAATCCTCTGCTCTGTGTACGGAAAGGGTAATTGGATCTGGTATCCGTAGTCATTTATATCCTTAGCAAATGAGTTTTATTAATTTGCCTGGGGACTGGCTTTTTATTTTAAAGTCATGAAGATGTATTGCTGAGGCGAGCTTGTGCTGTACGGCTCCACTGACGAAGTTATAACGAGCTG
This sequence comes from Rhinatrema bivittatum, assembly GCF_901001135.1. Classification (NCBI taxonomy): domain Eukaryota; kingdom Metazoa; phylum Chordata; class Amphibia; order Gymnophiona; family Rhinatrematidae; genus Rhinatrema; species Rhinatrema bivittatum. Next base: position 1,713,032 of record NC_042628.1, on the reverse strand, counting down.
CGGGAGAATTTGAAGGGACTCTTTCAAAAGAGACATTTCATAGCTGAATTAAATGTTTTTGTGCTCCTATCCAGCTGCTATTAAATGCCCATCAGCTATAATGGTCCCGTCTGGAGCTCCTGCCCGCTTCCTGTGCCTGGGAGCTGCTGCTTAGCCTGTGAATCCCTTCCTGGCTGTTTTTCCTCCTTGCTCGGAGAATTACAGGCTCTCCTGAGCTCTCTCCAGCACAGTTAATGTTCACTTCATTGCGATGGTCTGTAGAGAAAGCCAGGAAATAACGTTTTTTCTTTATGTGCATAAGAGGAAACCAAAACCAGCTCGATTTGCTTGAAAGAGTCCCAGTAATATTGGGGCTTATGGCAAACTTGGTGCAGGAAGTAAAGATTTTTGCTGAAATCTGAAGCAGAACCAAATCTTTCTTGGTTGCTCTGGGGTCTGAAACTGGCTGGGTGCTGGGTGCACATCTGTGGAAAGGTTTGCCTGCGTTGGAAGGAGTAGGACAGACAGACAGACAGTGGAGGCTGAGAGAGGGACATTTCAGTTTCTGCTGTCTCTGCCGCCTTTCTGATCCCTGCCACCTCGGGATACTGTCTGGGGGTGCTGGCAATCAGCTGGGCTCTGGTGCTTGAAAGCTGCCCACCTTATCTTCCTTCGGTTCTGTGTGCTGAGCAGGTCCTGCTGAGCGTGCACCGTACCTGCTCAGGGCTTCTCCCATCACCGTTCACTTTAATTAGCCCCAGACTTGGAGTAGGGTTTGTGCATTCCCATTGTCTGCATAGGATTTAAAATTCACCTGCCGGGTATCCGTGTGCTCCCTGTGTCTTCCTTGGGACTTTGTCGGCGTTAACCAGGATAGGAAAGCAGAATTTAAAACCTGGTGTGAACTTTTACCAATTAGTGCACCAGTTATCTCCGTGTCCTCCAGACCCCTCTGGTCCCCCCAGTTAACCCAGGCCCCTCAAGCAGTCGATTTTGTCCTAAAGAGAGGTTTCTGCAGCGTTACGCCTCATGAAGAGCAGAAATAAACCTGCGCGGCCGCCGCATTTAGAATACGCGTTTACGCACGGAAATCTTGGCCGGCCGCAACTCCGCGCATTTATTTTCATTACTCACGCACGTACACGTGTAATTTTGCAGCTTTTAAAACGCGCATTGCTCATGCATGTATCTGGGCCTTTTAGCGCGAGCAGCGATTTTTAAAATTCACCTCCGAATGTACTTTCCTGAGATTCTCTGGATAATAATCAGATCTTAGCAGATCTGTTAGAGGTGAAAGCTGTCCGGCCGCGGTCCTAGGCTTAGCGCTCAGAAAGCTCCCGGCCTCTTTTCTAGCTGGAGGTGAGCAGGATCTGCTGGAAAATGTGAGAACTGCCAGTGATGAGTTTCCTGTAGGTTGCGGCAGTGGGAAGTAGGTCAGCAGCTGGGAGAGGTGGTGTTTGTTGTGTGCATTGTTTTATTATGAATGCAAAGATATAACCTGTTCTGGATGCCTAAAAAATCACATAAATAAACGCCATAGTTTGGGACTTCGTCGGACCAATCATTTTGAATTTATTATTGGCACCTCCTGTTTGGAAAACAGAACAAGCTGGAATTCACAAAATACAAGTTAGCAGATCCCTCATGTTCCTCACATGCACACAACACAGAAAAACCTCCCTCAATACAGAATAAGTGATCAAAACTTAGAAACAGAAATTAACCAAGAAAATTCTGGTCTTCCCTCCTGTGCCTGCAGAGGGGAGGCAGAAGCTCCACTTCTGTGGGTACTTGAGGACCCCCAGTATCATCCTGTAAGCCTATAGGTGAGCAGCTCAGAGCTCCATGCTGCAAAGCTGGGAGGAGCACGGAGGAGGTGCTACTGCCCCACTTCCCCCTGCAGCCTATTGGCTGGTTATGGAATATCTGACCAATGAGCTGCAGGGAGGGTGGGCAGAAGGTGCCTGTGTCTCCTGCCTCTGCTCCCGCCACCCCTGCAGCCTATTGGCTGGCTATGGAATATCTGACCAATGAGCTTCAGGAGAGGGCGGGCAGAAGGTGCCTGTGTCTCCTGCCTCTGCTTCCGCCACCCCTGCAGTCTATTGGCTGGCTATGGAATATCTGACCAATGAGCTGCAGGGAGGGTGGGCAGAAGGTGCCTGTGTCTCCTGCCTCTGCTCCCGCCACCCCTGCAGCCTATTGGCTGGCTATGGAATATCTGACCAATGAGCTGCAGGGAGGGTGGGCAGAAGGTGCCTGTGTCTCCTGCCTCAGCTCCCGCCACCCCTGCAGTCTATTGGCTGACTATGGAATGTCTGACCAATGAGCTTCAGGAGAGGACGGGCAGAAGGTGCCTGTGTCTCCTGCCTCAGCTCCCGCCACCCCTGCAGTCTATTGGCTGACTATGGAATGTCTGACCAATGAGCTTCAGGAGAGGGTGGGCAGAAGGTGCCTGTGTCTCCTGCCTCTGCTCCCGCCACCCCTGCAGCCTATTGGCTGACTATGGAATGTCTGACCAATGAGCTTCAGGAGAGGACGGGCAGAAGGTGCCTGTGTCTCCTGCCTCTGCTCCCGCCACCCTTGCAGCCTATTGGCTGGCTATGGAATATCTGACCAATGAGCTGCAGGGAGGGTGGGCAGAAGGTGCCTGTGTCTCCTGCCTCTGCTCCCGCCACCCCTGCAGCCTATTGGCTGGCTGTGGATTAATGGATTGTGCATCGGTGCAGGACAGACAGGTTTCCTGCCTTTGGTCTGCTCTGAGATGGGAGGGCTACTGATAGAGGGACAGGGAGGCTGAGAGAGCTGCTGGGAGATGGGGAGAGGCATGGAAGTGGCAGGAGGGGGTGAGACTAGAAAAGACTAGAAAACTTACCAGAGAGAAATTCATGTTAAATGGTGCAGGAAATTCAGCAAAAACAGTACAAACACAAAAAGTCTGAGACAATTAGGAAAATGGTCTGAAGGTGATGACATTGAATTTCTGCACCATGAAGTGGCTGCTTAACGTTTGATAGCTGTACTTATTATTATTATTATTATTATTACTCTTTAGTTTTAATTTTTTAAAAATCCTTATTTAGAGAGAACTTGATGGATCTTTTTCTTAATCTGTCATAATTAATCAGTACTGAGACAGAAAGGGTTTTGTTTTTTTAACTTTATTTTTTGACCTACGATGAATGGTACCGTATTAGATTAAGGGAGGGAAGGTTGGGAAATTACTTTTTGCTCAGCTTTAAAGAGAGAGGGGGGGGGGGTCTGCTTAGGATATTTTGTATTCTTAGTATAGATTTATTGTTCAATGTTTGTTTCCAATCAGGATGTTTTTGATATTTGATATGGTGTTTGGGGGGCGGGGGGGACAACAGGAGGGGGGAGATTAGGGTTTTTCTTCTGATCCAGCAGCAGAGATTTCTCTTAATCTGCAGAGGAAGCTTTTCCTTCCTACAGAAGCAATGTTTTGAAAGGCTACACAATGCTTTGCAAGTATTGTTCTAATACAAAATGTCTCATTTGTATGTTCTGATGGGGAGATCTAGAATTATAAAATCTGTAACTTTAAATGTTAGGGAGCTCCCCAGATAAGCGCATTCTCGAAGATTGGGGAGTGGATGTTATGTTCAAGAAACTCGCTATAAGAAAGGTAATGGTTATGTTGTCATCTTTTGGGAAGTAAAAAAGAGTAGGCATTCTTTACAAAACACATACTCTTTACGTTAGTAAAGATAAAAAGGGACCCCGATGGGAGATTCTCATTTCTAAAAGGAAAGATTGGATCTGACAGTCAATTTTATTTCTCTATATGCTCCTAATACTGGCCAAAATGAGTTTCTGAGATGGATATGTGCTGCAATTTTTTATTTCTCAAAAGGTCATTATCAGTGCGAGGTGACATCAACATCGCCGTAAATGCAGATCTAGACAGGACAGGATGGATCTGTAATGCTATGAGGTTTCCCAGTGCCACATAGAGGGGTGTGGGCTCTTTGATATTCAGAGGCAAGCTCATCCTGCAGGAAGAGATTATTCTTACTTTTCTGTTATTTATAATACTTATTCTTGTATTGACATATTTTTGGTAACAGAAGTTGGCTTGACGACATTGTAGGAACAGAAATTGGTGACATTGTTTGGATGGCTCATGTCCTAGGTATTACTGAATGCTCCTTATAACCTGCTTCAAAGGGTCAGAAGACCTGGAGACCATTCCACAGGAATTACTTGAAATTATTTTCAAAATATGAAACTCCAGATGGAACGAAATAGGTAATTTGAGAAGCCATGAAAACAGTTATTCATGGTAAACTTACTGCTCTTTGTAGTCACCAACACAAACAGGCCTTACAGGAAACAAAATAGGTTGAAGTTCAACCTCAAAAAAATTGGAAGGTTCTAATAAATGTTGGCCTCCAGATAAAACTAAAAGCAAGGTTATCCAGGTTAGAGAAGAACTGAGGAGTGGTATCTATTATCTAAGGAAAACTAAACGGAAAGAATACGCATTGGGAAATAAGGCAGGCAAACTGTTGGCCCATAGATTAAGAAAGTAGGAAGCTAACAGGGGGATGGAACAGCTCCCCTATGAGGAAAGGCTGAAGAGGTTAGGGCTGTTCAGTTTGGAGAAGAGGCGGCTGAGGGGGGATATGATAGAGGTGTTTAAGATCATGAGAGGTCTTGAACGAGTAGATGTGACTCGGTTATTTACACTTTCGAATAATAGAAGGACTAGGGGCCATTCCATGAAGTTAGCAAGAAGCACATTTAAGATTAATCGGAGAAAGTTCTTCTTCACTCAGCGCACAATTAAACTCTGGAATTTGTTGCCAGAGGATGTGATAAGTGCAGTTAGTGTAGCTGGGTTCAAAAAAGGTTTGGATAAGTTCTTGGAGGAGAAGTCCATTAACGGCTATTAATCAAGTTTACTTAGGGAATAGCCACTGCTATTAATTGCATCAGTAGCATGGGATCTTCTTAGTGTTTGGGTAATTGCCAGGTTCTTGTGGCCTGGTTTGGCCTCTGTTGGAAACACGATGCTGGGCTTGATGGACCCTTGGTCTGACCCAGCATGGCAATTTCTTATGTTCTTAATCAGAGCATATGTGACTCCTCATTGCTCTATAAGAACTTGTATACTTCTGAAGCACTCACTGACATCTTTAAGACGGAAATCCGAGATCTCTATCCAAGAAGGTCAAGATGCCATAAAATCCCTTAATCTAGGAAAAAGTCCAGGGGCAGATGATCTGACAATGTCCTTTTACAAACAATGACTAGCAGATATCTTCCACACCATAATAAAGGAGGAATCGTTGCCGAAATCTGTGATGCTTCCTACTATTGTAGCTGCTCCTAAAGAAGGAAAAGATTTGACAAATTGTGCTTCTGATAGACCCAACCTCTCTCCTTAAGGATATGAAAATCTTAGCATTACGCCTCACTGAATACATTCTCATCAGACTGGTTTTATAACCAACAGAGAAGGGGATAATGTACAGAGGACTGGGAGCCACCAGGGCAGAGTGTTCCTCTGGCTTTACATGCGGAGAAAGCCTTTCATAAGGTAGACTGGGGAGTAGCTGTTTTTTACATTTTGCCAATTTTTTTAAATGGGTAAATGTATGTAAATCTGAAGCACAACATCGGGGTAATGGACGCAGTTCAAACCCTTGCTATTTGAAAAAGGTGCCTCGCAGTGCCCCTCACACCACCATTCCTTTTTGCCCCCTCCTTGGCACCTTTAGCGGCTGAAATCAGAGTAAGTAAAGTGATACAAGGGACAAAAAATTGGACTTTTTATGGACGATATTCTTCTATATGTTCGGGAAGTTTTTGAGGTATAAATTAAATGCCTCTAAAACAGAAATTCTAGAAGTAAAACGAGGTATGGAAACGAGGGAAGAGTTACTCAGAAGATGCCCTTTTAATGGACTCAAGAGGCTATGGGATATTTGGGGATTTACATTTGGTAAAATTGTATTCTTTAAATTGTGCCCCACTTTTATGGAATATAACTAGGGATTTTGCAGTTTATTTCGTGGAAGGGTGAGTGACAACTATTAAAATGCTAGACCTGCTACCTATGCAAACTGCACAAGATTTCTTCATCAAATTGAACCTCGTGCTGCCTAGATCCATATGGAAAGGGAAAGCTGAATTTCTAGAAAAATGTCTGCCCCTACAGATTCAGGTGGGCCGAACTTCCAGAGTTTCAAGTTTACCAAAAAGCAATATAAAGTATTCTTGTCTGGCACATTAGACCAGTAGATAAAGAGTGGATCACTCTAGAAATAATGAGTGAAGAAACTAGGTTGGCACCTGCTCCTTGGGTGAAAATAAAAAGACTAAACGCATTGTAGGGTATCTAGGCCGACAGCAGCCTCAGGAATATCCAAGCCTTGACTAACTTAATGTTGGTGCAATTATTTACAGTGCTTCACAGTTACATAAATCAAAATAGCAGCTCACCTTGTGTGAGGCCTTAATATCAAGTAGGCTTCTACCACAAGGTCCTACCAGCTCCCCTGGGGCCTGCTCAAGCTCTCTAGGCCTGGGCTCTTATGGCAGGGTGAAGAGAACCTCCCATCACCCAGAATCCCTTGCAGCCTTCTGCCTTCAGGAGGCCTGGGTTAAAAGCCTGAACCGGGCTCCTCAAAGTAGAATGAGGGAGGTGCTGCACTCTGGGGGTCATTTTTCAAAATGCGATAAGGCGTTTTCGCATGTGTTAAGGGCTTATCGCATGCGAAAAGCCCCGTTAACGCATGCGATAGGCCCTTACCGCATGCGAAAATGTGTTTACCTCATGCGATCGCACCATATTGTATGGTGCGATGCAAATTCAGAAAGTAGGAGGAGTTAGGGGCGGAGAGTGGGCTGGTTAGCCTGTCTGCGAAGAGCTATCGCACAGCCGTAATGCCGATTTTAACTACACCTCTTTGGATTAAGTTAGGCTGTGCGATAGCTGCCGTGACCGTGCAGTAAGGTTTCATCGCCATTTGCGATGTCTCCCGTAAGTCCTATTTCAGCTGAATTGACGGGTTCAGAGCCTTGGGGGGGGGGGGGGGGGGGAGAGAGAGAGAGAGACTGGCCATAATGTCATGGCCCATAGGTAGGTATTTGTATCCCTATGGTAGGCCCACCTAGTAACTCGAGGTGGGGATTAGGTAAGAGTGTAGGGGGTTAGGGGCCACTTTGACATTCTACATGACACCTACGAACATCAAGCTAGGTTGAGAGAACCTTGCCCAAATCTCATCTTGGAATGAGTTTCCTCACTCCAAAGGCCATCAAATCTTCACAAGAGACCACTGTTCTGTTCGTAGGTGTCACGTAGAATGTCAAAGTGGCCCCTAACCCCCTACACTCTTACCTAATGCCCACCTCAAGTTACTCGGTGGGCCCTCTCCCTCTCTCCCCCCCCATTAAAAAAGGTCCCCCAGTGGTTGAATGCAGGAAATACAACAGGTCTGGCACTTATCGCAGAATCTGAAATGGTATCGCAATTTGTGCTAACTTAGCTCTTCGCACGGGTAATTAGCGCAAATTGCGATTGATGCTAGATTAGCATAAAACACGCCCCTTTTGCTATCGCATGCGGTACTTACCGCATTTTGATAAATCCACCCCTCTGTCACATGCATCCTGTTATAGGCAGTATATGTTTGAAGTCTAAACTGCTTTCATTTTAACTCCGTTTCGGGATAATCCGGGCTTTCCAGCTCAATTTTATCCACAGTATTTCTCTAAATGGAAAAGCATGAACATTGTTAGGTAGGGCAAAAGTTCAATGGAGGAATATTTTTAACAGGAGGAGAGGAAAAGATTCCTATATTTTAATATCTGCAGCGTAAAGGTCTCCTGGCTAAACCTTCTATCAAAAGTTGTTATAGTAAGAGTCCACACCTTTTGAGAATATGGGATTCATTCTGATAGAGATTAAAGAGTTAATCTCCAAATTATATCAACTGCTTCAGTCTTTAGAAGCAGATGCCCTTAAGGAAATTAAATTAAAATGGATAGACAAGACATTACAAAAGGAGACTGGGGGAAAATGTTTCTGTATTTAAGAAAGGTAACTTCCATCCTGTCACGGTACAAGATTTTATACTTCTGGTGCTACATGCTGGAAAGGTTAAAACTGGGGTGATTGTGGAGAACGAGGGACCTCTTCTCAGATACGTTGGACACATCGGGCAGAAATCACTTTATGATGGTGAATCTCCCTCGAGATCCTGGGGGTGCTTCTTTTAGGCAAACCTTATGGGGATCCTTGCTCTGCTCACATAAAGGGTGTAAGGTTTTAATCCTGTTTTGTAGCTGCTGGAAGTAGCGTATCGTGTCGCTGGAAGTTGAACTCATCTCCTCCTGTAAGTGCATGGATTCATTTTCTTTGGCAAACCTTTTGCATGGAGCTCACTACCTTTCAGCTAAGGGGGTTTTATCAGGATGACTCGTTCATTTTCAAAAACGCATAGGCACTAGTAAGGTGGGTATAAAACCAGTGCAAGGTGACCTCTCTCTCTCTCTCTCTCTCTCTCTCTCTCTCTCTCTCTCTCTGCGCCGCGTGACTCGCTCATTTTCAGAAATGCATAGGCACTAGTAAGGCGGGTATAAAACCAGTGCAAGGTGACCTCTCGCTCTCTCTCTCGCTCTCTCTCTCTCTGCGCCACGTGACTCGCTCATTTTCAGAAATGCATAGGCACTGGTAAGGCAGGTATAAAACCAGTGCACGGTGACCTCTCTCTCTCTCTCTCTCTCTCTCTCTCTCTCTCTCTCTCTCTCTCTCTCTCTCTCTCTGCGCCGCGTGACTCGTTCATTTTCAAAAATGCATAGGCACTGGTAAGGCAGGTATGAAACCAGTGCAAGGTGACCTCTCTGTCTCTCTCTCTCTCTCTCTCTGCATAGGCACTAGTAAGGCAGGTATAAAACCAGTGCAAGGTGACCTCCCTCTCTCTCTCTCTCTCTCTCTCTCTCTCTGCATAGGCACTGGTAAGGCAGGTATGAAACCAGTGCAAGGTGACCTCTCTCTCTCTCTCTCTCTCTCTCTCTGCATAGGCACTAGTAAGGCGGGTAGAAAACCAGTGCAAGGTGACCTCTCTCTCTCTCTCTCTGCATAGGCACTAGTAAGGCGGGTAGAAAACCAGTGCAAGGTGACCTCTCTCTCTCTCTCTCTCTCTCTCTCTCTCTCTCTCTGCATAGGCACTAGTAAGGCGGGTATAAAACCAGTGCAAGGTGACCTCTCTCTCTCTCTCTCTCTCTCTCTCTCTGCATAGGCACTAGTAAGGCGGGTATAAAACCAGTGCAAGGTGACCTCTCTGCGCATGGCGCTGCGTGACTCGTTCATTTTCAGAAATGCATAGGCACTGGTAAGGCAGGTATAAAACCAGTGCCGGTGCTCGGACACTCATTTTGGTGTCTGGATTATTGCAAAGCTAAGTTATGGGACATGGGAGGGAGCCTGGGACTTGTCTGAGCCAAAGTTTCCCAGGACCACCTTCTGTTCTTGTGAATGTATTGATGGAAGGAATCTACGTGTGGTTATTTATAGAGTTGGGGGTTTTTTATGTTTTTGTGTAGCATATTTTGTTTTATTTATTATGAGTTCTTGGTGGTTTTTTGTTTTGTCAGTTATTTTTATGCTGTGATTTATTTTATGTACTTAGTAGAAATTTCTTTCCTTAGCGTGCACTTTTATTATGTTTCTATGACAGCTAGTTTTTGTTTAACTGTATTTTTTGCCTGCTGTCTTATTTTACATTTCTCATCTTATCGTGATGATTACGGTACTTCACTTTGCACTACTGCTGAAGAAGCAGAAAAGAAATATAAATAAATGCATGAAAAGAGGAAGATGGCAAGGCCTGGCCAGCATGCTCACAGGAAAGCAGCGGCATGAACTGGTGTTGGTTTAGGATTGGGGATGTATATTATTATTCGCTTGCAAGGGGCGTGCCGGATGTATGTAGTGCTGTACAGAGACAATTTTGCATTCACATTAGGCATTCTATTTTGGAATATTGTGTTTAATCGTGTCTGGTTTTTAGCTTCTTTTGTGATTTCTTTGAATGTTTTGAGTTTTGCTTATTGTACAAGGTACATCTGACTGTTTGTTAGGCATTGTGGTTTTTACAGTGCTGCAGTTATATTTTATATGTAATTGTATTAATTTTTGATTGGGTAATTAGAGAATTATATCCAAGGCATGTTCCGGATGTAGTTTACTGGGATTTCAGCAAAGGTTTTGATACTGTGCTGCATAGGAGGCCCAGGAATAAACTGAGCAGCTTCGGATGGGGTCCCAAGGTGATTGCGTGACTGACGAGAGTGGGTAGAGTCATTCTGAGGCGAGAAGGGTGATTAGTAGAGAGCCCCAAGCTGTTCTTCTCAGCCTCTCAGAGGGGTTAGAAGGAAAAGTTGGGTTAAATACAACCAACACAATAAACCATTTAACCCCTGCACTCAACTTAATAATAGGTAAAACTCTGCTTTGTTAATTCTCCTAATTTATATAAATATGAGAAAATGGACAAGTAGTAGTTTCATATACTAACCAGTCAAGGCACTAATTCGGATGCCTAATACTTCGTGTGTTACAATCATTAACTAACCACCAACCACCACTCCTCCATGCAGATTCACCAAATCTATCTTTTTTTTTTTTTTTTTAATATATATTCTGTGCACTCATTTGACTTTTTAAAATATACTAAATATCAATGTCCAACTACTGCCTAATTTGTCTGTGCAAACAGTATCAATCTCCTTTCCCCCATGCTGGTCAAACAAGCTACGAAGAGCTCCTCGATATATATAAAAAATGGTTTTTACAAAAAAAAAAAAAGACAAATTTCTTTGTCTTCCATATCTCCCCAGTCCTAAAAGATCTCCTTTGGTTACCAATTCACTTCAGAGTAATTTATAAATCCATCACCTTAATATACAAAATCATTCACCAACATACCACAATTGACCTACAAATTCCTATTCGTCCACACATATCCACAAGACCGACCAGAGAAGCCTACAAAGGATGCCTCCTTATTCCACCTACTAAAACCACTAATCACAGTACCTTAAGACACCGAGCCTTCTCCACAGCAGGCCCACAGTTATGGAACGACATCCCACCAGATCTCAGAAACGAGCCATGCCTCCTAACCTTTAGGAAAAGACTCAAGACATGGCTGTTTAGGCAAGCGTTCCCGAGCTCCACTTAATACGCCACACCATTAAAGACTCCTCTCAGCAGCTGTATATTCGGACTGTGTATATATACTGTACTATTATTTATAATTAACCTTATCTTTTCTCTTCACTTCCTCCTCCCAGTTTATTAGCCCCTGTTAATTGTAACTGCATCTCTTCATCACGTTTATTTATGTTATTGGTTGTATTCTTCACTCCCCTGTTTTCATGTAAACCGACATGATGTGAACGCTTTCATGAATGCCGGTATAAAAAAACCTTAAATAAATAAATAAATAAATTTGGTGAATCTGCATTCAAGAGTGGTAGTGGATGATCATTTGGGATCCAGTGGTCACAGGATGGTGTGGCTCATTCAAATGCGAGGGTCCAAGACTTTAGGGAAATTAACCTTGTTAAAATGGGGGAACACCTCAAGGCGTTAACTAGATGGGAAAATCTCTAGGGAATTAAAAGAGCAGGGGGCATAAGTAAATGGCGATATAAGGGCAACTTACCTTTTTATTAGGAAGGTAAATGAAGAGAGGCCATTAGGGTTTTCTGAAGAAGTGGCTGGAAAGCTCAGCATTCATAAACCAAAAGATTGCAGAAAGGGGAATTAAAGGAAGACGTCAGGAATGCAAAGAGGGAAATGATTATTTTATATTTGTTAATGATAGGAGGTAATGCAAAAGTGTCGTTGCTTAAGAAATATTTCTGTTCCATGTTCAGAGCAGAACCACATAAAACAAACTCAAAGAATTGGAAGTAAAGTTAACTCAATCAATTTTCAGAGCAGTGTATTCATGAGGAGCTAAGAAAAGTTAAAGATAAAGCGCCGGGGCCGGATGGGTACATCTGAGGTACTAAGGGAATGTAGAGATGTCCTGGCAGCTCCGCTGGTGACCTCCTCAAGGCTTCTTTAGAGTCAGGAGTAGTTCTGGAGGACTGGAGATGAGCGGATGTGGTTCCTATTCATAAAGGTGGAAGTGAGGAGGAGGCTGGGACTACAGGTCAGTCAGTCTGACCTTTGTGGTGAGCAAACTCTGCTAAAACACAGGAGAGTTCAGTTCCTGGAATGCAATGGCTTGCAAGATCCGAGGCAGCCTGGTTTTACCAGAGAGAAGTCTTGCCAGACGAATCTGATCAATTTCTTGATTAAGTGATCAGAGTTGGATCAAGGGAGAGCACTAGATGTAGTGACTTGGATTTCAGTGAGGGCGTTCCCATAGAAGCTTTATAAATAAATTGTGCGCCCCTGGTGTGGATCCTAGAGTGACTGCCTGGGTTATAAACTGGCTGAGTGGGAGGCGACAAAGGGGAGTGAGAAATGGAGTTTTCTCTGAGGAGGGGGCTGTGCCTCAGGGATCGATCCTTGGACCCGTTCTTTTCACATTTTTGTGAGCAACATAACAGGGTTGTCAGGGAAGATTTATCTTTTTGTTGATGATACCAAAATATGTAACGGGGTGGACAGCCAGGAAGGAGTGGAAAACATGAGGGAGGGATTTTCAAAGCTCAAGGAATGATCTAGAGTCTGGCACCTAAGATTTAATACCAAGAATTGTAGAATTATGCATTTAGGATGCAGAAACGCAAAAGAGAGGGATACAGCATGGGGTGAAATTCTTCTAAGCTTGAAAGAAGGCTGGGACGTGGCGGTGATTGTACTGAATGACTTTAAGGTGGCCAAACAGGTGGATAAAGTTACTCAGCAGAATAGGAAGGTGATATTGCCTCTGTATAGGTCCCTGGTGAGACCTCACTTGTACAATTCTGGAGATCTCACCTTCTAAAGGATATAAATAGGATGGAGTCAGTCCAGATCGTGGCTGCTAACATGGTCTGTGGTCTTCCTTCTAAATCACAAGGGGATAGACTTAAAGATCTGAACATGTACACTCGAGAGGGGAGATGTGAGAGAGACATTCAGATATCTCAGAGGTTTCCATGCACAAGAGATGAGCCTTTTTCGATGGAAAGGAGGCAGTCGATCAAAGGGTCATGAGATGAGGGTGAAAGGGGATAAACTCAGGAGTAATCTTAGGAAATATTTCTTTACAGAGAGGGTGGTGGATGCATGGAACAGACTCCCAGTGGAGGTGGTGGAGATGAGGACAGGATCTGAATTCAGGAGAGCCTGGGACAGGCACAGGGGGTCTCTGAGGGAGGGGTGTGTGGATGGCTGTATGGTCTTTGTCTGTTCTCATGTTTCTATGTTACAGAGAGGGTGGTGGATGCATGGAACAGACTCCCAGTGGAGGTGGTGGAGATGAGGACAGGATCTGAATTCAGGAGAGCCTGGGACTAGCACAGGGGGTCTCTGAGGGAGGGGGTGTGTGGATGGCTGTACGGTCTTTGTCTGTTCTCATGTTTCTATGTTACAGAGAGGGTGGTGGATGCATGGAACAGACTCCCAGTGGAGGTGGAGTTGATGAGGACAGGATCTGAATTCAGGAGAGCCTGGGACAGGCACAGGGGGTCTCTGAGGGAGGGGTGTGTGGATGGCTGTACGGTCTTTGTCTGTTCTCATGTTTCTATGTTACAGAGAGGGTGGTGGATGCATGGAACAGACTCCCAGTGGAGGTGGTGGAGATGAGGACAGGATCTGAATTCAGGAGAGCCTGGGACAGGCACAGGGGATCTCTGAGGCAGCAATAGGGGTTATAGAGCTGAAGACTAGGAGGGATAGGCAGCATTGACCTTTTTTTGCCTTCATGTTACTATGTGTAAGAAGGCAGGGCGTAACCTGCACAGAATGGCAAACGCAACCCTAAATTACTTGCTGGGAAGACTGGATGAACTGTTTTTTTGTTTTTTGCTTTTTTTCTGCCCTCATATACTGTGTTACTATGTAACTTGATATTTATTTATGAATTTCTCTTAGCCGCTTTGCTAAAAATCAAATAAATGGACTGGAATTGGGCAGACTGGGTTGATCAGTTGGTCCTTATCTGCTACCATCTACAATGTGACGTTCCCTCCTTGGGATTCAGCTCACAGTCATGAGATTTCCTTCTTACAAAAAATAAGCTAAACACAAGGTGGCAGAATATTGGCAAACAACATTACTCTAACTCTTCAACATGGAGCCGGCCCCGGGCTGAGCTCTCCCTGTCTCTGTGGCGGGGCCGGCTCCGGGCTGCGCTCTCCCTGTGTCTCTGTGGCGGGGCCGGCCCCGGGCTGCGCTCTCCCTGTGTCTCTGTGGCGGGGCCGGCCCCGGGCTGAGCTCTCCCTGTGTCTCTGTGGCGGGGCCGGCCCCGGGCTGCGCTCTCCTTGTGTCTCTGTGGCGGGGCCGGCCCCGGGCTGCGCTCTCCCTGTGTCTCTGTGGCGGGGCCGGCCCCGGGCTGCGCTCTCCCTGTGTCTCTGTGGCGGGGCCGGCCCCGGGCTGCGCTCTCCCTGTGTCTCTGTGGCGGGGCCGGCCCCGGGCTGCGCTCTCCCTGTGTCTCTGTGGCGGGGCCGGCCCCGGGCTGCGCTCTCCCTGTGTCTCTGTGGCGGGGCCGGCCCCGGGCTGAGCTCTCCCTGTGTCTCTGTGGCGGGGCCGGCCCCGGGCTGCGCTCTCTGTGTCTCTGTGGCGGAGCCGGCCCCGGGCTGAGCTCTCCCTGTGTCTCTGTGGTGGGGCCGGCCCCGGGCTGAGCTCTCCCTGTGTCTCTGTGGCGGGGCCGGCCCCGGGCTGAGCTCTCCCTGTGTCTCTGTGGCGGGGCCGGCCCCGGGCTGCGCTCTCCCTGTGTCTCTGTGGTGGGGCCGGCCCCGGGCTGAGCTCTCCCTGTGTCTCTGTGGTGGGGCCGGCCCCGGGCTGCGCTCTCCCTGTGTCTCTGTGGTGGGGCCGGCCCCGGGCTGCGCTCTCCCTGTGTCTCTGTGGTGGGGCCGGCCCCGGGCTGCGCTCTCCCTGTGTCTCTGTGGCGGGGCCGGCCCCGGGCTGAGCTCTCCCTGTGTCTCTGTGGCGGGGCCGGCCCCGGGCTGCGCTCTCTGTGTCTCTGTGGCGGAGCCGGCCCCGGGCTGAGCTCTCCCTGTGTCTCTGTGGTGGGGCCGGCCCCGGGCTGAGCTCTCCCTGTGTCTCTGTGGCGGGGCCGGCCCCGGGCTGAGCTCTCCCTGTGTCTCTGTGGCGGGGCCGGCCCCGGGCTGCGCTCTCCCTGTGTCTCTGTGGTGGGGCCGGCCCCGGGCTGAGCTCTCCCTGTGTCTCTGTGGTGGGGCCGGCCCCGGGCTGCGCTCTCCCTGTGTCTCTGTGGTGGGGCCGGCCCCGGGCTGAGCTCTCCCTGTGTCTCTGTGGTGGGGCCGGCCCCGGGCTGCGCTCTCCCTGTGTCTCTGTGGTGGGGCCGGCCCCGGGCTGCGCTCTCCCTGTGTCTCTGTGGCGGGGCCGGCCCCGGGCTGCGCTCTCTGTGTCTCTGTGGCGGGGCCGGCCCCGGGCTGCGCTCTCCCTGTGTCTCTGTGGTGGGGCCGGCCCCGGGCTGCGCTCTCCCTGTGTCTCTGTGGTGGGGCCGGCCCCGGGCTGCGCTCTCCCTGTGTCTCTGTGGTGGGGCCGGCCCCGGGCTGCGCTCTCCCTGTGTCTCTGTGGTGGGGCCGGCCCCGGGCTGCGCTCTCCCTGTGTCTCTGTGGCGGGGCCGGCCCCGGGCTGCGCTCTCTGTGTCTCTGTGGCGGGGCCGGCCCCGGGCTGCGCTCTCTGTGTCTCTGTGGCGGGGCCGGCCCCGGGCTGCGCTCTCTGTGTCTCTGTGGCGGGGCCGGCCCCGGGCTGCGCTCTCTGTGTCTCTGTGGCGGAGCCGGCCCCGGGCTGAGCTCTCCCTGTGTCTCTGTGGTGGGGCCGGCCCCGGGCTGAGCTCTCCCTGTGTCTCTGTGGCGGAGCCGGCCCCGGGCTGCGCTCTCCCTGTGTCTCTGTGGCGGGGCCGGCCCCGGGCTGCGCTCTCTCCACTAGGAAGCCATCCCTGCCCTGGCATTCAGTGCTGCAGTTTCTTGGATGTGCTGGGATTTTGGAGTTGCAGATGGTGGTAACTGTGGCCTGGCTGAACAGGAGGTTCTGGAAGTTTTATAGTGGGGAAGTCGAGACTCTGGACAGCAGGTGCTGCTGCCACACCCCCTGCAGGCTGCCCTTTTCCATTAGGAGCAAGGACCCAAGTTGAATTCTTTGCTGATCTTCTGCCGCAGGGTCTGGGAGGAAAACTCTCTCGTGCTGCTGGGTGAGCCGTGGTGCAGCGAGCGCCTCAGGATGTGCTGAGAGATTTCATTGTGCAGACGTGGAAGTGAAACCAGCACTTCAGCAGGCACAAGCTTCACCACACGCGGCCAGCAAGAATTTCTAAAACAACTTTCGTTTTTGCCAGACCTAGCTAGACCTAAATGAATTACATCGATTTTGTTAAATTGCTTTAGTAAAACTGTGTGTGTGAAATTAGCAAACTGTTGTGAGAGGCGTCTGGCTGCAGAGAGATGTTTTACTGCTGGATGCTTTGATTCATGACCTTTGTGCGAGCCACTCGGGTGGTTTGCTGTGGCCCCTGGGTGCTGGCCACCAGGAGATTTTGCTGCTGCCTTTTTCGTGCTCCGGTGCTGGGGAAGGAGAGGGACCACAGGATGCAGCTCTCTTCAGCTGTCCCCAGAGGGCAGTACAGACCCCGCGCTCTCTCTCTCTCTCTCTCTCTCTCTCTCATACACACGTGTCCTTGTCACAAGTCAGTGAACAGGCGTGTGGCAGAATTCACAGCTTCACTGATTGGGGGGGGGGGGGGCATGAGACCTAGGGTATCTCAGCCAGAGTGAGGGGAGGTCCCACTGCAGAGCTTAGCAAGCACTCCCCCTCCCCCCAGCCTCTAACCCTCCCAGGCCTATATGAAGAGCTGCTGTTAAAACACTTCATGCCCCATTTCACATGAGTCTGCCTGCTTATTTTTACCTCTCGCAGCTAAATTAAAACCAGAAAACGGCAGGTGGTTGACTTTAAAACTGAATATAAAGAGTGCAGCTGAAGAGTGGATGCTTCTGAAATTACAGATTGCATTGAAAGGCAACGAGTGAAGACTCTGCTGCCTGCTTGCCCTGGGGTACTGAATCTGTTTTTCTGTTGCTTGTGAGCGTGGTCATGAGGATGCCCTACGTTAAGCTATCTGACCTCACTCACATGTCTGCTGCTACGTTTGCCCTTCCACCAGTACTGTCCCAGTGGGACTGGGATAACTCGGGGGACAGTAATACAAAGGCATGAGGCTGGACTGCTCTGGGGGTAAGTTGGGGGCGGTTTTGCATGGGCCTTGGGTTGAGATGTTCTGAGATGACTTGGGGAGGAGGGACTCAGCTGTGAGTTGGGCTGCTCTAAGATTGGTGAGAGAAGTACAGAGACGTGGGGTAACTTGGGATGAGTTTGGGCTCCTCTGGGGAAGTGAGCGATAGTGAGGGTGGCCTGGCTTTAGATTTGCTTTCATTGCTACCATGTATATGGAGAATATTTACAGGAAGGAGATTATCTGACACTGCGAGATGAAGTCGTGTGGTTGTGGTGTGGGTCCACTCGCATGCACAGATGTTCATCCATATCAGCTGAGACCTTTTTATTGGAATAACGTAATACATTTCTTCATTAGCAGTTGAGATCTAATTCTCTCGTCTTCAGGGCAGGTGAGCAGGCAATATAACCTAGCGTGGCTGCCATAGAAGGGGTTTGATGGGTGATCACAAGCTGGCAGGCAGTGTCGTTTTATGGTCCAATATAAGTGATGGTATAGTTAAGTCTTCGTTGAGTTCTTACAGCCGTTTCATACAGCAGTGTATGTTGAACACAAATATGAAACAGAAGAAGCAAGTTCAACCCCCTCTTCTATCCCCCTTCCCTCCCCTGGATTTCGGAGGGATATGTTACTAATTCTTAGTTTGCTTGTAATGCAAGGAGTGACTGCCGAATGACAGAAGAAACGCCAATCTGTAGCTGTGCGGAATTAGAAATCTGAATTCAGAACCAGCGCTCAGGTTGTTGATAAAGCAGTTGCTGTCGTTTGGAAGCAGTATTTGGGCTTGCAACATTAGGAGAAGGTCTAAGGGCTATAATGCAGCCTTTATCAGCTTTTTTTTAACCGCAGAATCTGAGTTCTCGTGGCTGCTGACCAAACAGATGTATCAGCAGTTGTTGTGGCTACATATTGTCATAAACTTTGCCAGAACAATTGTATGGCAGCACATTCCCACAGACCACGCGAGGCCAAAACACAATTCCCTGTAAAATGTTAGTGGCTTTCCAGTGTAGTAAGCTTGTTATTGCATGTCTAATAAGATTGTCGCCATCATCATTTGCCCAGACACCTGCTAATGATTTATAAATGACATAATTGGGATGTGTATGAAGGAATTTATTTATTATTGTAATGAATATATAATCAGTACTCTGAAAATGCAAACGTGAGCGTCTTTCCCATCTGTATATTAATAAAGGCCTGAACATAAACAAATCCTTGTGTGAGGAGTATGTGAAATTTTTCATGCATAGAACCAGGGCTTTAAAGAGGATTTTAGCAACCAAGGGCAAACAATAAGATCTTTCTCATGCAAGAGCTAGATGAGTCTAATGAAGCACCGTCCTTTTCACTTGGCATTAACTATAGGTTGGCAAAGTGTCATTGGGAATATGCAGTAAATAAGATAAACTGTAAGGTTTTACAAAGCTAAAGCTGCCAGATATTATCCTTAAATTACACGCCATGGATGTCAGAAAACACCAAACGCCCTTCCTCCCTTACTATCAGTAAACTGGAGAATTTTAATCTAGCTCGGTTATTGTTCCAGAAAAATTGGGAAGAAAGTATCTGGATTAATTGAATATCCTTTTTTTTAATAATATGATAGGAACCCTTTGTAGCACATACAGCAGTTTGGGAATGAAAATCATCTTGACTAATGCTGTACGTCCTGTTAATGAGAGAGGGAACTGCTTCCCACTATACTCAGTTTTATTTTAAATTCCTGTGTAATAAATGGGATATTACCATGATACCATTTCCACGCATCTCCATGTACTCTAATTCCCAAATACTGTGCTTTACCATCAATAAAGATAAGTTTTACCTCACTGCCTGTAAATGTCCCTTTGATTTAGTCAAATTTAATTTCAGGCCAGAGAAACTATCAAAGCACCAACCATAGGGTAATGTGAGCATTTGTGAGAACCATTAAAACATCAGCGAATAGATCATTTTTAACCCATATTCTTATCTTGTTTTATCTTAACTACCAAGGGCTCAAGAGAGAGAACAAACAGGAGTGGAGGCAGAGGACACCCTGATTTGCTGTCTCTATCTACGTAAAACATTTGAGGTAGATCCGTTGATACGGATGAAAGCCTTAGGCGTGCTATATAGAATTTGGATAGCTGACAAGATGGATTCTGCAAACCCAAATTTTCCTACAGCAAGAAATAACTCCCATGACTTTCTCTGCATCGAAGCTTACCAGCAATGGATGTTCTGCTTCTAAGGCTAGTAATAGTTGTCTTATATTTGCATCTGATCTTCTACCAAATACAAAACCGGTTTGCTCTGGCATTAGTGATTTTAATCTGTTCACTATTATTTTACTGAATATTTTTCATCCTGATTTAATAAAGGTATCAGTCTATATGAACCGGGATCTGTAAGGTCTCTTCCTGGTTTCGATAAAGTGATTTTGTACCATAAAATTAAACAATTTATTCAATGAAGAAATCGCAGAGTCTTGAAGCAATTTATTTAAAAAAAAAAAAAAAATTTTAAAAGGATGCAAGGCCATCAGGACTTGGTGATTTTATGAATCATGATTTTATTTATTACATTTTTATTAAAATGTTAACATTAAAAATTACAGGATTTTTAAAATATATCCAAAGCAGGAAACCTGCAAAGGAGTCTGTTGCACTGTGAGATGATTGAGGAGTAAAAGGGGCTCTTAGGAAGATAAGGCCATTGTGGAAAGACTAAATTAATTCTTTGCTTTTGTGTTTACTAATAAGCGTGTTTGGGAGATGCAGGTTCCAGAAACAGTTTTCAAAGGTGATGATTCAGGTGAACCTGGAAGACATAGGCCAGATTAACAAACTAAAAATTAGAAAATCACCTGGACCAGATGGTATGTAACCCAGGGTTCTGAAGGAACTAAAAAATGAAATTTCAGATCTTAGTAAACATTTGTAACCTATCATTAAAATCATCCATTGTATGCTACATTGCAGGGGTACATAGCATTTTCTTCATTTTTTGCTTCAGATTTGGTGGTCGTCTGAAGGCCAATACCAGTGGGGCAGGGAATATTTCTTTCAGTGCCTCATCCTGTTCTTTTATGATTTGTCTTTGTTTTTCCACCTCTGGGTTGTCTGTACCTACAAGGGGTTCTTGCTGTGTAGCTTGTATTGCAGTAGACTCGTCCTGGGTGTGTTAAGTGAACAAACAATCTTCCTGGAAATGATTCTGGGCTGTAGCCTTTTTGTTTGAAGGGTTCAGTCAGGACTTTGAGCAGTTCATCCCTGTCCTTTCCTTCAGATACTATACGGCTTGACTGTGTATAATGGACTTTCTTGTCTGTGAAGGGTGGAAGGTTTCCTGTATATAGATGTTTGCAGATGGTCATTGTTGATGTGTAAGCTATGCTTACATGCTTTGGGAGCAGTACTTCTGATCTCTACTGAGACTTCATTTGTGGGAGGAAGGTCATGTTGGACTCTGATCAGATTAGATGCCAGTGTAAGGGTCCTGCCTAGTAAGGTCTTCTGCATGCTGCTGGTTGCTTTGACTTAGTACTTGCTCATCCCCATCCTGACTCTGCAGCTCGGGTTCTTGGAGACCTGGAGGCTTTATTGCTCTTCAGCATGTAAATAGTTATAAAGGGGATCAGGTGGCAGAAGCAGTCTCCTAGCTAGGATCCTGAGGAGCACTGTGTGCAAGACACAGCATGATGTGTAGGGCAGTTGTCCAGCCATACACTCCTGGGGGAATTCTGCACCAAAAAATTAAAAATTCTGTGCACACATTTTCTAAATTGTGCAAAATTCTCCACATTTATTTCTCAAAATAACACAAGATTTTTTGCAAATCAACATTCTACACTTCAGTGTAATCCAATATTTCATTTAAAAAGTACAGAAAACAAAGACCTTCACATTTTTCTCTTAGCGATTTCCTTCTGGTAGAAAGTATCAAACTATCCAGAGAATGTTTGCCTTCTTAATTTGAGGATCAGTCTTGTTGTGACTCTGAATGATTTTCAAAGTTTCAATAGAAATGGGAACACCAGACAGTTCCTTTCAGGTAATGTGCTTATTTGGGGGAAGGCAGCTTGGAGTTTAAATCTTTCAGCAAGATGAGGACCTGCCTGAGGAGGATTTTCACCTCCGCCTTAGGAGGCAGTTATTCTCTGCTGCTCAGCTAAGCAGGGACAGCACTGACCTCCCAGATAAGAACAGAGCAATATTTTTTGGAGTGAGTTTTGTTCTGGGTATTTTGGAATTCTTTTGCCACCAGTTTTTGCCCAATCAGAAAGAAGAGATTTTTGGACACTTGGGACTTTTTACCACCAGGAGTGCAAGCATTTGTTTCCCTTCAGCGAGAAAGAGAGGGAGATCGAAGCCCCAAGGGGCTGGAGGATTGGATCTTGCCAGCGCAAGGGTCTGTGGTGCCCTAGGCAGGCCAGTATTACGGTGCTAGATTAGATCTAGAGTCGTGTTCTCCCTCGCGCTTGCAGAGCTGAGCCATGCCCTGCTGCCTTCCTCTTCCGGCACCAGTATTGATTAGAGCAGCGTTGCGCCTGCACTCTGCAGAATCCCCCAGGACTCGCCTTAGCAGGTGAAAAGCATGCACAAACAGAAAGGAAAGCTGCAGCCATTTCTAGAAACTCTTTACTTCAGCTTCCAAGCAACTGCTCTGGCCAGTGCAGTGTCCTTACCTAATACAATAACCACTTAAATGAAGAAAGGCCCACTAGAGGTGGTGTTTTCCAGTATCAGACGAGATCTTCAGTGCATGACTGAGCAGGTGGTGTCTTTATTTCAGGCATTTACTGTAATGACGGCTGCATCTGTAAGAGGAAAAGCTGGATTCCAGCTGAACACTGAAGAGAGTTTTAACTCTGTGATGAGGTGACAGATGGAATCTGATTGAACTGGACTGTCATCCTGCACAAACAAAAGAAACAGGCAGAGCTTCTGGCAAAGGGAGGAGATGAGGAAGGCAGGTAATGCAAAGCTGGTAGAAATCTGCAGAAGGCCCTGCAGAAATGTTTCTAGCCTTGCCCCAATGGCAGAAGCAGAGCTGTCGCAGAGAGCTGAGAGATGGCCACATCAGGCTGTCATCTATTCAGGAAGGGAAAGGGGAAGACACCACTTCATGTCAAAAAATATTAAAGCAAGAAGTTGCAGGGACCTAGGGGAGGGAGGAAGCACAGTGGGTAATTTTGGAAATGGGAGGGGAGACTTTCATCTACATGGGTGTGGTCTGCAGATCTCTAGTGCCTGGGGAAGAGCTGGATCCAGAGCTGATCGATGACTTTCTGAAAACTGCAGTGTTGCTCGTGGGAGATTTTAATCTCTGAGCTGCAGATTGGAGCATTCCTTCGGCGGCATCAGAAGTCGAGAGCTTGGACTCCTTCAGGGGACGCTCTAGAGATAATTGATAACAGAACCAGAAAGGAGGGAGAGATACTGGACCTTCCAGGAAGATAGTCACCTGTGCTTCACTGATCCTCACATGTGGGCCAATGCAATACAGTGCGCTCAGCTGAGGGCACTGGGTAACCCGTGCTTGGATGCGTGTTTTGGACATGCGTCCACAGTCCCTTATGCTATAAGTGGATTAGCATGTTCAAAACGCTCATCATGTGTAAATTAATCTTAATGAGGCTATTAGCTAATTCCCCCCCATGCAAAAAAAAAAAAAAAAAGTGCACCCGACACGCGTACGTTTACCCTAAAAAATTAACACCTTCCCTGAGCAGGCATTAAGTTTTGAGGAACCCAAAAAGTTGAAAGAAAAGCAGAAAATACTGTTTTTACGACTTAATATCATGGCAATATTAAAACAGAAAAAGGTGTGCCGGTGTATGGGAAGAGCTAGGAAAACTGAAAGTGGACAGAGCCATGGGGCCTGATGAGGTTCATCCCAGGATACTGAGGGAGCTCAGAGATGCTGGTGGGTCCGCAGTGTGACCTGTTCAATAGATCCCTGGAAACGGGAGTGGTGCCGAGTGATTGGAGAAGAGCGGTGGTGATCCCGCTTCACAAGAGTGGGAGAGAGGAGGCTGGAAACTACAGGCCGGTTACATCACCTCGGTGGTGGGGAAAGTGATGGAGTCGCTGCTGAAGGAAAGAATTAGTGAAGTATCTACAAGCAGCAGAATTGCTGGACCAGGGCAGCAGGGATTCACCAAGGGAAGGTCCTGTCAGATGAATCTGATCGACTTTTTTGTTTGAGTGACTAAAGAATTGGATCACGGAAGAGCACTTGATATCATCTACTTGGATTTTAGCAAAACTTTTGATACGGTCCCACACAGGAGGCTTGTAAATAAAACAAGAAGCTTGGGAGTGAGTGCCAAGGTGGTGGCGTGGATTACAAACTGGTTGAAGGACAGAAGACAATGCGTGATGGTAAATGGAACTTACTCGGAAGAGAGCGGTGTTGAGCGGAGTGCCGCAAGGATCGGTGTTGGGACTGGTCCTGTTCAGTATCTTTGTGAGCGACATCGCGGATGGGATAGAAGATAAGGTTTGTCTATTTGCAGATGATACTAAGATCTGCAACAGAGTGGACACACCGGAAGGAGTGGAGAGAATGAGACAGGATTTAAGGAAGCTGGAAGAGTGGTCAAAGATATGGCAGCTGAGATTCAATGCCAAGAAGTGCAGAGTCATGCAGATGGGGAATGGAAATACGAAAGAAATGTATTCAGTGGGGGGTGAAGGGCTGATGTGCACAGAGCAGGAGAGAGACCTTGGGGTGATGGTGTCTAACGATCTGAAGTCGGCGAAACAATGCGACAAGGCGATAGCTAAAGCCAGAAGAATGCTGAGCTGCATAGAGAGAGAAATAATGAGTAAGAAAAGGGAAGTGACTATCCCCTTGTACAGGTCCTTGGTGAGGCCTCTCCTGGACTACTGTGTTCAGTTCTGGAGACCGTATCTCAGAAGGGACAAAGACAGGATGGAGGCGGTCCAGAGAAGGGCGACCAAAAAGGTGGATGGTCTTCAACTAATGACTTATGAGGAGAGATTGAAGAATCTAAATATGTACATCCTGGAGGAAAGGAGGAGCAGGGGTGATATGATTCAGACTTTCAGATACTTGAAAGGTTTTAATGATCCAAAGTCAACGACAAACGTTTTCCATTGGAAAAAAATCAGCAACCAAGGGTCATGACTTAAAACTCCAGGGAGGAAGACTCAGAACCAATGTCAGGAAGTATTTCTTAATGGAGAGGGTTGTGGATGCCTGGAACGCCCTTCCAGAGGAAGTGGTGAGGACCAAATCTGTGAAGGATTTCAAAATGGCATGGGATAAACGCTGTGGATCCATAAAGTCTTGAGGATGTGAATGGAATGAAATGAAGAGGAGGCATGGGGGTGGCTTGCGGGAATGATGGCTACTACCCTTATTCATTAAACATACACAAGATTAATGCGACTCCAACATTGCTCTATGCTTCAACAGCAAGAGGAAACGTGGAAAAAGATCTGCATTCACAAAAAGCGTGGGAGTAGTTTGCTTGTTGCGGCGATTACTACCCTGAACCAATGAAGCCTGATACTTCATTTTGAATACATATACAGCGCAGCTCTCTGCTTCAGCGGGGGGGGGGGGGGATGAAGAAAAGAGGATTTATATTCAGACAACAACAAAGGACTAAATTGCACCGGCTGGGTAAACAAATAAGCGTGAGAGTAGCTTGCTTATTGCGGCAGTTACTACCCCTAAACATTTAGGCTTGATACTTCACATTGATGCAGCTCCAGCACTGCTCTCTGCATCAATGGCAGGGGTGGAAGGAAATTAGAACCAAAAAGTTACCAATAAGGGCCCTGACCTCAGCGGTCAGAGTAACAGATAAGTATGAGAAAAATAATTGTGAAAGCTTGCTGGGCAGACTGGATGGGCCGTTTGGTCGTCTTCTGCCGTCATTTCTATCTTTCTATGGTCAGGTTAGGGAAAGCGTCCATTTTCCTAATCCGCTGACCGCCACAGGAGGCGCTAGGGGCGCACAGTTTCCCCCAGCGCCTCCGGAGAGGTGGATTGGCATTCAACCATGAGCGCCCATTTTCCGCGTGACTGTGTGGTTTAATATCATAGCAAGGGTCGAGGAATCGCAGAAAACGCAGACTCTGGAACTGGAAGAGTACTTTGCAGTGGCAGGATGGGATAATCTTTGTAAATGCTGGCGGAACGTATCGTCGCCAGGAAAGTGAACAAAGAGATCAATATGGTTTTAAAAGAGATGACTGAAACAGTAAGGTCAGAAAATAATATTAAAAAGTGCAAGAGTGCTCAGAAAGCAGAGTGAAGAGCATTCATGGAAAATCTTTGTGGCTCTGAATATCTTTTTTTCAGATTCTGATAAATGGGTTTTTTTTCTTCAAAACAAACTAAATATCACCCTGTATAACAGGAATTATTCAGCCAAATCCAAAGATTTCTTGTTTGCCCTCTAGAAGCCAAAAGGAATAGAGCGAGTTTGTATCCCAAGTATTTCAGTGATGCACTAGGGAGGAATCTTACAAAAGTGCCTCCCATGCATTTTAATTGTTCAAAACAATTAAGGCTTATTACTCTGTCAGCTGGATAAACTTACATCTCAGATGTGAAGAAAGGCAATATTTATTGTGGATGCTCGGTGATCTGCTCTGTGTGGTGGATCAGCTGTGAAGATTGCAGGTGCTTGTGTCTTTAACACCTCAGGCCTGCCAGCTCCACGTGAATATTCATCAGCTGGAGCTTATTTGCATAGTGTGCTGAGAATCCCTGAATTGGGTGGTGAAAGGATCTAAGAGAGGAGGAGAAGAAATCTGGATGGAGGATCCGGGCTCTTTCCAGTGTTTTCTGCTCCCATTACATGGGATGTGAGCTGCAAGGTTTCACATCAGTCTTAGATGTTCCTGTTTTGGCGTTCTTTGTTTTTTAAAGAGGGATTTTGCACGGCGTAGAAAGAGGCTGACTTCCTGACGTTTGCTTTAGGTTGGGATAATTTATCATCACTGCGGGGTAGACTCTTCACAGAGAGGGTGGCAGGTAATACCTGGAAGGGCTTACAGGCAAAACAAGTCCCAGAATGCAAGGAACATATGAGCACAGCACGGAGAAGGTCTGCTGTGAAGAAGCCAGAGATCAGATGGGCTGGGCTGCTTCTGGTTTTGTGTTTCTGAGGAGGGTGAGGTTACTGCACAGATCTGGGGATGCAGTGGAGGGAGCTCGTGTGCACAGGCGACCCCAGAATGTAAATATTCTTTTCTGTGTGGTAAACAGTAAGGGGAAGAGACCCTTACTGGGGGGGCTTTCAGTGCGTACGAAAGAACTGATTCAGCCCCAGCGGCTTGGACTTCCACTGGGCGAGTAACGGCCACGTTTTGATTTCTTCGCATGCAGCAGGCTGCTTAGCCTTTTTTCGTGCAGTTTTAGGGAAGAGTTCCCATTTTAAAGTTGTTGCTCGCTGCTTTTAAAGGGAGACAGTATTGCGATCGCTCAGCACTTAGTGCCCTCCTCTCACCACCATTCCTGTACTCATAGGACTGGCACTTGCCTCCCTCCTCTCACCACCATTCCTGTACTCATAGGACTGGCACTTGCCTCCCTCCTCTCACCACCATTCCTGTACTCATAGGACTGGCACTTGCCTCCCTCCTCTCACCACCATTCCTGTACTCATAGGACTGGCACTTGCCTCCCTCCTCTCACCACCATTCCTGTACTCATAGGACTGGCACTTGGTGCCCTCCTCTCACCACCATTCCTGTACTCATAGGACTGGCACTTGGTGCCCTCCTCTCACCACCATTCCTGTACTCATAGGACTGGCACTTGGTGCCCTCCTCTCACCACCATTCCTGTACTCATAGGACTGGCACTTGTGCCCTCCTCTCACCACCATTCCTGTACTCATAGGACTGGCACTTGCCTCCCTCCTCTCACCACCATTCCTGTACTCATAGGACTGGCACTTGGTGCCCTCCTCTCACCACCATTCCTGTACTCATAGGACTGGCACTTGGTGCCCTCCTCTCACCACCATTCCTGTACTCATAGGACTGGCACTTGGTGCCCTCCTCTCACCACCATTCCTGTACTCATAGGGCTGGCACTTGGTGCCCTCCTCTCACCACCATTCCTGTACTCATAGGACTGGCACTTGGTGCCCTCCTCTCACCACCATTCCTGTACTCATAGGACTGGCACTTGGTGCCCTCCTCTCACCACCATTCCTGTACTCATAGGGCTGGCACTTGGTGCCCTCCTCTCACCACCATTCCTGTACTCATAGGGCTGGCACTTGGTGCCCTCCTCTCACCACCATTCCTGTACTCATAGGACTGGCACTTGCCTCCCTCCTCTCACCACCATTCCTGTACTCATAGGACTGGCACTTGGTGCCCTCCTCTCACCACCATTCCTGTACTCATAGGACTGGCACTTGGTGCCCTCCTCTCACCACCATTCCTGTACTCATAGGACTGGCACTTGGTGCCCTCCTCTCACCACCATTCCTGTACTCATAGGACTGGCACTTGCCTCCCTCCTCTCACCACCATTCCTGTACTCATAGGACTGGCACTTGGTGCCTCCTCTCACCACCATTCCTGTACTCATAGGACTGGCACTTGCCTCCCTCCTCTCACCACCATTCCTGTACTCATAGGACTGGCACTTGGTGCCCTCCTCTCACCACCATTCCTGTACTCATAGGACTGGCACTTGCCTCCCTCCTCTCGCCACCATTCCTGTACTCATAGGACTGGCACTTGCCTCCCTCCTCTCGCCACCATTCCTGTACTCATAGGGCTGGCACTTGCCTCCCTCCTCTCACCACCATTCCTGTACTCATAGGACTGGCACTTGGTGCCCTCCTCTCACCACCATTCCTGTACTCATAGGACTGGCACTTGCCTCCCTCCTCTCACCACCATTCCTGTACTCATAGGACTGGCACTTGCCTCCCTCCTCTCACCACCATTCCTGTACTCATAGGACTGGCACTTGCCTTCCTCCTCTCACCACCATTCCTGTACTCATAGGACTGGCACTTGGTGCCCTCCTCTCACCACCATTCCTGTACTCATAGGACTGGCACTTGGTGCCCTCCTCTCACCACCATTCCTGTACTCATAGGACTGGCACTTGGTGCCCTCCTCTCACCACCATTCCTGTACTCATAGGACTGGCACTTGGTGCCCTCCTCTCACCACCATTCCTGTACTCATAGGACTGGCACTTGGTGCCCTCCTCTCACCACCATTCCTGTACTCATAGGACTGGCACTTGGTGCCCTCCTCTCACCACCATTCCTGTACTCATAGGACTGGCACTTGGCGCCCTCCTCTCACCACCATTCCTGTACTCATAGGACTGGCACTTGGTGCCCTCCTCTCACCACCATTCCTGTACTCATAGGACTGGCACTTGGTGCCCTCCTCTCACCACCATTCCTGTACTCATAGGACTGGCACTTGGTGCCCTCCTCTCACCACCATTCCTGTACTCATAGGACTGGCACTTAGTGCCCTCCTCTCACCACCATTCCTGTACTCATAGGACTGGCACTTGGTGCCCTCCTCTCACCACCATTCCTGTACTCATAGGACTGGCACTTGGTGCCCTCCTCTCACCACCATTCCTGTACTCATAGGACTGGCACTTGCCTCCCTCCTCTCACCACCATTCCTGTACTCATAGGACTGGAACTTGGTGCCCTCCTCTCACCACCATTCCTGTACTCATAGGACTGGCACTTGCCGCCCTCCTCTCACCACCATTCCTGTACTCATAGGACTGGCACTTGGTGCCCTCCTCTCACCACCATTCCTGTACTCATAGGACTGGCACTTGCCTCCCTCCTCTCACCACCATTCCTGTACTCATAGGACTGGCACTTGGTGCCCTCCTCTCACCACCATTCCTGTACTCATAGGACTGGCACTTGGTGCCCTCCTCTCACCACCATTCCTGTACTGATAGGACTGGCACTTGCCTCCCTCCTCTCACCACCATTCCTGTACTCATAGGACTGGCACTTGGTGCCCTCCTCTCACCACCATTCCTGTACTCCTAGGACTGGCACTTGGTGCCCTCCTCTCACCACCATTCCTGTACTCATAGGACTGGCACTTGGTGCCCTCCTCTCACCACCATTCCTGTACTCATAGGACTGGCACTTGGTGCCCTCCTCTCACCACCATTCCTGTACTCATAGGGCTGGCACTTGGTGCCCTCCTCTCACCACCATTCCTGTACTCATAGGACTGGCACTTGGTGCCCTCCTCTCACCACCATTCCTGTACTCATAGGGCTGGCACTTGGTGCCCTCCTCTCACCACCATTCCTGTACTCATAGGACTGGCACTTGGTGCCCTCCTCTCACCACCATTCCTGTACTCATAGGACTGGCACTTGCCGCCCTCCTCTCACCACCATTCCTGTACTCATAGGACTGGCACTTGGTGCCCTCCTCTCGCCACCATTCCTGTACTCATAGGACTGGCACTTGCCGCCCTCCTCTCACCACCATTCCTGTACTCATAGGACTGGCACTTGGTGCCCTCCTCTCACCACCATTCCTGTACTCATAGGGACTGGCACTTGGTGCCCTCCTCTCACCACCATTCCTGTACTCATAGGACTGGCACTTGGTGCCCTCCTCTCACCACCATTCCTGTACTCATAAGGACTGGCACTTGGTGCCCTCCTCTCACCACCATTCCTGTACTCATAGGACTGGCACTTGCTGCCCTCCTCTCACCACCATTCCTGTACTCATAGGACTGGCACTGGTGCCCTCCTCTCACCACCATTCCTGTACTCATAGGACTGGCACTTGGCTGCCCTCCTCTCACCACCATTCTGTACTCATAGGACTGGCACTTTGTGCCCTCCCTCTCACCACCATTCCTGTACTCATAGGACTGGCACTTGGCTGCCCTCCTCTCACCCACCATTCCTGTACTCATAGGACTGGCACTTGGTGCCCTCCTCTCACCACCATTCCTGTACTCATAGGACTGGCACTTGGTGCCCTCCTCTCACCACCATATCCTGTATCATAGGACTGGCACTTGGTGCCTCCTCTCAACCCCACCATTCATGTACTCATAGGATGGCACTGGCCTCCCTCCTCTCACCACCACTCCTGTACTCATAGGACTGGCACTTGGTGCCCTCCTCTCACCACCATTCCTGTACTCATAGGACTGGCACTTGGTGCCCTCCTCTCACCACCATTCCTGTACTCATAGGACTGGCACTTGGTGCCCTCCTCTCACCACCATTCCTGTACTCATAGGACTGGCACTTGCCTCCCTCCTCTCACCACCATTCCTGTACTCATAGGACTGGCACTTGGTGCCCTCCTCTCACCACCATTCCTGTACTGATAGGACTGGCACTTGGTGCCCTCCTCTCACCACCATTCCTGTACTCATAGGACTGGCACTTGGTGCCCTCCTCTCACCACCATTCCTGTACTCATAGGACTGGCACTTGGTGCCCTCCTCTCACCACCATTCCTGTACTCATAGGGCTGGCACTTGGTGCCCTCCTCTCGCCACCATTCCTGTACTCATAGGACTGGCACTTGGTGCCCTCCTCTCACCACCATTCCTGTACTCATAGGACTGGCACTTGGTGCCCTCCTCTCACCACCATTCCTGTACTCATAGGACTGGCACTTGGTGCCCTCCTCTCACCACCATTCCTGTACTCATAGGACTGGCACTTGGTGCCCTCCTCTCACCACCATTCCTGTACTCATAGGACTGGCACTTGGTGCCCTCCTCTCACCACCATTCCTGTACTCATAGGACTGGCACTTGGTGCCCTCCTCTCGCCACCATTCCTGTACTCATAGGACTGGCACTTGGTGCCCTCCTCTCACCACCATTCCTGTACTCATAGGGCTGGCACTTGGTGCCCTCCTCTCACCACCATTCCTGTACTCATAGGACTGGCACTTGGTGCCCTCCTCTCACCACCATTCCTGTACTCATAGGACTGGCACTTGGTGCCCTCCTCTCACCACCATTCCTGTACTCATAGGACTGGCACTTGGTGCCCTCCTCTCACCACCATTCCTGTACTCATAGGACTGGCACTTGGTGCCCTCCTCTCACCACCATTCCTGTACTCATAGGACTGGCACTTGGTGCCCTCCTCTCACCACCATTCCTGTACTCATAGGGCTGGCACTTGGTGCCCTCCTCTCGCCACCATTCCTGTACTCATAGGACTGGCACTTGGTGCCCTCCTCTCACCACCATTCCTGTACTCATAGGACTGGCACTTGGTGCCCTCCTCTCACCACCATTCCTGTACTCATAGGACTGGCACTTGGTGCCCTCCTCTCACCACCATTCCTGTACTCATAGGACTGGCACTTGGTGCCCTCCTCTCACCACCATTCCTGTACTCATAGGACTGGCACTTGGTGCCCTCCTCTCACCACCATTCCTGTACTCATAGGACTGGCACTTGGTGCCCTCCTCTCACCACCATTCCTGTACTCATAGGACTGGCACTTGGTGCCCTCCTCTCACCACCATTCCTGTACTCATAGGACTGGCACTTGGTGCCCTCCTCTCGCCACCATTCCTGTACTCATAGGACTGGCACTTGCCGCCCTCCTCTCGCCACCATTCCTGTACTCATAGGGCTGGCACTTGGTGCCCTCCTCTCACCACCATTCCTGTACTCATAGGACTGGCACTTGGTGCCCTCCTCTCACCACCATTCCTGTACTCATAGGGCTGGCACTTGCCTCCCTCCTCTCGCCACCATTCCTGTACTCATAGGGCTGGCACTTGGTGCCCTCCTCTCACCACCATTCCTGTACTCATAGGACTGGCACTTGGTGCCCTCCTCTCACCACCATTCCTGTACTCATAGGACTGGCACTTGGTGCCCTCCTCTCGCCACCATTCCTGTACTCATAGGACTGGCACTTGGTGCCCTCCTCTCACCACCATTCCTGTACTCATAGGACTGGCACTTGGTGCCCTCCTCTCACCACCATTCCTGTACTCATAGGACTGGCACTTGGTGCCCTCCTCTCACCACCATTCCTGTACTCATAGGACTGGCACTTGGTGCCCTCCTCTCACCACCATTCCTGTACTCATAGGACTGGCACTTGCCGCCCTCCTCTCGCCACCATTCCTGTACTCATAGGGCTGGCACTTGCCTCCCTCCTCTCGCCACCATTCCTGTACTCATAGGGCTGGCACTTGCCAATCACTAACTAGAAAGTGAAGGAAACCAAAATGGGAAAGGAGGGTGGGGAGTAGAAGATCCTATACCAGGGTGAGGGTTTTCAGTGCGCGCAGATTAATCTCGGTGCATATCCATCCGGGACAGCCTAAAACCAGGGTGACTTCTGGCTTCTTGGGGGTTTTCAGAGGGTGAGAGGAATTCCCTTCTTCCCTTGCTACTCCCGGATGCAGAACAGCAGCAAATCCCGGTGAGACCGAAAGAGAGAAAAGGGCAGTCAGACAGCATAGAAAGTTTGAACTGCAGAGCTGCACGTCCAATAGGAGGACATTTCTTTCTCTCCAGAGCAAGCCTCAGGGAGTCCTCGGGACTCTCTGGCCCTTTGGAGAGCCCGCAGTAGTCTGTGGGTAGTAAGGAGAAAAGAGGGCTGAATAGAATCGGACAAAAGTCACTCTAAGAAGCATGAAGAAAGAATGAAAAAGCAGGAATGCGCAGAAGAGACGAGACACAATGTACGCAAGAACGACACAGACAAGCAACAGGGCAGCTGTTTCTCATGGGACATAGAGGCGCCTTGTGCCTTTCCATCGCATGCAACAGGGCAGCTGTTTCTCCTGGAACATAGAGGCGCCTTGTGCCTTTCCATCGCATGCAACAGGGCAGCTGTTTCTCATGGAACATAGAGACTCCTTGTGCCTTTCCATCGCATGCAACAGGGCAGCTGTTTCTCATGGAACATAGAGGCGCCTTGTGCCCTTCCATCGCATGCAACAGGGCAGCTGTTTCTCCTGGAACATAGAGGCGCCTTGTGCCTTTGCATCGCATGCAACAGGGCAGCTGTTTCTCATGGAACATAGAGGCGCCTTGTGCCTTTCCATCGCATGCAACAGGGCAGCTGTTTCTCATAGAACATAGAGACTCCTTGTGCCTTTCCATCGCATGCAACAGGGCAGCTGTTTCTCATGGAACATAGAGGCGCCTTGTGCCTTTCCATCGCATGCAACAGGGCAGCTGTTTCTCATGGAACATAGAGACGCCTTGTGCCTTTCCATTGCATGCAACAGGGCAGCTGTTTCTCATGGAACATAGAGGCGCCTTGTGCCTTTCCATCGCATGCAACAGGGCAGCTGTTTCTCATGGAACATAGAGACTCCTTGTGCCTTTCCATCGCATGCAACAGGGCAGCTGTTTCTCATGGAACATAGAGGCGCCTTGTGCCTTTCCATCGCATGCAACAGGGCAGCTGTTTCTCATGGAACATAGAGACTCCTTGTGCCTTTCCATCGCATGCAACAGGGCAGCTGTTTCTCATGGAACATAGAGACTCCTTGTGCCTTTCCATCGCATGCACCAGGGCAGCTGTTTCTCATGGAACATAGAGACTCCTTGTGCCTTTCCATCGCATGCAACAGGGCAGCTGTTTCTCCTGGAACATAGAGGCGCCTTGTGCCTTTCCATCGCATGCAACAGGGCAGCTGTTTCTCATGGAACATAGAGACTCCTTGTGCCTTTCCATCGCATGCAACAGGGCAGCTGTTTCTCATGGAACATAGAGGCGCCTTGTGCCTTTCCATCGCATGCAACAGGGCAGCTGTTTCTCATGGAACATAGAGACGCCTTGTGCCTTTCCATTGCATGCAACAGGGCAGCTGTTTCTCATGGAACATAGAGACTCCTTGTGCCTTTCCATCGCATGCAACAGGGCAGCTGTTTCTCATGGAACATAGAGACTCCTTGTGCCTTTCCATCGCATGCAACAGGGCAGCTGTTTCTCCTGGAACATAGAGGCGCCTTGTGCCTTTCCATCGCATGCAACAGGGCAGCTGTTTCTCATGGAACATAGAGACTCCTTGTGCCTTTCCATCGCATGCAACAGGGCAGCTGTTTCTCATGGAACATAGAGACGCCTTGTGCCTTTCCATCGCATGCAACAGGGCAGCTGTTTCTCATGGAACATAGAGGCGCCTTGTGCCTTTCCATCGCATGCAACAGGGCAGCTGTTTCTCATGGAACATAGAGGCGCCTTGTGCCTTTCCATCGCATGCAACAGGGCAGCTGTTTCTCATGGAACATAGAGGCGCCTTGTGCCTTTCCATCGCATGCAACAGGGCAGCTGTTTCTCATGGAACATAGAGACGCCTTGTGCCTTTCCATCGCATGCAACAGGGCAGCTGAAAGGAGAGAATGCTATAGTGTCAGCTCAGAAGGAAGGAGCAAGTGTTCTATTAGTTTATTTCTCACCTTTCTAGCACAGCCTCTCAACATGAGTTCAAAGCATAAAAACTAAAATACCATAATAGTACTTTTTCTGACAAATATCCTGTGGCACTGTGAGCAGTCTTAGAGGACAGATTAAGGCTGGACTCTGGCAGAAATCTTGCATACATTTCTTTTAGTGAAAAAGAAAACAAACATAAGCAGCTGTACTTTTTTTTTGCAGTTCAACAACACAAAGGTAGTATTACACTTTACAGTTCAGTAACGGTTTCTTTCTCTGGGCTTCCTTTTCTTCCCTGGGCCTCCCATTCCCACCAGGGCCTGGCTAGTTATACGCCTTCCCAGGGCTCTCCACCCAGCTGTCTAAGGCTTAAGGTGGACCAGGCCAGATCTCTGGATCTAGTTCTTTAAGGTGTTTGGGGGTTTTCTTCTGTATTCTCCTTCACAGGTCTGAATAAGTATCACATTAAAAAAAGATTCTGGTCAAAACCTCACACACCAGGTAGCCAGCAGCCATCAGTCTTGACCTGACTGGTTTACACATCATAGATTAACCTATCCGATGATCAAAGCCTATCAAGCCTGACCTAAATGAACTGCCAAATAGTATCAACTAGAAATATTTGTAAACAACCATGACTTGAAGTGTTTTCAGGTTATCAAGTTATTTGATTCTATCTGAATATCCAGTGGGACTTTGTTCTGTAGGCTATGGCCAATAATACTAAAGGTTGACCTATTTGTAGTCACAAGCTTTCCCTTATGTAGGGAAGGAACAACCAATAGATGTTGAGAAGACCACAAATTCCTTCCTGGCACATATGAAATGAGACTGGACCTTTCCAATTCAAGCACTTAAAAACAACCAAAAGAATCTTAAACTGAACGCGCCATGCAACGGGAGATGAATACGGCTTCAGAAGGAGGGTTCAACAAAATGATGCAGAGATGAGAGAGGGGAGTACACAAAGCCGGCATATGAAAAGGTGCCTCCAGGCTTACAAACAATGCCAGGCAATACTGTAACTGGATCTTCTCAACTGATCACAAGCAGCAGAGAAATCTTACCGCCATCGCGTCAGCTCCCTGGTGCTGCTCTGCTTTGACCCCTGAACTAGAAGTAATATAGCCTCATTCAGATGAGTTGTATCATAGTCTGGGTGGGTGGGTAAATGCAGTCGTACAGCCTCACTGAGTGCTAGGTCAGTCGTGTGTGTGGGGCACCAGTATAGCTACGCTCTGCACTAGGTCAATCCATGTACTGGTGTGTGCATGTACATACAGTAATAGAGGCACTGCTAGGTTAGTGCTATGTGTATGTAGACAGAGCTAGGTCAGTGCTGGTTGTGTGTTTTGGCAGTGCTCGGTCAGTGCTGTGTGTGTGTAGGCAGTGTTCGGTCAGTGCTGTATATGTGTGTCTGTGTGTAGGGAGTGCATGGTCAATGCTGTTTTATTGTGGGTATATAGGCAGTGTTTGGTCAGTGCTGTGTGTGTGTGTGTGTGTGTAGGCAGTGCTGTGTGTGTGTAGGTAGTACTGAATGTGTGTGTGTATAGGCAGTGTTCGGTCAGTGCTGTATATGTGTGTCTGTGTGTAGGGAGTGCATGGTCAATGCTGTTTTATTGTGGGTATATAGGCAGTGTTTGGTCAGTGCTGTGTGTGTGTGTGTGTGTGTGTAGGCAGTGCTGTGTGTGTGTGTGTGTCTGTAGGCAGTGCTGTGTGTGTAGGTAGTACTGAATGTGTGTGTATAGGCAGTGTTCGGTCAGTGCTGTATATGTGTGTCTGTGTGTAGGGAGTGCATGGTCAATGCTGTTTTATTGTGGGTATATAGGCAGTGTTTGGTCAGTGCTGTGTGTGTGTGTGTG
This sequence comes from Rhinatrema bivittatum, assembly GCF_901001135.1. Taxonomy (NCBI): domain Eukaryota; kingdom Metazoa; phylum Chordata; class Amphibia; order Gymnophiona; family Rhinatrematidae; genus Rhinatrema; species Rhinatrema bivittatum. The sequence goes on along the minus strand of NC_042628.1, from coordinate 1,676,400 downwards.
TAGGCAGTGCTGTGTGTGTGTAGGCAGTGCTGTGTGTGTGTGTAGGCAGTGCTGTGTGTGTGTGTATAGGCAGTGCTGTGTGTGTGTGTATAGGCAGTACTTGAATGTATGTGTGTAGGCAGTGCTGTGTGTGTGTGTGTGTGTAGGCAGTGCTGTGTGTGTGTGTGTGTAGGCAGTGCTGTGTGTGTGTATAGGCAGTACTGAATGTATGTGTGTAGGCAGTGTTTGGTCAGTGCTGTGTGTGTGTGTAGGCAGTGCTGTGTGTGTGTGTGTGTGTAGGCAGTGCTGTGTGTGTGTGTGTGTAGGCAGTGTTCGGTCAGTGCTGTTAGTGTGTGTGTGTGTAGGCAGTGCTGTGTGTGTGTGTGTGTGTAGGCAGTGTTCGGTCAGTGCTGTTAGTGTGTGTGTAGGCAGTGCTGTGTGTGTGTGTAGGCAGTGCTGTGTGTGTGTAGGCAGTGCTGTGTGTGTGTGTGTGTGTGTGTGTGTGAGTGCTCATCATTCTGGAACTTTCTACTTCATTGTCTCCATGGGGGAGGGGTAAGCTAGCAGTTTTCTGCTGCATTGGCCACTTATGGCTGTGGACTTTTCTCCTGTTTTATATTCCCTCTCGCACCAGGGCTCCTTGCAGACTCCTGCAGTCATGCGCCCTAATTCCGGTGACTTCGTCCCCTCTATGGCCTGGACAGTCTCCAGCCCTGCCATGCCCGCTCCCTGCGCTGTGACTGACCACGCCTCGCTCTCATCCGTCTCTGCTCTAAGGCAGGAGGTTGATTGTTAATCCATTAGTGCACCTTGCTTTAAAAGCTCAGCCTCTTTCACACATTTCTTCTCTCCCGTCTTCCAGAATTCAGGAGATGTGATATTTAACCCTTTTGTACAAATCAACGTGCACACCACTGGGACTCGGCTAAATTGCTTGATCCTTGGTTGCATTGGGTTCCCACTTAGATTGTAAGCTCATGTGAGCAAGGACTTATTGTAAGAAAAAATGTAACGTGTCTTCAGCGGAAATAGGCAATGCATTCTAGAAAGATAAAATATTCTTAAAATGCATCGTTAAATGATATTGCTGCATGTAAAAAGCCAGTGTGTACAGATAGGAAGCGATTCAAGAAGGTCGGAGTAAATCCTTTCATATTTGTGTGAAAACAACCCCCAGCCCCCAAAGTGCAGTGGCTGTTCAGGGCTCTGAGGCGATTGTGCTTCGGAGGTGGGCGAGCACCGGCAAGGTGGGGGTGTTCAGTGACAGCTTGAGTGGCATCGGGCTTCACGCAGCGAGCTGCAGCTTTCTCATTCCCACTTAAAAGCTGTAGATTTGGATTTGTTTAGACAAGCAGAAGTGTAAAGGTGGTGAGCGCTGATCCCATGGGACGTTCTTCTGACATGTGCCTGACGTGTTCCTCCACCGAGGGGACATTTAGAAATAGTGCCAGCAGCGCACGCAGCCAATGCATCCCGTAATCCCACTTGCGGTGCTGGTCTCAATGGGGATCCCAGTGCTGCTGTAATTGCCTCTCAATGTGGCCATTGCCTGTCTGTAGCCACGTGGCTCTGTCTTACCTCAGGCATTGGCTATCGAGGGTCTCAGAAAAGCTGGGCTGGGCAGCTGGCCTGGCCTCTTGCCCTGGCCCTTCATGACCACCTTGCTGGCGTACGGGAAGCAGGGCTGGGCACTGAACCCTTGACCTTGTGCGGTGGGGGAAGGATTCTGCTCTGCTCTTGGATTGCTTGTATAGTTGAGACTTGCAGCTCTAATTGTCCCAGTACAACTGATGGTAGAATATTTTGGGCCCCCTGTCCAGGTGCTGGTTCCGTCTTTTAGGCCCTTCACAACAAAGCTGATGCAATTAAATGCGTTGGGCAGAGCGCACAGTTTTACCCTCAGTTGTACGCACGTTTTTTGTGGGCAAATGTTACTCCCAGTGCGGCAAATTCTGCGCACACACTCTGTGTGTAAAACTGTGCTTCCCGCTTAGCGCCCTCGCATGGAAATCCCAAGCTATTGAAGGCCGATGCAAAACCGTGCACTGGCTGCAGCGCACAACTCGACCTGCGATTGGACGCGCGCCCATAACCCCCAAAGCAAAACGGGGGTTAGCGTGTCCAATCACGCACACAGGTAATAACGCTCATCACATGCAAATGCATGCTGATGAGGCTATTTATTTATTTATTTAAATTAATTTATATACCGGAGGTTCCTGTATAATATACATATCACCCCGGTTCACAAAGAACAGTAACTATCGCTACAAATAGCGGTTTACATAGAACAGAATAAAAGAAGTTTTACATTGAACAAAAACAAAGTAATAAGTTTTACATTGAAGTCAGCATGTGTAAATTTCTGATTAACAAAGGAAGAAAAAAATAGATCTGAATAACTCGATGCCAAAACAAATGTTCTTCCCTCGATGCCAAAACAAATGTGCCCAATGCACACATTTTTACTCACCAAAATTGACGCCTGCCCCGAGCAGGCGTCAATTTTGGAAGTATTAAGTCAGAAGAACTAAAAAATTAGAAATGTCTCAGAAAAAAAAAAGTGTACCGGCGGTCAGGTTAGGAAAAGGGATGCTCAATTAACGAGAGCGTGCATGTGTGCTTGTATTTGTGTGTGAGAGGGGTTAAGGTCCTTGTGCTCTCCTGCAATCCACAACAATCTCAGGATGACTAGAAATCTAAAGTTCCCAGGTGTGGAGAGCAAGAACATTTTTTATCCTTGTTAGTTTTAGTTATTAGATGTGATGGGTCTGTTATTTTTAAATATTTTATTAGCGTTTGGTAATTCTATTCATCATTTGTTTTGATATGTATAATTTTTTTGTATGGTTTTACTATTCTGATTGATTTATATTTCTTGATTGTATTGTTTTGAGGAATAGTGATGTTCTGCTTTTTCATTGTTGCACTGCATACAGAATCTGGCTGGTTTCCAGTTCAGTTTTTGTCTGTATGTGTTAGGAAGCTTGTGTGGATGGGTGAGAGAGAGCACAATTTGTGTGTGTGTGTGTGTGTCCCCAGTCTATGAAAGTCTTAGGATGACCGATATGGGGAGAGAGATTTTTAAAATCCTTGTTTTAATTATTGGGTGTTTTTTGATGTGTCTGCTGTTTTGAAATATTTTATCGATGTTTAGGAAATTTTAAATTTATATCTGGATGCGGGTGCCAAAGGAAGTATATGCCCCGTGTGTCAAATACTTTAGGAACGCCTCTGCCTTCTCCTGAGGTGTGGAGTGTCATGGCAGGGGGTATATCTGATGTTACTATAAGCTGCAATGCTATGCAAGACTTTCAGCTCTCATGCATCACAGAGCATAAAACGAATCCCTTCATTAAAAACTCGTCACATCCCTTTTATGCTTCACTCACATGTTGAACACCTACTGCTGACTTCCGAGCGTCTAGAAGAGAGGGCAAGCCTTGCTGGCATTCAGCGTTTTCTAAACCTTTATCCTCCAGGAGGTACTGCTGTCATGGACTAGGGCACCACCTGCTGCTACATATCGGGCAGTAATAAAATTGCCCGCAGGACATGTTTAGGGGACAAAGCTACCCCTGCGATATTCAACTGTAGCCATAAAGAATCACCAAGAAGGCATGCAAAATATGTAAATGAGTGTGTTTCTGTGACCAACTATATGCAAATCTTAGTAATCTTAAAAAAAAATGCTGAGGGTTTTTATAACTCTGTACAGATCCTGGGAGCCCTCCAGTCCTAAAGGAGATGGGAGGACAATGACCTGACGCATGGTCTGCTTCTGATTTACCCAAGTGCCTCCTGCTTCATGAAGCAGGAGCTATTTAATCCTAGTACTGATTTAGTTATGGAGGGATGGCTTAGCAGGCTTCCTTCTGAGAAACAGCCCCAGGAAGTAAAGTTTTTAGAAATGACTGCCAGTGTCGGTCCAGAATGTGCCCCCACTCCGGCACACACCCCCCCCCCCCCCACCAGCTGAGATGTGTAGGACCACTTGTCCCCACCACAGATACTTCTGACCACTCAGTGACCCTCCCCCATGGCCAGGAGCAGCCTGTGATAATTTAATGACCTTCACCAGCCTGAGCCATGAACCTATGTGTTCATCAATTACTCAAATGCTCCTTGCAGATAATCAATTTCTTGATGCCTCAGCATATTTTCTTATTATTTTAAAATCTAATTTAAACCAGGACCTCCAGAAGGAATAACCTTGTGTAGTGGAGTTGGAAAACAGGGACCCTGTAGCATGCCGGAGTTGGCATCTTGTGCTTGCAGTGATTGATTGTGCGGGCTGAATTGCATTATGATATGATGAAACATTTTCAAGAGAGAATAAACCTCTGCATTGTAAAGTTAGCAGAAGCCAAGCTAATGAGAATAAGGATGTGCTGTCATTAATTTCGTTTCAGTTAGCGCAGACTAAAACAAGATGATATAAAGTGAAACTGAAATGAAACGAAAGAAATGCAAACATTTTGAGTGAATTTTGTGTTTAAAAAGGCAAATAATAAATCCAACTAATACATAAAAAAGAGAGAAATAATGTAAGAGATTGCTGAAAGGCCAGGAGATGTTAAATCCACATACACAGTCCATGGTAATTTTCTTGGGAAAAAAATAAGGGAGCCGGTCGGGGCCAAGTGTGGGAGACGACAGCTGGAAGCCGGAGCAGCCATCCAGTGCCAGAGGCTTGGCAGGTTGTATGTTCGGATATCTGCAGCGTTTAATTGTAGGCTGGGAGAAAGAGCTCTGAGTTCTGATAATATCGGTGCAGTCACTGCGGAGGAGCTGCTGGAAGGTCTCTCTGAGGTAGATTAAACATCATAACAGGCTTCATGTTCGAGAATGTTTGGGAATTTTAGTGCCTTCAAATATTTATATTCTACTAAAGAGCTATTAATTAGTATTCACGTACAATGGACTTTCACTGTAGTGGATAAGTGTTGAGCTTAATAGTTGGACCAATGCTTATCGATGCCATAAAGCGTGCGTCCAAACCGGAGTGCAATTCACCTCTCCCGGCTGCCCGATGCAATGTGTAAATGAGCTGCTGTGGTAAAATGGATGCCCTAGGGATAAATTGTGCGTCCCTGGCACGTCCTTGCCATCAGGCACCCAGGAGACGTGTGCGGGTTACCAAAATGGATGCTCAGTTTACAAGTGTCCATTTTATCCTGCGGTAGCAAATTTACCTGCACAATATTCACGGCCTGGACTGTGTGTGGATTTTGCACCCAGAAACTTTTTCCCAGGATGCTGCTTTCTATGGTTCCTCCTACTTGTATCGCGACGTTTAGGTAGGCAGAGGATCTGTGGAAAAGCAGTATTTTTTTTTTTAAAATATCTTTTTATTGAAGTGAAAAGTAGCACAACGTATGGTGCAGAGAACTATAGCAACACTTCAACACGTATTGTTTGCTATTAACATCCGGTGAAACCCCCCTGCTTCCTCCCCCCCCCCCCCCCCCCCCCAATACAGATATATTGCAAGAGGAAGACAGATGGACTCCAGATCCTACCCCGGGTACCAGCAAGGAAGGGGGTGACACATAATGAGACTCGTTAGCATGTCCATGGATCAATGTGAACTATCAACCAAAGCCCTCAACAGTCTATGAAAGAGATGGACAGGAATAAGCACTTCCAGTGCAAGTAGTTTAAGCATCCTCTGGAGGTGATAGAGTCTTAATGGAAGGTGCCAAGGACTTGAGGTAGGCCGCCCAGGTATCTCGAAGTAGACGTTTCTTGTTTGGGAGAAAATCGCTTATACATGGAACCATATTCCAATTGGAAAAGTTCAGTCATTAAAGCAGACCATTTATTTATTTATTATTTTTATATACCGACATTCGATCTGAGATATCACACCGGCTTACATTCAGGTACTGTAGGGATTTCCCTATCCCCAGAGGGCTTACAATCTAAGTTTTATACCTGAGGCAATGGAGGGTAAAGTGACTTGCCCAAGCTCACAAGGAGCGACAGCGGGACTCGAACCCTGGTCTCCTGGTTCATAGCCCCTCCTGCTCTAAGCACTAGGCGGCTCCTCCTTCCACCCCTCCATTGACTCTTGGTTGGAGGGGTGGGATCAGTCCAGCGGAGCAGTTTGCATCTTTTCGCAATCATATATTTGAAAAAACCTCTTAATGTGAGAAAAACCAGTTGTAAACAAATATATCCTTATTTCTCACTGAATAATGGACTTTTGGAGCAAATTACTGTATTAGTCCAAAGCAAGCGATGATTATGCTCTTTGCACGAAGAAGCACTTAAGCTCTTAAGGGACACCCGGGATATATCCAGGAACCCGGTGCATTATGATGGTTGCTGGACTAACACAGTAATTTGTTCCATAAGTTCATTATTCAGTGAGAAATAAGAATATAGTTTTTTCGCAGTCTGGCAGACTTTTGACATAAGCAACACATTATCCACATTAAGACTGACGTCTCCCACTTCATTGTTCAGAATGCAAAAGGAGCATGACCAGAGTATGTCAATGTCAAATAATGTTGAGAGGAGTTGTCGGATGTTTTCCCAAAATGCTGGACATTCCCAGAGACAGTGGATCAGGGAAGCCTGCGGCAGTGAAGCTTCTGCAACAATGCCCACCTTCCTCGCCCAGTCCTGTGGAAGATTTGTTGCTGCAGCTCACGGAGGCTGACATTGTTCCTCATCTTAAATATGGAGTATTTGAGCTTAGTCTCATCCAGTTCTTCAGCACAATCCACAGAGCAGAAAACACATGCACAGAGCTGTAAGAAGTATACATGTGAGAGAGCTTACCAGTTTGTGCCTTAAAACTTTTAAACAAAGCGGAATATTTTACATTCTCAAGAGCCCCATCTGCCCCCTTTAGTAGTGTTTATAAGATGCTCTAACAGAACCGTATATTAAAAAGTGCTGTGGTTGCAACCCCAATTTATCCTATAAGGATCCCGTGGTGGGGTCTAGTAACTCCGTAATCAGCCATTTTGGGGAGACTCTGGAGAGGTGAACAGGTAAATTTAACAACCTGCGAGTATATTCGAATGGTTCTCAGCAGCCCAAACCTTAATTGAAATCCTTGGAAGGCGGTAGGACCAAGCACGGAGCCACAGGTGCACAAATAGCTTGAACTCATAGAGGGTCTCTGTGCTCTCTCTTGTTTTTAAGTAGACCCCCTTGGCGTGCAGTTGCTCCGGGGCAGGCCTGAAATCTGATGGGTTAAAAAGTCCACCTTGGGTGCACAGTGATTTTTTATTTTTTTTTTGCATGGTGGGCTAATTACTAATAGCCTCATCTGCATTTCATTCACATGTGATGAGCGCTATCAGCTACGCCTTTGTTTGGAAGCACTGATCCCCTTATTACATCGGGGGTTATGGACGCACATCCAACGAGACCAGACATACTCTGGTCTCGTTAACCTGCGCGCACTTCATTGCATCGACCTCCCCTTGAGAGTGGCAGGTTCTGAGTTTCGGTTCTGAAGTTGTGTGTGTGTTGTATTTATATGCTGGGATGTATTTTAGGTTTTTATCCATTGTTGTATTATATTTATTTAAAAGCATTTCTTCCCCACCTGTCTATAGACCTAGGCAGTATTGCAGTTCTGATGTAGTATTTAATTATTGTATAATGTTGACGTATGTACTCATTCCCCAGTGCTTTCCCCATCCAGCTCGCTCGCTTTATTTAGAGGTGATTGAGCCATGGCTGCTCCGTGCAGGATATCTCAGTCTTCCTGGCAGCCTGATTCAGCTGCACCACTGAAGGCAGGGTTGGAACTCATCTAATGGCGTCTTCAGCAATTAAACCACATGGAGACCTGAAAAGTAAAGCCTTGGGGGCGGGCAAAACTGATCCCAGCTTCAGGAGGGAGGGGCATCTCTTCTGCACAGAATAATTAGACATCCTAATTAAAAAAAAAAGCTTTTTTCCCCCCAATAATAAGACAAGAAAACAATCTTGAAACAAAAAGCAAAAATCATTTCCAAGAATCACGTAAGCACACTATTTCCTTAAAATGATAAAAGGCTACCAACAATACAGCAAATACTAATTACAGAGAGAAAACGAGAGCGGACTGATTTACTGGAGGAAGTGCAGTGCGCACTCAGGAAGGCAATTAATTGGGAAAGATCAAAAACATTTGCTGATTTCCTTGAAACTTAATCAAATATTTATTCAGCTGCCTCAATGGATTGCTCTCCCAAGATTTACATTTTCTTTTTTTATTTATTTCAAAATGTATATTCCAGCTCCTGTCTGTTCTAGGAAGGTTACAACTAAATGTCCCAGACCCGGTCAGGCCCAAAGCACCCCTTCCCCTTCCTCAGCTACAGACGTCAAGAAATATCTGCTGCACATCAGCTGGAGACACATCCAGTGATCGGATTCAGGAAAGGCCCCCGGGTACAATCAGGGTCGCTCTGTGGCCTGCACTTGGAGGGACCCCCCCCTGTGTACAAATCGAGGGTCGCTCTGTGGCCTGCAGTTGGAGGGACCCCCCCTGTGTACAAATCGAGGGTCGCTCTGTGGCCTGCACTTGGAGGGACCCCCCCCCTGTGTACAAATCGAGGGTCGCTCTGTGGCCTGCACTTGGAGGGACCCCCCCCTGTGTACAAATCGAGGGTCGCTCTGTGGCCTGCACTTGGAGGGACCCCCCCCCCCCTGTGTACAAATCGAGGGTCGCTCTGTGGCCTGTGGTTGGAGGGACCCCCCCCCCCCGTGTACAAATCGAGGGTCGCTCTGTGGCCTGTGGTTGGAGGGACCCCCCCCGTGTACAAATCGAGGGTCACTCTGTGGCCTGCACTTGGAGGGACCCCCCCCCCCTGTGTACAAATCGGGGGTCGCTCTGTGGCCTGTGGTTGGAGGGACCCCCCCCCCCCCGTGTACAAATCGAGGGTCACTCTGTGGCCTGCACTTGGAGGGACCCCCCCCCCCCGTGTACAAATCGAGGGTCGCTCTGTGGCCTGTGGTTGGAGAGGATTCTTAATTTTGTTAGTAAAATAGTTTTTCACTCTGCCACAGAAGAAAATTGCATCTTGCCGCCCCGTGATGCATTCTTTCCTCCTTTGAAACATCAGGAAGCGCACATTTTTATCTAAAAAGAATGGATTCTTGTTTTGGGGGAAAAAAACCCCTTAAAAATCCAATTTCTGATCTGTGCAAGCAAGAAAAAAAAAACCCCCGAGCAGAATGGCTTTCCCCGTGGTCTTCTCTCCTCGGGCACAGGCTCTTCTTGCATTCATCCAGATTTTGAGGGCTGGGGGTAACCACTTTCTGGATTTTAGGAAACCCCTGCGTGTCCTGTGAATTCTGCTGGGTCCCTCAGTAGCTGCATCCCCCACCCCCTTTTCAATGTACAACTCTGAAAACAAACCTCGCCGCTCCCCGGTTCTGATGCAAGTTGTGATTTTCTTATGTATTTCAGCCTCACCCTCAGCTCATTCTGTGCAGAGCTCTGTAAAGCTCGTTACCTTACAAATGTATTAAATTAGTCTCCTACAGCTGCTTGTTCTCGATTTCTCCAAGACCAGGCGTAAGCTGCCTTACAGCCTGACGTTTGCTGCTGTCTGAGATGGGCTGCGCTGCTCTGGTCTCAGATATCAGTGGATATCCAGGACCAGGCGTAAGCTGCCTTACTGCCTGACGTTTGCTGCTGTCTGAGATGGGCTGCGCTGCTCTGGTCTCAGATATCAGTGGATATCCAGGACCAGGCGTAAGCTGCCTTACAGCCTGACGTTTGCTGCTGTCTGAGATGGGCTGCGCTGCTCTGGTCTCAGATATCAGTGGATATCCAGGACCAGGCGTAAGCTGCCTTACAGCCTGACGTTTGCTGCTGTCTGAGATGGGCTGCGCTGCTCTGGTCTCAGATATCAGTGGATATCCAGGACCAGGCGTAAGCTGCCTTACAGCCTGACGTTTGCTGCTGTCTGAGATGGGCTGCGCTGCTCTGGTCTCAGATATCAGTGGATATCCAGGACCAGGCGTAAGCTGCCTTACAGCCTGACGTTTGCTGCTGTCTGAGATGGGCTGCGCTGCTCTGGTCTCAGATATCAGTGGATATCCAGGACCAGGCGTAAGCTGCCTTACTGCCTGACGTTTGCTGCTGTCTGAGATGGGCTGCGCTGCTCTGGTCTCAGATATCAGTGGATATCCAGGACCAGGCGTAAGCTGCCTTACAGCCTGACGTTTGCTGCTGTCTGAGATGGGCTGCGCTGCTCTGGTCTCAGATATCAGTGGATATCCAGGACCAGGCGTAAGCTGCCTTACAGCCTGACGTTTGCTGCTGTCTGAGATGGGCTGCGCTGCTCTGGTCTCAGATATCAGTGGATATCCAGGACCAGGCGTAAGCTGCCTTACTGCCTGACGTTTGCTGCTGTCTGAGATGGGCTGCGCTGCTCTGGTCTCAGATATCAGTGGATACCTGCAGGAGATTGTTCTTCCAGGGTAACTGATGTGCAGTCTGGCTCATTCAGGGAGCCCAACTAACCATGCAGGGCCCATGGGCAATGTTCTTGTACAGATTTGAAGCACCCTGCTTCCTTTTCTCGTCCAGGCTGTGTTTCCTGTGTGCGCGTCTTCCCAGGCAGCATTGCATGGCTTTCTATACAACGTTCCCGGATGACATTTTGGAGTTGCCCGGGTTCTTTAGGCAGGTGAACTGATGCAATAATCACCTTGATATGTAGCCCTTGTGCAGTGGGACCAGATGCATTAACACTGGGGTCGCAGATAATCCGCTACCTCTGCACCAGCTCCTGGGTTGCTGCATGCGCTTGTAAAGTCGGTTCAGAAACACTCTCGTTGTGTAGAGACCTCCTCTGACATATCTGCAGGAGGGAGCCAAAAAGAGAGAACGTCCCTCTGTGTTTGCAGTTCCCCACTGCACTGCCAGGCTGGGCCCACGCTTGTGCCCCTGGGAGGAGGATGCTGTGTATCTAGTGAGCTCTCTTCCTTCCAGGAGCCACCTGCTTATCTGAATCGTGAGTAATATCTGTGCGGTGGGATTCAGAGCTGGAATGCTCACATTTCTAGGATTTCTAAGAAGTCTGAGAGATGCCATCAGCTCATGCTGGTAGGGGATAATTACAGCAATGTGGGCTGAAATTCCTAATTTTGGCTGTGCATTTGCATCTTGCACTCTCTCTGAGCTTCATGCAGAATTATAGTTAATGGAGACACAGTGTTAGTCATTGAGTGATCTGTTTGGGGCTAATAAACAGCTGCCAGTGCCTGGTAGGGTGCCTGTGGGACCGCACTATGGAAAGGTTTTCCCACCAGTACCTGCTTGATGCCTCTTTCCTATCTGGGATCTAGCTCTCCAGCAAGATCCAAAACGAGAGTGTTCCTGCAGAAAATCTGGAGCGTTTCACCCCCCGATCGAGCCTTTACCTCGGGAGGGGTTACCCTAATTCCACTGAGTAATGCAGGCGGCTGGAAAGTGCTGCTTTGCCTGTAAAGCTCCTCAGGGGCGGGGCTTACACTTCCACGCTTACGTCTGAATTTTCAAAGTATGCAGCTAAGTCTTCCTGGGTAAGATCTGTGCATAGATTTGCAGGTGGAGTTGGGCAATAACTTTTGAAGGAAAAGCTTGTGTGTACTTCCCCTGTGAAGAATGGTGAAAGTCTGTGTGGAATTGATTTAAAATGAGCCGCTGGACTGCTGACCAAGATGTAGTAGCTAAGAATTGAAAAATATCTCCCAGTCTTACTGGCTCGGCCCAAGGTGCTTTCATCAAAGATTTTGATTGTACTGCAGATATCTTCAGCGCCTCTAACTTAACACATTCTGCAAAAAAAAAAAAAGCCCAAATTATAGGGCTCCTTACACTGAATGCAAGAAAGCCCTTAACAGGCTGAGTTGGTCTCTTTTATTTGCGACATTATCTAAATTTGGTTTCCCTGTCTTTGAGGTAAGGATGCGTAGCGGGGAGCCCAGCCTATGGCTGAACGGTGTACAGATGTTTGGATTCATGCTATCCACATGTTTGCAGTTTGGTGTAATTAACCCTTCTGGCCGTGACTCGGGACTCATAATTTTACGAATGCTTCCTGGACTTGCCGTGCATCTCCATCTCCTCTGTTCTAGGGGTGTCTCATGGTGGTTGATATTTTGCCAGCCGGTTTAACTTTTCGGTTTTGAGTTGGGCTCTCCTTGCTCCTTCTCGGTGCTTTCTGTACCTCAGCAGAGCGTTCAGCTCTTCTCCTCACATTGAGCACCCGTTTCCATAACACGAGCCCGTCCACCTCTCTCAGGGCGCGATGAAATAGGGAAATTGTGTGTCCCTAGCGCTGTCTCGACAATGGGCTCCGGGGAGAGGTGTAGCTGCGCGTTAGGAAACAGACCCGGCTGTCGTCTTGATACACACAGCCTGGACCGGGCATGAGCTGGCGAGTTGTGTGTCCCTAGCGCTGTCTCGACAATGGGCTCCGGGGAGAGGTGTCGCTGCGCGTTAGGAAACGGACCCGGCTGTCTTCTTGATACACACAGCCTGGACCGGGTATGTTGTGTGTCCTGAAAAATGATTTTCCTTTTTTTGGTCTTCACACAGCTTTCTGTGGTTCCTGCCACGTAGGATCGCATCAATCCTTCGTAGGAGGAATCACAGAAAGCAAGTCTTGCTTTTCTGTTGAGCCCTTAAGCCTGCAATGACTTAATGCCAGCCCCAGGACTGGCGTTTAGTTTCCAAGTTAAACAGGGCGAGCGGTCATTTTTAGCCTCATCTACCTAGGCTGACCCCACACCCTATTTTTCTGAATTCCCCCCGCTTTGCCTTCCATCGCAGTCGGAATTTACGTGATCGACTGGTCCATTCCAGATTACGGCTCTTTCCACGATCCTCTGCGATCTACCCAGACCTCATCCCTGAGGTCACTGCGAGCTGTGTCCCCACGACCGTCACATGTTCCTCAATGGGGCATGTGTATCCTTCATGCCTTTCCACAGGGGTGATTGTACGTCTTCGTATGTCCCTGCTCCCAACACTTTTCTAAAAATAAATCAAGTATTCGTTCTGGTTGGGTGGTTGCACCCCGTGTACAAGTGCGTCCGACCCACACATTTTTACCCTGAAAAATTAACGCTTGCCCAGAGCAGGCGTTAATTTCTGAGCAGTCCCAAAAAATGTACAGAAAAGCAGAAAATACTTTTTCTGTACTTCCTCTGACTTAATATTGTGGCAATATTAAGTTAGAGGAACAAAAAGTAAAAAAATAAAAATAAAAATATGCTGACGTTCAGCTTAGGAAAAGGGACATTTGTAATATTTTTCTAACCCGCTGACAGCCACCTCTCCTGGGTGCCTGCTGTCGGAGGCGCTAGGAGCGCAAATATCTTCCTACCGGCTCCTTGGCAACTCAAGACAAGAAACAGAGAGTAGGATTAAATGGTCAATTTTCTCAGTGGAAAAGGGTAAACAGTGGAGTGCCTCAGGGATCTGTACTTGGACCGGTGCTTTTCAATATATTTATAAATGATCTGGAAAGGAATACGATGAGTGAGGTTATCAGATTTGCAGATGATACAAAATTATTCAGAGTAGTTAAATCACAAGCAGATTGTGATACATTACAGGAGGACCTTGTGAGACTGGAAGATTGGGCATCCAAATGGCAGATGAAATTTAATGTGGACAAGTGCAAGGTGATGCATATAGGGAAAAATAACCCTTGCTGTAGTTACACGATGTTAGGTTCCATATTAGGAGCTACCACCCAGGAGAAAGATCTAGGCATCATAGTGGATAACACATTGAAATCGTCGGCTCAGTGTGCTGCAGCAGTCAAAAAAGCAAACAGAATGTTAGGAATTATTAGAAAGGGAATGGTGAATAGAACGGAAAATGTCATAATGCCTCTGTATCGCTCCATGGTGAGACCTCACCTTGAATACTGTATACAATTCTGGTCGCCGCATCTCAAAAAAAGATATAGTTGCACTGGAGAAAGTACAGAGAAGGGCAACCAAAATGATAAAGGGGATGGAACAGCTCCCCTATGAGGAAAGGCTGAAGAGGTTAGGACTGTTCAGCTTGGAGAAGAGACGGCTGAGGGGGGATATGATAGAGATGTTTAAAATCATGAGAGGTCTAGAACGGGTAGATGTGAATCGGTTATTTACTCTTTCGGATAGTAGAAAGACTAGGGGGCACTCCATGAAGTTAGCATGGGGCACATTTAAAACTAATCTGAGAGAGTTCTTTTTTACTCAACGCACAATTAAACTCTGGAATTTGTTGCCAGAGGATGTGGTTAGTGCAGTTAGTATAGCTGTGTTTAAAAAAGGATTGGATAAGTTCTTGGAGGAGAAGTCCATTACCTGCTATTAAGTTCACTTAGAGAATAGCCACTGCCATTAGCAATGGTTACATGGAATAGACTTAGTTTTTGGGTACTTGCCAGGTTCTTATGGCCTGGATTGGCCACTGTTGGAAACAGGATGCTGGGCTTGATGGACCCTTGGTCTGACCCAGTATGGCAATTTCTTATGTTCTTAACTAATGCTAAAAAGCTGGTGATTGTCAAACACACATTTTTGAGAATATAATAAAATCGGTAAGCAACTCACCAAGAATTTGATTATTTTTGGAGCGAAATGATACATGAAAGAGCACAAAGTGACCAGAGGTTCCAGGGTTCAAACGAAGCCAAAAAATGGTCAGATGCTAACAGCTCTGTGTCAGAAGCATCCGCCCAAGCTGTCAGAAACCAGACAGGAACTCCCTGTGCTTATGGGAGACCTAATCAGAAAGTTAGGAGGCAGTTAAAAAAAAAAAACCAAAACAAAAACCAGAGCAGTCAATGCTGAGATTTCAGCCCTGGAGTGATTTAGTATGTGTTGATTTAAAAAAAAAAAAAAAAAAAAAAAGAGAAATGACCTGGGAGGAGGTCACCTGAATTGAAAAGACTCAATCATAGGCCATGAGTTACTGGGGGCTTCCTGAGCTGCGCCTTCTCGATTCAGTCGCAGGCACGAGCAGTGTTCAGATACCCCGGACAGTCCTCTGCACGGCTGCCTGTAATAACTTGCATGGGGCTGGAGAATGCAAACCACACCTCGAGCAGAGGTAAACTTAAGTGGAAGGGTTGGATGTGTGACTGGGGGAGGATTTTCTTTTTTAGTTTGAATGCAAATCAGAGAAAACTAAAAGGAGTTGTAGACCAGACCAATGTCAGCAGATTAGAGAGCAAATATGTTTAGTCGCTGATGAAAAAGGAAGCACTCGCGTTATCACATTAGGAGGAGGTTTCGTGTACGTACAATGCAGACTTATAAGCACCTTGTATGTGGGAATAAAACGGAGAATGTCCTATTGCCTCTGTATGGAGCCCTGGTGCGCCCACACCTTGAGTACTCTGTGCAGCTCTGGTCCCCGCATCTCCAGAAAGACACAGCAGAACTGGAAGAGGTGCAGAGGGGGTGACAGAGATGATAAAGGGGAGGGAACATCTCTCCTGTCATGAGAGGCTACGCAGGCGAGAGCTCTTCAGCTTGGAAAAGACACAGCAGAACTGGAAGAGGTGCAGAGGGGGTGACAGAGATGATAAAGGGGAGGGAACATCTCTCCTGTCATGAGAGGCTACGCAGGCGAGAGCTCTTCAGCTGGGAAAAGAGACAGCAGAACTGGAAGAGGTGCAGAGGGGGTGACAGAGATGATAAAGGGGAGGGAACATCTCTCCTGTCATGAGAGGCTACGCAGGCGAGAGCTCTTCAGCTTGGAAAAGACACAGCAGAACTGGAAGAGGTGCAGAGGGGGTGACAGAGATGATAAAGGGGAGGGAACATCTCTCCTGTGATGAGAGAACTACGCAGGCGAGAGCTCTTCAGCTGGGAAAAGACCCAGCAGAACTGGAAGAGGTGCAGAGGGGGTGACAGAGATGATAAAGGGAAGGGAACATCTCTCCTGTCATGAGAGGCTACGCAGGCGAGAGCTCTTCAGCTTGGAAAAGACCCAGCAGAACTGGAAGAGGTGCAGAGGGGGTGACAGAGATGATAAAGGGGAGGGAACATCTCTCCTGTCATGAGAGGCTACGCAGGCGAGAGCTCTTCAGCTGGGAAAAGACCCAGCAGAACTGGAAGAGGTGCAGAGGGGGTGACAGAGATGATAAAGGGGAGGGAACATCTCTCCTGTCATGAGAGAACTACGCAGGCGAGAGCTCTTCAGCTGGGAGGGGACATGAGAGGGGTTTATAAAATCATGAGTGGGGTGGAAGGGGTAATTCACCCTCTCCAATAATACTAAACAAGGGGACCCTCCATGAAAGTAAGGATCAGCAGATTCAGAACAGATCCTAGAAAGGACTTTCTCACTCAGTGCACGATCCCGCTGTGGGATCTGTTGCCAGAGGACGTGATGAAGGCAGTGAGCATAGCGGGGTTTAAAAGAAGTTCTGGAGGAAAGTCCATTACACATTCTTAGCCAGGGAGATTAAGGAAAGCTCTCGCTTTCCCTGGGAGTGAGTGGCAGGAAATGTTTCTGGATACTGTCAGAGACAGGACATTTGGGCTTGCTGGACTTTTGGTTTGACCCAACAGGGACTTTCTAATGTTGCTGCAGTCCCAGAACCTCTTACAGATGTTCTGCTCACATGGGCTTGCTTGGTTCTGGGATTTTATTTATTTATTTTTCTGCAGGTTGGGTGTCTCTTTAGTTTCTAATTATATAGTAAGTAATTAATTTAGGAGGCTTATCAAGTTTGATAATTAAGCACCTCCTGCAGATGTGGAATATCAGTGCTTGCTGCAAAATGCAAATTTTTAGTGAGGCAGGGGGCGAGAAGGTCCTTCCCCTGTGGGAGGATGGGAGTGACCTGTCCAGCTTGACCTTCCTGCCGCTGCATCTCATGTTCCTTCTGCTCTCTCTTTGCAGTTTGCTGCTTTGTGGTTCACAAACGGTGCCATGAATTTGTCACTTTCTGCTGCCCTGGTGCAGATAAGGGCCCAGCCTCGGATGTAAGTAAAGCACTTCTTACCCTTTTGCTGGAAATGACTGCAGAGCTGCGGTGTCTTCCCCGACTCAGGAAATGTTCTTAACGTGAGCAGGGCCGGATTTACCTTTCTAGGGCCCCTGTGAAGCGCTGCCTGAGCGCAGGTCTGCACACCTGTTCCCAGAGAAACGTCCAGAGGGGATGAAATCCGGCGCAGGAATCCCGCTGACCTCCTGACGCGCGCTGCAAGGCTCCTCCTCATTCATTCAGCTGCTTTCTCTTAACGTTGCCATCTTTCTTTGGCTGTGAACGTCAGCTTTCCTCTTCCTTGCTTTCATTTTGTAAAAAGGATTTAGCGACTTGCCTGATCCGCTGGAGCCTGACTGGGAACCTGGCTTCGTCCCGGCTCGCCTCTGCCGTTCCCCCATGTCAGCCACTGCTGGGGATGCTGCAGAGGTAGCGCTCGAAGCCCCTGAGGGGAGGGCTTCCCAGTCAGTGGCTGCATGTAGGGCCTGGGATTGCAGGTTAGGCCCCCGGACGGGGGATATAAAAAAAAATGCAAGCACTCCCCATACCCAAGAAAACCGGAGCCCTGTTTTGGAATGGGGTCCTACAAATTGCAAGATTAGCGGTACGGGGCAGGGTGCGGCTGCGTTCCCGGCGCTCTGGCGGTCCGGGGCAGGGTGCGGCTGCGTTCCCGGCGCTCTGGCGGTACGGGGCAGGGTGCGGCTGCGTTCCAGGCGCTCTGGCGGTCCGGGGCAGGGTGCGGCTGCGTTCCCGGCGCTCTGGCGGTCTGGGGCAGGGTGCGGCTGCGTTCCCGGCGCTCTGGCGGTCTGGGGCAGGGTGCGGCTGCGTTCCCGGCGCTCTGGCGGTCCGGGGCAGGGTGCGGCTGCGTTCCAGGCGCTCTGGCGGTCCGGGGCAGGGTGCGGCTGCGTTCCAGGCGCTCTGGCGGTCCGGGGCAGGGTGCGGCTGCGTTCCAGGCGCTCTGGCGGTCCGGGGCAGGGTGCGGCTGCGTTCCAGGCGCTCTGGCGGTCCGGGGCAGGGTGCGGCTGCGTTCCCGGCGCTCTGGCGGTCCGGGGCAGGGTGCGGCTGCGTTCCAGGCGCTCTGGCGGTCCGGGGCAGGGTGCGGCTGCGTTCCAGGCGCTCTGGCGGTCCGGGGCAGGGTGCGGCTGCGTTCCAGGCGCTCTGGCGGTCCGGGGCAGGGTGCGGCTGCGTTCCCGGCGCTCTGGCGGTACGGGGCAGGGTGCGGCTGCGTTCCAGGCGCTCTGGCGGTAGGGGGCAGGGTGCGGCTGCGTTCCCGGCGCTCTGGCGGTACGGGGCAGGGTGCGGCTGCGTTCCCGGCGCTCTGGCGGTCCGGGGCAGGGTGAGGCTGCGTTCCAGGCGCTCTGGCGGTCCGGGGCAGGGTGCGGCTGCGTTCCAGGCGCTCTGGCGGTCCGGGGCAGGGTGAGGCTGCGTTCCCGGCGCTCTGGCGGTCCGGGGCAGGGTGCGGCTGCGTTCCCGGCGCTCTGGCGGTACGGGGCAGGGTGCGGCTGCGTTCCCGGCGCTCTGGCGGTTCGGTGCAGGGTGAGGCTGCGTTCCAGGCGCTCTGGCGGTAGGGGGCAGGGTGAGGCTGCGTTCCAGGCGCTCTGGCGGTACGGGGCAGGGTGCGGCTGCGTTCCTGGCGGTCCGGGGCAGGGTGCGGCTGCGTTCCAGGCGCTCTGGCGGTACGGGGCAGGGTGAGGCTGCGTTCCCGGCGCTCTGGCGGTACGGGGCAGGGTGCGGCTGCGTTCCAGGCGCTCTGGCGGTCCGGGGCAGGGTGCGGCTGCGTTCCAGGCGCTCTGGCGGTAGGGGGCAGGGTGAGGCTGTGTTCCCGGCGCTCTGGCGGTAGGGGGCAGGGTGCGGCTGCGTTCCCGGCGCTCTGGCGGTAGGGGGCAGGGTGCGGCTGCGTTCCCGGCGCTCTGGCGGTCCGGGGCAGGGTGCGGCTGCGTTCCCGGCGCTCTGGCGGTCCGGGGCAGGGTGCGGCTGCGTTCCAGGCGCTCTGGCGGTACGGGGCAGGGTGCGGCTGCGTTCCCGGCGCTCTGGCGGTACGGGGCAGGGTGCGGCTGCGTTCCAGGCGCTCTGGCGGTACGGGGCAGGGTGCGGCTGCGTTCCCGGCGCTCTGGCGGTCCGGGGCAGGGTGCGGCTGCGTTCCCGGCGCTCTGGCGGTTCGGGGCAGGGTGAGGCTGCGTTCCCGGCGCTCTGGCGGTCCGGGGCAGGGTGCGGCTGCGTTCCAGGCGCTCTGGCGGTCCGGGCCAGGGTGCGGCTGCGTTCCAGGCGCTCTGGCGGTACGGGGCAGGGTGCGGCTGCGTTCCCGGCGCTCTGGCGGTACGGGGCAGGGTGCGGCTGCGTTCCAGGCGCTCTGGCGGTACGGGGCAGGGTGCGGCTGCGTTCCCGGCGCTCTGGCGGTTCGGGGCAGGGTGAGGCTGCGTTCCCGGCGCTCTGGCGGTACGGGGCAGTGTGCGGCTGCGTTCCTGGCGGTACGGGGCAGGGTGAGGCTGCGTTCCCGGCGCTCTGGCGGTACGGGGCAGGGTGCGGCTGCGTTCCAGGCGCTCTGGCGGTACGGGGCAGGGTGCGGCTGCGTTCCCGGCGCTCTGGCGGTCCGGGGCAGGGTGCGGCTGCGTTCCCGGCGCTCTGGCGGTAGGGGGCAGGGTGCGGCTGCGTTCCCGGCGCTCTGGCGGTACGGGGCAGGGTGCGGCTGCGTTCCCGGCGCTCTGGCGGTACGGGGCAGGGTGCGGCTGCGTTCCCGGCGCTCTGGCGGTACGGGGCAGGGTGCGGCTGCGTTCCCGGCGCTCTGGCGGTACGGGGCAGGGTGCGGCTGCGTTCCCGGCGCTCTGGCGGTACGGGGCAGGGTGCGTCTGAGCTTTCAAGAGCTGTGTCCCTTCCTCAGGTCAGTACAGCATGAACTGCAGGATAAGCAAAGATAAGATTTCCTCCCTTTATCCTTTGCACTGAAGGGAAAAGAACTTTTCCGTTACTCAGGTAAGAAGATTCAGCTAAGCTTAGGTAAGTTAAGTAAGACGTGAATGCAGTCCAGTAAGAAGGTCTCCCCTACAACCCGATTGTGGAGTGATGCTCTCAGCACTGAAGAAGTTTGATCTGCAGTGCATCTCTGACACTCATAAAAGTGCAGCTGCTGCAGTGCATTTCCTGGGCTTTCTGTCCCTCCAGGGTACTTTTGATGTTTTTACAAGCTCTGGGCTTTCTGCACCACTGACACATTTCGTGGTTGTTGATTTCACTGAGATATTTCAGCCTTAGAAATCCCAGTCTTCTCTTGCAAGTCACAGAATTGCTGTCTCACTCACATTCACACTCATAAAGAGCCCTTCCACCCAGTCCTATTTGCTTATCAATGTTTCTAAGTGATTTACAAAGTACATTCATAAATGAATAAAAACAAATGTAAATCAAAATAGTCAGTCAAATAAATAAGAAAAACATAAAAAAATAGTAATGCAGTTCAACTGGCTCTTTATTGATGCTGAGAAATTTGTGACCTTCTGAGGACTTGGTATTAAATGTATGAACTAAAAACCTGCTCGCATAGGGATGTCTTCACCATTTTCCTGTAAGAAGTTGTTGCTACTTCACTCTTTACTTGTAATGGAAGAGTATTCCAGAGGGTTGGTCCCTGAATGTAAAATAGACATTCTCTTGACTCAACCAAACGAACTTGCTTAAATGAAGGAATGTCGAGAAACATTTGAGAGGCTGAGCGCAGGGTTCACTCCGGGCAATATATTTTCAAAGCCACAATAATATTATGAGGGGCAAGACCTTTGATTCCTTTAAACACTAGTTTCAGTAGTAGAGCAGGAGAGAGACCTTGGGGTGATAGTGTCTAACGATCTGAAATCGGCAAAACAATGTGACAAGGCGATAGCTAAAGCCAGAAGAATGCTGGGCTGCATAGAGAGAGGAATATTGAGTAAGAAAAGGGAAGTGATTATCCCTTTGTACAGGTCCTTGGTGAGGCCTCACCTGGAGTACTGTGCTCAGTTCTGGAGATCGTATCTCCGAAGGGACTGACAGGATGGAGGCGATCCAGAGAAGGGCGACCAAAAAGGTGGAGGATCTTCAGCGAATGACTTATGAGGAGAGATTGAAGAACCTAAACATGTATACCCTGGAGGAAAGGAGGAGCAGGGGTGATATGATACAGACTTTCAGATACTTGAAAGGTTTTAATGATCCATGATCAACAACAAACCTTTTCCGTTGGAAAAAAATCAACAGAACCAGGGGTCACGATTTAAAACTCCAGGGAGGAAGACTCAGAACCAATGTCAGGAAGTATTTCTTCACGGAAAGGGTGGTGGATGCCTGGATCGCCCTTCTGGAGGAAATGGTGAAGACCAAAACTGTGAAGGATTTCAAAGGGGCGTGGGATAAAGTCTAGAGGATGTGAATGAAGAGAAGAGGCATGGGGGTGGTTTGCGAGAATGATGGCTATTACCTAGTGATGAATACCCTTATTCAATAAACATACACACGGTTAATGCGACTCCAACATTGCTCTATGCTTCAATGGCAAGAGGAAATGTGGGAAAAAGGATTTGTATTCATATATAAGCGTGGGAGTAGCTTGCTTGTTGCGGAGGTTACTACCCCAAACCAAATAAGCCTGATATGTCACTTTCAATGCATATCCAGCATAGCTCTCTGCTTCAACAGCAGGGGAATGAAGAAAAGAGGATTTACATTCAGACAACTACCTATAAGGACTGAATTGTATAGTCTGGGTAAACAAACAAACGTGGGAGTAGTTTGTTTGTTGCGGCAGTTACTACCCCGAACCAATTTAAGCCTGATACTTCACTTTCAATGCATATCCAGTGCAGCTCTCTGCTTCAACAGCAGGGGGGGGGATGAAGAAAATAGGATTTATATTCAGACAACAACCAACAAGGACTAAATTGAACAGGCTGGGTAAACAAATAAGCCTGGGAGTAGCTTGCTTATTGCGGCGGTTACTACCCCTAACCAATTAGGCTTGATACTTCTCTTTGCAGCTCCAGCACTGCTCTCTAATCAATGGTGGGGGTGGAAGGAACTTAGAACCAAAAAGTTACCAATAAGGGCCCTGACCTTAGAGGTCAGTGTAATAGATAAGTATGAGAAAAATAAGTGTGAAAGCTTGCTGGGCAGACTGGATGGGCCGTTTGGTCTTCTTCTGCCGTCATTTCTATGTTTCTATGTTAAATTTTATTCTTGAGGAAATAGGTAACCAGTGATGTTTAGCCAGATCGGGTGTGATGTGGTGGAAGCTTGGAGTTTGCTCGGTTATTCTCATTGCTGATTTATTTTGCTGTAAATTACAGTAGTCCGCTGCTGACATCACAAGAGAATGAATGACTCTTTTCAAGTCTACGATTAAGATTAAGGTCGTATTCTTCTTAACATTTGTAACTTGAAGTATGAATTTCGGACTAGTTTTTTAACTTGTGCCCAAAGGGTTAATCTAGAATCCGTAATTATACCTACATTTCTTACTTCAGAAATATTAATTGGTATCCTTCCACATCCAGGGTCCTTGGGATAACATTTGAATGGTATCTGATTAGGTAAAGAATTTCTGTTTTTGACAAGTTTAAAACTAAATTGCTGTTTCAGACAATGTGCAACCTTCAGCAAGGTATCCTGAGCTGACCCTTTCATAGGGATAAAAAAACTGGATGTCATCAGCTAAAATTCAGTTTTCCACATCAAGTTCTGCACAAATGAAGCCGAATAACACCGCGGGCGGAGCAGAGGCCTGGGGCACAAAGGGGGCAGCTAGTGCTGCCGGTGATCTGACTTTAAAGTTACGTCCCTTAAGGAAAGAAGAAAAGCATTGTCTAAGGCGGTGCAGCATGATCGATAGTGTCAAAGGCTGCGGATAAATCCATCGACACCAGGAAGTCCTCTGAAAATATCAAACAGGATGCCGGGAGACTCTGGGTGTCGTGGCCTCCTCTAAAACCAGAAGAGAGTCTGCTCTTAAACAATTACAAACCTTCTCGAACTTTAGAAATGAACAGAAGATTGGAAATGGGCCCGAGATTACTAAGAGCATCGCAGGGTAAATTTGATTTCTTGGGCACAGGTTTAATGCAGGCCACTTTTAGGGACTCGGGAATTGGCTCCTCTTTAAAAGAGAAATCAGTTGTGTTAATGTCGTCTTTGAGATATTGAAGAGAAACATTGGAGCACTCATTGATGGACTGAAATTTGGTCTCTTTCTCTTTCAGGATCCAAGGAGCAAACACAAATTTAAAATTCATACGTATTCCAGCCCTACCTTCTGTGATCACTGCGGGTCTCTGCTGTATGGTCTCATTCACCAAGGAATGAAATGTGAAAGTAAGTCTGGTTCTCCGAGTCCAATCATTGATGGGTAGGAGAACTGCACTCCCATTACAGCTCACATATGAGTACTGCTGTCTATCCTTGTGTGAGGGGATAGGGTGAGGGGTCGTGGCTGTGTGAGGGGATAGGGTGAGGGGTCGTGGCTGTGTGAAGGGTCGTGGCTGTGTGAGGGGATAGGGTGAGGGGTCGTGGTTGTGTGAGGGGTCGTGGTTGTGTGAGGGGATAGGGTGAGGGGTCGTGGCTGTGTGAGGGGATAGGGTGAGGGGTCGTGGCTGTGTGAGGGGATAGGGTGAGGGGTCGTGGCTGTGTGAGGGGATAAGGTGAGGGGTTGAGGCTGTGTGAGGGGATAGGGTGAGGGGTCGTGGCTGTGTGAGGGGTCGTGCTTGTGTGAGGGGTCGTGGCTGTGTGAGGGGATAGGGTGAGGGGTCGTGCTTGTGTGAGGGGTCGTGGCTGTGTGAGGGGATAGGGTGAGGGGTCGAGGCTGTGTGAGGGGTCGTGGCGGAGGTCGTGGCTGTGTGAGGGGATAGGGTGAGGGGTCATGGCCGAGGGCTGTATCCTGTGTGAGGGGCTGGGAATGGTGGCCGAGGGCTGAATCCTGTGTGAGGGGCTGGGAATGGTGGCCGAGGGCTGTATCCTGTGTGAGGGGCTGGGAACGGTGGCCGAGGGCTGTATCCTGTGTGAGGGGGTGGGAATGGTGGCCGAGGGCTGTATCCTGTGTGAGGGGGTGGGAATGGTGGCTGAGTGCTGTATCCTGTGTGTGAGGGGCTGGGAACGGTGGCCGAGGGCTGTATCCTGTGTGAGGGGCTGGGAATGGTGGCTGAGGGCTGTATCCTGTGTGAGGGGCTGGGAATGGTGGCTGAGGGCTGTATCCTGTGTGAGAGGGTGAGAACGGTGGCCGAGGGCTGTATCCTGTGTGAGGGGCTGGGAATGGTGGCCGAGGGCTGAATCCTGTGTGAGGGGCTGGGAACGGTGGCCGAGGGCTGTATCCTGTGTGAGGGGGTGGGAATGGTGGCCGAGGGCTGTATCCTGTGTGAGGGGCTGGGAATGGTGGCCGAGGGCTGTATCCTGTGTGAGGGGCTGGGAATGGTGGCTGAGTGCTGTATCCTGTGTGTGAGGGGCTGGGAACGGTGGCCGAGGGCTGTATCCTGTGTGAGGGGGTGGGAATGGTGGCTGAGTGCTGTATCCTGTGTGTGAGGGGCTGGGAACGGTGGCCGAGGGCTGTATCCTGTGTGAGGGGGTGGGAATGGTGGCTGAGTGCTGTATCCTGTGTGTGAGGGGCTGGGAATGGTGGCCGAGGGCTGTATCCTGTGTGAGGGGCTGGGAATGGTGGCTGAGTGCTACTATAGTCAGTGTTGGGTGAGCTGCTGTGAACTGGATCGCGTTTCCTCTCCAACCTTCTGAGAAGAGATCAGGTTTGGCTGATGCAGGAAACCGAATTTGTTGTGAGTAAGAGAAGGAATCTGAGAAATGAAGGGGTAACCCTAGAGCTCTGTTTACTATTGATGTAAGAGCATTGCTGAGCAGGGAAATGTCCCAGACATTGTGCCACTCGGCTGCTCTCTCACATTGCGCCAGCTTTGTATGGTTAAGACCTAATTGAGAGGTTAGGGCTTGGCGTGTGGGTGGTGTGCACTGCATTTTTGGGAAGCGTCATAAAACTACTGCACATCCCAACCTGACCCTTGGATGGTCAGCTTCAGGGTCTTTGGAGGAAGCTTCCTAGTGCTGCCACCCATACATGCAAATAGGGGAAACCAGGTAAAGACCTCCCCCAGAAAAAGTGCTCCATGCACTGGGAGCTGGCGCCATCTTGAGGCCATTTCTGTTAGTGCCTGAGAGTCCAGCACCATCTGTCTCTGCGTGGGGAATGTTCCTGGGGGTCTCCTTTTCTACTCTGAGCTCCTTATTCAGACGTTGGCCGCCTAGGAAAGCTAGCCACATAAACCTATCAGGCTAATTTACGGGTCGATGCAGTAAAGTGCGCTCAGGCTGAGCGCACTGTTAGCCCCTGTTTGGCCGCGCGTTTTCGATGCGCTATTTTTACCCCTCATACAGTAAGGGGTAATAGTGCGTGGAAACCGCGCATCCAACCCCTCCAAAACTAATAGCGCCCGCAACATGCAAATGCGCATAGATGGGCCTATTAGTTATTCCCGCGCGATTCAGAAAGTAAAATGTGCAGCCAAGCCGCACATTTTAATTTCGGCCGGCACCGGAAAGTGTACAGAAAAGCAGAAAAAACTGCTTTTCTGTACACCCTCCGACTTAATATTATAGCGATATTAAGTCGGAGGCCCCAAAAATAAAAAAAAATTAAAAATCTGCCTGCAGGTTGGAAGATGGACACTCAATTTTGCCGGCGTCCGTTTTCCGAACCTGTGGCTGTCAGCGGATTTGAGAACAGACGCCGGCAAAATTGAGCTTCGGCTGTCAAACCCGCTGACAGCCGCCGCTTCTGCCAGTAAGGAGGTGCTAGGGACGCGCTAGGGACACTAACCTCCTATTACCGCATTTTTTGTTTTTCTGAATGGCGCGCCCGCTCTCCCACTGGTTTTTCTATATTGGCCCGTTAGTTGGGATATTCAGCGGTGCAGGTAGAGCACTAAACATACCTGGTTATCTGAAAGTTAGACGGATACGTTTATCTGGCTAAGTTTGGGACTTCTCTCCAGCCGTCTGCCTTGGCTGGATAGTGATGGTCTGCCCCTGACACACAGGCCGATACAGTAAAACCCGGGGGGAAAGCCGGCACCCTGAGGCAGGCGCCCGCTCTCCTGTGCGTGCGATTTAGTATGCAAATGAGGGCCCGTGGTAAAAAGGCGCTAGAGACACCAGCGCGTCCCTAGCGCCTCCTTATTGACGGAAGCGGTGGCTGTCAGCGAGTTTGACAGCCGACTCTCAATTTTGCCGGCGTCTGTTCTCAAACCCGCTGACAGCCACGGGTTCGGAAAACGGACGCCGGCAAAATTGAGCGTCCATCTTCCGACCCGCGGGCCACGGCCAATTTAAATTTTTTTTTTCACTTTTGGGGCCTCTGACTTAATATCGCTAAGATATTAAGTCGGAGGGTGCACAGAAAAGCAGTTTTTACTGCTTTTCTGTGCACTTCCCCGGTGCCGGCCGAAATTAACGCCGACCTTTGGGTGGGCGCTAATTTCTGAAAGTAAAACATGCGGCTTGGCTGCACGTTTTACTTACTGAATCGTGCGGGAATAACTAATAGGGCCATCTATGTGCATTTGCATGTTGTGGGCGCTATTAGTTTCGGGGGGGTTCACCGTGCGTTTTCCACGCGCTATTACCCCTTACTGTATGAGGGGTAATAGCGCGTCGAAAATGCGCGTCCAAACGGGGGCTAACAGTGCGCTCAGCCTGAGCGCACTTTACTGCATCGACCCGTATGTCAGGGGCAGTCAGACTGGTGGGATTTTAAAATCCTGACATTTGTCTGGCTGTGCCAGATATAACCGGAGAAATGCGCAGAATTTGGAGCTGACGGTGTTTATAGATGTGTTCTCTGTCACGCGTGGCTGCCAGCACACGGGTGGTATGCAGTGTCCCCTTCTGTCACGTGTTGCAGGTCTTGTTCTGCTTTCTGAGGAGCTGTGCTTTTGCTTTGTCTTTTTAGCATGTATGATGAATGTTCATAAGCGATGTGTAGCGAATGTTCCCAGTCTCTGTGGAACAGACCATACTGAGCGAAGAGGTCGCATTTATATCAAGGCGGACATCAGTAAAGAAGTTCTTACGGTGCTGGGTAAGTGGAATATCCTGTCCTCTCACGTCGTAGTTCATATTTACAAAGCATGTCTGGTAAAGAAGTGAACTGGTAGCATTCCCAGTGAGCCCACATTTTGAACTGGGCCTTTGAATCCTGGTTTTTCTGGGGTGCAGGAGAGCTGAGCTCCTCTGGGGAATGTCCAGCTGTTTCTGGACGTCACAGGATGCTGCTCGGGCCCCCGATGACTGACCGACCTCACAGCTAGCCACTCCTTTATTCTTTGCACCAACGTTCACATCACAATTACAGCTTCCAGTTCCTGATCTAAGGCAGCAGGAGCCCCAGGCATGAATGGTGGTCATTTCCTTCTGGGTCAGCCCAAGGGAGGAATAGATCCTATTGATGGAGATTTCAGAACCATCTCCTGTCCCTTTTCATCACCTTCCAGTAATCACTGGTCACGGTAAGCGTGGCGATCTTTGTTCTAAACAGTGTAAGCCTGGTTTACGTGCGCCGTCTTGTCTGATTCAGATTCCTTGTAAAAACATGCAGAGGAGTTCCCCAGACACTACGATGTACGCTCACTACATTAACATTCAATCGATCAGACAGAAGACAATGTTATTATGAGATTTTTTTTATCATCCGAGTCTCCGGACATATTATGCATAACAGAATCATGGCTGTTCTATATCAAATTTGTCCACCTCTCAGCCGAGAGTTAATAAACATGGAGGTGGTTTGTTAATTCTCATATTATCTAATTTAAAATTTGAAAATCTGAGTTTAGACTCTCAGTATGAGATGAGGA
This sequence comes from Rhinatrema bivittatum, assembly GCF_901001135.1. NCBI lineage: Eukaryota > Metazoa > Chordata > Amphibia > Gymnophiona > Rhinatrematidae > Rhinatrema > Rhinatrema bivittatum. Next base: position 1,648,604 of record NC_042628.1, on the reverse strand, counting down.
TTTTGTCCTCAAGGTCTCTTAACTTATGTTCAGTCTATGCTCCCCCTGGCCTAACAGAGCTTAATTCTTCTCTCTTCTCCCTATTAAAATCTATTGCAAATTTGAATAATACCATGGTTCTGGGGGACTTTAACTGCATGTTAATAAATCTCCTTATTCAGTCGGCTGTGATGTGTTTCTCAATATTATGCAAAATCTTGGATGAGACCAACTTTCAACTGGATCAACCCATACAGGGTCTGAACACATCCGCTGGTCTGATCATTTCAACACAAGATTTCAACATGAGGTCTTATTGATACAGATTTATTCTGTCAGATGTTAGATGAAAACTTAGATCTAACCTCTTGTCGAGATTCTGATTCGCACGTTGTTACTTGGAATGAAACTTTACAAAATGTTCTTGACAGACTAGTACCAATCTTCAAATTAAAATCGAGAGCTGGAAATCAATGGATGTCACCAGAATTAAGATCTATGAGACAATCACTGAGGAAATTAGAATGAATATGGCCTAAATCTCCAACCTCTGAAAACTTAAACATATATAGATTTTCATTATTCAAGGTCTGACTGTTAGGAAACACTACTCTTCATAGATTCAGACAGCAAGAAGCAACCCAGAAATACTGTTTAACATCTTCTACATCTAACATTAGTACCAGGGACTCGTTAATATAGATGGTGATGTATTCATGCAACGAATAGGCTTGGAGCTAACTATGTTTCAATGTCATTTAATGAGCTCTCATCAAAAATCTTTGATATCAATAATAAGATTCATCCTAAATGGCAATCCTTTGACCCTTCATCAGCCAGTGAAGTTCAAAACATCATAGGAGCGATGAATTTGTCGAATTGCCTGTTAAGCATATGTAAGATCAATGTTTTAAAAGTAGCTAGAGAACTGATTGCCCCTCTATCAGCCCTTATGGTCAGTCTTTCATTATCTGAAGGGGTAGTGCCAGATTCACTTAGAACAGCTGTTGTGCGACCTCTACTAAAAAACAAACAAACAAAAAAAAAAGGTCTTGATCAAACTGACTTGTCTGTCTTTAGCATTTCTCTGAAAGATTTTAGAATCGGTGCTCCTAAAACAGTTGTAGAGAAGATCACCGTTTCAGCTCACTTTCAATATGGTTTCAGAAAGGCATTTAATGCACAGATACTACTCATTTCTTTAGCGGACATCACGGCTGCGTCTGACACTGTTGATCATCGGAGTCTGTTCTCCCACCTGAGAGAACTTGGGATTGCAGGCTCCGTTATCAAACGGCTCCAATCTTACATGCAAAACAGGAAACAGCAAGTCAGGAGCTCCTCCAGGGTCTGCTTTATCTGCCCTAGCCTTTAACATTTATTTTGCTCCAATTTGTAATCGGCTGATCTTTGTGCGCAGACGACATTCAATTCCTCTTAACCATTGAAAATTCCTGGCCTGTCATCCTGCCTCATATCCATTAAATTTTGACTTAGTGAAAACAAATTGGCTCTTAACTTGTCTAAGGCTGAATTTATATTTCTTCAGCCTGAAAATGCCATTCCAGGACAATCCTCCGTTTTAATTCATGGAGAGTCTATGAAAGTTTACCTTCAGGCAATTTTCCGACGGTGGGCCTGTCGTAGACCATTGTGCCGGTTTCTATCTAGGCTGCCGCCGTCTGTGATTAAGCCATTGCAGCAGCTGCCTTCCATCAGGACTTTCCTTTCGGGAACATATTCCCCTGCAGTCTGGGATTAGCTATAAAACTGCTAATCTAATGCACAATTTCCGCAGTCATCTATCGATTCTCTGGATTTCTTCTATGCTAAAACCTTGCTGTCCTACAAGAGTCCCACGATCCTGACAAAAATCGGTTTGACGTTCCATCCTTCTGGCATCCCTCAGTATTGAAACCACCTACTCGATGATTTATGGGTGATTCAATGTCAGAACTCCCTTTAAGAAGCAATTAAAACTTTCCTTTTAACTAAATCTTCAGCAGTTCGATCTTATCTTTTGCTGGTTTTAAATTTTGTTTTTAATGTGATTTTAGTATCTTATATTTTGATTTTAATTGTATGTCATAACTTTTGTTAGCCGCTCAGGGTGTGTGTGACACAGGTGACATATAAATAAAAAGAACAACTTTCCCTGGCAGCATCAAGACACTAACATGGCTGTCAAGGCCAGAGTTTTCGGCACTCCTTTCCTTTCATGAACATATAATGCAGCTTGTGATTTTTCAGGCAAGCCACGTTATTTTATTAGCATGAAATTGCCTGGTAATGAGCTGCTCTATATGCATTTTTGATACACGATACAATACACTACGATAGTAGTGTTACTGGGGTGAACGTAACCTACAGTTTGTAAAATACTTCTCTTATTGCTGTGTAAGGCATTTACCACACAGGAAATGGACCCCTAGGTTTCTACCTGAGGCAGTGAAGGGTGGTCATTTGCCCAAGGTCATAAGGAAGTGTTAATGGGAAAATCAGGATTTGAACCCTCTGGTCAGCTGCTCTAACCACTGGGCCACTCCAATAAAAAGGGACATCTGACCTTCTCCAGTCCTGAGGGTCTACGCCAGGCCCAGCTGCAGATCCGTCAGAACCTTTCTGAGCTCCCTTAAAAGCATAAAATCCTAGGATGATTCCAATCCAGCCCCATGGATTTGTCCATTTGCAGCTTTACATAAATCTGTACGTGGTGCGGCAATCCTTTGTCAGTAACTGGAAGTAGTTTAGCCCCTTGTTGAGTGGGAGAAGTCGCGCACTCTGTGAATGTAAGTTAATGCCGACCTGCACAGAAACAGAAATGTGCAATCTGCATGTTAACCAGCAGATGGCAGTATGGCTTTTCCAGTGCCTCCGATGGTTACACAATCTCCAGCCGGACTCCTGGAGCTGCTCCTGACATCTCTGCACTTTATGCCACAAGCCAATCATCCTTGGAAAGATGCATTAAAAGCTACTCTCTCTGATGTCTAAATTTAGATGTCCCTAAATCTTCTCCTCTAACCTAGTTCTGTTTCTCTGCCCCCATGTTTTAGGGACGTGAATTTTCCATGCAACAGACCATAGTGTCGTATGCATTCTGACCTGCCATCCCCCGCCGTTCAGTCTGTAACAAGGGGGCATCACACACAATTTCATATGCGCTGTATGCTGTTTTATATCTTGCATTGTATGTGCCCTAGCTGTCTGCTGCTCAGGATGGCATTTCTTGGTGCTGGAACCAAGAGAGACTGGTCTCGTGCTCAGCTGAGGGTGGTTAGAAAAATGTAGGCTTTTAGTTAGGAATTGTAGCATTCTCAGAAAGGCTATTCGTGTTTTTAGGTGATGTATTTTATGCTAATATTTTATTAATTGTGTGTAATGATTTTTGACTGTTGTAAACAGCTTCAAACATGATTTTGGCAAGGAATTAGTAAATAACAAAATAAAAGCTCCCTGTTCCACAGGGCAGACTCTGCTCCCATGCATGGATGAGGAGATGTGCAGGGAAGAGGGGCTTCTGATCTGTTAGGAATTGGGAACATTTGGGAGAAGGGGGAGCCTTTTCTGATGGGATGGACTTCACTTTACCCAGGGTGGAACCCAGCTACTGGTGCTAGCAATTAAAAAGCAGATAGACCAGTTTTTAAACTCAATTGTTGGGGAAAACCGACAGTTGGTCAGGAGCACATGGTCCAGGTTGCGGTATCTTCAAAGGATGCTGTCAACGGAAAAGTCAAAATGTCCTGCTAGACAGGAGGCAGTAAAAGCTGAGGTAGATTTAAATGAAGGGCAGACAAATACTATGAATGCTTCAAAATTACTTGAATCAACTGCTAACATCAGACAAGCAGTGATTAGGGATAAAACAGTGCTACTTGTCTGCATGCAAATGCCAGAAATCTAAAAAAGAAGAGTTGGAAAGTCAGAACGTTTGGCACTAAGGGAAGGCGGAGAAGTCCTAGGCATCTCGGAAAACTGGTGGAAGGAGGATAACCAATGGGATATGGATACCAGGGTACAAATTATACTGACATTTCAGGACAGATCGAGTTGTGGTGAAGAGTGAAGTCATAAGTAGGATAAAAGTAGGGAACACTGTGTGCTCTGGGATGTGAGATGGGGAGGACTTTAACAGTAGCACCTGACAAGGATGATGAAACAGATTGTGAAACGCTAACAGGGATTAGACAGGCTAATAATTTTACCAACACAACAATAGCAAGGATTTCAATTACTCCACTATTGATTAGGTAAATGTTTCAACAGGGCATGCAAGGGAGGTAAAATTATTATATCCCATAAATGACTGCTTCATGGAGCAGCTTAGTCCTGGAACTGACAAGAAGGCAACTAATTTAGACTTAGAGATTACAGGAGCTGATGCAAGGGGTAATAACAGTGATGGGGCCACTTCATGATACTGATTATAATGAAATAAATTTGATATAATCACTGAAGAATGAATATTAAGTAAAACTACTGCACTAGCATTCAACTTCAGAAAGGGAGATTTTGATAAAATGAGAAAGTTAGTCAAGAAGCTAAAAGGAGAAGGTGCAAGGGTAAAACATTTACATGTGGTGAGGAAACTGTTTAAAAATACTATCTTGGAAGCCCAGATAAAATGTATTCCTTAGAACAATGTATTTATTTATTTTATTTACTTTTATATACCGGTGTTCGATTTTACATATCACATCGGTTTACATTTAAACAAAATTTGCAGGAACTTATGCGTTACCTTTGTCAAATACATTAAACATTTAAATATGGGGATTGTTAACAAGGGATATAAAAGAACATGGGGAATGGCTAACACTACGGGATGCATGAAGGGGAGTGCCCCTTCAGCGCGCGACGCCTGGCGTTCTGGCGCCGTTTAACGTCCGTCACAGTCCTCAGTGATATCAGAGAGGGCGGGTCTCCCAATCAAGGATCACACACTGCTCCTCCCCTCTCAGTTCCAGATGGATTCTTTCACCTTTTTTTCTTTCTTTCTGTCTTTATCATCACTGTTAGTTATTTCAGGGAGCCCGCTGGTGATGGTGTGTAACTGTTAGTTAAAACTTGCTTTGAAAATTGGTGCAAAGCCTACAAGCAAGAAAGTACACTCTGTTTTTGTCCTGTGGCCCCTGCATGGCCTGGTCATGTAAAAGAATGGGGACTATCCCGGTAATTTGTCTAAATTTCTGTAGTCTCCGGGCTAAATCTAGAGAGTTCCCAGGTATGCATATGACTCAACGCCATGGATCTAGCATTAAATTTGCTGGGTTTGAGGCACTGCCCTAGTGTTCTCCTGTTTACCTGTGCAGGACCAGGCTAGATGCCTGTTCTACCTTAAATGCCTTAAGGAGAGTATGCTTTATGGATGGGATCCTGTGGGGCAGGTGGGTAATCAGAGACTGGGGAATAAGAACTGGGATCCAGGTGGGGATAACCAGAACAGGCCTGGGTCTCCAGGGGGAAGGCAGCTCCTGTACTTAACTCTGTCCAGACACTGAGCTGAAATGAAGCAGTACAGACTGTGAGTAGTCAGTCTGAAGATAAAGGCAGTCTACTGTTGTGTATATGATTGAAGCTGTGAATAAAGATTATGTTTTAAGAGAGGCTGGAGTCAGGCTAGTTTTGTCTCCAAGCCTGTGGGAATCACCACTTGTTCGTACAACTGGGTTAAAAAGGATGCATTGGGTGACCAGCATCATGAGGAAATAGCTAATAGTGCTCATCTACATGGAATTTACATGTGATGAGTGCTATTAGCTGTGTGTGTGTTTTGGCTGCACTAATCCCCTTATTGCATTGGTGTCCACAATGCACATCCAACCGAGGGAAAAGCTGTGCGCCAGGCTGGGCACACTGTAGTGCATCGGACCCTGGGAGTGCAGAGGTATTCTTGTGTGTTCTGTTCTTTATAATGTGGAACGTGGAAGGAAAGGGAGTTGAGTTAGAGGAGAAGTGATGTGAGGGCCATTAAGCTGAGTAACAGAGTGGTCCAGCCCAGTAGGGGAGTATAAAATATGTTTTCCAAGAGGAGTTTGGTGTTCTGGAGATGGGAAAAGACTGAGAGTGTGGAGAGATGTAGTGGGTAGCACCAGAGTGGTGCCACTTGTGCTGAGGAGTTGGCGTGAGTCTCAGAGAAGTGAAAAAGCTGCTCACACCAGAGGGAGCTTCAGTGGAGCGTCGGGGGAGGAGTTGTCCTGGCGCCAATCCTGATGCTGTGTGAGGAAGAGAGAACGTTTTGGTCTGGGACCACAGAGCTGAACTTGGAGAACGTGCAAGCATTTGTTCGAGGCGGATTACAAAAATAGTACCTGCACAATAAAAATACAAAAGAGGCTGCACATGTAAACTAAAGGTATTCATAAACAAATGAAATGCAATCGTCCTGCGTTGATGCTGCTGGAATCCTTCCTAGGTCAAAGTTTTCAGCTTTCCTGAAGGCCTTTCGAAAAGGCCAAACTGCTTATTTCCTAAGTAAACTGTTTTTCTTTTGGAGCATAACTTTGGCGTGAACATTGGCCCAATTTGGCCGAGCAGGTGAGCTTGCTCCCAACACAGGGGGAAATATCCCCTACCCCAGCTGTGAGGTGCCCAGTCAATTTCCGGGGCTGGGAAAGTCGCCTACCGGCAAAGGTGGAATTTCATTCCCAATGTGGAAAGTTTGAAAATTGTCCCCTATTCTGCTGCATGTATAGTCATGTGTACACATACATGTGCTGTCCCCTATTCTATAACATACATGTAAATCCATATGTAAACATGCTATGTCCCCTATTCTGCTGCACACATGCAAACCCACGTGTGTACACATACACGTGCTGTCCCCTATTTTATAACATACGTGTAAATCCATATGTACACATGCTATGTCTCCTATTCTGCTGCACACATACATACCCACGTGTGTACACATACATGTGCTGTCCCCTATTTTATAACATACGTGTAAATCCATATGTACACATGCTATGTCCCCTATTCTGCTGCACACATGCATACCCACGTGTGGACACATACACATGCTATGTCCTGCTGCATGCATACCCACGTGTGGACACATACACGTGCTGTCCCCTATTTTATAACATACGTGTAAATCCATATGTACACATGCCATGTCTCCTATTCTGTTGCACACATGCATACCCACGTGTCTACACATACACATGCTGTGTCCCCTGTGCTGCTGCACACATGCATACCCATGTGTGTACACATACACATGCTGTGTCCTCGTGCTGCTGCACACATGCATACCCATGTGTGTACACATACACATGCTATGTCCTGCTGCATGCATACCCACGTGTGTACACATACACGTGCTGTCCCCTATTTTATAACATACGTGTAAATCCATATGTTCACATATATGCTGTCCCCTATTCTGCTACATACATGTGTACAATGACATGCTGTGTCCTCATTCTTCTATAGATGTATACCCACGTGCTTCCTGTTCTGCTACACACATCTGTACACATACATTTGCTGTCCCCATTCTTCTTTTTTAATTCTTTTTATTAGCATTTAGACAGACAATAGAAAAAGAAGCATTGCATTATTCATAGACAAAACCCCAAACACAAAGTAAATCCCACGCCCGGCAGGGAAGAAAGAAGTGATTAAGCACAAAACAGATTCATAGAAACGTTTCCAGATATGAGGGGTCAAGGAAGGTAAACGGCAAGACCTTTACAAGGACATTTAAGAAACAAGTTGCACCATTGGCTTAAGCTGGGGTCTCCCTTCTCCACGTTACCTCCTTGTCTGACTCCCGAGCACAGGGTGCCCTGGTGCTAAAACATCCCATGCACCTTCCTTGTCTGCAGGGGCATAGACAGTGTGGCAGGTGAATCTTTCCCAGACTCCAGCTGCAATATTTCAGGACAATAGCTCCTTAGGAGATATTAATCTCAGTTTTGGGAAGTTTAACAACCTTAAATGTTTTGATCTCAGACGATTTTCTATCAACTCTAACTTATAGTGTAGGAGAGAAAATATCTCACACTTGCTGCTGCTGGTAAATGAGCAATCTTTCTAGGTAAAGAGGAAACCTGACTTTCAGTTTTCCCACAGTTCCAGCAGAAAAATGACCCTTTGTTGCAGAGAGGTCTCTGTTCTCGTGACAATCCTCCAGATGTCCCCGTGTAATCTTGGTTGGTTCAGAATCCATTCCAGCAAGGCGACGCGGAGGGGAACACTGCACCGGCTCTCGCTGGTAGATGGGAACAGGAGAGGAGCTAAAGATCGTCTGTCTGTCTGTCCTCTGTGATTCCCCAGGGCCAGAATATCCCCACTAAGATTACTCAGCAGAGGGGTATTCGGGTGAAGGAGATGGTTGCCTCTCACCGACTCTGGAGTAACAGGGGAAGGATCAATCTTCCTTTCCATAAAAACAGCAGAAGGGGTGGACGTCTTTGGCTCTTATCCTGGCACCTCACCGCAAGAGCATCCCCATTGTACTACATATATGTATACCCACATGTACACGTACATGTGCTGTCCCTTTTCTTACTTGTATGTATAGTCTCATGACCACATGTGTGCTGTGCCCATTCTGCTACATATATGTATATCCATGTCCGCATACACATGCTGTTCTCATTCTGCTACATATATGTATATCCATGTCCGCATACACATGCTGTTCTCATTCTGCTACATATATGTATAGTCACATGGCTTCACATATGTGTGCTGTCCCCATTCTGCTACATATATGTATAGTCACATGGCTTCACATACATGTGCTGTCCCCATTCTGCTACATATATGTATAGTCACATGGCTTCACATATGTGTGCTGTCCCCATTCTGCTACATACACGTGATCACACACACATGCTCTATGACCCTGCTCCTTGCTTGTCTTCCAGCTGGCAGTTTCGTACCTCTCTTCTGCTTCCTGCCCAGTCTCCTCTGTATACTGCATCCCTCCCTTCCACCAAGGCTCTCCAGCTGCTCTCAGGACAGAAATCACGGGGTTAGTCTTGCTCCATCATTTAGGATTGAGTTTTGCGAGCTCACAATATTTTTGCTAGCAGGTTTCTGCCTCTTGTTTTTCTTTCAGTGGGAGATGCTAAAAACTTAGTTCCTATGGATCCCAATGGCCTGTCAGATCCATACGTTAAACTTAAATTAATCCCAGATCCCAAGAGTGAAAGTAAACAGAAGACCAGAACAATTAAATGTTCCCTCAACCCGTCCTGGAACGAGACCTTCACGTTGTGAGTATTTATCTTCTTCTTCTTCCCTTGGCCAGAGATGAGCCGCTTCCTTCCCATCATGGACGGCCTCTTTCCTCCAGCCCCCGCTGTGCTGCCTCCCACAGAGCACAGTGCGGCTCTCATAAAAGTGAGTGCTACCTGGTGCAATCGAGGAAGCTGGAGTCAGGAACAAAAGCCACGACTCCTGCTGAGCCATCAGGACCAGATGATCTGTCTAGGGCCCAACGCTTCGAGAGAGCGAGGGTGCCACAGAGTCTGGGGCTGAGCTGTGTGGTTCTGTCTTTTAAGACTCAATTCACCTGCAGAGGTCACGAGTGCTTGATCCCCTTGTGTCCCGTGTGTGGCTCACACTCTCTTGCAGTAATCTGAAGGAGCCGGACAAGGACCGCAGGCTGTCGGTGGAGCTCTGGGACTGGGACCTCACCAGCAGGAACGATTTCATGGGCTCGCTCTCCTTTGGCATTTCTGAGCTGCTGAAGTCCGGCGTTGATGGATGGTGAGTAAGCAGCTTCCCAGGATAAGTCAGGCTGCCTCCTTCCTACATTATCACAGTGAGCTCATCTCGTTCCCCCTTTCTCCCGCCTTCATTGGGTTACCTTGTTCCCCTTTTTGTCTGTGGTTTAATACAGTCCTTGTTCACTGGAGTCACTTAATTCCCCCTTTGTCTGTAGTATGGTACAGTCCCCGCTCAGTGGGGTCACCTCGTTCCCCCTGTGATTGAGGCAGGGTACAGTCCCTCGCTCAGTGGGGTCACCTCGTTCCCCCTGTGATTGAGGCAGGGTACAGTCCTCGCTCAGTGGGGTCACCTCGTTCCCCCTGTGATTGAGGCAGGGTACAGTCCTCGCTCAGTGGGGTCACCTCGTTCCCCCTGTGATTGAGGCAGGGTACAGTCCCCGCTCAGTGGGGTCACCTCGTTCCCCCTGTGATTGAGGCAGGGTACAGTCCCCGCTCAGTGGGGTCACCTCGTTTCCCCTGTGATTGAGGCAGGGTACAGTCCTCGCTCAGTGGGGTCACCTCGTTCCCCCTTTGATTGAGGCAGGGTACAGTCCTCGCTCAGTGGGGTCACCTCATTCCCCCCTTTGATTGGGGTCACCTCGTTCCCCCTATGATTGAGGCAGGGTACAGTCCTCACTCAGTGGGGTCACCTCGTTCCCCCTTTGATTGAGGCAGGGTACAGTCCTCGCTCAGTGGGGTCACCTCGTTCCCCCCTTTGATTGGGGTCACCTCGTTCCCCCTTTGATTGAGGCAGGGTACAGTCCTCGCTCAGTGGGGTCACCTCGTTCCCCCTGTGATTGAGGCAGGGTACAGTCCTCGCTCAGTGGGGTCACCTCATTCCCCCTATGATTGAGGCAGGGTACAGTCCTCGCTCAGTGGGGTCACCTCGTTCCCCCTGTGATTGAGGCAGGGTACAGTCCTCGCTCAGTGGGGTCACCTCGTTCCCCCTGTGATTGAGGCAGGGTACAGTCCTCGCTCAGTGGGGTCACCTCGTTCCCCCTGTGATTGAGGCAGGGTACAGTCCTCGCTCAGTGGGGTCACCTCGTTTCCCCTTTGATTGAGGCAGGGTACAGTCCTCGCTCAGTGGGGTCACCTCGTTTCCCCTTTGATTGAGGCAGGGTACAGTCCTCGCTCAGTGGGGTCACCTCATTCCCCCTGTGATTGAGGCAGGGTACAGTCCTCGCTCAGTGGGGTCACCTCGTTCCCCCTGTGATTGAGGCAGGGTACAGTCCTCGCTCAGTGGGGTCACCTCGTTCCCCCTTTGATTGAGGCAGGGTACAGTCCTCGCTCAGTGGGGTCACCTCGTTCCCCCTTTGATTGAGGCAGGGTACAGTCCTCGCTCAGTGGGGTCACCTCATTCCCCCCTTTGATTGGGGTCACCTCGTTCCCCCTTTGATTGAGGCAGGGTACAGTCCTCGCTCAGTGGGGTCATCTCGTTCCCCCTGTGATTGAGGCAGGGTACAGTCCTCGCTCAGTGGGGTCACCTCGTTCCCCCTGTGATTGAGGCAGGGTACAGTCCTCGCTCAGTGGGGTCACCTCGTTCCCCCTGTGATTGAGGCAGGGTACAGTCCTCGCTCAGTGGGGTCACCTCGTTCCCCTGTGATTGAGGCAGGGTACAGTCCCTCGCTCAGTGGGGTCACCTCGTTCCCCCTGTGATTGAGGCAGGGTACAGTCCCTCGCTCAGTGGGGTCACCTCGTTTCCCCTGTGATTGAGGCAGGGTACAGTCCTCGCTCAGTGGGGTCACCTCGTTTCCCCCTGTGATTGAGGCAGGGTACAGTCCTCGCTCAGTGGGGTCACCTCGTTTCCCCTGTGATTGAGGCAGGGTACAGTCCTTGCTCAGTGGGGTCACCTCATTCCCCCCTGTGATTGAGGCAGGGTACAGTCCTCGCTCAGTGGGGTCACCTCGTTTCCCCTATGATTGAGGCAGGGTACAGTCCCCGCTCAGTGGGGTCACCTCGTTCCCCCTGTGATTGAGGCAGGGTACAGTCCTCGCTCAGTGGGGTCACCTCGTTCCCCCTGTGATTGAGGCAGGGTACAGTCCTCGCTCAGTGGGGTCACCTCGTTCCCCCTGTGATTGAGGCAGGGTACAGTCCCCGCTCAGTGGGGTCACCTCGTTCCCCCTGTGATTGAGGCAGGGTACAGTCCCCGCTCAGTGGGGTCACCTCGTTCCCCCTGTGATTGAGGCAGGGTACAGTCCTCGCTCAGTGGGGTCACCTCGTTCCCCCTGTGATTGAGGCAGGGTACAGTCCTCGCTCAGTGGGGTCACCTCGTTCCCCCTGTGATTGAGGCAGGGTACAGTCCTCGCTCAGTGGGGTCACCTCGTTTCCCCTGTGATTGAGGCAGGGTACAGTCCTCGCTCAGTGGGGTCACCTCGTTCCCCCTGTGATTGAGGCAGGGTACAGTCCTCGCTCAGTGGGGTCACCTCGTTCCCCCTGTGATTGAGGCAGGGTACAGTCCTCGCTCAGTGGGGTCACCTCGTTTCCCCTGTGATTGAGGCAGGGTACAGTCCTCGCTCAGTGGGGTCACCTCGTTCCCCCTGTGATTGAGGCAGGGTACAGTCCTCGCTCAGTGGGGTCACCTCGTTCCCCCTGTGATTGAGGCAGGGTACAGTCCTCGCTCAGTGGGGTCACCTCGTTTCCCCTGTGATTGAGGCAGGGTACAGTCCTCGCTCAGTGGGGTCACCTCGTTTCCCCTGTGATTGAGGCAGGGTACAGTCCTCGCTCAGTGGGGTCACCTCGTTTCCCCTGTGATTGAGGCAGGGTACAGTCCTCGCTCAGTGGGGTCACCTCGTTCCCCTGTGATTGAGGCAGGGTACAGTCCCCGCTCAGTGGGGTCACCTCGTTCCCCTGTGATTGAGGCAGGGTACAGTCCCCGCTCAGTGGGTCACCTCGTTCCCCCCTGTGATTGAGGCAGGGTACAGTCCTCGCTCAGGGGTCACCTCGTTCCCCCTGTGATTGAGGCAGGGTACAGTCCTCGCTCAGTGGGGTCACCTCGTTCCCCCTGTGATTGAGGCAGGGTACAGTCCCTCGCTCAGTGGGGTCACCTCGTTCCCCCTGTGATTGAGGCAGGGTACAGTCCTCGCTCAGTGGGTCACCTCGTTCCCCCTGTGATTGAGGCAGGGTACAGTCCTCGCTCAGTGGGGTCACCTCGTTCCCCTATGATTGAGGCAGGGTACAGTCCTCGCTCAGTGGGGTCACCTCGTTCCCCCTGTGATTGAGGCAGGGTACAGTCCTCGCTCAGTGGGGTCACCTCGTTTCCCTGTGATTGAGGCAGGGTACAGTCCTCGCTCAGTGGGGTCACCTCGTTCCCCTGTGATTGAGGCAGGGTACAGTCCTCGCTCAGTGGGGTCACCTCGTTTCCCCCTAGTGATTGAGGCAGGGTACAGTCCCCGCTCAGTGGGGTCACCTCGTTTCCCCTATGATTGAGGCAGGGTACAGTCCTCGCTCAGTGGGGTCACCTCGTTCCCCCCTTTGATTGGGGTCACCTCGTTCCCCCTGTGATTGAGGCAGGGTACAGTCCTCGCTCAGTGGGGTCACCTCGTTCCCCCTGTGATTGAGGCAGGGTACAGTCCTCGCTCAGTGGGGTCACCTCGTTTCCCCTATGATTGAGGCAGGGTACAGTCCTCGCTCAGTGGGGTCACCTCGTTCCCCCTATGATTGAGGCAGGGTACAGTCCTCGCTCAGTGGGGGTCACCTCGTTCCCCTGTGATTGAGGCAGGGTACAGTCCTCGCTCAGTGGGGTCACCTCGTTTCCCCTATGATTGAGGCAGGGTACAGTCCTCGCTCAGTGGGGTCACCTTGCTCCCGTGTTATCTGTGGTACAGATGTTGTATGGTTTCCTCGTGTTTTCTATATTTGCCTCGGCAGCAGTTGTCTCTGTTCATTTCCTCTCACTATTCTTCACTGTATGAAAGCTGTTATCTCACGCTTTCTGGAGAAATAATTTCACTTTCTATTGTGTGTGTCTGAGGTGCTGACGTCAGGAGAGAACATTTTTCTTGTCTGCATCGCAGAGGAAATGGGAGTGAATAGTGTCAGCAGTTCTGAATGAGATTGAGGAGACCTGGGTTTAGCACGGCTATGGATTTCTAAATCCTGCGTCTGAGAGCTGAACGCAAGAGATGTCCTGTAACTATGGCCCCTCATTAGCAGACACAGCTCATTGAATCGCTCCTCCAGGTGATCCTATCCCTTCAGGTGTAGGTGCTTGGCTTGGGTGCTACAGGTGAGGGTTAGGCTAGGGCTGGGGAGTAAGTTCTAGGTGAAGAGCTCTATAGGGGATATAAGTGAGGGAAGGGCTCGCACCTTGGCACTAGTGGTGTTTCCCATAGCTCAGCAGTTGCTGGGTCTGAAAGCACAGTCCCTGCTCCCTTCTCCATAGCTCACATTTCCTTTCCTTTTGTTAGGCTGAAAGTCCTAATAAACGAAAGGGAAAGTGTCCTGAGCTTTTGTCCTCTGGCCAGAGCCCGAGAGCAGTGGACGGAGCCTGGCAAAGCTGGAAGGGATTTGTCTCTCGTGTGACGACTTCTGCTTCTGCTGTCGTTACAAATGAGCTTGGATCCTTGCTCCCTGAAGGATTTCTGGCTTTTCTTTCCAGGTTTAAGTTGCTGAGCCAGGAGGAGGGAGAGTACTTCAATGTCCCGGTTCCTCCCGAAGGAGAGGAAGGCAATGAAGAACTGCGACAGAAATTTGAGGTGAATTTTACTTCTGCAGATTGAAGTCCATGAAATCATTGTTAAAAAAAAAAAAATCTTGCTTATTCCTTTCCCTATAAGAAGCCTTAAAGTTCCTTCTCTTGGACCCTGAGGTTTCTTCTGTTGCATGGCTCCTGCTGGCCCCACAATCCTCGTGGCGCTCTCATCCCCACAGATGTTAGGAATAAATCCTGTTGCAATGTTACTTTACCTTTCTGTTCTGAGAAGCATCTGTGTGTGAAATGATCATTTGCACTGTGGTGCCAAGCAAGAGCCCGGAGTGCTTGGTGGTTTAATATTTTGGGGTCTGCATGAAGCCAGGTAACGTGAAACCCTAACTGGAACTGGTAAGGGTTTGAAGTTATCCAGGTCCATGGTCTCAAACGCTCTCTGATTCAATGGCTGCAACCTGGAAGTAGAAAACAACGCAGCTCTCAGGCCCTTTTCCCCATGAAAAGACTT